>NC_134690.1:130781504-131981504 GCF_050947455.1 Rhinoderma darwinii | reverse complement strand
AAAAAACCCACACAACCCTTGTTAACCATATATATAAACATACACACAGACATTTTTTAGGGGGGGGGGGGGACATATGTTTTGAGGCTATTGTCCTTGACGTTTTAAGATGTTAGCTACACCCCTGGCTGTAGTGCTGCATCGTTGGATTACTTAGGAGACCCATCGATACAGCTGATAGATGTGGACCGTCGGCCATGAAGAGAAGTTGGGGGGTGCCTATAATGGACTTTTGCACCGGGGCCCATGAGCCTTTAGCTACACCCCTGTAAATGACTTAACTCCGATCCCGACTGTCATAGCAGGAGCTTGGCTGTCATTAGACTATGCTTGATCATTTGACAGAACTTCATTTATAGATGATAGATAGATAGATAGATAGATAGATAGATAGATAGATAGATAGATAGATAGATAGATAGATAGATAGATAGATAGATAGATAGATAGATAGATAGATAGATAGATATTTCCAAACGAATAGGCAGCACAACACAGGTTCCAATTCAGTGAAAAAATGTTTATTCACCCATACATCAGTTCACCTGTGTTGTGCTGCCTATTCGTTTGGAAATATATATATGGGACTGGAGACTGAGGTCCTAAGGCTTGTGCACACACAACTACACATAATTTGCATTTATATGTGCTGCGATAGATAGATAGATAGATAGATAGATAGATAGATAGATAGATAGATAGATAGATAGATAGATAGATAGATGATAGATAGATAGATAGATAGATAGATAGATAGATAGATAGATAGATAGATAGATAGATAGATAGATAGATAGATAGATAGATAGATAGATAGATAGATGATAGATAGATAGATAGATAGATAGATAGATAGATAGATAGATAGATAGATAGATAGATAGATAGATAGATAGATAGATAGATAGATAGATAGATATGAGATAGATAGATAGATAGATAGATAGATAGATAGATAGATAGATAGATAGATAGATAGATAGATAGATAGATAGATAGATAGATAGATAGATAGATAGATAGATAGATAGAAATCCCATAGATACATGGATGGATAAATAGATAGATAGTCATGGATCCTGTAGCTGCCTGGAATTATTAAGAAGTGTCATAGCTGTTGGTAAGAAGTATCTCCTATAGTTTGCAGTTATCAATAGACATACTGGCGGGGAAAAATAAACGCTAGTGTGGAGCTGCTTTCTGGGATAAATTGCTGGACATGTCCAAATATTGAATGCTAACTGTTGGATTTAATTACACTTCTGGCCTTGGCTCATAAAACTGAGCCAAAAACTGCCATAAAAAACTGCATCAAAACTGTTTGTGTGATCCCGGCCCAAAGGGTATTTTCACACTTGGCAGATTTGTCACAGAGATTTCTGTGACTGATAAATCTGTTCCATACATTTGAATAGGAATGGTTTTGCAGCAGGAGTGTGGATTTCCGCAACAAATATGCTGCATGTGAATAGTTTCTGATGCAGTTCTTGTTAAAGTTTTTGGTTCAGTTTTTTAAGCCAAACGCAGGAGTGGACATAAAGAAAGTAGATGCATCAGTCTTTTTTTTATACCTTTTATTTCTTTTGGATCCACTTCTGTCATTGGCTCGAAGAACTGAGCCAAAAACTGCATCAAAACAGTGTGTGTGTGATCCTGGCCTAAAGGATAGAACTTTTGCCCTATTAAAGAATATAGCAATTATGGCCCACATTTATCAAAAGTGGTGTCATTTTAACCAATGTCTAAGTTAAATCTTGGCTCCTTTATTGACATATGTTGTGATAAATGTACGACTGCATTTGCCCCATTTAATCTGTCACAACAAACATCACTGCCGCTAACTTTCATACTTGCTGACATTGCTCCACTTTTTTCCGCCAGTGTCAGTGTGAAGTAAAGACGCAACTTTTTTTCTCATTTGTGACGCATTTCCTGACTGTGTTAAATCCTGGCCAAGCAGTAAGGCATCAAGACTTTTCACTTCACTTTTACAAACTTACTTGCATGGTGCAAATGGTTCTAAATTCTGCCGCAAATATAATAAATGTGTCGCACAGCATATTAGACACAAATACATTGATAAATGTGGGTCAATGGGGGAGATTTATAAACTTTTCTGATGCCAGTTTTCTGGTGTAAGAAGTCGCAATTGGCAACAAAGTCGCAATTTGCGGTAACATTTTTTGCTGTTTCCATCACCACATGGCACTTTTCTAAAAAGTGGGCAGAACTTAACATAAGGGGAAGGACCCTAAAATTGATGATAATTTACTCTAGAAACTAGCATAAATTATGATAGAAAACGACACAAGCTCATGGCTTTTTTACATTCTGGCGCACAGACGTCCAGAGATGCACTTAATTTATTCAGAGGCGTTCGTCTCTTAATAAATTAGGTGCATTTTACTCCAAATTTTTTTATATTAAGACTGGCGTATGAAACTTCCCTCAATGTATATAAACTTGAGAATATGTCTTAATTTCCTTTTGGAAATTTCTGTATAATATGTGCTGCTAAAAAGTATTTAAACTTTAGAATATGTGCAATGTCATCAGCCATACAGTATCAGAAACAACTTCACCTCTCTCTATAGTACAGTATATATGGATATAATTGATGGGACAGATGCTGATTGACTGAAAGCACTCTTGCATCCATGATATTCTTGGAGAGGTAACTATGGGTGCAGTCACATACGGCAGAATTTGCTGAAAATCAGTTCCATTCATCTGATTGGAATTTGCAGATATCAATGTACCTGCAGCAGAAAGAACCACATTCAGAAATATCTACAACAAAATCCTTTCTGGAACCCCCAGGGAATTCTGCCCAAAAAACGCACCTAATTTTGGGGAAGATTTTCGAGAGGAATCTCCGCTGCAGAAACAGTGCTTAAAGAGGCTCTGTCACTAGATTATCAAATCCCTATCTCCTATTGCATGTGATCGGCGCTGCAATGTAGATAACAGTAACGTTTTTTTTGTTTTTTTTTAAAAACAATCATTTTTGGCCAAGTTATGAGCAATTTTATATTTATGCAAATAAGCCTTTCTAATGGACAACTGGGCGTGTATTGTGTTTGTAACATCTGGGTGTGTTTACTTGTTTTACTAACTGGGCGTTGTGAATAGAAGTGTTTGTCAGCATCATTCGTCAGCATCATTCACTTCTATTCACAACGCCCAGTTAGTAAAACAAGTAAACACACCCAGATGTTACAAACACAATACACGCCCAGTTGGAAATAAGAGAAAACACGCCCAGTTGGAAATAAGAGAAAACACGCCCAGTTGTCCATTAGAAAGGTTCATTTGCATAAATATAAAATTGCTCACAACTTGGCCAAAAATGATCGTTTTTAAAAAAAACAAAAAACTTTACTGTTATCTACATTGCAGCGCCGATCACATGCAATAGGAGATAGGGATTTGAGAATCTGGTGACAGAGCTTCTTTAAAATAAAAGTTAATACCACACGGGCGTCGTCATAGAGACGTGTCCCTTTGTTCTCCGTGAAGCTCGGCCTACTGGGATGATGCTGCAGGGCATGTGACCGCTGCCGCCTGTGAACGTCATCCCAGGAGGCTGAACTGCTATGACAACATCCGGGGGGTTAAGTATTAACCTTTTTATAAATTTTTAACCAAAAAACAGCTGTTGTGAAATCAATGGGGAAAACTTGCAACAAAAAAACGGTGATTCCGCAGCATAAATTGACACGCTACTAATAAATAAAGGCACCGCAGGTCAATTTATAAATGGTTTTCATTATACTTCTTTCTGTATTTGGGATCCACTTCTGGTTTTGGCTTAAAAAAACAGATGCAAAATACTGGCCAAATCAGTACGGCATATGTTTAAAGAGGCTCTGTCACCAGATTTTGAAACCCCTATCTGCTATTGCAGCAGATAGGCGCTGCAATGTAGATTACAGTAACGTTTTTATTTAAAAAAAAACAAGCATTTTTGGCCAAGTTATGACCATTTTTGTATTTATGCAAATGAGGCTTGCAAAAGTCCAAGTGGGCGTGTTTAAAGTAAAAGTCCAACTGGGCGTGTATTATGTGCGTACATCGGGGCGTTTTTACTACTTTTACTAGCTGGGCGTTCTGACGAGAAGTATCATCCACTTCTCTTCAGAACGCCCAGCTTCTGGCAGTGCAGACACAGCCGTGTTCTCGAGAGATCACGCTGTGACGTCACTCACTTCCTGCCCCAGGTCCTGCATCGTGTCGGCCACATCGGCAACCAGAGGCTACAGTTGATTCTGCAGCAGCATCAGCGTTTGCAGGTAAGTAGCTACATCGACTTACCTGCAAACGCCGATGCTGCTGCAGAATCAACTGTAGCCTCTGGTGCCGATGTGTCCTCGCTCGTCTGACACGATGCAGGACCTGTGAGTGACGTCACAGCGTGATCTGGCAGAAGCTGGGCGTTCTGAAGAGAAGTGGATGATACTTCTCGTCAGAACGCCCAGCTAGTAAAAGCAGTAAAAACGCCCCGATGTGCGCACATAATACACGCCCAGTTGGACTTTTACTTTAAACACGCCCACTTGGACTTTTGCAAGCCTCATTTGCATAAATACAAAAATGGTCATAACTTGGCCAAAAATGCTCGTTTTTTTTAAATAAAAACGTTACTGTAATCTACATTGCAGCGCCTATCTGCTGCAATAGCAGATAGGGGTTGCAAAATCTGGTGACAGAGCCTCTTTAAGGCCGCATTTTTCTGGAGCCATTAATTTCGATTACCCCATGCCTACAACCGTGGTTTTCACAGATCAGTGCTGGGGCCATGAATGTGGAGCGCAAAGACTCAGGACATGTAATTTTACGGTCCGGATTTGAGGGTTCACACCAATGGTGAAATTGCTGTTGATCATTGAATTCTGATGACACACGGATGCACAACAAAGGTTTAAAGTGATCCAATGGAGCGCAACGGACTTGTGGTTTTGCGGACCGCAAAACCAATGTGGTCCTGTGCATGAGGCCTAAGTCTGAAAAATAAGAGTCTGGTTCCAGGAGAAAACAGCCTCTGAAGCATGGCGTTTTTGGATCTGTTTTTAAAGCATTTATGATTTTTGCAACCGTTTTTGAAGCATATTTTGAGGCATATTTTCGAAGCGTTTTTTTAGTTTCAATGGAAAATCAGATTGTAAAATGTTTCAAAGACATGTCGTTTCTTTTTCAGGAAGCATATTTTTACAAGGCGTTTTTTAATTCAGCGGTATAAAAATACGCCTCATATGAACTGCACAGTGTATTTCCCATTTAAATGAATGGAAAACTGCAGGCGTAATTTAAGTGTATTTCGAAGCGTAATATTAACATTTTACGCTCTGAAATATGGCTGAAAATAAGCTGTATAAACATACCCTTAGAATGCTTTTATACGTACCGGATCTCGGACAGACGGTTTACTGCTAATCGCCACTGTTTCTGTCCTTGCCTCGAAATCATGGCAATTTATAGTAAACAGCGTGCAGTTACCGCATCTCGGCCGCACCACGTAATAGCACCCTAAGACCACAGGTACCACATCATTATATCAGAATGACACATGCTCAATGACAAACTGACAGCTCAGCTACATGTACCAAACTTGACTTAGCTGCTTATGTAGCTTGAGATTAAGTAAAGTTGTTGTCATGCAGCCTTGTTTGTGAATCATTTACAGTTCGCTAAAAAAGACAAACGCTGGTGTTAATGAGTGTCAGCAAGGAAATCAGTGCTTATTATAACTATTGACTGCTGCTACAGCCGAGTAACTCTGGCTTTACACTACGACTATCTTTCTATGAATCTAGAGGTTTAGTAATGTCTGTCCCTAAACTTGCATTTAATGTATAATAGCAGTCACATGAAGAAAGGTCACATTCATATGAAGAAGCTACGGGGTTACCGAGTGCAATCCTTGCCACACAGAATAGAGCCAAGGACCTGAACGTTCCTGCTACATTAGTGTGTAATGCGGCTTAGTCCATCAAGCATAACAAATAGGCACAAATTAGATGAAGTATGTGGGGTATAAGAAATCTTTATATGCAGCATGACAAATCTTTACTCCAACACCCACTGTCATTCTGCAGATTCATAAAATAATGACATTCAACCTAAGCTGACATACATTTGTATATTTTTAAAGGCACATACACTAATATTTTTGCAGTACTGTATGTTTTGGTTAAAGCAAATTACTATGACTGGTTAGTCCACAGATCCCATTCACAGGGCCAGATCAATGTTGGTGGAGGAACTTGAGCAAACATTTTATAAGGACCCCTCCACACATTCAGAAGATTATTTTGTGAAGTCAGACGCTGATGTTGGACAGAGGGTCTGGCTCGCATATTCAGTTCTACTTCATTGTTCGATGGGGTTGGGGTTAGAGCTCTGTCCAGACCAGTCATGTCCTTCCACATCAAACTCACCCAACCATGCCTTTATGTATCTTGCTTTGTGCACTGGGGAACAGTCATGCTGGAACAAAAAAGGGCCTTTCCCAAACTGTTCCCACAAAGTTGGAGGCGTATAATTGTCTGAAATGTCTTGGTATACTGAAGCATTAAGATTTCCCTTCACTGGAGCTAAGAGGCCTAGGCCAACCCTTGAAAAACAGCCCCATAGCATTATCCCTCCTCCACCAAATTTTACAGTTGGTACAATGAGGTCAGGCAGGTAACTTTTTCCTGGCATTCGCCAAACCCGGACTCATGCATCAGACTACCAGATGGAGAAGCGTGACTTATCACTTCCCAGAATACATTTCCAGTGGCGACGTGCTTTACACCACTTCATCTGACGCATGGCATTGTGCTTGATGATGTCAGGATTGCATGCAGCTGCTGGATAATGAAAACCCATGGCATGAAGCTCCAGGCACACAGTTATAGTGTTGATGTTAATGTCAGAGGGGGTTTGGAACTCTGCAGTTATTGAGTCAGCAACTTGGCGACTTATATGCACTTAGCACTCGGTGATCCTGCTCTGTAACTTTTCGTGGTCTACAACTTTGTGGCTAAGTTGCTGTGGCTCCTAAAAGCTTCCCCTTTGCAATAATATTATTCACAGTTGACTGTGAAATGTCTAGGAGGGAAGAAATTTCACAAACTGACTCCAGTGAGCTCTTTAGAATGACCTATTCTTCCACAAATGTTTGTAGAGGTGACTGCATGGCTAGGTGATGGATTTTATACACCTGTGGTAATGGTACTGAATGAAACACCCGAGTTCAATGATTATAGGGTGTGTTCAAATACTTTTGTCTATATAGTAGTATATATATATATATATATATATATATATATATATATATATAAAAAAAATAAATATATATATATATATATATATATATATATATATATATATATACACACACTACTATATGGACAAAAGTATTTGGACACACCTTTTAATCATTGAACTCTGGCTTTTCATATTATAAGTTACTGAGTAGATGCATATGTATATAACACATATGCATCTATTCAGTAACTTATGATAATGGTTGTGTATTTTTACACCTTATTTCTCGTGCAATAAACAGTGGGATTTGATATCACTTGACCTGTTACACTCAATAACAATGCAGAAGAAAGCGAATGTGTTCATGGTGTTGCTGGTCGCCGCCTGTACCTGACAAAGACATAGAGTGGCCAAGGTGAGAATAAACTCACAGCACTAAATGCTGGAATTTGAATAAAACAAATACATGGTGGGCAGTTCCCTTTCTATTAAGCAACCCTGTCTGTTCAAATCTATGGGAAAAGTACATAATTTTGAAGTAATCAGAAGACTAAGCCCTCCTTCACACAACCATTTTTCACGTCATCCGAGTGGCAGCCGATAGTTTTCATGGACCCATTCACTTCAGTAGGTGAATCAGAAAGATAGAACATGTCCTATGTTTCCACGGATCATGGACAGGACTCAGGCAGGACACACGGTCGTGTGCAAGAGCCCTTACTGCAGAAAAAAACACATTTCAGCCACACGTTTAGCAAAAATGCTATTATCACAAATTATAGTTCCTTGTAAATATTTATTTAAAAACGTAAAGTTTTTATTGGTGGTTACCCTATCAGAGTATATAACTTACTTACATAGCAATTCCCCAAAATTATATTGTGCTCATAATCGCTCCCATTAGCTGCTAGGGAAATTTAATAAAATAGCACGTTAGCTTGGGTTAGTTATGATTGGCCATAGCTTCCGTATCAGCCTGTTAGCATACTATAGGTTGGTTTATGTCTGTAGTCTGTGCCCTCTACAGTTTGCATTCTGCTGAGAAATTTGCTGGGCAATAAATGGGGATTTGCACATATTTTTTTAGTATTTTTTTTTACCTATAAACTGAACTACAAATTATGCAATTCAATTCTATAGTAGACTCACCAACGTGGAGCCTACACAGATTAGTAAAGGAGCTTTCTAACCAGAGGAGGTTTATTTTTTTATATAATCGATACTCTCTCAAATTGCTATTCATTTTATTCAAATTATGGCCACAATTATAAGGCCAGCTGTCCATGAAAACAGTGCCAGTAGCTGCTAGTTTAACAAAAGCCTGGTTACACTTCAATATTTGTACGCAATTTGACCCACCAAGACCTTTGTATGCAACTAGCAGATAGGATGTAATCTGTAATATTATTAGTAATTACATTTTGGTTTCAAGAGTTAGTTGCTTTACAACATAAGCTTTTTACCTGTTGAGCCACTCCATTGTGTTAATGTTTAGTATTACTTTATCTTCTACTTTTTGATAAGGATAATAACAGCTTGATTCAATAAAATTAGTTGATATTAGTGTTAGTCATTGGTACTATATTTATAGTGTCCTAACAATGAAAAAAAAATGCTGCTTTTTTTCCCAAAATTTTATATTCTGTAATGATTTACTCAGTACAAAATCAATGTTCTTTAGTTGTTGTGAAGTGAATTACTGAAATGTTACTAAAGGGCAAAAGTACTCTCTTTGATACAGAATGCGTGACAAATGACAGACCAAAGAATAAATAGACATCAGTAGTCAAAGGTCACTGGAAAATACAGGAAGATTTAGGTTAGACTCTACCATAACCTATGTGACTGAAGCACCATAAAACAACACACCTACAAAACCGTAGGGACATTGTGTGCAGACATACAGACTCTGTGCACATGCCTTTGTCATGTGCATAAAGTCTAAGGCTCAAGCTAGACAATGACTTTGGCCACAGAATGTTACTAAGCAGTGAGTGACAGTGACCGTTGCAGTGAGGTAACATACAGCCGACACCCGCTCAGTATGGAGTGTGCTCAGTTCATTAACCCGCACCACATTCCACTTGGTGGTTGCCACGTACTTGTACGTGGCATGTCATCAAAGGGTTAAAGGGGTATTCCAATATTTTAATGTAGGCATATCACTAGGACCTCCGGGACCCCTGCCAATCTTAAGAACAAAGGTACCAAGGTCGCTACGGTATCTCACTTGCACAGCAGCGCTCTTGGTCATTCATTATTCAGGGAAGTGTTGCACTGCTTCATTCAAGAAAATTGGGTTGTGCTGCAGTTCCCTGGACAGCAGGTCGCTGGTAGAGTCGCGGCGCTGGGTAAAATTACATAGTTGCCAACAGTCCTGAATTTGTTAGGAATGTCCCGAATTTACAGAGACAGTCCCGGCAAATTACTGACCCGGACGTGTCTCAGCAACTGCCATATTCAATTGTATCTGCATCCTTAGGACACAGACACAATTGAGTACTATGATAGAGCAGGAAACTATCCACTCTCTGCTCAGCCATTTACTCCTTCTGGAGCAGAATCCCCGGCCAGAGCATTGCCGACACTTTAGCTGGGGATTCCGCTCATAGAGAGAGCCCCTGACGTTCCTGCCCATATATGGACAGGGACGTCAGAGGCACTTCCAGCAGTGGAATCCAAATCCAGAGAGTTGCTCTTCCTGGGGATTCTACTCCTAGAGGGAGCCCCAATGGTGCTATCTACAGGAAGGGAGGGGGGTGTAGCACTGCCTACAGGTGTGTGTGTGTGTGTGTGTGTGTGGTAGGGATGCATGATGCATCGAAACTTCGATACCGTTTCACTCTGCATCCCCAAACGGTTCAATACCGCTATTTCCTGTATTTCGATACTTGGCTGCACAGCCGCACAGCTAAGTATGGTAACACATGAATGTATGAGAGCGGGGCTGCGGCTGTGTAGTACAGTCATTGCCCCGCTCCTGACAAGTGCGCGCCGTCAGGATGATGCGATGCGGCCGGCGCTGCACTAATGAGCGGCGGCACTGAAGACAGAACATGGCGGGCGCACTACAAAACACCCCTATGTTCTGTCTTCAGTGCCTGAACCGCCGCTCATTAGTGCAGCGCCGGTCGCATCACCTCATGCTGACCGTGCACGCACTTCCTGTCAGGAGCGGAGCAATGGCTGTATTACACAGCCGCAGTCCCGCTGGCAGAAATCAGAGAAACATCTCATCTCCGCCGTTATTCCTGTGAATGCTGCGATCACAGCTGACTGCAGCATTCAGGAGAAAATAAGAAGGGGGATGTCCCTTGGATCGCGTCACAGGGAATTCCAGTGACACGATTGAGGGACATACCATATATGGGCAGACAGCCCAGGGTCTATTGAAGGACCCCAGGGCTGTCTTACCATATTTCCTGTTGTTAGGGCATACTTAGGTATGTCCTAACTGCCTGTGTACTATCAGTACACAGGCTAATGTACTGGCATACATCTATATTACAGTACATTAAAGTTTAAAAAACAAAACAAAAACATAAAGTAATGTTAAATAAAAAAATAAATAAACATGCACCTTTTTTACAATAAAAATTAAAATAAGTCTCCATACATAAAATACACACATTCAGTATTTGTGCGGCCGTAATAACCTGCACAACAATTTTTTTGCATCATTTATGATCTGTACGCTGTAAAAAAATAAAATAAAAACTGCTTTCTATCACTTATTGTGGGGCACAAGGTGTGATGATGAATTTAACTTCCATGTGCCTCACATTAATAGTAATTAACTCCATCATGTACCTTACATATTAACCCATTATGACTGAGAAACATGATGGGGTTATTTACTATTAATGTGAGACACGTGGAGGTTAAATTCATCATCACACCACGCGCCTCACATCAGAAAATGGAAGAACTTTTTTATTTTATTACTGTTGGCAAAGTATCGAATTGGTATCGAAATCGCAATACTAAACGAAGTATCGGTATCGAAGTCCAAATTCTGGTATCGTGACATCCCTAGTGTGTGGCACTATCTACAGAGGGGTACGTGTGGCACTATCTACAAAGCGATTATGTGTGGCACTATCTATGAGGTGGTGTATGGCACTATCTACAGGGTGTGTGTGTGTGTGTGTGTGTGTGTGTGTATGGCACTATCTACAGGGGGCTGTATGGCACATTCTATAGCGAACTGCGTGGCACTATCTACAGAGGGGACTGTGGCATTATCTACAGAGGGCACTGTGGCATTTTATACAGGGGGCACTGTGGCATTATTTATGGAGGGTGTGGCATTATCTACAGTGGGCACTGTGGCATTATCTACAGAGGGCACTGTGGCACCATATACAGGGTGCTTTGTGCTCTATCTACAAGGGAGGTGTGGCACTATTTACAAAGGGCACTATGGCATTATCTACAGAGGGCACTGTGGCACTATCTACAGAAGGCACTGTGGTACTATTTACAAGGGGGCTGTGTGGCATTTTCTACAGGGAGGGCTGTGTGGTACTGTCGACAGGGGGCACTGTGGCAATATCTGCAGGTAGCAATATGTGGCACAATCTACTGGGGGCAGTGTGGAGCACCATCTACAAGTGGCACTGAGTGTGGCACTATCTATGCTGGATTTTACGCTACCAGTAGTTGTCAGCACATATCACCTAGCCCTAGTGATAAAGTGAGACATCACCTGCCTGTAAAAAAAACGGATAACCAGAGAGAGATACTGGCCACCATAGTAGTTGTCAGTCAAACTAGTGCAAAGATTTTTGTTTGTTTATTTGCATGCAAAAATTCTGGTAAGAAAGCCACGCCCCATAAGACACACCCACCAATGAAGCCACACGCTAAGTGTCCCTGGAAATTTTTTGGGGCAACTATGAAATTGTCAGGAGGCTGCAGTCCTTAGTTACAATGGTGGCACCTCACTGATCGGAAAGTGATGGCATATGCCATCACTTTCTGTGATGGGAGGACCCCTTTAAGATATTTGAGATTCCACTATGGGAGCTTGCTCTTATTTGGGCTTGGTGGACTAAGTGGTTGTGAACAAGTGGAGTTATTGAACCAGATTGGGTTGCTGTGTTTCTGTGTGTGATACTGCGTGTGATAAATTAATTGAGCGCTTGCAAATAGAAGCTAGCAAAACGAACACAATTTAAAACCCTTTATTTCTGCTCAGCTTCTTTCCTGCTGAGCAACTGACTAGGGGGATGGGTTAATTGCTCTCACGTGATATAAATTTGCCTGCAGGACTTACTTTTGAGCTTGCTCTCATTTGGGCTTGGTGGACTAAGTGATTGCGAACAAGTGGAGTTATTAAACCAGCGTTGAAAAAAAGAGTTAAAATTCCAGTAAGTACTCTTTTTTACTTTTACTTTTTGAATTGTTCACAGTTTTTTTGTAACTGGGATAATGGATAGCAAGTTTGGAGGTTTTCTTGGAAGAGTTCCATGGTGAGTACCTCTCGGGCAGATGTGAGCATGTTGTTCACCTGGAAGCTCGCATTAGAGATCTGGGGGAGCAAAATGCAACACTAAGGTCGATAGACAATCTTGAGCGGAGCATGCTGCTCACTGAGCAAGCAGTTACTGGGGTAGACCTGAAGGGTGAAGACATGGATCAGTAGGACCAGGAAAGTAGCTGGGTTAATGTAGTTAGGGGCAGTAGAAAGGGGTCCAAGAAAAGGAAGGCCAATCCTGTTTCTGCTATTCCAAGAAAAATTGCCAAGTTGGGTGATGATGTGAGGGTGTCAGTCTCAGAAATGGCAGCCCTAGTGGATACTGATCCCCCTGACAGCTGGGAAAACAGCCCAGCTAGTAGTCGGTGGGATGGTAATGCAGGTAAGGCTAGATAATTAGTAGTTGTAGGGAATTCTATAATCAGGAAGACGGATAGAATAATTAGTCCCCAAGACCACCTCAACCGAATGGTGCCAGGGTTCGGCATGTGGTGGAACTGGTGGATAAATTAATGGGAGGGGCTGGTGATGATCCAGCTGTCGTGGTCCATGTGGGAACCAACAGCAGAATAAATGGTAGGTGGAGGAGCCTTAAGAATAATTCTAAAGAACTAGGCTACAAGCTGAAGGGAAGGACCTCCAAGGTTGCATTCAATGTATTCAAGGTTGTATTCAATGCCATGTGCATCCCAGGAAAGACAGCGGGAGCTCAGGGAGTTAAATGGATAGGTTAAGTCTTGATGTAGAGGAAAATGCTTTGGGTTCCTAGAGCACTGGGCTGACTTTTCATTAGGGTACAAACAGTATTCTGCACATGATTTGCACCTAAATGGAAGGGGGTCCACTGTGCTTGGGGAAAGAAGTCTGGCTGGGGTGGTGGAGCATTTAAACCAGGGCTGAGGAGGGAGGTCAATGTAGAAAATAAAGGGGTAGTTAGGTTAGAGAGGGGTCAGACTATATTGGTGGGGGGAGAAATAGACTGTGGGGAGAGGATTACACAACAGGATATGGGGATCCTTTTGTTACAATACAGCAATGAAAATAAAAGTGCCCAAATAATGTCAAATAATCACATTTCTGATACCAAACGTGGCAATTTGAAATGCAAGTTAAAGTGCATGTTCACAAATGGCAGAAGTCTAGCAAGAAAAATGGGGGAGCTTGAGGCATTGGTACTGGAGGAACTTATAGATATAGTTGGTGTTGCTGAAACATGGCTAGACTCTTCACATGGCTGGGCTGTAAATCTACAGGGTATTACATTGTTTCGGAAAGACAGGAGTGTATATCTGTATGTGAGAAGTGATATGAAGGTGAGTGTGAAAGAGACAATAGTGGGTGAAGATTGTGAGGAGGTTGAAACATTGTGGGTGGAATTACAAAGGGAGGTAAAAACTGAAAAAAATCACTTTTGGGGTAATCTATGGACCCCTCCCCCAATATAACTGAGGAGACGGAAGGTCAGCTATATAAACAGATGGAGCGGGTAGCACAGGGGGGTACTGAAGTGATAATGGGAGAGTTTAATTACCCAGATATTCATTTGTGTCATGGTTCGGCTTCAACTGCGAAGGGGAGACATTTCCTCAACCTGTTGCAAGAAAATTAATGGGACAGTTTGTGGAAGACCCGACTAGAGTTGAAGCTCTATTGGATATAGTCATTTCTAATAATGGAGAGTTTGTTGGGAATGTCAATGTTCGTAAAAACCTTGGTAACAGTGATCACAATATACTTAAATTTTACCTACACTGTAAAAAACAAACACAGGCTGGGATGGCAAAAACACTTAATTTTAAGAAGGCCAATTTCCCCAGGATGAGAACTGCAATTCAGGATATAGACTGGGAAGAACTAATGTCAAATAATGGTACAAATGATAAATGGGAGATCTTAACATCTACTTTATATAATTATAGTGCAAAATGTATTCCTATAGGTAACAATTATAAACAACTAAAATTAAACCCCACATGGCTTACACCTTCTGTAAAAAGGGCAATATATGACAAAAAAAGGGCATTTAAAAACGACAAATCTGAGGGTACAGCTGTAGCATTTGTAAACTATAAAGAGCTTAATAAAATCTGTAAAAAGGCTATAAAATCAGCAAAAAAACACAAAATGAAAGGCAGATGGCCAACGAGAGTTAAACAAATCCCCAAAAATTCTACAAGTATGTAAATGCAAAAAAGCCAAGGTCTGAACATGTAGGACCCCTAAATAGTGGTAATGGGGAAATGGTGACAGGGGATCAAGAGAAGGCAGAGTAACTAAATGGGTTCTTTAGCTCTGTATATACAACAGAAGAAAGAGCAGCTGATGTAGCCGTTGCCAGTGCTGTTAATACATCAGTTGGCTGAATGTAGATATGGTCCAAGCTAAGTTAAATAAATAAATGTACACAAGGCCCCGGGACCAGATGGGTTACACCCTAGAGTTCTTAAAGAGCTTAGTTCAGTTATTTCTGTCCCCCTCTTCATATTATTTAGAGATTCTCTAGTGACTGGTATAATGCCAAGGGACTGGCGCAGGGCAAATGTCGTGCCCATTTTCAGAAAGGGCTCTAGGTCTTCCCCGGGTAATTATAGACCAGTTAGCTTAACATTGATCGTGGGAAAAATGTTTGAGGGGCTATTGAGGGACTATATGCCGGATTATGTGACAACAAATAGTATTACAAGTGGCAGCCAGCACGGTTTTACTAACGACAGAAGTTGTCAAACCAAGCAGATTTGTTTTATGAAGAGGTGAGCAGAAGCCTAGACAGAGGGGCCGCTGTGGATATTTGCAAAGACATTTGACACGGTCCCTCATAGACGTCTAATGGGTAAATTAAGGACTATAGGTTTAGAAAATATAGTTTGCAATTGGATTGAGAATTGGCTCAAAGACCATATCCAGAGAGTTGTGGTCAATGATAACTACTCTGAATGGTCCCCGGTTATATGTGGTGTACCCCAGGGTTCTATTTATTTATGATATAGAGGATGGGATTAATAGCCCTATTTCTATTTTTGCAGATGACCCCTAGCTATGTAGTATTGTTCAGACTATAGAAGATGTTCATAAATTACAAGCTAATTTGGACACACTAAGTGTTTGTGCATCCACTTGGCAAATGTGGTTTAACCCCTTCCCGCACCTTGGCGTACATGCACGTCCAGGTGAGCAGTAACTTTGTGCACCTGGGCGTGCAGTTACGTCCGTGCTTTAACAGTTAACCTCCGCGCTCTGCCCTGCTCTCCCCGTTGCCAATCAGTGGTCCGTCGCCGCTGAAATCGGCAATTAACCCCTTCAATGCAGTGGTCGATTGCGATCGCCGCATTGAAGAGGTTTAGAGCAGATGGGCAGCCCCCCACATGCATCAGACAATGGCCTCCGGGCTGCCATTTACGGAAGCCTATGACGACCAGCCGGAGGCTGGTTCTCATAGGCTTCCTGTCAGAGTTACTGTCACGTCACAATGACAATTGGAATGCATTCCACTAAGTAGGTAGTGTAATGTGTTCTAGCAACAATCAGAGCTGCAAGTCTAAATGTCCCCTAGTGGGACAAGTCAAAAAAAGTAAAAAAAAAGATAATAAAAATGTTTTAAAAAAGTGTAAAAATAAAAGTTATAAGTTACATAAACAAACACTGCTTTTTTTCCTATAAGTCTTTTACTACAGGAAAAAAATGAACACGTTAAAAAAAGTACACATATTTGGTATCATCGCGTTTGTAACGACCCCAACTATAAAACTATAATATTATTTTTCCCGCATGGTGAACGCCGCAAAAAAATAAGTAAAAAAACAATGCAATAATCACTATTTTTTGGCCACCACTCCTCATAAAATATACAATAAAAAGTGATCAAAAAGTCGCATTGTACCCCAAAATGGTACCAATAAAAACTACAACCCGTCCCTCAAATAACAAGCCCTTACACAGCTTTTTTGACTGAAAAATAACAAAGTTATGGCTCTCAGAATATGGGGACACAAAAAATAAATTATTTTATAAATAAGTGATTTTATCGCGCAAACGCTACAAAACATAAAAAAAATATATACATATGGTATCGCCGTAATAGTATGCGACACTGGCCACACATCTGCAGATTATTATTTATTTGCCACATTATTATGCCCTGATGTTCTCCGCACAGGTTACATATGCCCCCACATTATAAACTGGAATACCAGCAAAACGCCAAAAAGAACTACTACCAAGATAAATCTGCGCTCCAAAAGCCAAATGCCACTCCCTCCCTATTGAGCCCTACAGCGTGCCAAAACAGCAGTTTATGCCCACAGATCTGGCATCGCCATACCCGGGAGAACCTGGTTAATATTTTATGAGGTATTTTTCTTCAGTGGCACAAACTGGGCACAACATATTGTGCACTAAAATGGCAGATCAGTGGAAAATTCTAATTTTCACTCTGCACCATCCACTGCACATTAACCTAACATAGCATGTCGTGGTGTGGGGGGGGGGGGTGATGTATGGAGCGGGCTTACGCGCTGAGCCCATGCCATACGCTGCAGGTGTCAGCTGTGTATTACAGCTGACACCCAGGACTAACGGACAGGAACAGCAGTCGCGCTTTTACAGGAGCCTGTAAAAATGACAATATACTACAATACATTAGTATTGCAGTGTATTGTACCAGTGATCTACTGATTGCTGGTTCAAGTCCCCTAGGAGAACTAATAAAATGTGTAAAAACAAAAGTAAATAGTTATTATTAGTGAAAAAAATGAAATAAATATTTTTAGTCCCAAAAAAAACCTTTTCACATTTTTTTCTCTAAAGTAATGTAAAAAAATTACAAAAATACACAAAATTGGTATCGCTGCATCCGTAAAAGTCAGAAATATTACAATATACCATTACTTAACTCACATAGTGAATGCCGTGAGAAATAAAGAAGGTAAAACTGCAAAATCGCTATTTCATGTAATAAAAAGTGCTCAAAAAGTTGTATGTACCAAAAAATTGTACCAATAAAAATTACCAGTTGTCCTGCAAAAAATAAGCCCTCACACCACTCTATTGTTGAAAAAATAAAAACGTTATGGCTCTTGGAAAGTGGGGAGGGAAAAATGAAAAAGGAAAAGCAAAAAATGGTTCAGTCCGGAAAGGGTTAATTACTTTCTAATGAAAAAACATTTATGACCACATGTGGGGTATTTCCGTACTCGGGAGAAATTGCTGTACAAATGTTGGGTGGCTTTTTCCTCCTTTATCCTTGGTGAAATTTAAAAAATGCAACATTTTAGTGGAAATAATGTTGATATTAATTTTCACTGCCTAATTCTGATAAATTATGCAAAAGACCTGTGGGGTTTAAATGCTTACTATACCCCTAGAGGGATTCCTTAAGTGGTGTAGTTTCCCAAATGGGGTCACTTTTAGGGGGTTTCCACTGTTTTGGCCTCTCAGGGGCTTTGCAAATGCGACATGACACCCAAAAACCATTTGAGCTCCAAAAGCCAAATAGCGCTCCTTCCCTTCTAAGCCCCACTGTGGGTCAAAACAGTAGTTTATTACCACATATGGCATATTTCCTTTAATCGGGAGAAATTGTTTTACAAGTATTGGGGTGCTTTTTCTCCTTTATCCTTTGTAAAAATTAAAAATAGCTATGTTTTTTCAGAAAAAAAGTTGATTTTTACCTTTAAAGACTAACTCCAATGAATTCAGCAAAACAACTGTGGGGTCAAAATGCTAACTTTACCTCTAGAAAAATTCCTTGTGGGGTGTAGTTTCCAAAATGGGGTCACTTTTGGGGGGTTTCCACTATTTTGGTTGCTCCAGTGCATTGCAAACGCGACACGGCACTGAAAACTATTCCAGCAAAATCAGAAATCCAAAATCCAAATGGTGCTCCTTCCCTTCTGAGTCTTGCTGTGGGTCCAAACAGCAGTACATTACCACATATAGGGTATTGCTATAATCGGGAGAAATTGCTTTACATATGTTAGGGTGTTTTTTCTCCTTTATTCATTGTAAAAATTAAAAATTTATACATTTTTTCAGAAAAAAAAAGTAGATTTTCCTCTTCACATACTAATTCAAATAAATTTAGCAAAAAAAACTGTGGGTTCAAAATGCTAACTATACCCCTAGATAAATTCCTTGAGAGGTGTCATTTCCAAAATGGGGTCATTTTTGGGGGTCTTTACTGTTTTGTCCCCACAAGACCTATTCAAACATGGCATGGTGCCTAAAATATATTCTAAAAAAAGGAGGCCCCAAAATCCACTCTGGTGCTCTTTTCCTTCTGAGGATGATGTTTCAGTCTATTAGCACACTAGGGCCACATGTCGGATATTTATAAAAACTGCAGAATCTGGGCAATACATATTGAGTTGCATTTCTCGGGTAATGCCTTCAGTGGTACAGAAAAAAATGTAATACAAATGAATTGGCAAAAAAAAATTACATTTGTACATTTGACCTCCACTTTGCTTTAATTCCTGTGAAAAGCCTAAAGGGTTAAAACACTTTCTGAATGCTGTTTTGAATACTTTGAGGGGTGCAATTTTCAATTCAAAATGGGTGGATTTATGGGGATTTTCTAATATATAAGGCCCTCAAAGCCACTTCAGAACTGAACTGGTCCCTGAAAACATAGCCTTTTGACATTTTCTTGAAAATATGAGAAATCGCTGCTAAAGTTCTAAGCTTTGTAACGTCCTAGAAAAATAAAAGAATGTTCAGAAAAGATGCAAACATAAAGTAGACATATGGAAAATGTGAAATAGTAACTATTTTGTGTGGTATTACTATCTGTTTTACAAACAGAAACATTTAAATTGATAAAAATGCTAATTTTTGAAAATTTTCTCCAAATCTTGGTGTTTTTTACAAATAATTATTGAATTTATCGACCACATTTTTTCACTAACATAAAGCAAAATGTCACAAGAAAACAATCTCAGCATCACTTTGATATATAAAAGCATTCCGAAGTAATTACCACATAAAGTGACACATGTCAGATTTGAAAAATTGGCTTCGTCCTGAAGGCCAAAGCAGGCTCAGTCCTGAAGGGGTTAATGTAGATAAATGTAAAGTTATGCATCTGGGTACCAACAATCTGCATGCATCATTTGTCCTACTGTTAGAGTCACTTGTTGAGAAGAATCTGGGTGTACTTGTAGATTATAGACTAAATAACAGCATGCAGTGTCAATCAGCTGCTTCTAAGGCCAGCAAGATATTGTTGTGTATTAAAAGAGTCATGGACAGGGATATAATATTACCACTTTACAAAGCATTAGTGAGGCCTCATCTAGAATATGCAGTTCAGTTCTGGGCTCCAGTTCATATAAAGGATGCCCTGGAGTTAGAAAAATTACAAAGAAGAGCAACGAAGCTAATAAGGGGCATGGAGAATCTAAGTTATGAGGAAAGATTAAAATAATGAAACCTATTTAGCCTTGAAAAGAGACGACTACGAGGGGACATAATTAACTTATACAAATATATGAATGGCACATACAAAAAATATAGTGAAATCCTGTTCCATGTAAAACCCCCCCAAAAAACAAGGGGGCACTCCCTCCTTCTGGAGAAAAAAAGGTTCAAACTGCAGAGACGACAAGCCTTCTTTACTGTGAGAACTGTGAATCTATGGAATAGCCTACCGCAGGAGCAGGTCACAGAAGGGACAGTAGATGGTTTTAAAAAAGGCTTAGATAATTTCCTAGAACGAAAAAACATCAATATGTCAATATGAAGAAATTTTTCCAATCTTTTTTCCCATCCCTTGGTTGAACTTGATGGACATGTGTCTTTTTTCAACCGTACTAACTATGTAACTATGTAACTAGGCCTGCACTAAGCCATGATACAGTGTCTCACCAAAGTTTTTGTTTACCAACTTTTATCCACATTACACAATTACATAGCAATGTGAATCTCAGGTAACCATAATAGCTACACAAAAAATATAACTTATTTTGTGTTGACATTAGTGATTTCACTTTTGTCTTGTGCCTCATTGTGAACAAACAGTTCAGTGGTGGAATATATTACTGCTATAGAAAGAAAACCACAAGTGAACCCTATATCCTATACTAGTCACTTTATGTAAATTTTAAATGGAAAAACTCACTAGAATGTTGTATATTCCTGTGAACTTGAATTATCATAAATTGCTATTTTCTAATGCATTTCCGTGTTTTATTATTAAATACATGCATTTTATTGCTACCCATATTGTTAACAGCCCTAATATGTGAATTAGTTATGTATAGGATAAACCTCCCAGATATTTGGATTTTCCTCTCAGTATTTAAAAGTAAAAGCCATAAAAGGTAATGTGTATTAATGTACCAATTATATTACGTAAATGACCTTATAGTTTATTTTAGAAAAGAGAGGGAATTAGGCTTATTTTTTAGAAAGTACTTCTATTTTGCTATCAAGAATGCTTTTAAACCAATGTAAGATGCAATTACTGCACTAAGGTATTGATCTGGAAAGCAAAGATTAGTTCTAATGAATTTCGTTGCTGGTATACAGTTAGACAGTAATGGTGCCATGTTGTACTTTACACAAGATTGAGCAGTCGGCTATGCAAGGCCTTGCACTGTTTGTCAGCCATGGCGTGTTTCCTAAGTTTAGCAAGCATTCCATGTCTCTAAGGATTTTCACTAGAGATGAACAGCTGGTGTACTTATCCTTGTAAATCACATGCTAGAAAGATCAGATTTACATGCGAGAACATTACTACTGATACTAAAAATAAACCTTTATCAAAGTTGATGGGATGTTGAGAGTCAAATGTCATATTATGAGCTGGAACTTGTCAAGAAATGCAGATTAACATATCCCATAGTCAATATGAAGTTCAATAGGCAGTGGGTCAACTTGTGAGCTCTACAACACTATGAAACTGAGCTAAACTCCACTACTCTGAGAAGTTTCTCTATAGCAACCCGATAGATGAGTAAAAATAGAGCATTAAAATGTTTGGAAAAAATAAAAAGTTAAACTAAGTGCTACCTCATTCTTATTCAATAGATCAACTGAATCCTAGCGGACAACCTCCCATGGGCAATAGAGAATGGTGTCACCTTTTAAACCTTAGGTTCCTGTGAGAGCTTCGCTGTAGTTAAGAAACTACATCTGCATTGTCGCTAAGATCTGCACCTACTCATAACGGATTGTGTAATATTAAAGAGGGCCTGTCACTTGCCCAAAAAACTTCTGCTGACATCTAATTCAAATTGCTGGCGCCTTACAGATTCTGGAGCTTTTTTTTTTTTTTTTGCCCCCACCGTTCTTGAGCCATTAGTTTTGGTGCCTAAAACTAATAAACAAATTAGGCCTTTTGATAAGCAAATGAGGCCTTTGACTGTCAAGTAAGCAGTTACCCCATGGCAAGTAAACAGTGTTATCTGCCCGCTTATATGCTTATCGGGCACCAAAACGAATGGCACCAATATCTCAGAAACGGTGGGGGCAAAAAAAAGTGCAGGAATCTGTGCAATCTAGCTGAGATATCAGGTGCTGTTTTTTGGGCAGGTGACAGGTCCTCTTTAAAGAGCAATTGGGGTGAGATTCTTCTTTAATGAGAGTGATAACTGAGAATCTTAAGATATATTTAGATGCAGCACATTTGTTGCACAAATTTCTGTGACTGTAAATCTGTTCCATACATCCAAATGGGGATCCAATTCAGATAGATGGAACAGTCGTGGAAATTTCTGCAACAAATTTGCTGTATGTTAATATACCCTTATCTGCAGGTGAAGTTGTTCCGTGTCTAGGAAAGAAGCATTGTCATCAGTACATGTTATGTGTTAAATCACCCACCACATTGCTGTCCACTGCCAGTTAGGTTGTAGAGAGAGGTGTAAATGGCACTTGGAACTCACAGAATTACAATGCTATGCTGCTGCTGATAAAAACGTTTGTATCTTCGACAGTATCTATGATTAGATGAAGGTGGAGCAATGAATTGAATTACTATTTTACTTTCACAGTTACAGTAGGAATTCATATTTATAATATAAGAGTATTCCTTTAATAATATACCATAAGAAATGTGCTAAATGGGGTTGTCTCTTGACAGATATTTATTGCATATCACTAGGATATGCCATCAATGTCCGATCAGTGGTAGTCCGCCCGCCTGTTACTAGAATGATGTGGCAGCGGCACTAGACCGGGAAAAAGCTTCTGGCGTATAAGTTAAATGTAGGCTGTGACAGATGCCTAACAGTGACAGCTATCCTTTTAAACTTTAATGGTATCTGTTAAACGGATACGTCATGAACTTAAATGGTATCCATTTAACGTATATGTAATAAATGGCTATTGAACGTATATGTAATAAATGGCTATTGAATGCTTGTGACGTATACGTAACATATGCATACAGTAGCATATGTCACCTATAGGCTCCTATGCTAAAAAAAGTATACATTTTTTAGCGGGATACGGCGGGATGGAGTAGCGTTGTCTACTACGCTATCCCATCCTTCAAAAAAAGGTATATTGACATACAGCAGCCAGGTGGAGGACAAGAGACACACTTTTGGAGCCCTTTGGACATGTTTAGCATGTTATACGCTAAATGTACAACACAAATGTGAGGTGAACAGGGCCTTAGTCTCCTGTCAGCTTTGCTTGTCTTTTTCCAGAGGCAGCATGGTTTTCCTTTGACTATAATTAATAGACCAAGTAGCCTACAGAAAAAGCAGAGCAAACAGTGAGACAAAGGGGCACAGTGCTTTCCTTGTGCTGCTGTAACTGCGTTCTAGTGATCTCTGGGGGTTCAGCAATTAGACTGCTGGTTGGACATTCTTGGCATATCCTAGCAATATGCCATCTATGTCTGTCAAGAAACAACCCCTTTAAGAGTCACAAGAACCGCTTGTCTTTCAGGAACTTTGCCTTGGCTAGCTTATATTGTATGAAAAAATAACTTTTTACAGTAACATGGATCTCATCAATGACCAACATGGTTTTCTCATGCTTCGCACAGAACTTGCTTAATAGTAAAACCTTCCTTTTATCTGCACCAGAATATAATGTTTGCTCTACTGAGTTTATTAACATCTTATGGGATATCTCTAGAAATACTTGTTGGATTTAAGACACAAGATTGCTGATAAAATATTAACTGCAAATCTCTATAAAATGACAGATAAACCAATTCATATTTTACCATGTTTCCAAAGTAGCAGGAGAGAATATTGGTCTAGGAGGTAATTGCCACTCAGAAGTTAAGAATATCACTTTTTACAAGATCTTATAACAAGTAACAGTGGCAGGGTACATTTCCTGTGAAAACTACCCCTGTTGTCATATTTGCCAACATGCTAATCGATGCCAAGTGTTTCTGAGTAGTCGACTTGTTTTTATTCTTTTATATTTGTACATTTTTTTTTCTTTAATTTAATTTCTTTAATTATTTAAAAGTGGAAGTCTGGTAGTGCAGATCTAATATAACTGCCAACACTTGATGTCTGCCAATCTTCCTGGCAATGCAAGCAACAAAGTGTCATTCAGTGCCAGGCACCACATTTTGTTCACACGGGATCATCTAGTGACAGAAACAGTAACAGCAATGTGAAACATACTGTTTTTCCATCACATTGTGATCATAAGCCTTTTCTGTAAATATGATATCATTTGGCCAGGTTTAGCTTCGTGTTTGCTTCCTTTTTCACATACTGATAGTTGCCAAACATGCCAGTTATATCTTCATCGAGACTCAGAAGGGCATGTTCTATTGTTCTCTCTAAAGGGTATGTCCAATTTTAACAAGTCCTTTTTATATGCCATACTGTAGACCAGGGGGCTCAAACTCAGCCGGGTAAATAGGCCGCACATAGAAAAAAATTTGAAGATGACGGGCCGCATTACTTTCAAATTTGATACAATACAAAATTATTGTTAATCAGTTAGTTATTTTAACTACTATAACAATGCTACATTACTATAATAATACTACATTACTATAAGAATACTACATTACTACAATAATACTACATTACTATAACAATGCTACATTACTATAATAATACTACATTACTATAAGAATACTACATTACTATAAGAATACTACATTACTATAACACTATATTACTATAATAATACTACATTACTATAAGAATACTACATTACTATAAGAATACTACATTACTATAACACTATATTACTATAATAATACTACATTACTATAAGAATACTACATTACTATAATAATACTACATTACTATAAGAATACTACATTACTATAATACTACATTACTATAAGAATACTACATTACTATAATACTACACTACTATAACAATACTACACTACTATAATAATACTACATTACTATACTACTACATTACTATAACACTACTATAACAATACTACATTACTATAACACTACATTACTATAACAACACTACATTACTATAACAATACTACATTACTACAACAATACTACATTACTATAAGAATACTACATTACGATAATAATACTACATTACTATAATACTACATTACTATAAGAATACTACATTAATATAATACTACATTACTATAAGAATACTACATTACTATAACACTACATTACTATAACAATACTACATTACTATAATACTACTACATTACTATAACAATACTACATTACTATAATACTACTACATTACTATACTAATACTACATTACTATACCACTACACTACTATAACAATACTACATTACTATAACACTACATTACTATAACAATACTACATTACTATAATACTACTACTTTACTATACTAATACTACATTACTATACCACTACACTACTATAACAATACTACATTACTATAACACTACATTACTATAACAATACTACATTACTATAATACTACTACATTACTATACTAATACTACATTACTATACCACTACACTACTATAACAATACTACATTACTACAACAATGCTACATTACTATAATAATACTATATTACTATAACAATATTACATTACTATAACAATACTACCTTACTATAATAATACTACAGATGTAGCCGTCTGTACGCATTAATTAAACAATTACAATGGCTAGATCTCTTATCTTGACTTTTTCAATGACTTTTCAATGGCTTTTGTTGTGTGATATCACGCTGCAGCAAGTTATCAGAATCAAGTTAAAGATGGCTACATCCGTACATTACTATAACAATACTACATTACTATAATAATAATAATAATACATTACTATAATGATACCGTTAGGTTTAAATTTACCTGAAATTTGGCAGCTTACTTCACGTGCTTATTTAATAATCCAGTTTCCAGTTTAAGTGTCGATAAATGCAGTCTGGCGGCTCAGTTGGCAGCATTTGGCAGTCACAAAAATTTCAAGATTGGGCAGCCCCTTCTTAGATAGTGCCACAATGCCCTCTGTAGATAATGCCGCAGTGCCCTCTGTAGGTATTGCCACAGTGCCCTCTGTAGATATTGCCACAGTGCCCTATGTAGATATTGCCACAGTGCCCTCTGTAGATATTGCCACAGTTCCCTCTGTAGATACTGCCAGAGTGCCCTCTGTAGATAATGCCACAGTGCTCTCTGTAGATAATGTCACAGTGCTCTCAGTAAATAGTACCACACCCCCTTGAAGATAAAGCCGCACCACTGTAGATAGCACTACCCCCCACCCCATGTAGATTGCGCCATTTGACTCCAGGAACGGAATCCCCGGCCAGAGCATAGGCAATTCCATATATTGACAGTGAAGTCAGGGGCTACTCCTGGAGTGGAATCCCCTGCCAGAGCGTCGGCAACTGGGATTCTGCTCCTGGAGTAGCCACTGACATCACTGTCCGTATATGGACAGGGACATCAAGGGCTTCCCCAGGCACAGAGCTTAAAGTAGCGTGTGCCAGGGGAGTCCTCGGCGAGTGGAGGAGCTCCCTCTGTGCCTCCGCTCCATACTAATGCTGAAGGAGGGAGCTGACGGTTCCTTGCTTCAGAATTGGGTTCAACTGTATCTGCAGCCTGAGGACGCAGATACAGTTGACAGCTTAACATAACCTCCAGCCGCGCGGGAGAGCCGGACACCCCTCAGAATCTGGGACTGTCCCGCTGAATCTGGGACAGTTAGAAGGTATGGGGAATGTAGCGCTATCTACAGGGGGGCGTGTGTGGGGCAATATCTACAGGGGGGTTGCACTATCTACAGGGGGCTGTGTGGCCATTGCTCACCTACCCCTAATGGACTGCACTCCCCCATGACATCATGAAGGAGTGCCAGCACATTCCTCCTTCGGCCTGCTTTCTCCTCTCCTGAGGGAGCAACGGTGCCCTGTGGGCCACAGATGACAGCATCAGGGGCCCCCGGGCAGCATGTTTGAAACCCCTGCTGTCGATCATATAGACGTCATAGAGCTCTTAGAAATAACAGCAACTACTTTAGCGGACTCAAAATGAGCATTTAGTACATAGGACCGGGAAATGGAAAGTAATTGGCCACATGCAGCTTCCCTCAGCAATTTTAGGAGGCTTTAGTTTTAGAAAGAGTTGTCAATTTGACACTGTTTTAAAACCTGATCTTTTTCTTTGTTCCTGATGTCAAAGTAGAAACTGGAGACATTTTGAATGCTTTAACTATTGCTTAATGCAGTGTCATCATAAATCATACCTAAGAGGTTAATATTTAAAAGCTACTTTGAGTTGTGAATCAGTGCATGCATAAAGCAATAAAAGCCATACGATGGACAAAATACAAAGTTTGCAAAGCCAAAGTATACAGTGATATTTTTGGAACTGTTACAGGAGGCAGGATAAAAGCTTTGATTTCATTATATTTCACAAAATTGTACTGGTAGTAAATATCAGATAAAGGTTTGTGTAGACCTCAGATGATACCTATTGAGCGTTAGACTATTCACTATAATACACATGTACATAAAAAGGGAGATTATATAGATAATATCAGTATATGTTTAAGGTCCTATTTGATGGAGCGCTTATCGTACAGATTTTAGTATAATCGGTTGAATGTGAGAGATAATCCCCACAAGTAATAGCTTAGGTTTCCGTCAATCGGCCACATCTGAGTGAAAGATTAATGTTTGTAACTGTCACACCCCCTCGTCTAATAAGAAATCTTCCAGTCATTAGCAGATGTGTTTTTTGTTGGTAGGTTGGTTTTGTTGCGAGCAACTATGGCAGTAACGACTCAACAACGAGAAACTTTAGCGATTGTAAAAGACCGTCTTTCGAATGCAAATGACTCACTAAATCATCGCTCGTCACTCGTTAGTTAAATAATATCTGCCCGTTTAATAGGACCCTTAGTTGGTATTATACAAAGGCATCTACAGTCTAGCTAAAAGCAAAGAGTTGGGTAAGTGGGTGAGTTAAAGAGGGTGGGAAAGAAAAAGTGCAGGTTGTTTTCCAAGAATATACATAAGCCCTAATATTAATTGATGGTTAAGAACATGAAGGGCATTATTAACATTAAAAAAAGTAATAGATGTCCTTGGTGTCTTAGCACAGTGGACCTCCTAAATATCTGTTTATGGAATAATCAAAATGTCTGCATAAGTAACAAAAAATATTAATTAAATACATTAAAAGAAAATTGTTATTTTATGTATTTTGTGTATTTTATTTTATCTCAAATGTTACAATTAGTAAAAATAGTAAAAATATTAATATACAACGTAAATAAACTTTAACACAGAATACAACAACCATATAGGTGTACCTTTGATTTTCAAGCAAAAGTGCCTTTTATGACAAATGTATACCAGAGTACTGTGAACACTGTATAACTCAAGCACGTGTGAAAAGTAGTGTAAGAAAAAACAATGCTACTACCCATATCACTGTCCTTATTATATACAGTATGCACACTACTTTGGCCACCAAAACTGAACTGCATGCCAATATTTGTGTAAGTAAAATAAATTATGATCCTTGATGATACTGCTGTATGAATGTATGCAGCCCTCAACTGACATGTTGTGCATTGATAACAATATATACAACTTTTATATTTGTTAAACAAAGTGAGGATGGAAGTTTTTAAAGAAAACATTTTTATTTTTTCTTTGCAGATGGGGAAGAAACGGAAATTTAGTTTTTTGGAGATGATTCTCATTGTACTGTTTATTATGATGACAATAATATCGGTAGTTTTTGTTGCACTTTTTGCAACAGGACAAACAGGACTCAAGTCAACACCAGCAGGTAAAAATAAAAAAAATACCTATATACAGTCTTATAACACAGCTGTTTTACAATTGATGCCATAAACAATCCTCCAAATTGTACAGTAATCATGAAGTAGGATAAGTCTGTGTTCTCTATTACCCCCAAACAAAACAAGATTAGATTTATCGAATATATTCATAGAATTTTTAGGTTTAACTTATTTGCATAATTATTTTTCCCAGATGTAGATTTACATGATAATTTTTAATCATCTCAGTTCCACTATGCTACGTTTGTGGTTTAAATAAGATAGTGAATCTCTCCCTGTTGTTTTTACTTTTTGATGTGATTAAGTTAATAAATTAGTAGCTCAGAGGATAGAACCCTTATCTCCTGATACACTTTGCTTCACAACTATAACCTTTTTTTAAATACATTTAAAGAAGCTTAGAATAAGCTACAAATCGAAATGTAATGTAATCATATTCTTTCTATTTATTTTTACATTTTTTTGCTTTTTAGAAGAATTACCACCGTTTGAAGCTAAATGTTCAGTTACACCTAACGTAGAAAGAATAGATTGTCTTCCAGATCAAGTAGCTTCTGAGGTGAGCATGCTCAAATATGGTTCAAGAACAAAGGCTATGTTCACATCAGCGTTGGAGGCTCTATTAGGGAACACCCCGACGGAAAACTTTTAAAGTCAATGGGTTCCGTTGGTTCCTTTAGTCCCTTGTTTTGCTCCTCTGACGGTTTATGCAATGCAAATCTTGATCAAAAAATGTTTTGATTCTGCTGAATTCAGGAGTTTGCATGGCGGTACATAGAGGCCTCTACCGTTCTGTAATATGGAGCTGTAGGGAGTGCATGTGTCGCCATATGATACTATGTCTGGTGCCATATAACAAGGGTTATTTCCCACAGAAGCAGTTTCCTTAAAGAGCATCTGTCATCAAAATGATGTTTTTGTATATTTTATACTAATCATTTTGGAATTATATAATACATACATTTTCTTCTGGCTGGATTATTTTTTGAAATTTACTGGCTACAACCCAGAGACTTATTCAGAGATAATCCCTCCTCTTAAACTCATTCACACCAGAATAAAAGTTCCTCAAATGGAAAACAAATACCACATTCAGATGTGGCGATTTTGTTGTGGAATTCTAGTGCATATACCATATGTCTTTAGTACTTCTGCTTTTCATTTTAAGGTTTAATAATTTACTTGTTTTTTATTACTTTGTCATCACAGGTAGCCTGCAAACAACGAGGCTGCTGCTGGAGCCCTTTTAATGAAACCAATGCCCCCTGGTGTTTCTTTTCAAACAGTCATGGATATGAAGTTATTGGTTCCGAGATAAAAACCCCAAAAGGTAAAAGTTAGAAACTTAAATATGTTTAAAAGTTCATGTCATTCCTTTTATTTATAAAGACCAAGACCTTCTTACTAGAGATTAGCTAATTGCCCGATATTAGTTTTGGGCAACAGCAGCAGTACAGCATGGAACATGATGGACAGGCAAACAGCGGCAGTGGAATCATTGGGCCGCAGACAAAAAGCTAGTCCCCACTTTCAGCAATGGCAGATCTATTCATTGGCATCAGGCGGAGGTGTGTGAAAATTCTCAGGGATCCATGCCTGATTAATTTTCACAGTTAAAATGTTTTCAACACTTATGGAGGACAATTTTTTCCCCTTCGGCGTGATGACTCCACCCATCACGCTAAATATCCTCTCTGACAGTACACTAGAGTGTGGACAAGACAGTACAAGAATGGCAAACTGGGCCACTTCCTGCCACCAGTTCAATCTGCTGACCCAGAAGTCCATGGGGTCAGCGCTCAGTATATCTGCTGGAGAAAGGGAACAGTTTAGCTATGACTCAACCTGGTTGTTCATGCGGTGCATATTTATATACTGGTGTGCGTTAGGTTGTCCCGGCAGATTAAAAAACTGTTCAATCTTGTTCAGCAAACTGTATCAACTGCTGATGGTGCTGCTTCTTCTGCTAATTGTTGTAGTGTTAACTCTGTCTGAAGCAGTGGAGCAGTGACCCAGCCGGGAGCGGGGAGGGGCCTTCTGGTCAGACATGCAACCGGCAGGTGTCTGCACAGCAAACGTTGCCTCAAGCTGGGTACAGAGCATATTCTGGTAATATAGCAATTTTGCCTCCCTTTCGGAAGCAGAAAAAAAATTCCCCCATTTTGCTTTCATAGCGAGGGTCTAAAAGCATGGCTATCGAGTAGTCCTCCCTTTCCGACTGCGCTATTGATTCCGTCGGAAAAACGGAAACCTTGCGGAATGGTGACGAACGGAAACCATTAGCAATGTTTCCGTCACCATTGATATCAATAATGACGGAAACGGAAGCTGTGGTTTCAGTTTGACTTTCCGTTTCGGAGTTCACCCGACGGAAGCCTCCGAAGGAACCCCAGAACAGAAAGCCAATGCTGATGTGAACAGGCCTTAAGACAGAAAAAGCCCTGTATGATTCACAAAAAGAGGACTGAAAGTTCACATGCGTGAGGCCCGGATCTCTGGTGAGGGTAAACACAATAGTTAAAAATAATATCTAGGAGTGATATAAGGAGTGAATATAAAAGGACTGAGGTGAAATACAGAGTATTTCACAATCTTAATATATATTTATATATATATATATATATATATATATATATATATATATATATATATATATAGGAGTGGACAGTGTTATAGCACCAAAACTGTTTGGTTTCTGAAGAGAAGTAATAGGATAGGAACCTTTGAAGTGTTATTATATTAAATATGTTTCTGAGAAGAAAATATACTATATATCACTGAAGTACATAATCTCTTTAAAATTAGTTATACGATAAGTTGGACATTGGAAAATGTATTATTATTGAAGAAATAAATACTAACTATTGTTATTCTGAGCCTGTCTTATTAAACAAAAAAAAAACTCTGCTCGGCTCACATTTGGCGCTGTGAGCAGTGTAAGACATGTCTTCCGAAGAGCTTACAGTCCCTTCTACAACACTTTCCCCTATACTAATGCCAATGGGGGCCGCTATTATGAGTGTACCAAAGTACGACGGTAAAAACATCCCTCCAATAGACCTCTGGACAGAGAGATTAAAGACAGTCGCCAGAATTTATCAAGTGCCTGAGGCTCATATGGCAGATTTAAAGAGGCTCTGTCACCAGATTTTCAAACCCCTATCTCCTATTGCAGCTGATCGGCGCTGCAATGTAGATAACAGTAACGTTTATTTATTTTTTTAAAACGTGCATTTTTGGCCAACTTATGACCATTTTTATATTTATGCAAATGAGCCTTTCTTAAGTACAACTGGGCGTGTTTAAAGTTATGTCCAACTGGGCGTTTATTGTGTGTGTACATCTGGGCGTTTTTACTTGTTTTACTAGCTGGGCGTTGTGAATGGAAGTGTATGATGCTGACGAATCAGCATCATCCACTTCTCTTCGTTACCACCCAGCTTCTGGCAGTTCACAGACACACAGCGTGTCCTCGCTCGTTCCTCCTGTGGGAGGAAGTGAGTGACGTCACAGCGTGATCTCGCGAGGACACGCTGTGTGTCTGTGCACTGCCAGAAGCTGGGTGGTAACGAAGAGAAGTGGATGATGCTGATTCGTCAGCATCATACACTTCCATTCACAACGCCCAGCTAGTAAAACAAGTAAAAACGCCCAGATGTACACACACAATACACGCCTAGTTGGACATAACTTTAAACACGCCCAGTTGTACTTAAGAAAGGCTAATTTGCATAAATATAAAAATGGTCATAACTTGGCCAAAAATGCTCGTTTTTGAAAAAAACACAAACGTTACTGTTATCTACATTGCAGCGCCAATCAGCTGCAATAGGAGATAGGGGTTTGAAAATCTGGTGACAGAGCCTCTTTAACATAAAATTTGTTGGAGGGTGATGCACAAAAATCTGTATTAGTATTGCCCACAGAACAGAGATCCTCACTAAAAGAAATATTAGAAAGACTAGAGACCATACATGGGGACTCCAAACCCGTAGCCGACCTTAAAAAGAATTTCTATGCACGTTGTCAACATGAGGGAAAAACAGTACAACAGTTTTCAGTAAATCTACAAGAATTATGGAAGAGATTGTGTCAAAAGGATCCAGATAGTCGCTTCATGACGCATGAAGCTGATAAAATGCTAAAAGACCAATTTATCTCTGGACTACGGAGCCGCTCCTTTAAAAGAGCCATAAAAAACTTTGTACGGGTGGAGAGTGACGTTTCCTTTGCTGATATAATCAAGGAAGCTATAGATATACAACGAGATGAGATGGATTCAGGCAGTATAGCTGTACAGGTTATAGTAAAAACAGAAACCAACAATACGAGTAAACTAGAACCAATAAATACTCAGTTAAATGACATATTCATAGATATGAAAGATTCAATAGTAAGAGAGTTGCGGGATGAAATGACACAACTTAGAGTGTCTGATGGGAGGGGAATGAGACGTCCCCAAGTGAGAATAAGCTTTGACATGGGTCTGAGACGCTGTTGGCAGTGTGGACAATCTTGCGAGACATTGTCAAACCTCTCAGTCTACCATCCCAGAACAAACACCGTTAAACTAGCTCCATCCGTGACTGCGGCCTGAGTCACGGGATATAAATTGGTGGACCCAATTTGCAGAAGTGAACCTATAGCAGGACGTTGCTCTATTATAACAGCCACCTTTAATGGAATTCCCATAGATTGTTTATTTAGATACTGGTTCGGAAATTCACAACAATCTCAAAGAAACTATATATCACTCAGTTCGGATAAACAGATAAGTTATAGAACCCATGGTTGAATCTCACAGCGGCCAACAATTTGCCGATTCCTGTGATAGGAGTCCTATGGATGGACATAGGAATTTTTGGCAGACTTTTTCCATGTAAAGCAGTGGTTGTGGTGGAGGAAGCTATTCGGCCTGGAATAGAGGTCTTACTCGGCATGAATTTGCTTCAGGACCTAAATGGGCAGCTTTTCCAAGAATTTGGAAATGTTTACTGGCAAGAAGTAAGTCCCAATCAAAGCACACAGCAGTCATTACAACAACTACAGATAATTTGTGAGCAAAAAATTCATTAGACCAGATAAAGGGTAGAGTAGGACTAGTCAAGGCTCCATGTAGGAGACCGATAAAGTTATTGGCACACCAAGAGATAACGTTGCCCTTAGTGATAGGGACTCACCACAAACTTCAAAAATCACTAGTTCTAGTAGAACCTATAACCCATAACAGTGCTACAGAGTCACGCTGTGCAGTAGACCGTACCCTATGTAAAGTAGAAAAAGGAACAGTCTCTGTCAGGTTAATGAACCCAAGTAAGGGCATGAGCAGACGTGGCGGAATTTTCTTTGGCATTCCGCTGCGGACAGTCCGCTGCGGAAATCCACAGCGTACACGTTTCTGCATTGCTTTCCACAGCTTTTTTGTGAGGTTCGTTTACACGTTGCGGAAAATTCCGCTGCGCAGCATAGGCTGCGGTGCGGAATTTGTTGTCCGCAGCATACACTGGCTGTTGCGGACGTGTAGCGGACTTGTTGCGAACTCATTGTGGAATTTCTCCATTGACTTCAATGGAGAGTCAAAATTACGCAATGAAGTCCGCAGATGTTATGTGTGCTGCGTAGCGTATTGGTTTTACAAACATGATAGTTCTTCATTCAGGCTGACCCTATGTATTTCTAAGTCTACAGCCAGACTGAGGAAGTCAATGGGGCTCCCGTAATTACGGGTGACTACGTGTGTGCACCCGTAATTACGGGAGCATTGCTAGGCGACATCAGTAAATAGTCACTGTCCAGGGTGCTGAAAGAGTTAAACGATCGGCAGTAACTGTTTCAGCACCCTGGACAGTGACTTCCGATCACAATATACATCAACCTGTAAAAAAAATAGAAGTTCCTACTTACCGAGAACTCCCTGCTTCTTCCTCCAGTCCGGCCTCCCGGGATGACGTTTCAGTCCAAGTGACGGCTGCAGCCAATCACAGGCTGCATCGGTCAGATGGACTGCCGCGTCATCCAGGGAGGTCAGGCTGGATGTCAAGAGAGGGATGCGTCACCAAGACAACGGCCGGGTAAGTATGATTTTCTTTTACTAGGGAAAGGGCTGTCCCTTCTCTCTATCCTGCACTGATAGAGAGAAGGGAAGTACTTTCACCTCAATACGCAACGGCTAGTCCGCATCAATTTCCTGCCCATTTTAGGCAGAGCCTCAACAGAATCTGCAACGCAGATTATGTGCGGCATTGATGCACACAGTGGCGGAAGAAATATGCCACGTCTGGTCATGCCCTAATGGTGAAATAATTAATCCTCCTAAAACTTTATTAGCAGAGGTACATGTTGTCCAGAGTGGAGATATTGAAGAAATGATCATCCCATTACCCACAACTGATGTAAAAACAGAAATAATGCCAGAACAAAAACAAGAATGTAACGAATTATAGCAACAATTACAATTAGAAAAGGCGGCACCCAACCCTGAATTAGAAGATAAACTAAAAATCTTGTTAGAAAGTCACTGCCAAATTTTTGCCAAACACGAAGAAGACTATGGATATACTGATGCCATTGAACACAGGATACACACTATCCCTATCCGAGAACGCTATAGAAACGTATCGCCTGCCTTAAATCAAGACGTGAAGCAACTTCTAAATTAAATTATACAGGGTAACGTGATTCAAGAAAGTAGTAGCCCATTGGCAGCTCCTATAGTATTGGTCAGAAAGAAAGATGAAAGTCTTCGATTTTGCATAGATTATAGAATGCTTAATACTTGCATCTATAGAGATGCATATCCACTACCCAGAGTGGAAGAATCGTTGACCGCTTCGAGAAAAGCTCAATATTTCACTACTTTAGATCTTCCTAGTGGAAATTGACAGGTGTCGCTGTTTAAATCAGACAAAGGAAAAAACTGCTTTCATTACAGCAATGGGCCTTTAACACTCCACTACTATTATGTCATGGTAACTGCATCTTTCGCGCTCCATGACATAATAGTATGTCATGGATGAAACACTGTGCTGTTCGCGACGGGCGCATTCATGAGCTGTGATAGCTGCTGTTTCCGACAGCAGACTATCACAGCTCAGTGTGCAGGGACCGATCACGGTGGTCCCCGACGATTAACCCCTTAGAAGCCGCGTTCAATAGCGATTGCGGCTTCTTAGGGGTTAAACCACCATCGACAGCCCGCTACATGATAGCGGGCGGCGATGGCTACTATGGAAACTGGAGTCCTAACAATGGACTCCGGCTATGCCATCTACGGAAGCCTCGTTACATAGTTTGTACGGTTGAAAAAAGACACATGTCCATCAAGTTCAACCAAGGGATGGGAAAGTTGGGTCCTGACAAAGTCAGCGAGTAGCTGACAGCTCTAATACACTGCACTACACATGTAGTGCAGTGTATTAGAATAGCGATCAGAGCCTCCTGCCCTCAAGTTTCCTAGTTGGACAAAATAAAAAAGTTAAAAAAAGTTGTGTAAAAATAAAAAAATAAAAGTTTTAAAGTAATAAAAGTAAAATCCCCCTTTTTCCCCTATCAGTACCTTATTATTAAAAAATAAATAAAATAAACAAATAAACTATACATAATTGGTATCACTGCGTCCGTAACGGTCTGAACTACAAAAGTATTTTGTTATCTATCCCGCGCGGTGAACGCCATAAAATAAAATAATAATAAACCATACCAGAATAACAATTTTTTGGTCACTTCACCTACCAAAAAATTTAATAAAAAGAAATAAAATAGTCGCATGTACTTAGAAATGGTACTGATTGACACTACAGTTTGTTATGCAAAAAATAAGCCTGCACACAGATTTTCTGATGAAAAAATAAAAAAGTTATGGCTCTTAGAATATGAAAAAACAAAAAGTAAATGATTTTTTATAAAAAGTATTGTATTGTGCAAATACCATGAGACATAAAAAAAGATAAACATATGGTATCGCTGTAATCGTATCGCCCCGCAGAATAAAGTGAATATGTCATTTATAGCGCACGGTGAACGCTGTAAAAAAAGGAATAAAAACAATAGTAGAATTGCTGTTTTTTTTAGTCACATGCCTCTTAAAAAATAGAATAAAAACTAATCAAAAAGTTGCATGCACCCCATGAAAACTACAGTGAATTGCTCAAGGGGTCTAGTCTCCAAAATGGGGTGATTTTTAAGGTGTTCCCCTTTACTGGTACCTCAGAAGCTCTGCAAATGCAACATGGCATCCAGAAACCAATCCAGCAAAATCTACTTGCCAAATAGTGCTCCTGCCTTTCTAAGCTCTGCCGTTTGTCCAACCAGGAATTTATGACCACACATGGGGTATTGCCGTAATCGGGAGAAATTTATTTACAAATGTTGGGGTGCTTTTTCTCCTTTATTCCTTGTCAAAATTATTTTGTTTTACCTTTTAGCGGAAAAATTTGATTTTCAATTGCACAGCCTAATTCCACAAAATGCAGCAAAAAACCTGTAGGGTCTAAATTCCCACTATACCCCTTGATAAGTTCCTTGAGGGGTGTAGTTTGCTAAATAGGGTCACTTTTTGAGGGTTTCCACTGTTTTGGCACCACAAGACCTCTTCAAACCGGATATGGTGCCCAATAAAAAGGAGGCCTCAAAATCCCCTAGGTGCTACTTTGCTTCGGAGGCCGGTGCTTTAGTCCATTACCACACTAGGGCCACATGTGAGATATTTAAAAAAAAAAACCTGCAAAATCTGGGCAATAAATATTGAGTTGTGTTTTTCTGGTAAAACTTTCTGTTTTACAGAAAAAAATGGTATAAAATGGATTTTCTGACAAAAAATTAAATTGGTAAATTTCACCTTCTCTACTTTTCTTTAAATTCATGTGAAACACCTAAAGAGTAAATAAACTTTATAAATTCTGTTTTGAATACTTTGAGGAGTCTAGTTTCTAAAATTGGGTATTTTATGGGGGTTTCTAATATATAGGTCCCTCAAAGTCACTTCAGAACAGAACTGGTACCTAAAAAAAGAGGCTTTTGAAATTTTATTCAAAATATGAGAAATTGCTGCTTAAGTTCTAAGCCGTTTAAAGTCCTAGAAAAATAAAAGAATGTTCAAAAAATGATGCCAACATATAGTAGACATATGGGAAATATGAACTAGTAACTATTTTGTGTGGTATAACCATCTGTCTTACAAGCAGATACATTTAAATTTAGAAAAATTTCATTTTTTCCAAATTTTCTCTAAATTTTGATATTTTTCACAAATAAACACTGAATATATCGACCAAATTTTACCACTAACATAAAGCCCAATGTCTTGCGAGAATATAATCTCAGAATCGCTTGGATAGGTATAAGTTGTAACTTAACTTAAGATATTCTGAAGTTATTACCAAATAAAGTGAAATACGTCAGATTTGAAAAATGGGCTCTGAGCCTTAAGGCCCAAACTAGGCTGCATCCTTAAGGGGTTAACAGGATGCCGTTTGGATTAAAGAATGCTCCAAGGACTTTTCAGAGACTCATCTTAACTTTGAATCTACTATGATTTATCTCGACAACATTATTGACATTATAGCGAAACATGTTGGGGGGGCTGACCGTCTTTTAACCCGTTAGTGACCGGCCCATCGTGTTTCTACGTCGGTCACTAACGGGCCTTATTCCGATGCCATAGACTTTTTACGTTGCGGCATCGGAATAAGTTTACAGAGCAGGGAGATGTCAGATCTCCCTGCTTTCAGCTGCTAGAGGCAGCTGAGGGCTGGGAGCGTCCCTGCTCTGCCGTGTGGGATCGATATTAGTATCGATCTCACACGTTTAACCCCTCAGATGCGGTGCTCAATAGCGAGCACCGCATCTGAGTGGTTTTGGAGAGAGGGAGGGAGCTCCCTCTCTCTCCCACCGACACCCGGCGATACGATCGCCGAGTGTCTGTGTCTCTAATGGCAGCCGGGGGTCTAATAAAGGCCCCCAGGCTGCCTGGAGTGAATGCCTGCTAGATCATGCCGGAGGCATGACCTAGCAGATGCCTGTCCGTGTTAAACGGACAGGCAGTAATACACTGCAATACAAAAGTATTGCAGTGTATTATAATAGCGATCGCAGAATCGCATATTATAGTCCCCTAATGGGACTAGTAAAAAAGTGAAAAAAAAGTTTAATAAAGTTAATTTTAAAAAAAATGTGAAAAAAATGAAAAACCCAGCTTTTCCCCTTACAAACTGCTTTACTATTAAAAAAACAAAATAAAGTTAAAAAGTTACACATATTTGGTATCGCCGCGTCCGTAACGACCCCGACTATAAATCTATTACATTATTTAACCCGCACGGTGAAAGCCGTAAAAAAAATAATAAAAAACTATGGAAAAATTGCTGTTTTCTGTGAATACTGACTTTAAAATAATGTAATAAAAAGTGATCAAAAAGTCGCATCTACTCCAAAATGGTACCAATAAAAACTACAAGTCGTCCCACAAAAAAAAAGCCCTCATACAACCGCATCGGCGAAAAAATAAAAACGTTACGGCTCTTCAAATATGGAGACAAAAACAAATCATTTCGAAAAAAAAGCGTTTTTACTGTGTAAAAGTAGTAAAACATACAAAAACTATACAAATTTGGTATTGTTGCAATCGTAACAACCCGCTGAATAAATTTATTGTGTTATTTATACCACACGGTAAACGGCGTAGATTTAGGACGCAAAAAAGTGTGGCGAAATTTCAGATTTTTTTCTATTCCCCCCCCAAAAAAAGTTAATAAAAGTTAATCAATAAATAATGTGTACCTCAAAATGGTGCTATTAAAAAATACAACTTGTCCTGCAAAAAACAAGACCTTATACAGCTATGTCGACACAAAAATAAGAAGGTTATAGCTCTTGGAAAGATGAAGTCAGTCTCAGAGACATAGACTCAGGTGCAGACTGATTACCTACGGGCGTATACACAGAAGTTGTGCCTGGCAGATCCTTTACACTTACTATTGAATACTAAAATCTAGGCATCTTGCTACTTACTGTCAGATTCACATTGGCTATATTAACAATGTGTGGTTCTCTTTTGTGGTTTTGAATAGTAATTAAAAAAAGTTACATTTTAAATTTCTTTAGAGGTGGTTGGGAAATAGGGTGTTTCTTGCCTTTTCACAAATTATGTATAGAAAGAACACTGGCTTAGGCTTCGTTCACATCTACGTCAGGTCTCCGTTGCGATCTTCCATCTGATTTTTCCGTCGGAATGGAGCCCTGAGTGACACAAACGGAAACCATAGGTTTCCGTTGCCATCACCATTGATTTCAATGGTGACGGATCCGGTGTCAATGGTTTCTGTTTGTCTCCGTTGCGCAAGGGTTCCGTCGCTCCGGCGGAATTAATACCGTAGTCAACTACGGTATTCATACCGCCAAAACGACGGAACCCTTGCACAACAGAGACAAACCTATGGGTTCTATTTGTGTCAGTCAGATGGAACGGAGCCCTGATGCAGATGTGAACGAAGCCTTAAGTCACAGTGTTAGAGGTAACATCATCCTCCTGTGACTAAAATGATGAGTAAGCCATCCAGTACAAAATGTCATCCGCTTCCATCACAATAATATGCCTACCGAAGCAAACGGCAACTAGCCTGCTTCTTCTGGCCGGATGACTGGTGCCGACAATGCTGCTGCTTCTTGCGCTGTGGCCACCCACATACTTACTGGCAGATTATGTTTTTCCTCTTGCATTACCCTGTTCATTGCCACTCTATATTTTATCAGACAATTTTCTCCAATGGTGAGGTGCTTTTCTCGGACGGCTGTGATATTACTGGCGATTGTTGGAAAACGAATATCCGATTCAGTACAGATTGATACATTGTTGAGAGAATGAACATTCAGCACCTAGATCTAAACACTGATTCTGTTTGTTATAAATAGGTTGCATGCCTTTTTGATGATGTTACTATTTTAACATTAATGCAATATTCTCTTTTTCCCTCGTTCCTAACCGTGTAATTTTATTGATTTCACGATTATCATTTTTTTCAGGTTGTTCTCCACATATATGTTCCCATTTTATGGCGAATGGGCGTATTATGCCCTTGCTGTTGTGTGTAGCATCGATTTCATGCTCTTTGCCTGATACTTATTAATAAATTATATTAAGGCATTTTTTCACTTCAGCACTTTTCACTTTTTCACATTTCTTTCTCTTTTCACTCTGTTATAAATTATGCTTCGTCTCACCTACAGTATATTTAATATATACAATTGATTATTCACAATTTTCTTCATTTTAGCACTGTTAAGACTTTGCCTAATACGTATTTTTCTATCATGAATCCTTTAAAGACCTTGGATGAATATTATAAATACGTGCAATATTACTATCACTCGTCACTTATTTATATACTTATATATTTTGTAATATTTATTAAATTCTCACCATTATTTTATTTTATTATTTTTATATTTATATTTATTTTTATTTCCGTTTCTATGTCTGTATTATGCACCATGGTATCGTGATATTTTATTTTGTCTCTGTGTACATCGTAGGGGGAATATAGAGTCTGAATGTACCCAGAGGAATGCCATGGAGCATGAGTTGAGACAGCTACACATATAGGCGTTAGACACTTACCTTACATTGGGGTAGCGCATGCGATAGGGATGTCGGGCCCGTTTCTCGGTCCCCTTTCGTCAATATGTCGTATGTGCGCTTGCGCTGTCTCCATGGAGACGCGTCTGTGGAGGCGCGCGGGCGCACTAGCGATGTGACGACAGGTGATCGGGATACTGTGACCTTTGACATTATCCCGCGCATGCGCCGTGGACCAACAAGGAAGTGAATTCACACGGAACTTTGGAATTTGCATGATGAGGGACAATATATAAGGAGGACAGGATACAGTTGAGTTTATACCCCCTGAGGAAGCTAGAACAGCGAAACGCGCGTTGGGGTGTTATTTCTCTGTTACATGGACCACGTGGATCGCAGGCTCACCACACTTATGGGTAAGATCCGAGACACTTAACCTCTTCTGGTTGATTCCAGATTGGAAGTGCCTTTCACCTTTGGGTACATTCAGACCATATTCTTTTTGGATATATGACACCGAGGTCCTCTCTCGGAACACATGTGGTTGTGATTGTCTATTCAGATACTTTACATATGCGGTACATGAGATTGTGGTCATGTTACATATTGGACAGCAGTTGATATGGATTATGTATCATTACTATTTTTCTTGCTGATTACATGATCTTATATTTGTCATCATAGTCTACCGCTACCATGTCCCTATGTTTAGGTGTATGTGTACACCATACCCTATAATCTGGTGGTGCATTGGCACCATTACTGCGATTCCATAGTATTTCGAGTGGTCCATATATAACTTTCTTCTTTTTAGAAACCTCGCTTGTTTTTACTATGTATGATATATGTTTATATATTTCTAATAAAATTTACTTTTGATAATATATGTAGCTCTGTGACTCTTTGTTCTCAATTTCTTCATATGTTTTTCCTCTTGCATTACCCTGTTCATTGCCACTCTATATTTTATCAGACATTTTGTTTTTATATGGGGCACCGCTGAGCCTGCGCTGGTAATTCTGACCAAGAGGCCTCTCTATAATCATAAAGTAAAAAAATCAGTCACAGTCAATCTACTAAAAGTGCAACTATATTGTTGCTTCTTGTTTATATTATTGTTAGATGCATTGGACGCAGAACAATATGTAACATTTTGGTGCCACTATAAGCATTTACATATATGCAAAACAATGGGTGACGTCTGTATATCAGATATCAGCAGGCAGCGGCAAGTTATTAGCACCAGGATTTAAATGAAAATCTATTTATTTGAACTGAAATTGGACTTGGACACAGACTGATATATAACGCTGCTGTATAAATACTTGACGCAGAACAAAATGCCAATTTTTGGTGACACTATTAGATTTATATGAGCAACATCTTGTCCATGAATTCTGTATTAGAAGGCAGCTGAACCAGGATTTAAATTAACCCCTTAACGACATACCACGTACATGTACATGGTAGCCTTTAAGGGGAAGTATGGAGCAGGCTCATGGGCTGAGCACGTTCCATACTGTGTAATACAGCCGGCACCTCACTGCAACAGGTGTAATCTAAGATCACTTTGCCTCCACTCGTTTATGTTTAACATCTTAAATGCTGCGGTCAATCGCAACCGCAGCATTTAAATTGTTAGAATCAGGGGGCGCCCCCTCCGATGTGCCATCAGCCCCCACGCGACGTGATCAGGGGTGCCGATGGTAATGAAGTCCCCCAGGTCTTCCATCTTTGTACTCCTTTGAAGCCCTGCAAAGGAGACTTTCAGTATAGCGATATACTGCAATGCATTAGTATTGCAGTACATAATGCAATCAATCCAATGATTGCTGGTTCAAGTCCCCTAGGGTGACTAATAAGAAACAGTTTTTTTTAATGTTCCAAAAAAAAATATTAAATTGCTTTCACAATATAGCATTGTTTAACTCACTCGGTGAACGCTGTAAAAAAAAAGATATAACACATGCAAATTGCTTAGCTCTCCAAAGAAATGGAATAAAATGTGATAAAAAAAAAGTTGCATGTACCCCAAAATGTTATTGGTAAAAACTACAGCTCACCATGCAAAAATTGGCTTTCTGTGCTCACGGTGACCACCAGCCACTTCCTGATTACATGGTTGGGAGTTACGGAAACAGCGTAACTCGCTGAACTACGCTATTTTCATAACTTCCAAAGTAGTGAATGGCAGTTACGGAAGCAGCGTAGCATGCGAGCTACACTGTTTTCCGTATTCAGTTCTACGGGAGTTACGGAAACTGTGTAGCTCAGCGAGTTACGCTGTTTCCGTGACTCCCGACAATGTAATCAGTAAGTGGCCGAGAGGCAGCAGGAGCACAAAAAAGCTGGAACGGGATTTAGGAGGCCCCATTCTAGAGTGGATATGTCAAAAATGTCCCTCATGTGAAAACCGCTTTAACTAGTTAAATGGCCAGGAACAGCGCAATCGCTGTTCCTGGTCGTTAGAGCAGTGTGTCAGCTCCATGACAGGCCGGCACATCATGGGTCGGGAAGGGATTAAGGAAGGGGGGTCTTGCGCAGCTGGGCCCCTCGACTGTCGACTATAAGACACAGGCACTTTTTAGCAAGATTTATTCTTGCTAAAAAGTGCCTTTTATAGTCCAAAAATTATGGTATATGTCATGGGCTTTCATTAGCCTAAGGACTCATTCAGACGAGCGGAAAACTCGTCCGTGTGCTGTGGATGAAAATCACGCACAGCACACTGACCCATTGATTTCAATGGGTCCATTCACACATGCAGGAGTTTTCACGCAGCGTGTGTCCATTGCGTAAAACTCACTGTATGTCCTATATTGGTGCATTTTTCATGCACCTATCGCCCATTGAAGTCAATGGGTGCGTGAAAAATCTGATACGCTCGTGTGAATGTAGCCTTAAATTACATATATGCTAAACAGACACCATTATAGTCTATGAGCGACGTATGCATTAAACGTGTCATTAAGGCTACATTCACACGAGAGTATCAGAATCACATGCATGAAAAACACACGTGAATCCGGTCCGTTATGCATCAGTGTGCTTTGCGAGGGGCATGTGTTATTCACGCACTCGCAAAGCACAAGATTTCTTAAATCTCACCCACTTTGCTGCTATTGTATTCTGGTGTGTATTTTCCATCCGCAATTTCGGACGGAAAATACACAGCAATTCCACTACGTGTGGACGAGCCCTAATAATGTTCTTAGATATAGATATAGGTAATAAGCATAAACAGAAACTTAATATATGTAGCATGCAAGCTCGAGTAAACCTTGTCCTGCATTTCTTTATGACTACAACGATAGCTATGTTTATAATATAATGCTCATCTTTTTTAAATTGGAAAGTGTTAAAGCAAAGTTATTCCTTATTTGCCTGCAGGATTTAGAGCTGATCTGAAAAGAGTGAATTCTCCTACTTTGTTTGGGGGCGACATTGAAGATTTAGACCTGACTGCTGAAATACAATCCAAAAATCGATTTCGGTTCAAGGTTTGTTTTCCTCATATGTAATAAAAAACCTATAGAAAAAACACAAATACAAAAGAGATGTTTCCACCTCGGACATTTATGGAATATCCACAGAATATGCCATAAATGTCTGATAGTTGTGCGTTCTACCTCTGTGATCCGCACCTATCTCTCAAACGGGGCCCCATGACCCCTTTCCTACTTTCTGCAGCTGTCACTGGGCTCCTGCCACTGAATTACGAGGTGACTAGCTTTACCAGAAACAGCCAAGTGCATTTTGCTACAGAGTTTCTGGAGCTCCCATAGAAGTGAATGGGAGTTATGAAGGCAGCGTAGCACAGCGAGCTATGCTGTTTCCGGAATTTTGGAGCTACAGAAACAGCATAGCTTGCTTGTCATTATGAGAAAACCCTTTAACTCTTTAAGACTTCATGATGTAACTGTACGTCATCGATTGGCTTCATTAAAGGGGTTGGCCCAAGATTAAATGTTATCCCCTAACCACAGGACAAGTGATAAGATGCTGATTAGCGGGGGTCTGACCGCTGGGACCCCCCTGATTATGAGAATTAGGGTCCCGGTCCACTGATTGATGCTCCATTTATTCTCTATTGCACTGGAGGTGATAGCCGAGCGCTGTACTCGTCTATCTCCGGCAGTCCCATAGACAGTGAATGGAGCGGCACCTGCTGCTCCATTCATTCGAAGGGACAGGACCCTGTTCTTGTTATCACCTATCCTGTGGTTAGGGGATAACATTTAATCTTGTGTCAACCCCTATAAAGGGGTTTTCCACAACTGGACAACTGATGACCTATCCACAGGATTGGTCATCATTATATTATCGGAGCGGGTCCGATACCCGGACTCTGCACCGATGAGCCGCTCCATCTGCCTCCGGGCGTCGGATGTTTTGAGCGGTATGCAGTAGTTGGAGCCGGATGTTGATGGCTCCGACCACTGCATAGCGGCCTTTCTGCAGAACTGCAGCTCTGTTCCTATTCACTTGAATAGGAGCAGTGCTGCAGTACTGCAGCTCGGCCGCTATTCCATGACACAAGCCACCTGCTTCCGTCTTCAACTACTGCATACTGTTCAAAACATCTGGCGCCTGGAGGCAGATGGAGTGGCTGATCGGTGCGGGGTCCGGGTGTTAGACCCTCATATTATCAAATACTGATGACCTATCCTGTGGATATTTCATCAGTTGTCCGGTTGTGGAAAACCCCTTTAAACCAACAAGATGTACAGTTACATCATGGGGTTCGCATGGGCACAGATGTGTTGACTGACAGCTGGGCTCCTTTTATAATGGCTGGGGTCAGAGATAATTCTCGCCATAGATGCCATGCTCAATAGCGACTGCTGCATCTAAGTAGTTAGACAGAGGGAGAGGGTTGCCCTGACAGCCATGACAAAGGCACGGCCTGAAAGGATTGCCTATCCATTTACTGCTGACAGGCTATAATGCTTTGGTATACTACGTAAGTACTGTATGTAAAGCAATATATCAGAGTTCAGAAGTTCGTATTGTGACGTCCCCTAGTGGGACAAAATAAATAATAAAATAAATGTTAATAACGTTTACCTAAAAAAAAATAAAAAAAGAATCTGTTCAGTAAAAAAAAAAATCAAAGAGTAACTGTCGTTTCATAAAACTTTTGACATGTCATAGTAACCTGTCAGAAGTTTTGATCAGTGGATTGCTGAGACCCCACCAATTGCTGAAATAAAGGGGCAGAAACGCTCAGCCGAGCCCAGTGCCTCTTTAGGTTTAATGGGATAACTTTCGGCTCTACTCAGGCTCTTCTCAGAGAGGTGTGGTTACCTAGAAACTGACCCAAAAAAGTCCATGTTATGTAAACGACCTAAATAAACGCAAAAAACAACAGTGGGGTTGTCAATGAAAAATAAAACCCATCTCGCCCCCAAAAAGTGCCCTTATAGCTATATCAACCGAAAAATAAAAATGTTTTGGCTTTCTGAACAAAAACATCTCTGCAGGTCTTAACGCCAAAATAGCCTTGTTACTAAAAGGTTTAGTTTGTTAAGTTGCAAAATTCTGTCTCTATTATGTTTTGACACATTTTATTCCTATAGATCACAGATCCTAAAAAGCAAAGATTTGAAGTCCCCCATGAACATGTGAAAGATTTTACTGGAACAGCAGAACCAAATCCAAATTATAATGTTGAACTGGTAAAAAGCTCTTTTGGAATTAAAGTTTCAAGAAAATCACCGAAAGCTAGAGTCCTGTAAGCACCAGTTTATTTTTTAAAGTTGTGTATTCAAATTATCTACCACCACATGTGAACATACAAAGTTTCGACGCAACAAAGCCTTTTTAAGCTTGAAAAAGATTGCCAAAATGTCGCATGTTCAATTGTGGTAGTTTATAAACCTGCAAGTTTCTGATATTTGAAAAAGTAGTCTGTTTGCTGTTGCTTCTGTGGCTTGATCTGGATCTGATTCAGGAAATGTTCCGCTCTACTGGTAATGTGCAATACCGCCCTTACATTTTGCGGAGAGTGCTGCGTATTTGTGCTTTTGTGTTCTATATGGTAACAAGCAGCATCTGTCGCTCTGGCTGACTCGATCCGCGAATGTATTATATAACTGGCCATTTATCTGAATGACCGCCATGTAATTTTACATTTTTCCTGCATTGACTGTTTACTGGAGTTCTAGGGAGCAGTTTTCATATTTATATATGATGAGATAATCCATGTAAACATTCCCATTTTAATTATGTATCAAATAAATTAATGTAGTTTATAGTATTGTTATATTATTCTTGTAATTGGTACAATATCATCCCATACTCAGAATTTACATAGAGTAACATATTTCTTGATCCACCAGATTTGATACTACCATTGGACCACTCATTTATGCTGACCAGTTCTTACAATTGTCCATCAAACTGCCTAGCAGCAATATTTATGGCTTAGGCGAACAAATCCACCGGCAATATAAACATGATATGAACTGGAGAACGTGGCCTATATTTACCAGAGATTGGTTTCCCAACGGAGTAAGTGCTTATTATTATAATCCCTTTTTTAATGATAACAAGCTCATTACCCCTCATGTTTACAGTATCGCGGTTTTACATATAAGCTGCATTTAGTAATTATAAGCAAAGCAATGTACCTGAGCAACTCTGAAAATGCGCAGCTTTCAATAAGTAATTATAAACAAAAGTCTAAGAAGGGCTTACTGTATATTAAAGCTTGTAAAACCATTATAGGATAAATTATATATATCTAATTATTGCACAGTGAAATGAAAACTCCAGTCTGGAGAAATTATTTGAGAAGTGTAATTAAATAAATAGCATTAAGAGGTTTAGGTAATTTGGGATTATTCAGTGATAACAAAGAACACACTATTTGCTATGATGCAAGTCTCAAGCTTGATATGTAAGGAAAACCAAATATTCAAAGTTCAGTTATCAGCCCTCTCCTTAATTCTTCTCTCTTCTATACTTGGAAGTGATGCCCATCTTTACAATGGTGAAAAATTGCTGGTGTTATATCATCAGATTGTCTCCATCTATTCTGCAAAATTGCTTGGTGACAATGTCAGTCATACAGACCTATGCACAAGAGCATATTAAAGGAATCCTCTGGTCCCAGGACATAATTTTAAATATGATGGGTTATATGGAGTAATATTACCTGGTGCCCTTCAGTTGTGCCACTCTTGCTGTGGATCCGACATTTTAGAGTCCCCTTTGTGCTGTCCCAAAATGGATGTAGCATTTCTTAGACTACGAGTCTGGGACACTCCCACTGTTTTTGGATTGGCCAGAGCTGCTCGCGTGAGCAGTTCTGTCCAATCCATGAACAGAGGGAGTGTCTTAGACTCAGTCTGTGAAGCACTGTGAACATTTTGAGACAGCACAGAGGGGACTCTAAAATGCGGAGCCACGGGGCAACTGGAGGGCACCAGTTAATATTACTCCATATACCCCATCACATGGATAACTTTTTCCTAAGCCTGAAGGGTCACTTTAAGGCTGTGTACAACTGGGAAAAATATTTCTATCAGTCCCTTCTCATAAGGATATCTTAAACAAACGGTCTTATCGCACAGTGAAATTAAATGAAAGCTTTTTTAAGAAAGAAAACTTACAATAATGAGAGAGATAAAGACGTAAGAAATATGAAAGTTCCTCTCAAGCATTTAGACAGAAGACCTAAAGGTTAAATTTTAGATTAACCTTTTAAAGGTCTTTTCTGGATAAGTGCCGTCAAGGAAATACCTTACAAGTCATTGCCCAAGATGAATTGCGTACTTACAACACATCATTCTTATTTACAAGTTAATGTTGTCCAAACATCTAGTCAATTTAAAGCAAACTCAAATATTATCTCAGTGTGACCTCCACCGCTATTCTTCTGAAAGGAGAAAGAAGCAGCGGACATAATTGATAAAGATTCCTTCTTCATCTTACTAAGACCTCACGACATTCCAGAAGAGAGAGAGAGAAAGATAAGATATATATGTATATATATATATATATATATATATATATATAAATATATAGCAGAAGAAAATTTGCAGCACTCCAACATGAAAAAAATGGTGGTTTATTCAATCCAAACTAACAGCAACGTTTCAATCCTACAATAGGATCTTTATCAAGCCTATATATATATATATATAAAACAAGAAGATAAGAGCATGGAAGCAGCACTCAAGGAAAAAAAGTGACGTTTATTCACCCAACAGATGCAGCGTTTCACTTCCTCAATGGAAGTATTTTCAAGCCTTACAATTGTGTATATATATATATATATATATATATATATATATATATATATATATATATATATATGGCAGAGAGATATTATGCTGGCAATTGATTATGTAGAAAAAGCTATACTGATTATATTTCTTCATCACTTCGTATGCCTCCGATTTAATACAAACATTGATGTCAGATTGTGCATGAAGTCAAGAACGTCTCCATAATATGGTGCCATACAGAGCAGGAAGAAGTAAAGCAAACCTTTTTAGGAAGTTTTATTGTTTCAGGAAGCTAATATGGAGATAATATTAGGCAACGGAGCCAGAACAGATTTGCTTGTTAACATACAGCTGTATTCTCCTTGGAAGTCAATGCCAAAATTTGGCCACGTTGACTTTTTTGACCTCCCCTTCAATTGTTATCAATACGATTTTACATTTTGTTCTGAAATTTGGTCAGTACCTATATTTTTTTTACTTCTTTTAAATATTTCTCTCCTTCACTGTTCCAGACTCTCACTGTACAAACAGACACTGACTTAGAGAGTCCACAGCTGTAAGTTATATATGAGGTAGAGAGGCATGGAACATGGTTCTTTCTGACTTGGTGAAAATTTTTAAATAAACCAAGATGGAATATTATGAATGGTTGCGTGCACAGACTTACAATGGCTTCTTAATAACATGTAATTTTGGATCAAAAATTATCCAGAATTACCTGGCCAGTGCATGGGTCCAAATCCATAGAAATTGGCAAATCTGCTCGCTCATCTCTTATTAGAATGCTAGAATAATAAGGGAGATTTAGGCCATGTTCAGACGTGGCAGAATTTTTCCGCTGCAAATGTTGGTGCAGATTTGGGGCAATTACGCAACGAATCTGCACCAACATTTGCATATTTGACAGGTGATTCAGACGTTGCAGATATCACAGCGGACTTGCCACAGATTTCAGTTTTTGCATTGCAAAGGCTGAAATCCGCCGTGAAATTCCGCTTTTGCTCCGCAATGTAATGAGCATGCTGCGGAGGGAAAATTCTGCACCGCAGCCTAATTTCCACACAATTATTTTCTGCAATGTCTGAACTAAGTTTCCTAGAAATGTATAGAAAGAAATGTAAAAAAACGGCTGCTGCAGAATTTCACTGCGGACTGTCCGCAGCGGAATTCAACAGAAATTCCGCCATGTCTGAATGTGCCCTTACTAAGCAAAACTCTCCAAAATGTTGTAATAAATTGTGCCAATGAAATTTAAGCTCATGGCCTGCAACAAATTTGTGTTTTTGAAACTTTGAACATTTACCTTGACAGTTTCTAAAAAAATGTATTAATTGTATTAAAGATATGTGTCATTTATAGTGCAGAACATTGTTAGATATGTACTACAGTCACAAAATGGTGTAAGAAGGAGCAAATATGTCTAACTGACTAGTAAGGTGCACCATATTTATTATGCCACTTGCGGCATCAACTCTTAAGATATTCGATAAATCTCCCTCATTGTGAATCAACCAAGGATTGTATCTCCTGCATGTAATTACTGAAATGTGCTGCTAATGCTGTTTATTCGGCAGGATGGATTTAACTTATATGGTGCGCAGACATTTTTCCTGTGTTTGGAGGATGAAACAGGAGCATCATTTGGTGTCTTTTTAATGAACAGCAACGCAATGGGCAAGTATTTTCTGTTTAATTCTTTAATCATGATCTCAATCTCTACAACATTAAATACACTTTAGTGTTTATTACTAAAGGTATTAAATTCTTATGCTGTCTATGCAACTTATCATTAGTTATTTGTTGTAGCATTTATTGCAATAATGGCATGTACTGTCTATTGGCAAAATATATTACATTGAATATAATCACAAATTAATATCCAATCAAATACATTTTTAAATTAAAGGGGGTCTCACCATGACAGCCCCTTCTGAAAATGAAGACTGGTTGGTACCTCAGTGATCAGCTTTTCTTTTATGAGCTGTGACAACTGCTGTCTTGTACCGATCGCGTGGTCCCCATCGATTAACCCCTTGAAAGCAGCTTTCAATAGCAATAGCGGCTTTTTAGGGGGTTAAAGCACCATTGACGTTCCACACATTATCACTATGGCAACCGGAGGCCTAACAATGGCTCCAGCTATGCCATCTACGGAAGCCAAAGTCAGGTCCCATTATGCTTGCTGTCAGAGAGTAGCTGACAGCTCTAATATACTGCTCTATGCATGTAGTAAATGTGTATTAGAATTGCGATCACAGCCTCCTGCATTCAAGTCCCCCAATAGGACAAACAAATAAAATAAAAAAAGTTGTGTAAAAATAAAAGTTTTAACGTATTACAAGTAAAAATCCCCTTTTTCCCTTAGCAGTCCTTTATTATTAAAAATATCAATTAAATAAATAAATAAACTATACATAATTTGTATCGCCATGTCCATAACGACCTGAACTACAAAAGTCTTTATTCATTCCGTATGGTGAACGCCATAAAAGAAAAGAATAATAAACCATACCAGAATCACATTTTTTTGGTCACTTGACCTTCCAAAAATGGAATAAAAATAGATCAAAAAGTTGCTTGTACCCATAAACAGTACTCATCGAAACTACAGTTTGTTACTCAAAAACCAAGCCCTCGCACAGCTTTCTTGATAGAAAAATAAAAAAGTTATGACTCTTAGAATATGGCAACAATAAAAGTAACTCTTTTTTATATAAATTATTTTATCATGCAAATGCCATAAGACATAAAAAAAACTATAAACATATTGTATCGCCGTAATCGCATCGCTCCGCAAAATGAAGTGAAAATGTCAGTTATAGCGCACGGTGAATAATGTAAAAAAAAAAAAGGAATACAAAACAATAGTAGTAATGCTGTTTTGTTAGTCACCAGGCCTCTTAAAAAATTGGGGTCACTTTTAAGGGGTTTCCCCTGTACTGGTACCTCAGAAGCTCTGCAAATGCGACATGATGCCCAGAAACCAATCCAGCTAAATCTATATGCCAAATAGTGCTCCTGCCTTTCTGAGCCCTGCCGTTTGTTCAACCAGCAGTTTATGAGCACAGATGGGGTATTGCAGTAATCAGAAGAAATTGCTTTTCAAATGTTGGGGTGTTTTTTCTCCTTTATTCATTGTAAAAATTAAGAATTTGTACCTTTTATCGGAAAAATATGTGATTTTCAATTTCACAGCCTAATTCCACAAAATGCAGCAAAACAAAGTATGGTGTAAATGCTTACTTTACCCCTCAATAAGTTCCTTGTGGGGTGTAGTTTGCCAAATGGGGTCACTTTTGGGGGTTTACACTGTTTTGGCACCACAAGAGCTCTTCAAACCAGACATGGTGCCTAAAATATATTCTAATAATAAGGAGGCCTCAAAATCCACTAGGTGCTCCTTTGCTTCTGAGGCCTGTGTTTCAGTCCCTTAGCACACTAGGGCCACATGTGGGATATTTCTAAAAACTGCAGAATCTGGACAATAAATATTGAGTTGTGTTTCTCTGGTAAAACCTTCTATTTTACTGAAATAAAAATGGAATGAAAAGGATTTTCTGCAAAATAAATGAAATTTGTAAATTTCACCTCTACTTTGCTTTAAATTCCTGTGAAATGCCTAAAGGGTTAAGAAACTTTATAAATGCTGTTTTGAATACTTTTAGGGGTCTAGTTTTTAAAATTGGGTGATTTATGGGGCTTTCTAATATACAGGCTCCTCAAAGCCACTTCACAACTGAACTGGTACTTAAAAAAAGGCTTTCGAAATTGTCTTCAAAATATGAGAAATTGCTGTTTATGTTCTAAGCCGTGTGACGTCCCAGAAAATAAAATAATGTTCAAAAAATGATGCCAACATATAGTAGACATATGGGATATGTGAAATAGTAACTATTTTGGGTGCTAGAACCATCCTTCTTACAAGCAAATACATTTAAATTCAGAATTATTTTTTTACAAATCTTCCCTAAATTTTGCTATTTTTTACAATTAAACAGTGAATATATTGACAAAATGTAACCACTAACATCAAGTCCAATGTGTCACGAGAAAACAATCTCAAAATCGCTTAGATAGTTATATGCATTCCAGATTTATTACAACATAAATTTACACATGTCAGATTTGAAAAATGGGCTCTGAGCCTTAAGGCCCAAACTAGGCCACGTCATTAAGGGGTTTGTGATTACATTTGTAATACAATATAACATATTTTATTATATATATATATATATATATATATATATATATAGTTATACAGCTAATTATTATTATTATTATTATTATTATATTATTATCATTAATATTTCATATCTCTTACTAAATTTCACATTACAGAAGTGATAATTCAGCCTGCGCCAGCAATAACTTATAGAACCATTGGAGGGATCCTGGACTTTTATGTATTTATTGGCAACAATCCAGAAGAAGTTGTTATGGAATATCTAGAGGTCTGCATTGCTTTTGGCTTTAACCTTGGTGACTGTTTGGGAGTGATCACACAATAAAGCATCTGTTAACACCGCATAGAACAGTCCAGAATTTAGAGGAGATGAAAAAAATTCCTCTTTTATTTTCTTAATCTTTCCTAATTGTAGAAGTTAATCCCTTTAGTTGAGCCTTAAATAAAACAGCAATACATTTTGTATTACCCATAACGACTAGATGCTTTTTTTCCTTTCATTTCTTTATTTTTGGGCAACTTTTAACAGATACTCCCTTCCCCTTTACATATCGTAACTATGATTCGACATCCAGGTATAGGAATATGGATGAAGACGGACCTGATAGATGTAATAGTAACTGTATAAGTGGCGAATCATTTGTAACTGACATAATTCTTATTCTATGTCATCATTTCATTTTAGTTTATTGGAAGACCATACATGCCAGCATATTGGACTCTTGGGTTCCATCTCAGCCGATGGGGTTACAAATCACTTGATGAAGTAATGGGCGTGGTTGAGACGAACAGAGCCATTAAAATACCATATGTAAGTAGAAAATTTGGCACATGTTGCTGCAGAATGCACAGAGCAGTTTCTTAACTATTCCAAATATTTTATAACTTTGAAATAGAAATTTGCTAGAATCTGCGAGAATAATTATTTGAATGTAGTATCTTGCAAATTAAATATTATATTTCTAAACAGTGGCATGCATAGAATACACAAACAACAAATACACATAAACAAATGTACAGCCTGAAAGTAATGGTATATGCCACCACAGCCTACCATAAAACAGGATGACTGACATTTTTGCCCTACAACCCTATTCCTATCCCTTAAAGAAAACCTTTCACTACCCCAGACATGTGCAGCTCAGTGCACCATCTTATAGGCACTGCTGCACAGACCTTGGGGGACTACCTTGGGGGACCCTGTGTAGTCGCCACCGTTCTGGAGATATCGGTGCCATTATAATTGGCGCCCAATATGTAAATTAGACCCTGTAGAGCTCTGCCACTGTCCAATCAGCTGCAGACAGTGTCGGTGCGGCTTCTGCTGTGTGATTGCTTCTCATTATTGCTGACAGTAGCTGGAGAGAGGAGGAGAGCGCGTGCGCACACAAACACAAGCAGCAGAGAGAGATCACATAGCAGAAGCTCCTGTGAGACTGTCCGCACCTGATTGGATAGTGTCAGAGCTCTGACTATCATGTCCCCTTGCCCTTTCCATGTCCAGGAACGCCCCATTGACAGTACAGGGGCTGATTTACATATTGTGCGCCAATTATAACGACACAGATATCTCCAGAACGGCTTAGACTACAGAGCTAATTCAAAGTGCCCCAAGGTCTGTGCAGCAGCGCCTATAAGATGGTGCACTCAGCTACACATGTCTGGGGTAGTGAAAGGTTCTCGTTAAGAAGTGTTACTTCCTCATTTTGTCCTTCCTCACAGTTGTTGGCTATTGTTGAGGTGTTTATAGAGATTAAAAAATCCTGTGCAGGTTAACAGCCCAAAGGAAAGGGAATATAGGACTAGTCTGGGTTGAGTTTTCCATCTCATGGGCCCCATAGCAGCTGTGGCGTAATGCATTTTGTACATATTTACCCTGAGCTTCAATCATATTTTGGTGCAAAATTCTGGTGTACATGTTGAATAGCTGGGACATAGCAAAAGGAAGACAAGTTTGTCTAGTATGCCATAAGTTGTGCTCATTTTAGTATGTACTGTGCAATATGTTATTTTGATGAGATTGGTAAATATTGGCATATATTGATATGCTCATGTATATATTCTTGTATGCTTTTCACTTATTTTAGGATGTTCAGTTTACTGACATTGACTACATGGAAAATAGAAAGGATTTCACTTATGACAAAGACAAGTTTGCAAATCTACCAAACTTTGCTGAAAATCTGCACGCCAATGGTCAAAAATATATCATCATATTGGTGAGTTTAAAAGGGAAGTATATCTTTTAAACTTTTAAAAAAGATTGTCAGGAATCTGCATACCATGTCTTACAGTATATACCCTTGTCTCCCACTGGATCATGCACCATGTAAGCAGGCTCCATCTTTTTGAGGGTTGGGGGATATACATGTACAGTTATAGCTTATACAATGCAATTCTAGCAAAATTATTTCTGTATCATTAATATTCCAAACGTGTTGATGGATTGTATTTTATAACTTCAAATGACTCAAAAGGTTTACAGTATTTCTAAGTGCATTACAATAAATGTCACATTTTGAAAGTCTTCCTAAACTATAGTATTAAAACACAACATGACATCTTACATTGTTACAGGCATTCATACTGAACTCTTTATAAGAAGTTATAAATACTATGATTTTTGAAGTTCTATATGGTTTTCCCTCATTTTCCATAAACCTTTGTTGAACTTATGTTTCTTTAATAGGGAACTGCATAATGCACTATACTCCAATACTTATATAAACCAAATCAGTCCCGTTGTTACCTGGCACTATTCAAATTCCCTGACAATACCCTCCCAGCGTGGGTCATCCTAATCCATCCACTATTTAAGAGGTTGTCCAATCGGAACATCCCTGTCCATATGCCCTATTTTGATATATGGACATCCTAGAGGGGGCCCAGAGTGTAGAGTCTTGGGCTGTCCATGAATTACATTAATTTATCTAAATGGCTGCCATGTAATACTACATATGAGCAGCCGACCACATCGTTGCCAGGCAAAATCAGCTGTTTTCCAGGGATCTCGGTAGCTTGACACCAAACTAATGAGAATATCACCCTTGTGGCTCTCCTAATAAAGGCTTTATCTGTCGTGAGACAGCCCCTCTAAGGCGGCCTGTATTTTTTTAATAAAGGGCATGGGCAACCAACATATCGGTGACATTGAAAATATACAGTTGCTGGGTGTTTTAGTTACATTCAACTGTCTTGCACTATTATCTGAATTGCTCTTGATCCTAAATTGAGTTATTCAGGTTATATAATATATTAGTAAAATGCTGGTAGTTAAAATGAAGGATAAGGTTAGAGAATGTAACTCTTTTTTTTATATGGAAAGTGTTACGTATTTTATTTTTGTAGGATCCTGCTATCTCCAATCAAAATCTACTGGGTAATATTCCATATGAAGCATATGAAAGAGGACAGAAACTTGGAGTGTGGGTAAATGAATCTGATGGACGAACCCCCCTTGTTGGAGAGGTATAATTTATAATACTTAATCTTCAAATTATTAAAACGAATAATATTGTTATTATTAATAACAGTTTTTCACAGAATCTACAAAAAAAAGGGTGTTGAACTTTATTTATGGAAATTTAGGGATGTGAAATGTTCGTTTTTGACAGAATTACAAACATAATTACCATATTTTACAGACTATAGGACGCACTGGGCCATAAGATGCACCCATAAATTGTAGCATAAAAGAGGAGAAAAAAAAGGTTTTGCCTTTAACTGTACATTTCCTGGGTTATATTGAGACAATAGGGTACCACAGTGGCCCATGACAATGTCAGATACAGAAATACAAGGTATTGGCAGCTATAGTGCTCTCACCCTCCCCTGAACTCACTAGACATCAGAGATGTGGAGAGGCAGGGGTTAATAGTATTGAATCTGCTCTTCTTGCAGGGGCGTGGCTAGAAGGTCCTTGCAGATTAGTAGCTGCACAGATTTACTGTGCTGTGTGTACTAATGTCGTTGTTATTTGCTCACTGAATAGTGAGATGACAGGAGTCTGTGTGTAAGATGTGACTGTGTGTTCAGTGAGCAGATAACACAGAGATATTTTACACACAGCACAAGACATACAGCTTCCATTTCACTGCACTGCAAGGACCTTTGAAGCTCGGAGCTCAGTCTCCTGCTCCTGGCATCTGTTTGCCTTCAGGAGATAAGACGCAGCAAAAGATTACAGCATAGATTCTAAGATAAAAACCGTGTCTTATAGTCCAAAAAATACAGTATGCCACCTATTCAATTTTATTGAATAAATAGAGTACATTATAAACTTCCCAGATTGAAAACCTTGGAAATCACAACAGATCAGCTGCCCCTCATTTACAAGATTAGCCTAGCTTCAAGGTAAATACTTAACGTCTGCGGCTCTCTGAAATTTGGTGAAATTCCACAATCGACCATCCAGAAGTAGGACACTACAACCGGCCATATTCTATCCTACAATCACTCTAGCATTGGCTGCTTCAATCTCTCCACCTCACTTCATAAATAGACTAATGAACACAATCCTATCTGTACAGTACATTACATTTAACATCTAATTTGTTATGGGGCAAAACTTAGCCCCAAATCAAATCTACAAAGCTTCACATGTCATGTAAATGACACTTTAGAAGACGACTTCTTCATTTTTTAGTAGACCTATTATCATTAGATCCAGAGGTGGGAATTTGATGGCTGGAAGCTGTAGGAAGGGCAGTGAATGTCTGAGAATGGGATGGGAGATCTCTCATACAATAGGCTGGACAAATTGAACTTAAAATGTCTTAAATTAACATATATAGATGTATGCAAGGTCAATACAAAGAATTGTCAGTTGGTTTATTCATTCCAATAACTGGACAAAAGACCAGGGGACATTCATTGCGTGTGGAGGAAAGGTGTTTCAGACATCATTATATGAAAGTGTTCTTTACAGTTAGTTAAACTATAGAATGCCCTTCTCCAAGAGGCAGATACAATGACAGCATTAAAAAAAGGGCTAGATATTTATCTACTGACAAATAGCATTAGAGGGTTATAAATAATCAATTAATGAATGATGTATAATTGATCCAACGAAGTTTTAACTTGATGGACAAGTGTCTTTTTACAACCTAAGTAACTATGTAACTTAATTGTAATGTCTAAGAAACAAAAGTGTAAACTATCATTGGATTTCTATTTTAATTAACCTAATAAGAGCTACATTAGCTGAAAAACCTTGTCAGTCGAGTTCATATGGTTTTAGTGACAAATAAAGCTGTGAATTTAAGGGTGGATTCACACGAGCACATTACGTCTGTAATGGACGGAACGTATTTCGGCCGGAAGTCCCGGACCGAACACACTGCAGGGGGCCAGGCTCCTAGCATCATAGTTATGTACGACGCTAGGAGTCCCTGCCTCTCCGTGGAACTTACTGAAAACATGATTACAGTACGGGACCATTGTCCGGCAGCGAGGCAGGGACTCCTAGCATCGTACATAACTATGATGCTAGGAGCCCGGCTCCCTGCAGTGTGTTCGGTCCGGGACTTGCGGCCGAAATATGATCCGTCCATTACGGACGTAATGTGCTCGTGTGAATCCAGCCTAACTGTCAACAAATCAACTATTCCCTATGTATGTTTCATTTTTAACATAAGCTAATATGCCCTGAAGTGTTTCAAACAAAGTGCTTTCCAGAACAGAAAGCTCATGGAAGCAGAGTTTCATAAAGTAGGGCATTAAACATGTTACTTGTTGCATTATAGGTCTGGCCTGGAATTACTGTATTTCCGGATTATACTAATGATGAGTGTACAAAGTGGTGGGTGAATGAATGCCTGGAATTTTATAAGCAAGTGAATTATGATGGAATATGGGTTGTAAGTAAAATATATTTTTTTATTATTAAAATGATATAATTTTTTTGCAAATTGATAATTGAATATAGTATTTGATATGTACTGTACCTTTAGACACACTGTCCCCGCATAACCCCTTTAAGATTATGAGATCCACCTGGCAATTATCCGATGAAAAAATAAATGTTTGCTTTGCAATAAATGCATATTGAACAATAAGCAGCCAACTATAGAAGACTTACAATTACACATTAGATTAATGCTGGCTGAATTTCGGCAGGATTGACCAACAATGTGAATGGGGACAGTCCAACAGTACTCCAATGTCTGACGTTGAGGAAAAGTAAAATAGGACATGTGGGTATTCAAAATGCCTGATCCTTAGTTCTGCGGGGAGAGGTCACGGATATGACACTCGCTTATCCACCCTATTGCAATTGAGATTCATGATTGGCCTATCCAAGCATTCATGTTCATGGCAGAGATGAGAAAGATAACAAACAAGAAAGCATTTGGCCACTAGGTATCTCATGTGTGAGAAAACATATTCTACATGGGTGACCTCAGAACTACTACAAAAAGCCTGAGATGCTGATACAGGCCTGAGGAAGACCTTGAGTGGATAGAAAAGATATAGATCACAAATAAGAAATTAAAATTAGCTAGATGATATAGAGACAACATAATATAGGCATAGATTCAATGAAAAGGAAAAACATTGATCAGTAGTGTACATCTCAGCTAGCCATTGTGCCTTAAGAAATGTTTCCCTATAAAGCTTGATGTATTTATTTATACTTGATTCACTTTATATTGGAACAGAAGGAGAAAGAGTTCCTGTACCAGGACCAAAAAACTAGTACTAGAGCACACAGTGGATAAACATGAATTTAAATGGTAAAATTTAGCATACCGCCCATTCCTCCCTATATAAAAAAAATACGAATTCAGAGTAAATATTACAGAGGAGGCAGTAAAAATCTATGAGCTCTAAACTTTTCAAAATTGTTTGCACTTACTATGGACTTGATGAACCCCTTCATACTTGAGAATAATCTTGATATTATTTAAACAGGATATGAATGAGGTCTCCAACTTTTTGAAAGGATCAAGAAATGGATGTGCTGTTAACGTCTGGAACTATCCCCCATACACACCTGGTAAAACAATGTGAAGTATCAATCATAGCATAAGGGCACCTGTACATGGGACGGAAAATTCCACAGGAAACGCGCGTGCGGATTTAACCGCAAATTTGTGGCTTTTCCGCAGCAAGAATCACATCCTAGGCATGCAGATTTTGTTACAAATTTCTTTGCATTTTTGACTGCAAATTTCACACCACTTATTAAAAGGAGTTAAATACGCAGTGAAAATATAGAGTTTAAATTGACATGCTGTGGATGTAAAAATCTGCACCGCAGGTCCATTTACATGTGGAAAATGTACGCAGCATGTAGATTAAATTTGTTAAAATCCCGTCTACTTTGCCGGTACTGTTTTACACTGCAGACTTACCGTCTGTATTTATGTACGAAAAATATGTACTTATTCCCCCCTTGTGCAGGTGCCCAAACAGGCATATGATACCTCTTTCTTTCAGATTTGTACGGAAGCCTTTCTAGCATAAATAAGCTGTCATGTTAATGATTAATTCCCCACTTTATGGCATTGATTTTCTCTAGTTAACAATTAAGTAAAGATATTGCATATATTATTACAGTCTTTCAGGCTTTTCAGATTTCTAATAAACATGGAAGTGAACCATGAAATACTATTTAAAAATAATTTTTAATACGATTTTTCATTGATTGTGATTTTTAAAAATGTAATAGAATCTGAAGATTCTATAGATGAAATATTGGAGTTGTTGAATGCTGTAATGTAGAATGTTATGTGAAGCCACCTTATCACCACAATCAATAGGAGTAATACAGTATTATGTGTGCACAGTGGTCATTTAAAATAATAGTAATGCATGTCTGGGCTTTATGTCTAGGTTGCACTTATTCTCTTGACATATACATCTAGTGGGGGTAATTTATCAATTTTTTTACGGCAGTTTGCTGGCATAGAAAAGTCACAAATTCATCAAAAATTTAGCGGGATTTGTCGCGGACCTACCGTATGTATTTACTATAATTTACGCCAGAAACTGTCATAGGTCCTAGCTGGCATAGATTTCCCTTTCAGGTGCACGGACAGTAGGAGATGCGCTTAATTTAATAAGAGGCCTGCATACAAAAAAGACAGTCTTCATAAATCTCCCCAGTGTGTCTTTGCTATCATTAGCCAAACGTTTGCCACAAAAGTGTCATTTTGGCATATGTTTGGCGAGTACATTTCGGTATTCCCTTGCCTAGTCGGTCTTGCTTTTCAATGCATGTTTAAAAAATATGTACTGCACGGTATATTTTTTGTCTTTTTATGGGTGTAATGGCAGATATATACAACTACTGTATATAGGCATACAGTTGCATATGTTTGGGGCAAATGTTCATCGGAACAATACAAGCGGCCAAAAGTAATACTCCAACGTAGCGTGGACCTAGTCTAGCAAGTCAAGCTATGTTTGTAATTGATTATATACCAGAGTAATAATTTTCCTGTACAATTCAAAATCTCCCTTGATATATCAGAATAAAAAAAAGTACAAAAAACAGCTTCTTAAACTGATCTTCGTAACCCATTTCTACTTTATATTTATTTTAAAGCCTAATAAACAACATATAAGCTAGACACTAATTATCGTGTCACCTCAAAAGTGCTTCCAAAATATTTTAATAGTGGTTGTAAAGGTTAATGACAGAGTTTGTCTGCAGCTTGACTTATTGATCACTTTGAACTATGATGTTCATTAAAAAGCCTTAGTACAAGCTGCATGGTCATGTATCAAGGAACGAGCACATTTATAATTCACTCTTCTTAGAAAAGTATCTTTGCGGGAATTAGATGAACAAAATGTGGCTAAAGGTTTCTGCATGAGAAAATATCTGTGTCTTTTTTTGTTAAGCAATTATGGATCGAGTAATGTTTTCGAAGACGCTCTGTATGGATGCACAACAAGCTTGGGGCTCCCATTATAATGTACATAGTTTGTATGGATATGCAATGACTCTATCTACAGAAGAGTAAGTTGAAATTATTATTATTGTTATTTTATGAAAAATGTTATCATAAAACTTTTCATGTTTGTATATCATTTTAGGTGTAAGGCCATTGTGTGATTGTGTTAAATTCCACTGTAGCTTATATGTGTCATTAGGCAGGACATAGCAAAGATTTTAATTCATGGAGCAGCTAATTTATTTAGGGCCATAAAAATATTAGCTGATATTCAACCCTTTATCTCGACATTCATGTTAAATGTATTTTTTTCACCATATACATTAATCACCAATCCACAGGATAGATGATAAATGTATGATAGCTGCGGGCCCCCCCACTGGGCCTCCATTATGCCTAAAACAGGAGTCCTGAGTTCCCCGTTTGTCCTCACCATGGTCATGAGAATTTGTATGGAGTTGAAGTCGAGCAACAATGCTGCCACTCCATTCAAACTCTCTGGGAAGTAAATATCTACTTTAATCCCAAAAATTTTAATAGCAGAAAAAGCGCTCCATAATCTAAAGAAATCTTGGGATACAAAAGTAATGAAACCATTAAAAATATGGTCACCAAAATGGATTGTGCAATTGGCATGCAAAACACTGTGAAGAGTTTAGCATTAAATGGGATGGAAATACAATCGGTTGAACAGCTGCTCCAGCCTGAAGGCCTCTGGATACAGGGCCACAAATGAAACATTTAGTAGAAGGTAAAAAGCAGAATTATATTGGGCGCTACCACCTTCGTGTAGGTTGAGTATGAAATAGACATTTATTCAAGCATATGACGCATTTCGAGGCCAGTCTGACCTCTTCCTTAGGTTTATCTTGATGAAGATGTCAGAGCTGCCTCGAAACACATTATATGTTTAAAAAAAATGTCTATTTTATACTCATCTACGCCCGATGTATTCCTTCTTTTTATCTTCTACTAAATTATTATTTTAGAGTCAAGGATCATAGGAATTTTCTCAATTGTGCGTCACCACATTCCAAGAGCCATAACTCTTTTTATTTTTGCTTTATTGCAACTGTAAAATAGCTTGTTATTTGTAGTAGAAGTATTTTAATGTCACCATTTTGGTATACCAATGCACTATTGCATATTAGTAATAAACTAACAGGCAATATATTAGGCAATGCCTTTGGCATGACATAATAGGCATATAGCCACGGCAGACATGAAGGCCTTCGTTAGATCTCCAGCTGCCATAGCAACCCATTAGCTCACCGCGATCGCATTGCGGGGTTCTGATGGGGTGACAAAAGGAGACCCCTCTCTTGGTCTAACTACTCAAATGTCGTGGTCACTACTGACCGTGGCATCTAATGGTTTAAATGGCCGAGATCAGAGTTGTCTTTTGTCCCGGCCATTGTAGCGGGATGTCGGATGTAAATTAAAGCTGGCAACCGCTGCTGATGGTGCAGGCACAGCAGTCCGCGCCACCAGTGGATGTACTATGGTCAGAACACTGCAATTAGGACTTAATAGTATATTTAAATGCTGGAAGGGGTTTAAAGGAAACTCCTGCAGAGCGTTAGTTTTTAGCTATTCCTTACCAATGGTAAACTTTACTTTTCTCTAGTCTACCTTTAACATGAATATCTTTCAAACTGACGTAATCATTAATTATATATTAAGGACTTACTTGTCTATTACTAGTGGTGTATGTATATGTTCTGTGATGGAAAATACAAAATTAGAATTTTCTTACACTTTATAACACACTTAGTCCTCCAATATATTTTTATATAAAGATTATAAATTAGCAGAAATATCACTGTATTTATCAATCTTTAGCATTTTGTTTAAACCAAGGAATCATTGCAGCATAAATGTCATCAGGATAATAGTTTCAGTAAGCTACATTTTATTATGGCTTTTCATTTTCAGAGCCATCAAAGCTGTTTTCCCTGGAAAAAGAAGCATCATTTTTTCTCGATCTACTTTTGCTGGATCAGGCAAATACTCAGGACATTGGCTTGGAGATAATGCTGCCAACTGGAATGATATTAAATGGGCTATACCAGGAATGCTTGAGTTCAGTCTTTTTGGAATACCTTATGTAAGCACATTACATAAATAAGCTTGCAAAACAAATGGTCATCTATGGGAATTAGCAGTAAATTGAGTTTATTTGTGTAGAACATTCTGATCCATTTTATTGCCAATTGGATGTTTTATGACAGTCAACATCAATAGCAGCAGAAAAATAGGCAACATTTACAGCTAATTATTTCAGTGTCATAAATGCTTTATAAGCAGAGAACTGTATATACAATGGTAAGAGTGGTCTATAATTAAAATAAAGACTAAAATATGAATCTAAACATATTCGTCATAGAATATTAATTGCAAATGAAATCAATACAAAAAAGATAATTATTGCACTCCTAAAAGTGATTATGGAAAATAAGGGGAATTATTGCACTGCATAACCCATTTACCAATAAATAATTACACATATAGTAATTCATACTAAACGGGTTATGAGGAACATAAAACTTTTATTTAAAAAAATGATAATAATAATAAATATATAATGTATAAAAAGAATTATAAGATAAAATAAAGCCATTACAGGGAGCAGTTCAATATATCTCAATATTTTGTCTGCAGAAAATGTATTGTATGTTTGGAGAATTTTCACTTGCGTATCAAGAATTGGATAGCCAACAGTTTCCTCTAAGGCTAGGTTCACACCTGCGTTGTGACATTCCATTGTTCTGCTCCGTTAGAGGAGCAGAACAAGGGAATAACGGAAGCAACACCGGACACTGCTGGTGGCTGACGGAACCGATTGACTTTAAATAGGTTCCATCGGCAATTCGTTGGGGTGTCCGTGATTTTACCGGACACAATAGCACAACATGTTGTGCTATTGTCTCCGCTAATATCCGGTAATCCCTGCTGAATCAGTGACAGAGGCCCCTAACGGAGCCTCCGACGCAGATGTGAACAAAACCTTACTTAGTATTGTATTTATTTTTGTACTCAGTAGGAACATTATGATAATCAAACCAAAACGCTAAATAGCCCCTTCTTTATTCTCATCATCCCCGATTTACGTCAGCCAGTATATGCTGCTCCATGAATAGAATGTAGGCAATGAAACTAGCTTGTATTCTGCTTATGGATTTGCAGGCAACAATGATATGCAAAATAGCTCTCCTCTACAGGAAAGAAAACTGTCTCTCTCTTCTTCCACCCATAGGTGACTGCCCTGTAAGTTAATGTCCATTGAAGTACAGGGTCGGCACCTATAACTGCATTAGTGACACAGTACATGTCTTTCTGGAAAAAAATCTATTTTTCATAATTTCCCCATGGAACATTATTCTTAAGAGTCCTTAAGACTTGCAAGGAGAAGCAGTGACCTATTGAAAGGCAAGCAGCAGTGACTAATATAAATTCTCCTCTGCCTTTCAATTATATAATTCGTAGTTGTAGTTAAAACTGACATTTGTCGTGGGAAAGCATATGCGATATACATAGGTTTTATATACAATACATATTATATTGGTATAATAAACGTTTCAACATTATTTCTGTAGATTGGTGCAGACATTTGTGGCTTCTTTGATGACTCTTCTGAAGAGCTATGTAGACGATGGATGCAAGTTGGGGCATTTTATCCATTTTCCAGAAATCACAATGCTGAGAATTACAAGGTAACTTTTTCGTACCTGTAAGGCTGGGTTCACACACAGTTTTTTGACGAGCTTTTTGACGCGGAAACCGCGTCAGAAAATGTGCCAAAAGACGGACTAAAATGCCTCCCATTTATTTCAATGGGAGGCGGAGGCGTTTTTTCCCGCGAGCGGAAAAAAACGGCTCGCCGGAAAAAAAAGGGACATGCCCTATCTTCGGCCGTTTACGCCTCTGACCTCCCATTGACATCAATAGGAGGCAGAGAAAGCGTATTTTGTGGCGTTTTATGCCCGCGGCGTTCAATCGCGTGCATAAAATCGGCGTGCAGGTAGAGGAAAATCTGCCTCAAAATTCCAAACGGAAATTTTGAGGCAGATTTTCCTCCTGCAAAAAAACTCTTTGTGAACCGAGCCTAAGGGTATGTTCACACGCTGAGAGGCAGTTACGTGTGAAAAGACAGACTGTTAACAGCTGCCTCGTTTCACACGTAAAAGCTCCTCCTCGTAATTTACGAGGCGTCTGAGACGCTCGTAAACCTTGAGCCGTGCTTCATTGATTTCAATGAAGAACGGCTCAAATTACGTGGCAAAGAAGTGCCCTGCACTTCTTTGCCGAGGCAGTAAATTTACGCGTCGTCGTTTGACAGCTGTCAAACGACGACGCGTAAATAACAGGTCGTCTGCACAGTACGTCGGCAAACCCATTCAAATGAATGGGCAGATGTTTGCCGACGTATTGCAGCCCTATTTTCAGACGTAAAACGAGGCATAATACGCCTCGTATACGTCTGAAATTTGGCCGTGTGAACATACCCTAAGTGTGGTGGCAACATGAAAACTGGAGATTATTAAACAGTACGAACACATGCAACAATATTCAATTGCATTAACAGAATATTAGTAAACAGATGCATTTGTAGTCATGTTTATAAGTGATTATATGTAACTTGATATTTAACAATGATTTCATTAGGTCGTGAGACAACACATGTCCGTATGTCCTGTGATCGGTGGAGGTTACAGAAGCGGGTCCCGTGGTGTTAAGCATATTGCTGTACCAACTTAAGCCCTACCTTTAAAAATAAAACAAAAAGAACAAAATCTAAAAACAGAAATTAAAAGGGTTCTCTGGGCATTTTATATTGATGGCTTTCATCAGGAAAGGCCATCAATATCAGATAGATGACTCAAGGCACCCCCGCCAATCAGCTTACTGAAGGGTCCACAGTTTTCATCGCCGCTGTCTCTTCAATGTCTACCAGGCCTCCGTAGTGGCTGTGCCTGGTATTTCAGCTCACATTTATTGACTTGAATAGGACCGGAACTGCAATCCCAGGGACAGCCACTACGAATATTTACGGCACTGTGCATGTAAACTGTGGAAAGGCCGCGGCGACGAACGCTGCGGCCCAATAAATCAGCTGATCGGCAGGGGTGCCTGGAGTTGGATCCACACCGAAATTATATTGATTACCTATGCTAAGTACAGGCCGTCAATATAAAATGCCCGGAGAACCCCTTTAAATGAAAACAACCACATTAACTCTGATCACAGTACTGTATTTATACTATAAATCGTGCATATGTTGAGTATTAAAAATAATACTTCTTTCATTAATTTCTTAAATTTCAGCCACAGGACCCTGCGTCCTTTGGCGCAGATTCTCTTCTTGTAAGGACAGCAAGGCATTATTTAAACATCCGATACACCCTGCTTCCATACCTTTACACTCTTTTCTACAAAGCACACACTAAAGGAGAAACCGTGGTGAGGCCTCTACTTCATGAGTAAGTACTGTAATTAAATTCTACCTTCCAAGGGTCATTTGTCAAAACCTTATTTTTAAGGCACTGTGGAAGCAAAAAGGCTTCTCTAGTGTAGATTCACACTGGTGCAACTTTAAAGAACTAAGTTCAACCATTCCTAAGCATAATTTCAGGCTTGTTCCTCACCTTTGCCCTGTAGCAGCAGAATACAGGCCACAATTATGATAGCTTGTGTTCTGTGAATGAACTTCACAGAGAGGTTTATGGGATGCACCATGGCATCGCCACATCCACCATGAGTAGAATGTTATTGTGCAGATGGAGCCTGAAGGTACTGTATTAACAAGGATTCTAATTTCCCTCAAAGGCTTCTGGGATATTATTAGAATTTCTGCCATTCATGTATTTTGAAGAATAGCTGCTACGCTGTTCATAATATATAAAATGTCTCCACAAAGAACCTTCACTTTAAGGTTACATGCACATGTTGCAGAATTTGGTGCAAAAATAGTATTAGTAAACGCAGGTATTTCCGCTGGTAAAATCCACACCCAATAGAGCTTTTTTATGCGTTTTTAGGTGTGGTTTTCACATTTTGATGTGGAAGTAGGTGCGGCTTTATGCTGCAGATTTTGGTTGTTTTTTTTATAAACTTGTCATATACAATTCGCAGGAGAAAATGCAATATAAATTGACATGTTGCAGATTTAAAAATATGCACCGAAGGTAAATTTACATGCGGAAATATTAGACCACGTGTAGATGATATTACTTAAAATCTCATTTACTTTGCTGGTACTGTATTCTGCTGCGGATTTGACGAAGGAAAATCCTGCACGGCTAATCCGGACGTAATACGCATTGTGTGCATTTGGCCTAAGACTCCTGTAACTGCTCTCTAGATATATACTAAGACTGGAATTCCACAGGGCATTTTAAACGCGTTTTTACTGCGTTTATATTGCAGTTTTGTAGTGATTTTCATATGCTTCTTAATTGCTGTGAAAAACGCATGGTAAAAATCGCATGCGTTTTACCACCAATCGCCTTGTTTTTTTGGCTGTGCAGTTGTTGTAGGCGAAGGACATGATAACTGCACAGCCAAAACCACATCGCAAAACCCTGGCGATTCACGGTAAATCGCATACTATTCCTAAGCATGCGTTTTTCACAGCAGTTAAAAGGCACATGAAAATGTCTACAAAACTATAGTAAAAAGTGGTAAAAACACAATCAAAATGTCCTGTGGAATTCCATCCTTAAATGGCATATTTACAGATGAAATAAGAAGATAGGTTATCAGTGTTTTTTTATGACAGCTGTATCTGACTAAACATATCTTATCTAATCTTTTCTTTGTAGATTCTACTCTGATCCAGAAACATGGGCGGTAGACAGACAATTTTTATGGGGACCCGGCCTTCTTATAACACCTGTACTCGATCAGGTGAATATGGTTGCCTCTCTTTTTTCTGTATATCTGTACATGATTGTTTTATTAATTATTTATCTATGTAATACATACTTTGGATGGAGTCATGGATATTTTTCACTTAGGTTCACATAAAATGTTTGGGGACTGAACTAATGGTTATGAAAATGTATGTCTCCTGTTTCTGTCAGGGTAAATTTATAAACCTTTTTTTTTATTAAGTGGACCATAAAATAAAATATATTTGCATATTTCTACTTGTCTCATGTTTACAGAAATCTGGTTTGCTGCAACGTTTTTGCAGCAGTTTTGTGAGAATGACAGCAAAATTGTCTACGTTTTTGTGTGTCTACAACTGTTAGGGCTTGTCCACAAGTAGCAGAATTGCTGCGTATTTCCTGTCCGGAATTGCGGACAGAAAATACGCAGCAGAATACAGTAGCAGCAAAGTCGGTGAGATTTAACAGATTTCATCCACACGCTGCGTAAAATTTCCAACCAGAAATTGACCGGCGGTGCAGATTTTTTGTACCGCAACAAGTCAATTCCTGCTGCGGAAAGTGGACAGAATCGCTGTATTGTCAGAGAAGATGTCACTATCTCCCAGCATTGAGAAAAACGCAGCAAATTCGGTACCATTTTCTGCAGTAAAAAAATGCAGGAAATGGTGCGGTTTTTCCACAGTGGAAATCCTGCTAGTTTCTGTGGAATTGCTGCAAAAATTTTCTCCAGCAATTCTGTTACGTGTAGACAAACCCTTATATGTTATAGACCATAAACAAACTTTGTAGTCTGATCTTGCAACCACACTTCCATCCATATGTCCCCCTACTTCTTAATACGCTACCAAATATATGTTAGGAGAAAATAGGGGACAGAAGAAAGTATGACTATAGGATTACACTACACAGAATTTGTTTGTAGTTTGTTCCCATGGGTGTATGTATATAGCCTTTAAGTCCTATTTATTAATGCTGCTTTTGCGGCAAATTTACAGTGGTTTTTGGTGTAATTTTGAATGCACTTCTGTTTTGTTTTACATTTGCAGTAAAATATTTGACTGTAATTTAAAAAAACTGCATAAAAAATTGCTGTCATACATCTTGACAAAAACAGCATACAGCCTAACCTTGAAGGTGACCTGTCATCATTTTTAGTTTGCGTTCATCAAGAAATATATATTAACTAATACATGTCTGTTATACATTTTGTAATGATGTTCATTTATTTATCATTTTAGTATTCTGTATCTGCTAATGCCTACATTCCTGATGCCGTGTGGTATGATTATGAAACTGTAAGTCACTAAGTGCTTTTTTTGTAGAGACTTTCTATTTGTTAGATGTTGCAGGCACTTTTGAAATGGGTCAGGAATGAATAAATACATTCAGTCCTCACATCCTATTTTCCATTGGATTGTGGTAGTAGCTGTTAGCTGATACTGTGATCTAGGTGGTAATTGTGGTGCGCAAGTCGCCCTGACTTTCAGACTACTGCTCCCCTCCAGTGACAATATGGGGGGAAATAATAGCATAAGACTATGCTGGTGCCTATAATTTCACATCAATGAAGGAGAGGTGAGTATTACATTTTAAACTTAAAAATAAAGTATATTGCAAGAAATGAGATGCAAATACATACAATTGCATATAGATTTTTGTTGATGTAAAGCTTTTATTTTGCATTTATAAGGTGGATCCAAACTGTGTGCAAACATATACCCATATCATATGTTTAAATATGTCTGCTGTTGTTTTCCATTATAAAAAAAAAGCATACAGTACTTCAACATTTTTTGGGGTTGCCTGTTGTTCTGTCTACAGTACTGTAAGAGTAATCCAGACATGGCAGACATATGCTAGAACAATTTTTTGCCACAATTCTATCCCGTAGAAGCTTATATGCACTGTACATTATACATTTCATATAATGTATGGGGTAACTGAATAAAAAATTATTTGTGGGGTCGAATGGGAAAAAAACTGTGATTCCTCCATAGATTTTTTTTTAAGGCTATGCACACCTTTGAGGGCTTTTTTTCTTCTTCTTCTTCTAATAAATATATCAGTCCGTTTGATTAGTGTAACTTCCTAGTTAGTTTTTATTTTAAAAAAATATATACTTTTGGAGATACAGCTGCTCTGTATTCTCTATACAGAACAGCTGTATCGTTCGCTTTTCACTGAATCCGTTACTCCCACGGACCTGATGGGTTCAGCTGTCGGCGGTTCCATGCAGGATCCAGCTGTTATCGATCAGATCTAAGTTCATAACTTAATGTGATAGTTTACAGCTGGATCCTACATGTCAGAGACACTCAGGACCCACCGACAGCTGAACCCATCGGGTCCGCGGGACTGATGGATTTAGTGAAAAGCGAACAATACAGCTGTTCTGTATAGAGAATACAGAGCAGCTGTATGTCCAAAAGTAAAACAAATTATTAATAAAAACTAATTAGGAAGTTACACTAATCACACTGATCTATTTATTAGAAGAAGAAAAAAAGCCCTTAAATGTGTACATAGCCTTTAGGTTTCATTTTTACCACGCTCACCACAAGGAAAGAATTACATGTTAACTTTATTCTGCATCAATAAGATAACGCCAAATTTATATAGTTTTTTTCATGTTTTACTTTTTTTACTCACAGAGAAAAAATTAATTGTTAAAAAAAAATGGTGTCAATTGAGCTGTGTGAGGACTTGTTTTTGCGGGATGAGCTGTAGTTTTTATTGGTAACATTTTGATGCCTATTAGGCACCCAGGATGCCATGACAACCATCATCACCTTGCGATCACGTGGTGGGGGCTGATGGGCTAATGGAAGGTGCTGCCCCCCTTTTTGATGGCTTATATGCTGCGGTTGCTATTGCAGTGGGGTGTCGTCTGTAACATACTGCCGACCCTCGTTGAGTATGGTTATGACGTAACCGTATGATTTTCTAATGGAAAGGTTGAACGGAACAGATGAACGGAAGTCAGCGCTGATATGAACTGGCACTTACTCACCTGATCTCTGAGCCAGCTGTAGTTATATTTTGCTAGAATAGGAACCATTGTTTACACAACAAAATAAATAAATCACTCACAATAGGATGTTCCATTCAAATCACTGTTTCTTCAAGTGGTCTTCTGATTTCAGCAAATGAATGCAATTTTTTTGTATAATTTCCACGAAGTACAGTAAAAAATAGTGTAGCACCGTGTTAGCCAGAAACAATATACAATGTTAAATACCTTTGTGTCAAAAAAGACGTGGAGTCTCTGTATTCTAACATCCCCCATGAGGATGGCATAGCCACATGCCAATACTTTCTTCAAAAGAACAATCTATCGACAGGGCCAGCCCTACAACTCATCAGGCTCGTACTCCATCACAATTATTTTTCATTTGACACAGATATATATCTGCAGTGTATGGGAAGCGCTATGGGTAGCAAAATGTCACCACAATATGCTAACCTGTTTACGGCCAAACGAGAGGAGGAGTTTTTATTAACCTGCACAACTAAACCTCTACCATATTTCCGGTACATTGATGACCTGCTGATAATCTGGATGGGCTCTGAACATGAACTGCTTTCTTTCCATGAAAACTTCAACAAGTTCCATCCTACCATCAAACTCACTTTCAACTACTCAACCTCTCAACTTCATTTCCTGGAGATGAGAAACAATACCATACAAACCACAATCTACCATAAACCTACAGGCCGTCCAGCATATCTGAGATGGAACAGCTTTCATCCGAGACACATAAAGAATTCCATCATCTACAGCCAGGCTCTGCGCTACATACAAATCTGTTCAGACAGTGAAGACAGAAAACAACACCTGCTGTCACTGAGGAATACAATCTTACAACAGGGATACCATCCACGGAATATAGATGATCAGATCTACAGAGCAACAAGAACTCCAAGGAGCAATCTTCTGGAGTACAAAAAGAAGGAAGACAACAGCAGGGTGCCCCTAGTGGTCATATACAACCCACAAATGAACAACTTGAGGAAGATTACTGCTGATCTCCAACCTATATTTAACAAATAAACTGAATGAAATATTCCCAGATTTACCTCTCCTTGCATACAAACAGCCACCAAACCTAAGGAATCTCCTGGTCAGAAGTGCCCTCTCATCACCATCAGAGACTGGCACCTTTCCTTGCAACAGTAGAAAATGCAAGACCTGTACCAACATCTTGTCATCAAACACCATCCACATACCAAACACGTAGCAGGACTATAAAACCACTGGCACATTCTCATGTACATCCGCCAACGTAGTGTACATGATCCTGTGTACAAGGTGCATCAGTAAAGGAATCTACATTGGAGAAACAAAGCACAAAATACGGCATGAATTTTCACAGACATCCAATAAAACAGGAGGTGGATACACCCGTGGGAAAACACTTCTCTGGACCTGAAAAATTTGGGAATTTAAACTGATGATAAAATTCCAGTCATTGACACAAGGCCTCAATCTAACACCAGGATTTATGAGCCACTACATGGACACACGTCACATCCCCCATCAGAATAACTCCTAAGTCATCACCCCTATTACCTCAGTTTTATTGCCCCGGCTTATCTTAATGATATATCACTTCATGTACTAATTGTCTTTGTGTAACATCTAAATGTTGTGCTTTTTTCTAAGTCATTCATTTGTAAACTTGCCTGAAGAAGGAGCCTGTGTGCTCTGAAAGCTTGCATATATCATTTTTGTGGTTAGTTAATAAAGGTATCATATCTACAATACTTTTGTCTTTTTTGACACAAAAGTATTTAACATTGCATATTGTATAATTTCCAAAATACTTTCTGCATTAATTGCTCACGGTTTTCAAGATCTCTGCTTGTTGTTATTCAGTAGGAACATTTGTTGTTTACTTCCAGTGGATTCAATTCTGTCCATGGTCATGTGATGGACGCACAGGTGCTGGGATCAATAGAAGACACAGCTCTGATACACATACTATAACTGTAACGTGCCATGCACCTGTGTGTCCATCACATGACCAGGATATAATTTTATCGTCAATATCATCCTAGCAAGGTAGTATTGTGTTGAATATTGGTCTATATCAGGGGCAGACATAGTCAACATAGGCTTCCTGAGCAAGGAAATTATTTGGGCTCCTTGTTAGCTAGTTTGTTGAAAGTTGTTTGCTTGTCATAGAGTCATTTAATGGTGTGACAATTTTATTGGTGAATTGAAATACACCAGTAAGGCCTAATGCACTATAGTGATTTTGTGGTCCACAAAACCACGGTTCAGTTGTGGTCCATTTGTCCGCAAAAATAATTTCCTTAGTGCTTTCGTGTGTCATTAGTATTCAGGGATCCACAACTAAAAAAATTGATGTCACCAGTTTGTCATGCAGCAAATACAAACCGTAAAATGACTTGTCCTGAGTTTTTGATGCCTAACTTCATGGCCCCGACACGGATCTGTGAACATCACGGTCATATGCATGGGGTCATATAATTGAAAATAGCACACAGACAAAAAACTACGGCCGTGTGCATGAAGCGTAATTATGAGCTACAGCAATCTTTAACAGTCGTTTACTTTCAATTAAGTATAGAGTGGGTGATGGGCCCCTTTCTCTACAGGGCCCTATGCAGCTGCACATATGCTATGTTTCCACCTGGTCTATCCCCTGAATAGTGCTAGAAGTATATTTTAAGAGAGGCTATGTCATAATATTGGAAGACAATAGAAAATCCCAATACTGATATAATAGACAGACAGGTCTTTCTGTTACACAGTGTAGCAATGTGACATGTAAGTATTATCAAGCACAGTTTGATGTAAAACATAACTTATTTAGTTAGAAACTGGTTTTTTTTTTGCATATTTTGCCTGTAAGCTCTTCTAAATAGCAATATACGGTACTAATGGACTCCTGCATTGATCTTCTTTGTAGGGTTCAAAATACCAATACAGAAAGCAACGTGTGAACATGCAACTCCCTGCAGACAAACTTGGACTTCATCTCAGAGGAGGTTATATATTTCCCACTCAGCAACCAGATGTCACTACTGAAGCCAGGTATGAATAACAAGCTTGATTGGCATTGAAAAAGATGATATATTTTGGCAGCACATGGAAGCAACAACAGTCCTAATACCTATTCCGGTGTTTATACTATGTAATTATCATTTGTTATATTTGAGCACCTGCAGATGCCAGACTTTCTCCTATATATCCTCATATAACTTCTCTCTGGACTCATTCAAATGTTATAATCACAGACCATTGTTGTGATGCATTGGCGGCATTCATTCATTACATTTGTTTAAAAATGGAAAAATATAGGATTCAGTTTATATTAAAAATTATTCATTTACAATATGTAGCTTATAGAATATTTTATTACTTAGGTTGGTTTAGCATACAGTGCACTAAACAATGCTTAATTCAATAACATTCTCTTATTCCTTCTTAAAAAAATAGAAGAAAAAAAAAAACACAAAACAATGGAATGCTTGGTTAATGTAACTTATCCATTTCACTAAGGATACATTTGAAGTAGCGCTTGTTTCACAATGTCTTGTTTCCTCCCAGCTCAGTTACAGCTATACATTTTGAACCATTTCATTATGGGCAGCTGTGCCATGAGATCTACACCAAAATAGAGCATTCTCTCATGTGTAGACAGAAGGTCACTCTCCCCTGTGCAGATAGCTTTCTGTGAACTACAGGACGACATCATCACCCATCAAACTCCATCTGGCAGCTCTGAGACCACTTCTCTCCCTACCCAGCTCCACCCTACTTGTTCCTCTATATGTCCCCATGCATATACTGCCAGTGGGGTAACTACCGCTGTAGCAGCCATAGCGGCTGCTACATGGCTCTCGACAGGATGGGACCTGTGCCACCCACCGTTGTGGCCCCCACCACCCCTGGTGGCGCCGTAGCGACGCCACATTCAATAGTATCTGCGTCCTTAGGACGCAGATACTATTGAACACTATGGTAGAGCAGGCAGATATTCCCCTACTCTGCCATTTACTAGGCTACAGGCCACATTCGAGGATCCCTGCGCAGGCCTGATGACGTCACTGGATCAGGCCAGCCAACGCAAGGATCCGGTCTGCATTAATTCGCTCTGTTCGTCGCGGGAAAGGGGCCTAGGTAAGTATGAATTTTTTTGTTTTATTTGTTTGGGGGTCGCTATATGGCACTATATATAGGAGGTGGGGTCGCTATATGGTGCTATCTACAGGACGGGTGGTCGTAATATGGCGCTATCTACAGGAGCGGGCGTCGATATATGGCGCTATCTACAGGAGGGGTGGTCGCTATATGGGGCTATCTACAGGAAGGGGGTTGCTATTTGGTGCTATCTACAGGTGGAGGGCTGTATGGCACTATCTACAGGGGGGATGTATGGCGCTATGTACAGGGGGGTGTATGACGCTATCTACAGAGGGGTCCATATGGCGCTATCTACAGGGGGGCCATATGGCGCTATCTACAGGGGGGACCGAATGGCGCTATAAGCAGGGGGCCGTATGGCGATAACTACAGGGAGCCATATGGCGCTATCTACAGAGGGGGCCGTATGGTGCTATCAACAGGGGGGCTTTATGGCGCTATCTACAGGGGGGGCTGTATGGCACTATCTACAGGTGGGCTGTATGGCACTATCTACAGGGGGGCTGTATAGAACTCTACAGGGGGAGCTGTATGGCACTATCTACAGGGGGGCTGTATGGCACTATCTAAAGGGGGGCTATAGAGAACTCTGCAATGGGGGCCTGTATGGCACTATCAACAGGGGGCTGTATGGCACTATCTACCGGGGGGCTGTATGGCACTATCTACCGGGGGGCTGTATGGCACTATCTACCGGGGGGCTGTATGGCGATATCTACAGCGGGGTGTATGGCTATATCTACGGACTGTGCTTTCTTTTATCCTATCTATAGGAGGAGCTGTATGGTGCTATCTTCAAGAGGGAGGTGGGGGTGCTTACTGCAAGTGGGGTGTGACACTTTCTACAGCGAGTCTGTATAGCACTGTCTACAGGGGGGTCCGTATATCACTGTCTACAAGGGGGGCTGTATGGCACACTCTACAAGGGCTTTCTCTAAAGGGGGCACTATCTAAAAGGGGGGGCTGTGTGTGGCACCTAGGGGAGGGGGCAATCAAAAGTTTGTTATGGGGCCCAGATTTTCCTAGCTACGCCACCTGTATAGTGCTACTGAAGAGATATCTTCTTCTATCCAAGGCCTCATGCACACGTCAGTATTCTGGTCAGTAGTTTCCTTCAGTATTTGGAAGCCAGAACATAAACAGAGAAAACCTATAATGTAAAGATTTGCACCGCTTCCGTGTTCTGGACCCACTACTGAAGAAAAATACTGACGAGAATACTGGTGTGTGCATGAGGCCTTAGGGAGCAGGAGTGCCGTTATATAATAGGTGAGCCAATACTATGAAAAGCTTCAGAGTTATAAAACTTCACTGACTCACATTGACGGTCTACACTATCTGTGAGTACTTTGTGCAGAATCTCCAGTGTATTCCTATTAGATGCAGCTTATCACTGCTTTATCCTGCTTGCAAGGAGACATCTAGCACGAGCAGAATGGAGAGGAGACAGGCTAATGCAACATAGGATAAACTGAGACTCTGCAATGTGAGGAAAAAAGTTATTTGTCACTTATCTATCACAGCAAGTGCTGGGATAGATCCCCTCTGCCTCTGCAAAGCTAGAGGCATGATGGAAACTGTAGGCTGCATTAGAGGGGAAAAAGGAGATAAGATGGCAGAAAATCCATAAATAACAATTTACTAAAACAGTTATACACAAAGTACACACAGGAGCCTCTACATTATTATTTAATAATTGCCTATGCTGCACTAAATAGGCAAAACAAATAGCTGGAGTGCTTCTTTAAAAAACTTTAGGTCAAATTATAAGAAAATAGTTTGGCAATGGTCAAAAAATGTTCAAAGGGTTTTTCCCATCTCAATACAGAAGATATGCCATAAATGCATTAAAATGGGGCCCACCTCTGGGACTCCCACCTATTGTAATAATGGGGGTTTCCTGAGTAGCTGCCAACTGCATCGGCTTCACCGGAGACTTGGCTGCACTTGTGCACAACTCTCTCCACTGAAGTCCATGGGAGTTAGGGTATGTGCACACACAAACTCAAAAACGTCTAGAAATACAGAGCTTTTTTCAAGAGAAAACAGCTTCTGATTTTCAGACGTTTTTTAAGCCACTTTCGATTTTTGCTGCGTTTTTCACTGTGTTTTTTATGGCCGTTTTTGGAGCTGTTTTTCTATAGAGTCTATGAAAAACGGCTCCAAAAATGGCTGAAAAAGTGACATGCGCTTCTTTTTCGCGGCCGCTTTTTTATGCGGCTGCATAAAAAAAGGGCCCGTCGGAACAGAACACTGTTTTTCCCATTGAAATCAATGGGCAGATGTTTGGAGGCGTTCTGTTCCAGATTTTTCGGCCATTTACGGCCGAAAATAAGCCGTGTGAACATACCCTAACTGAAAGAGCTGAGTGATACTTGCTTAGATATATTGGAATATACATCTACATCTTTTCATATAATTTCATCTGTCTATCTATCTTGCATTCCGTTTAATAGGGAGAATTTCCACGTTAGGGCATGACCACACGTGGCGGATTTCCTCCGCAACTGTCCGCATCAATGCAACAAAATGTGCAGAAAATTGATGCGGACTAGCTGCTGCGGACTGCGGTAAAAGTACTTCCCTTCTCCCTATTCAGTGCAGGATAGAGAGAAGGGACAGCACTTTCCCTTGTGAAAGTCAAAGAAATTCATACTTACCGCCCGTTGTCTTGGTGACGCGTCCCTCCTTCGGCATCCAGCCCGATCTCCCTGGATGACGCGGCAGTCCATGTGACCGCTGCAGCCTGTTATTAGCCTGTGATTGGCTGTAGCCGTCACTTAGACTGAAACGTCATCCTGGGAGGCCGGACTGGAGACAGAAGCAGGGAGTTCTCGGTAAGTATGAACTTCTATTTTTTTACAGGTTGCTGTATATTGGGATCGGTAGTCACTGTCCCGGGTGCAGAAACAGTTACTGCCGATCGCTTAACTCTTTCAGCACCCTGGACAGTGACTATTTACTGACGTCTCCTAGCAACGCTCCCGTCATTACGGGAGCCCCATTGACTTCCTCAGTCTGGCTGTAGACCTAGAAATACATAGGTCCAGCCAGAATGAAGAAATGTCAAGTTAAAAAAGCAAGACGGATCCGCAGCACACATAACATGTGCATGACAGCTGCGGACTTCATTGCGGAAATTAGAATCTCCATTGAAGTCAATGGAGAAATTCCGCCATGAGTCCGCCACTGCTCCGCAACAGACAGAGCATGCTGCGGACACCAAATTCCGCTCCGCAGCCTATGCTCCGCAGCGGAATTTTACGCCTCGTCTAAACGAACACTGCTAAATTAAAGTGTAAGTCAATGGACAAACGGCTCCGCTGCGGATTAACGCTGCGGAGTGTCCGCAGCGGAATTTAAGTGAAATTCCGCCACGTGTGAACCCAGCCTTAAGATTTTTCAAACCACTGACAATTGAGCTTTGGATGGGCATTTGTATGATTTTATTTATGGTATATTCACCACTATTTTCAATTGTGGATTGATTCACTGAGGCAATGTTCTTTAATAGTATAAGTCAGACGACAAACATTTACATTTTATGACTTCACAAACAAGAAAGATGATATTTCTGTATGAACAATCAATTTTAATCAACGGTAAACAATAGTCTCATTGTTAATCATTGATTGTTTTGTGCTTTTACACTGGTCAATTATTGTTACAATGACTCAAACAAATTAGGAGTAGGTTTCCATAAAGTGACTGCAGTGCAGTAGTATATCGCATTGTAAAGAGGATAAGATAGCCTATGCCATTAACCCATTAACACGAAAATAATGGAGTTATTAGATACTTCTCTTTAGAGATGCAGTAATTGTTCATAAAAGACCCAAGTGATTGCACGATAAAGAACTTAAACAAAGGATGATTCCGGCTTATTATAAATTCACTCCTTGATAGTAAGCAGAATGATAATTGCATCTTATCAGTAATTATGGTAAGAGGATAATTCCCTTACAATCGTATAAAATATTGCTTTAAGCATTCAAATGGACATAACGTTATGCATTATATCAACATCTCAGCATTATACATTGCCTTCATTGCAAAAGCTGATTTTCGAGCAGCCAGACTCTATTCATCCCCAGAGGTCTGTTAGGCATCTGCAAATATGAAGAGCTACTAAATGAAAAAAGAAAAAAGTTTTGCTGAGATGAAAGAAAAGAATCTCAATACTGATGTTGCTTGTGCAACTGAACTTGATCCCTCATAATCCCAAAACACAATGCCAATAAAAGAAAAGTTACGCTTCAAGCCTGACATTTGGTCGGAGTTAAACGACTTTGAGAAAGGTGAACAGTTTCATTATCCCATCATAGAGCTTGTGGAAAAGTATTCTACAGTACATGAAAAGATAAGAGTTAAGTGTGATTTTGTGATTCATTGCTTTAGTAATACCAAGATTTAGTATCAAATATAGGTATTTGCTACTATCCTTTTTAAAGACAACATAGCTGTATTTTTTTCTGCAAATATTGTTTCTCTTTGTTTGAAAATCTGAGATTAAGACCTCGTACACATAGCAAAACTGTGTGCACCGAGAATGTACTGTGGCCCACCGATTACCTATGGTTCCATTTTATGGTTTCATAGGCATTTTGTGTGCCATTGCATGGTGCCGGTGCCTATGTATAGCAGAATATTCTCTGCATACTTCCGCAATGGAGTTTGAATACCTTAGCAATGTAGTATGCATTAAAGGGAACAGGTCACATTTTGTTTTTCATTAATTATATATGCCTCCATCAGAAATCAGAGGCATACAGAGTTCCAGTATGTAACCATAGATACCTATGGGTGTCATATTACAGAACTGTACAACATAGATCAGTAATATGAACATGTACATGAGTTTTTGTTTTTTTTTTAAAACTGATATATATTTTTCAAAAAGCAGTGAGCAAACTGATTTCTAAGACCTGCCATCCAGAATGAATGGAAAGTTATCTTTAATATCATTTAGTTGGAATAAAAAAATATACATTGTGGTCTAAAGTGCAAATTATGTAAATAGCTATTATTTTTGTCAATTTGTTTTAGTCGTAAAAAGCCTCTTGGCCTAATTGTCGCACTGAATGATGAACAGAGAGCCCATGGAGAGTTCTTTTGGGATGATCTAGAATCCAGAGGTAGACACAAATACGTTTTACCACTAATTTTCTTTGTCTAAATGTGGACAAAAATGTAATTACCTTGTGCAGCAATAATATTTTAAAATGTATGTAGATCAGGTAGTACCAAAGGGGTTGTCCAGGATTGGGACAAAAGGCCTGCTATTTTTTTTTTCCAGAAACAGTGCTACTCTTGTCCCTTGGCTGTATCTAGTATTGCAGCCCATCCTCATTCACCTGAATAGGGATGAAGTGCAATACCTGTTGCAGTCCAGGGACAAGTAAAGTGCTGTTTCTGGGGGGAAAAAAACATGACCCCTTTTATGTAATCTTTGACCATCCCTTTGAATTTTGCCTTCTCTTCTTTTTTATCCTTTTCAATTTTTTTTTAAATTCTGTGAAAACTCATTGGATAACTATCATACGTAATGTGATTGGTTCATCGTGTATAGCAGTGGTCGCAACCTGTAGCTGACTTTCACAAGAGCTGGAGAGTCACAGTTTGTAGACCACTGATATATAGCATGTTAATACATTAGATACAAATATGTATACAGAATCTGTCAGCAGTTTGGAGGCCTCAAAACTTCTGACAGCACTATACAAGAGAGCGGGAGGGCATTGTAACGATACCTGTTGACTCGGTCATGCAAATTGCATGACCAAGAAATCGGCATTTAATTCCATTGCAAGTGCCACTCTCTGCTCTGAGTGACGGTTTAAGCGGTCTCCTAATTGAACACTAGAGCCATTACTCAGAACAGAGAGTGGCACTTGCGATGGAATGGCGGGGCTGGCAGCGTTCTCTAAGGAGAAGCCAAGATTACTTGCACATCAAGGAGCCACCTCTGTGGCAACTGTGATCGCGGGACCGAGGGAACGAAACATTGATTTAGACAATGACAATGACCGAGACAATAGGTTTTGTTACAATGATCTCCCTGATATTGCGCTGAGCAGTTTTGAGGCCTCAAAACCGTTGAAATTCCCTTTAAATATAAACATAAATGAAACGTATGAGATTGTCAGACTAATAAAAGATACAATTCAAAGGTGTAAGACGTTCTTATTGATTGCTACTTAACTCAGTAGTTAAGAATGATATCCACATTCAAACTCTTCAAACAGCAAATTTTCCAGCAAAAAGTCAAACATACACATATAATTTGCAAATGGTCTTAACTTTCTAGAGTCTGTGTGTATAATCCTATTTATGTATGTAGACAGCATTGCTCTTTTCACACTGCAGAGCAGAATAATTAAATTGATTTTCTTAACTGATAACCCACAACGCTTGTTGGTGGCACGTTCATTCTTACTTCAGACGCTTGCAAGATTTGTTTTAACATTCAGCTAAGGAACTTTACTTCAACATTAACAAAACATATGATAGAGCAGTGAAAAAGGTCAACCCAATAACACAGAATGGTATTGTAGGTTATGAAGCTGAGTTTAGACTATTGTTCTGAGTTATCAGGCATTTTAAGAAGGTAGTAGTCTTTATGTGATGTCTGTCACTTAGGTTACAGTGTAAGAAAACCGCTGTGCACTGGAACATTTCCCCAGAATATTAACTTTGCCTTGATCTATTGTTGCAATTTATAAATCCTGTTTGCATGTCCAAATACTAAAAAGTTTGAAGGGAACCTGTCAGCAGTTTTGAGGTCTCAAAACTGCTGTGAGAACGATAAAGGGGAGGGGGAAGTCATTTTAAACGTAACCGTTTGTCTCGGTCATTCATGTTGCATGACCAATAAAACAAATTTTACGTGTATTAAAAAGGTAAGTTAAAATGACCTTCCCTTCCCCCCCCCTATATTGCTCTGTCAGCAGTTTTGAGGCCTTAAAAATGCTGACCAAATACCTTAAAGGTAACCTGACACAATGAAAGCCTCTAGTGTTGACAGGGTGCACTCCTAGGGTAATGCCCGCATCAGAGAAAGATCCAATCCCCCTCCATTTGTAACCTCTCTGTCAGCCCCAGCATCATAATCACAGAGTTAGACAGTTTTATATAACAAAGGCCCTCAGGGTTGTCCTCTTAGATTGCCTGTTTGGACATTCCGTAGGTATGTTCAAATAGGGGCCTGTCATTTTTTGCTAAACGGGAAATAGTGTCTTGGAATACGTAAATGCTGTATGCCAATGCATTATAAATAAAAAAAAAAGTTACAAAAAAGTTGAATAAAATTTGGTACAGTTAACATAAAAAAATCCCCAAAAATAAGTTGCCGAAGTAAATAAAACTTTTTTTATTAAATAAAAGTAATTACAACATAAAATACAGTACATATACATATTTGGTATCCCAACTTACAACATAGTAAACTTGTCATTTATAGTGAATTGCGAATGTCGTTGCATTCCGACCCCAATAAAAAAAATACTAGCAAAAGCCAGAAGTCAATCCGAAAGGAATGAAAGTTATGAAGAAAAGAGTGATGTATCTCTTTTCTTTTGTGTCCACCTCTGTGACTGACTAAATAAACTGAGCCAAAATCTGCATCCAAACTTTGTTTGTGATCCTGGCCTTACATTTGTAACAAGCATTTTTTCTGATGTCTTTCAAGTCCTATAGAGAAGCCTATGGGAAAAACGCTAGAAAAATACCAATGACTTAAAAAACATACCAATAGGCCACAAACAAAAAAGCATTGTATGAAATCCATTTTATATTTTACTATAGACTGTCAGCTAACATGTGGTCGCAGAGTTTTTGGCCAAAAAAAACTAAATGTCAAATTATACAATTGCCAAAACACATGCCGAGGATGGCTTGGACCTTAAGGGGCTAGTGTATTGCAAGGTTTGTTTGAACTGTACGTAAACCAGCATATTGTTCTGTGTCATTATTAAGTTGTAATGTTTCTAATCACTTTTTTTTTTTTAGGTACCATTGAAACGGGCAAATATATTTTATATAATTTATCAGTTTCCAATGTAAGTACTTTTCATATCCTTGTGAGGAAACCATGAATAGCATATTCAGAAGTCTAGGTCAATTTTTATAGAAAATAAATAAGTCACATCTTAAAATGTGGATTTGTTCTGTAAAAATGAAGCATTAACAAAACAGTATTCAATAGAAATTGATGATGTTACATGGGACACTGTCAGTAAGTAAGATGGACTTGAATCAATGTTAATTAGATCTCTATCGTGCCAGACAAGTCTGTAAAATACTAAAATGCAAGTCCAACGAAGATTAGGTGAGACATATTGATTACATAGACATTCTCAATAATTGAATCTACATTTAGAAAATGATATTATGTGTTATGGTCTTTTCACAGAACATTCTCACTATGGAAGCAACAAGATCAGATTATGCTGACCCCAATAACCTAAAGTTTGAAGAAATTAAAATATATGGACTTATCCGGGGAACTACAGCAGTCACAGTAAAGAAGGATGGTGTTGTCCAGCCGGTTACTCATTCTTTTAGCCTTGATTCCTATAAGGTAGGTTAATATTGTCATGCTCTTTCTTTTCTAATTTACTTATTGTTAAATACTTCATTCATATATTAAAAATAATACATAGAAATATAATAATTGAATTAGTAAATAAAAATATGAAATTATTATACATTATAACGTTACATAAAAACATGAATAATTAACAATAATATTTGCAAACATTACTTGCATTTACAAATGGGAGATAGGAGGCACCTTAAAAAACGGTTGATTGGCGGGGGTGCCGGGAGTCGGATTTCACCAATCAGATATTGATGGTATTTCCTGAGGATCAATATCCTACACTGCTGATCAGTATCAAAAAACCTAAATTCCCTGCACTTTAATGTTGTTAACTCAAGAAAACATGGAAAGTCAAGAAGTTGAAATATTATTTACAGGCATTTTGTGTGCCTGTATTGAGGAGACAGATGCAGGAAATCAAAACTGTCTATAGAGACTACTGATATTATGGCCTCCTACTGGACAGTTGGAACGCAATAAGAAGGCTATAAGCCACCACAACCAGCGGTGGATGCCTGTAGTCAAATTATACAGGCCACAACAACATTCAATCCCTGTGCCTGCAAAATTAAGAAATCAATATAAGATTTAATTAAAAATGTATTTATTTTTAAAAATGTTTTCACTAAAGTATCTTTTTCAATAAGGTTTTGTGTTTTATATTAGGTCCTACATATAACAGGACTACAGCTGACGCTTGGACAATCTTTCACTGTCGAATGGAATCAAATGGGTCCTGGAGGGACTACTGACTCAGAAAAGTTTGATTGCCACCCAGAACCTATGGCTAATGAGAACAAATGCATCAGTCTTGGCTGCATCTGGGAGGTTTGTGAAATGATAGAATAAAATAAAACTATTTGAAATATTGCAGGGGGAAAAAAAAACAAGAGGCACAAAAGTGAGTTGTTAATGTCTTTAAGTAACATGACCTAGAAATAACATAATATATAACATTTTAAAGCATTCATGTTCTTTATGATAATTATCATCTAAATAATAATAACTACTAATAATTAATTTAGTATTTTCAGTGAAAACCACCAATAATTATGATCTTAAAAAAGGAGTCTAGCTTTTTATTCGCTCCCCAGATTGCAAATGTAATGTGTATTGCAAACATGTGTATTGAGTTACCTGGCACTGTAGTTCACGGGACTCAATTTTGGGTCGCCATGGGGGTCACGTGATCTTCATTCTGACACCCTGTATCCTACAACGTCTGATGTAGAGACCATAAGTCAGGCTCTCAATGCAAGTCAATGAGAGCCTCGATGTCTGTCTCATAGACCTCCAGTTTCGATAGTAGACGTTCTAAGATTTGGGCTGTCAAAAGACAGATCACATGACCCTATGGCGACATGGAGCTGGGGGGTGAAATATAGCACAATACGCATGTCTACATTACACTACATTACATTTGCAAATGGGGTAAGGGCTGAGGAAAACAACCCTGGAGTTCTTCTTTAAATAAATAATACAAATTTGTAAATACACACAGAGTTCTGAGTTCTGCACAGAAAAAGCTCCCGGGAAAACATGTCACCCATAATTGTATTTACAGCGCATTTCAGACCCTGGAAACATTGTCACTTCTGTTTATAATCAACTGCATGATGACACATTAGAATCAACACATCACATACTAAAAATAAGCACATTGCTACAAATAACAGTAGTATGACATAAACAGTTGTGCAAGGAAAATCACACTGGGAGAAATATTCAGCGTGCCCATTGATGCCTGAACTGTTCATGCTCGGGGCATAAAGCCCAGAGAATTGCACAAGCGATCGTTTACTTTTTCCACACATTTTTTTTAAGTGACAATGATGTTTCATATTTGTATTTAGATATTTACTGCAGTTGTTTTATATAATTTAACTGTGGAAAGCATTGTTGCATTTATGTGTTTTGTATCATGAAAAAGCTCCTTACACTGGACAAAAATAATGGGACACATGCATAAAACAGAGTTTTTCTTTTAGGAAAGCTGGTACTGCCAATGTCGCATGAAGTTGTGCCATATATATATATATATATATATATATGTATATATATATATATATATATATATATATAAAATGTCTGGACACCAGATTTGCAGGTTTCCCCCCGTGTTCAACAGTTTATATTTTGGAGTGTGGCTTAATTTAAACAATTGTGCACCAGAAAACTGTTAGACACAAACTTTCAGGTCAGACCATGCATAACCAAGCTGATGCAATATTTCCACTTATTTTGTGACATTATAGGATTTATTGAGCATTTTCCAAAATCTAGTATTTTACCTGCAAAGCTAGTATATTTTGCTCATGTTCTGTAAATTTTGAACAATTTTAACTGATTAGCCTTTAGGTACACAGAACCTTTTTATGCCCAATGTATCCTATATAATCTACAGTATATCCTCCACTTTGTTAATTTAATTTGGAATGTAATAACAGATGTAGTAGCACTATCTATGCTTGTTAATGTAGCAATGCTCAGTTTTTCATTAAAGGGGGAATTACCACTATAGACATTTATGGTATTTCCACGGAATATGCTATAAATGTCTCATAGATGCGGGTCGCCGCTCTGGGACCCGCACCTTTCCCAAGAACGAGGGTCCCCAATCATGTCCCCCCCTGGTAAGGCGACTGCTGGATGCTACATCCAGGCTAAGACCCAGTGGAGAGGTGGCCAAGATTACAAAAACAGGAACAGAGATTTCCTCTAGAAGTGAATGGGAGCTATGGAAACAGCGTAGCACAACAAGCTCTGCTGTTTTCGTAAACCCGGCCACCTCTCCACTGCGTCTTCACCTGAAACAGTGGCCAGGCCCCTACTCACCAGGCGGAGATGGGGTCAGGGGACCCCAGTTCTCAAGGTAGGTGTAGTTTCCAGAGGTGGGACTTTCGTCTATCAGAAATCTATGGCATTTCCTATAGATATACCATAAATGTCAAAGATGGGAATAACCCTTTAAGTAAAACTGGTATTATAGATGGACCTACTAATTTAACACAGTGCAAAAAAGAAGCAGTTAAATGACAAATTCAACTGTCCTACTTCTGTGGGTGAAGATTGTGTTCAGTGTTAGACAGATGTATGCATATTGAGATGTAAATCAAACATAATTTCTCTTAAAATAAAAAGATCCAAAGAAACCATAGTTGTTCAGTGTTCCTCTACCGTCAAATTGTGAAAATATATTTTTAGACATTTCTTAGTTAGATGTGCTTCTTGAAAAGCTGGGTGACATCCAGTTTTAGGGCATGACCACACGTGGCGGATTTCCTCCGCAACTGTCCGCATCAATGCCGCACAGAATCTGCGTTGCAGATTCTGCTGCGGATCTGCACAAAATGTGCAGAAAATTGATGCGGACTAGCTGCTGCGGACTGCGGGAAAAGTGCTTCCCTTCTCCCTATCAGTGCAGGATAGAGAGAAGGGACAGCACTTTCCCTAGGGAAAGTAAAAGAATTTCATACTTACCGGCCGTTGTCTTGGTGACGCGTCCCTCTTTCGGCATCCAGCCCGACCTCCCTGGATGACGCACCAGTCCATGTGACCGCTGCAGCCTGTGCTTGGCCTGTGATTGGCTGCAGCCGTCACTTAGACTGAAACGTCATCCTGGGAGGCTGGACTGGAGACAGAAGCAGGGAGTTCTCGGTAAGTATGAACTTATATGTTTTTTACAGATACATGTATATTGAGATCGGTAGTCACTGTCCCGGGTGCAGAAACAGTTACTGCCGATCGCTTAACTCTTTCAGCACCCTGGACAGTGACTATTTACAGACGTCTCCTAGCAACGCTCCCGTCATTACGGGAGCCCCATTGACTTCCTCAGTCTGGCTGTAGACCTAGAAATACATAGGTCCAGCCAGAATGAAGAAATGTCATGGTAGTAAAAACAATACGCTCCGCAGCACACATAAGATCTGCGGGCTTCATTGCGGAATTTTGACTCTCCATTGAAGTCAATGGAGAAATTCCGCCATGAGTCCGCCACTGCTCCGCAACAGACAGAGCATGCTGCGGACACCAAATTCCGCTCCGCAGCCTATGCTCCGCAGCGGAATTTTACGCCTCGTCTAAACGAACACTGCTAAATTAAAGTGTAAGTCAATGGACAAACGGCACCGCTGCGGATTAACGCTGCGGAGTGTCCGCAGCGGAATTTTAGTGAAATTCCGCCACGTGTGAACCCGCCCTTACTGTAATTACTGAGTGGTCTTCCAGCTTTTCCATATTCTGAAAAGGGCAAGAAAACATATTTATTTTTAATGTTTACTGTATCTATTCCAGGCCTCCAGTACACCTGGCATTCCATATTGCTATTATCCAGATGACTACGGCTATATTGTTGATGAAGAGAAAATAACTGATAATGGAATCATTGTAAATATCTCCTTGCCTGCTGGAATACCACAACGTTACGCAAAATCCAGAACAATCACAAAACTTTCTCTTGAAGCCACTTTTCATGATAATCATATGCTTCAGTTTAAGGTAATTAAGGCTATTAAATTGTACCAAAATATCTGAAATGTTGAGGTTTAGTCAGCAGTCTTGTGTTGGGTAGCCTAAACACTTTCTAGGCAGACATTGCAATTTGGAATTATAGAGGCAGTGATGGGTAGCAGGTAACTGTTGACAGAATTACTCCATTTAGGGTGTATATTCAAATGTGGCAGATTTGGATATGATTTGTAAAAATTCATGTATAGGCTGCAGAAACAACTAACCCCATTCAGATGTATGGAACGGATTCCGCAAAAATGTCTGCCACAAATCTGTCACATGTAAACATACCCTTAAATGGAAACTAACTTTTCAAACACCTTAAGCTAATTTCATAGAATACCTGATATATATCAACTTTGTAATTTACTTACAGTTAAAATGTTGTTATTTTTACCATGCAAATTCTGTGTGAAGTTATTGCCACTAGAGTTATCCCTTCTTGTAATCTGCTGTCTACCTCCTTGTTGTCAAGCAAAATCTGTCTCTGGTTACACAGCAGAGGAGATGGACTCAGTTGTTTCCATTAGCCTCATAGACATTGAATGGGACGGCAGCAAGCAAGCCCTGCCTCCGCACGATTTATGCTTCTCCTAGCCACTGTATTGTGGCTGTGGGGGTCCCAGGAACCGGGGTGCCGCGTTCTGGCAATCATTGAGGGTCCCAGCAGTCGGAGCCACACTGATCTAATATTTTTCACCTATCCAGTGGATAGGTAAAAAATATAGTTGGCTAGAATAATTCACTAATAGCAAACCAAATCCTTTTCATTTTAATTTTCCTTTTTTTCTATCCTTGTTTGCTGTCAGTGATTGAAAAATATCCTTTTTGTACATACATCCAGAGCAGAAGTCGGCAACCTCCGACACCCGTGCCACAGCTGGCATGCGGAGCCTTGATATCTTGCACGCTATCACCATTTCCAGCGCCATTGTATGATCTGGTGCTGAACACAGGGAGAGACATAAGGGAAGAGTGGAAAAACAAAGGGACAGAGCCGAGAAACATAGCTGGAGAACGGAGAGACATAGGGGGAGAGCGAAGAGACACAGGGGGAGAGTGGAGAGACACAGGGGCAGAGAGGATACAAGGGTAGAGCGGGGAGACACAAGGGAAGAGCGGAGAGACACAGGGGAAGAACGGAGAGACACAGTGGAAGAGCAGAGAGACACAAGGGAAGAGCGGGGAGACACAGGGGAAGAGCAGGGATACACAGGGGAAGTGTGTGGACACACGGGAGGAGAGCGGAGAGACACAGGGCAAGAGCGGGGAGGCATAGGGGAAGAGCGGGGAGACACAGGGGAAGAGCCGAGAAACACAGATGGAGAGCGGAGAGACACAGGGGCAGAGCGGAGAGACACAGGGCAGAGCGGAGAGACACAGGGAGAGAGCGGAGAGACACAGGGACAGAGAGGAGACAAGAGAAGAGCGGAAAAACACAGGAGAAGAGCGGAGAGACACACAGGAAGAGCGGGGAGACACAGGGGAAGAGCGGGGAGACACAGAGGAAGAGCGGAGAGAAACAGGGAAAGAGCGGGGAGACAAGGGGAAGAGCGGAGAGACACAGGGGAAGAGAGGAGAGACAAGAGGGAAGAGCAGAAAGGCACAGGGGAAGAGTGGGGAGACACAGGTGAAGAGCGAGGATACACAGGGGAAGAGCGGGGACACACAGGAGAAGAGCGGAGAGACACAGTGGAGAGCGTGGTTCACAGGGGGAGAGCGGAGAGACACAGTGAAAGAGTGGGGAGGCACAGGGGAAGAGCAGGGAGACACAGGGAAAGAGCAGGGACACACACAGGGGAGAGCGGAGAGACAGAGTGAAAGAGCGAGGAAAAACATGGGAAGTGGAGAAACACAGGGGCAGAGCGGAAAAACACAGGGGGAGAGCAAAGAAACACAGAAGGAGAGGGAGAGACACAGGTGGAGAGGGGAGAGACATAGGGAAAGAGTGGAGAGACACAGGGGAAGAGCAGAGAGACACAAGGGAAGAGCTGGGACACACAGGGGGAGAGCGCAGGGACACACTGGAAGTGCCGGGAGATACAGGAGAAGAGTGGAGGAGACACAGGGGAAGAGAGGGGAGACACATGGGGAGTGTAGGGAGACACAGGTGGAGAGCGGAATGATGCAGGGGGACAGCAGAATGACACAGGGGGACAGCGGAGGGGGACAGGGGGAGAGCTGAGAGACAGAGGACGAGAGCGGGGAGACACATATATACAGCCCCAGAACCAAGCTCAGTACATATATACAGTGCCAGAACCAAGCTCAGAACATGAATACAGCCCCAGAACCAAGATCAGTACATAAATAAAACACCAGAACCAAGCTCAGTACATATATAGAGCACCAGCACAAATACAGTTCAGTACAGAGATCAGTGGCAAATTCAGTTTCACCCCTGCCGTATAAGTTTATACAACATAAAACGACAGCTCCCAGTATAACCTGTATAATGGTTAGGATATACTAGGATTTGCAGTTTCACAAAAAAGAATGCTACCATCCATCATCTCACTACAGATCATACAGTAAATATAGTACTGATCAGTCAGAGGGAGAATAAACATTTACATTGTTGACTCACAGGTGACATGTTCTCAGATTATTTTTCGCTCTCTCTCCTTTCTTCTCCATCCTGTCCAGACCTCTATGATGAGTTCTCCCGGCCACGGCCCATTTCTGCAGAGATTGACGCTCAGATGTCTTCGGTTCTTAACTTTTCCAACATTTCCACACCTATAAATGAAGATAAAATTCTCATGGTGCCACACTCTATGCCCCTCTATATAATAGTATCACACACTGTGCCCCTGAATACAATAGTACTATACACAGTGCCCCTGAATATAATAGCACTATACTCTGACACAATTTAATTAATGGGGACAAGCACTGTAAATTAAAACACCACACACACACTAACAATGCCCCCTGTAGATAACGCCAGTCGCAATGTCCCCTGTAGATAGCACCAGTCACAATGGTCCCTGCCCCCTGTAGATAGCGCCAGTCATACTGCCCCCTGCAGATAGCGCAAGTCATAATGCCCCCTGTAGATAGCACGTCACAATGCCCCTGTAGATAGCGCCAGTAACAATGCCCCCTGCCCCCTGTAGATAGCGCCAGTCACACTGCCCATGTAGATAGCACCAGTCATAATGCCCCCTGTAGAAAGCACCAATCACAATGCCCCCTGTAGATAGCACCAGTCACAATGCCCCCTGTAGATAGTGCCCCTCAGAAACCCCCGTAGATAGCACAAGTCACAATGCCCCCTGCCCCCTGTAGAAAGCGGCAGTCACACTGCCCCCTGTAGATAGCGCCGGTCACAATGCCCCCTGTAGATAGCGCCAGTCACAATGCCCCCTGTAGATAGCGCCAGTCACAATGCCCCCTGTAGATAACGCCAGTCACATTTCCCCCCTGTAGATTGTAGATAGCACCAGTCACAATGCCCCATGTAGATAGCGCCAGTCACAATGCCGCCTGTAGATAGCTCCAGTCACAATGCCCCCTCTAGATAGCACCAGTCACATTGCCACCTGTAGATAGCACCAATCACACTGCCCACTGTAGATAGTGCCAGTCACAATCTCCCCTGAAGATAACACCCCATAGAGCATCCTGTAGATAATGCCAATCACAATGCCCCTGCCCCCTGTAGATAGCGCCAGTCACACTGCCCCCTCTGGATATTGCGCCCTGGAGATATTGCCCCCAACGCTGTCCACAGAAAAAAAAATTCTCACCTGTCCCCGTTCCTGACCTGTCCTTGAGCGAAGCAGGACTGGTCAGAGGCCAGACGGTGCCATCCAGCGTAATGGTGCAGTCGGCGTGATGACATCATGCGCCGACTGCATCATTACTAAAGCGCTGCATGGCGAGGAAGGGAACTGATACATCCCTGTCTCGCCAGTGGTAGAGCTTTTGGATGTAAACAATAATGTCAGCTATCTATCTATCTGTGGATATCTTTGATCTCTCTGCTTCACATTGCATGTTAAAATATATTATTATGGATATGACATCTTAACGATCTAGGCCTGCAAAATGTACTTATGATAGGAAAGAGCAAGCTTTATTCTGAATGAATTAAAAACAGCCTTGGACAGATTTGGGAACACATGATCAATAAGGAGGCAATCACCACCACTAAAAGTGCAATGCAAAAAACAAAGTTAGGTCTCCTGCACACTGGGCGGAAATGCATCAGAATTTTCCATCTGAATTTCCTTCTGAAAATTCTACATTGTTTGCGCAAGAAACTGAAAAGCAAGTTCCGCATATGTTTTCTGTGGATTTTTCATACAGCGTGCGGGTGAGATTTGTTCAAATCCCAACAAATTTTCTGCTACTCTAATGTGCTGTAAAATTCTAAGAGTGAAAAAACTGGACAGGTGCAAATCTACTGTGACTGCAATGCAATGACAAAATCTAAGATGTAACAGTACAATGGTTAGATATATGCAAACATTGAATATTGAAATAATTTGACATTACTTTGCATTACTGTAATACTTATACATTAAATGTGAGGTTCTTAGTGCACATTTTAATCATATTGTGTGAGCCCATTGGCCATGACACCTTGTTAGGTGGTGCTAACTAACTTTGTACTTTGCTATTCTCTGCTTTGTGTTACTTCCTTATATTTCCATAGCTGATGTTGTTCACTGTGTATTGTTCTTTTGTGACATTACATACACAGTTTACTTTTCTAAGATTTTAGCTAAAGTGGGTTTGAGGAATAAACACTGAACACTATAGCATTCTATATTTTCTGAGAGGAAAGAGTCATCCAGCCTGTAATGGAAAAAAGAGTGATCTGGGTATAAGTCGAACACATGCTGATCGATTTTTTTTTAGTTGGCTGAAAACAGCAGTAACGTGGGTATATCTGCTGACCCACAAAACATTTCTGTTGTACAGCCAGTGCTTGTCAACTGACTTTATTTATAATGTATACTCTTTATAGATCTTTGATCCAAACAACAAAAGATATGAAGTTCCGGTACCACTGAATAAGCCAAGCATACCAAGTAGTACAAAGGATGAGCGTCTTTATGATGTTGTCGTAATTAAGAGCAGGCCATTTGGACTTCGTGTTAGCCGAAGAAGCAATGGTGCTATTGTGTAAGTAAAGACTACCATCAAATAAGTTATCCTTTTTACCTATTTTTGGCAGTAAGATGCCCATATTTTTGAAGCATTGTTGTGCATTAAAGGGGTATTCCCAACTTAAACATTTATGGCATATCCACAGTATATGCCATAACTGTCTCATAGATGCGGTTCCCAGCATTGGGACATGCATCTAAATCGAGAACAGGGGTCACCCAGCTCCTCATCACTACGTATGCATGGGGCTCACTCCAGTCTATTGTATGGGATATCATAGCAATGAAAATACTATGAAAGCTTTGAAAGAAAGTTATATATACTGTCTAGCACATCCAAAAATTCTGTATATAGAAACCAAATAGAGCAGATAATTAATGGGCAAAATTGGAGGACATATTTTACCCTTTATTAAGGATATTATTAATAAAACTAAGATGTGTTGTCTAACCAATATGTAACTAAACGATAGAGCATATTTGCAGATTTTGTTTCACCACACTTATACTTATACTCCCTTAATTGTACATCTACTTGTAAAGGTACAGTCACACACAGCTGATTTTGTTGCAGAAATTTCCTCGACTGAAAATCAGTTACATTCATCTGAATGGGATTATTTCTGCAGCAAGCATATGTATTTCTGTGAATTCCATTCAGATGAATGGAACTGGTTTTCATTTGCAGAAATTTCTGCAACAAAATCTGCCATGTGTTAATCCACCCTAATTTTGCTCCATATTTATTATTTTCTTTGTGTAGCATTCAGTCTTTGTATTACTAGGATATGTGAGCTCACCCATTCCGTTTTATATGATTATATTTTCTAAAAAGAACAGAGGTTTGTCATGTTTTAGGGTATGTTGCCATAGGCAGGATGTGCTGTAAAATGTCCAAAATCGAATTCTGTGATTAAATTCCGCAAAATTTACAGTAGCAGCAAGGTGGATAAGATTTCTGAAAATCTGAACCACATACTGCAGAATAAAACACAGAAAAGTAATGTAAAGGAAAGTATTTTGAGGTGTGTCTTTCAAATTTACAGCATGTAATTTTATGCTGCAGGTTCTGTGCGGAAATGCTGCGTGTTTGGGCCATATACTTGAATGGGGAGCTTAAATTCTGCACTAAAATACACGAGTTGAGGTTTTTTTTCAGTTTTTACAGCCATTCTTCTGCGATTTTACTGTTAAAACCCGCAGTAAATGCACATTACATACAATGTTTTCTACTATCTATGTTTCACACTTAATCCGTGGCAAAAACGCACTATTTGCTGAGTATTTCTATGACTGATTTACTTACGGATATATGAGATCTTGCTGCAGGTTTTCTGCAGTGTGCCCGGCCTGTGGGAACAAACTCTTAGATTTTTGATTTTCCGCAATGGATTTCAATGTGAAAAATCTGTAGTGTATTACAGGAGCAGCAAAGTTGATGAGATTTGAACAAATCTCATCCAAACATTTCAGAAAAAATGTGCTGAGTAAGGGTATGTGCACACGTTGAGAGGCTTTTACGGCTGAAATGACAGACTGTTTTCAGGAGAAAACAGCTGCCTCGTTTCAGCCGTAAAAGCTCCTCCTCGCATTATGCGAGGCGTCTGTGCCGCTCGTAAATCTTGAGCTGCTCTTCTTTGAGTTCAATGAAGAACGGCTCAAATTATGTTGCAAAGAAGTACCCTGCACTTCTTTGCCGAGGCAGTCAATTTACGCGTCGTCGTTTGACAGCTGTCAAACGACGACGCGTAAATTACAGGTCGTCTGCACAGTACGTCGGCAAACCCATTCTAATGAATGGGCAGATGTTTGCCGACGTATTGTAGCCCTATTTTCAGGCGTAAATCGAGGCATAATACGCCTCGTTTACGCCTGAAAATAGGTAGTGTGAACCCAGCCTTAAGGTGCATAAATTGACCTGCGGTGTGGTTTTCTAGTAATTTATAGTACAGAATCATTGCACTTTTGTTGTTTTTTTCTCCATTGAGTTCAAAGGGGAAGTAAAAGCTGCAACAAAGCAAATGTTGTGATTTTTGCGGCGGAAAATCTGCAATTCCACGGCAAAAATAGGAAATCGGAAAAAACAAACCCTTTTTTCTTGTTTGAATTGAATTTTAAAAAGTCTATACTAAACCCCTGGTGATGTCATAGCGATGGCTCCTTGTATCCCGGCTATTCTCAGTTAAGCCCGGGATGAAGTTTTATCTCATGTGACAACTGCAGCCAATAACAGGTTGTAGCGGTCATATGGGCTGCAGCGACATTACAGGAGGCCAGACTGCACAGAGACCAGAGGGAAGGTTCACTATGGAAACGCTAGTGACGCTAAGTCTTGGATTTTTTTTCTGCTCTGTTTTCAGCAGGGCTTTTCCGGCCAAATTTTCTTGCGGGTTCTAGGTCAGATACTATGTACTTTTACAAGGGTAACCAAACTGTGTGAACATACCCTAAAAGAAACAAATTAGTCTGAAACATACTTAATTCTTTAAAGATTAGCTCCACCCTCAGCCCTGAATAGCAGCCATTAACCTGTTATTCTCCCCAAATAATTTATATTGTTTCTGGCATACAGATATTCGTGATTGGAATGAAAAGTCCACTTTACACTTTTTACTTATTACTACTTGTCTCCATATTAGCTGAGCAGGTGTAGAGAATGGAGATGTGGAATGCAGGAGTGGCTCCCACTCTGGCGGACCTGGCACATCCTTGCATTACATAGAAAGCCATGCGTTAGAATGTCTGGAATGTAATGCTACATTGTCCCTGCAGAGCAAATGTGTGGCTGTCTACAGCTTCCCCGGTGATAACAGCGGATCACCGGAGTGAGAGAAGCCGGACCCGCGGCGATCAGCTGATTGTCAAGCAAGTTCTGTTTTTAAAAGGGGTTATATTTACGAGACAATCCCTTTAACCGCTTAACAACTAGGCATGTTTGGGCCTTAATTACCAAACCATTTTTTCATATTTCCAAGATCCATAACTTTTTTATTTTTAGATCGAAGTAGCTGTAAGAGGCCTTGTTTTCTGAGGAACGAGTTGTCTTTTTTAATAACACCATTCTGGGGTATATCTAATTTATTGATTAGCTTTTATTATTTATTTATTTTTAAAAAAGGTAATGCAAAAAAAACAACAGCAATTCTGCAATTGTTAGAACCCGAGCGTCCCCCGGCGATAAGAGATGATTATCGTGGGTAAAAGTAGCCGAACCCATGACAATCAGTCTTCATGAGACAACATATAGAATCTGGAAGCATAATGCATCAAATAAACTCACAAGAACTTCAAATACCCCATATGTTCCTCGATCCCTTATACAATGCGGTAGATTAATTACTGTCCTTGCGCATTGGTTCTGATGTCATGCGCCTATTTTCTTGGCGTATATATTGTTGGCCAAATGTATTATTGCAGCTTCCAGAAAAACCTTGATTAGCAACATGCTCACCACATTGGTTTTCATACTTAGAAGGTTGTGTCCTTAAATGCGCCAGATTTATCACTTGCGTGCGCCAGTTTGTGGCACGGTATTACTGGTCTAATGTATACCAACCAATAGGTAGTTTAAAGAAGTAAAAGGAGTCTAGCATGCGCCAAGATGCACCTAATCTATCAATCAGCGTGCACATCATTTACATTTTTTGTGTATCTTTAGCCTAGCACCTCTAGCTTTAGGCTATCTATCTTTAAACCACTATTAATAAATCTGCCCCTATATGTTCAATATTAATGTCTTCCCTGTTTTTGAAGAACATTTCCTTTATTTTCTCAGGTTATCTCACCAATTTACCTAATTCAACAATATATTCCCATTTACACAGCACATCTCCTTCATTAAAACACAATTGTTGCTTTTTGTATTTTCTATTTTTTCCCACTTTGCTTATACAGACCATTTACCTCTTTCTTTTAACATGTTTTCACTCTTTTTTTCAAAATTTTTTCACTTTTTGCATTAGATTTGTGCTTTCTTTCCCCCTCCATATGAACACAGTGCTACCCAGTAAATTTTTTCTTCTAACCCCATTTTTTCTTCTAACATTCAGATAGTACACTACCGTTCAAAAGTTTAGGGTCACTTAGAAATTTCCTTATTTTTGCAAGAAAAGCACAGTTGTTTTCAATGAAGATAACATTAAATTAATCAGAAATACACTCTATACATTATTAATGTGCTAAATGACTATTCTAGCTAGAAAACGTCTGTTTTTTAATGCAATATCTACATAGGTGTATAGAGGCCCATTTCCAGCAACCATCACTCCAGTGTTCTAATGGTACATTGTGTTTGCCAACTGTGTTAGAAGGCTAATGGATGATTTGAAAAGACTTGAAAACCCTTGTGCAATTATGTTAGCCCCGCTGTAAACAGTTTTGCTGTTTAGAGGAGCTATAAAACTGACCTTCCTTTGAGCTAGTTGAGAATCTGGAGCATTACATTTGTGGGTTTGATTAAACTCTCAAAATGGCTAGAAAAAGAGAGCTTTCAAGTGAAACTCGACAGTCTATTCTTGTTCTTAGAAATGAAGGCTATTCCATGCAAGAAATTGCCAAGAAACTGAAGATTTCTTACAACAGTGTGTACTACTCCCTTCAGAGGACAGCACAAACAGGCTCTAACCAGAGTAGAAAGAGAAGTGGGAGGCCCTGCTGCACAACTGAGCAACAAGACAAGTACATTAGAGTCTCTAGTTTGAGAAATAGACGCCTCACAGGTCCTCAACTGGCAGCTTCATTAAATAGTACCCACAAAACGCCAGTGTCAACGTCTACAGTGCAGAGGCGATTCCGGGATGCTGGCCTTCAGGGCAGAGTGGCAAAGAAAAAGCCATATCTGAGACTGGCTAATAAAAGGAAAAGATTAATATGGGCAAAAGCACACAGACATTGGACAGAGGAAGATTGGAAAAAAGTGTTATGGACAGACAAATCAAAGTTTGAGGTGTTTGGATCACACAGAAGAACATTTGTGAGACGCAGAACAACTGAAAAGATGCTGGAAGAGTGCCTGACACCATCTGTCAAGCATGGTGGAGGTAATGTGATAGTCTGGGGTTGCTTTGGTGCTGGTAAAGTGGGAGATTTGTACAAGGTAAAAGGGATTTTGAATAAGGAAGGCTATCACTCCATTTTGCAACGCCATGCCATACCCTGTGGACAGTGCTTGATTGGAGCCAATTTCATCCTACAACAGGACAATGACCCAAAGCACACCTCCAAATTATGCAAGAACTATTTAGGGAAGAAGCAGGAAGCTGGTATTCTATCTGTAATGGAGTGGCCAGCGCAGTCACCAGATCTCAACCCCATAGAGCTGTTATGGGAGCAGCTTTACCGTATGGTACACAAGAAGTGCCCATCAAGTCAATCCAACTTGTGGGAGGGGCTTCTGGAAGCATGGGGTGAAATTTCTCCCGATTACCTCAGCAAATTAACAGCTAGAATGCCGGGGCGTGGCTTGGACATGGCGCTGACCAGACGTGCTGCTTTAGAGCTCCGTTCCTGCACTTCCATAACCCGCTCATAAGGCACACTTGAACCTTCCTAAATGGTCAGGAAATCTAAGGCAACCATGGGGACTCCATACTGTACGAGGCAGATGTCTTCAGCCGGTTCCATTCAGCGATTTCTCACCGACGCTGCTGCCGGGTCGTCTCCCAAGATGGCGCCGTTGGAGGGGAGACGAACTGTACCAGGATTCCCGCTTGCAGAGGAGTCTTCTTCAGGAGTTGCTACTGCGGCTACAGCATCAGGTACCGACAGTACCCCCTCTCCGGTCTTTGGCTCCCAGGGTTCGTTCCCTTCCCTGCTGGCGGGGGTGGAGATGGGCCCTTCTGGAACTGTCATGGTGCTTCCCGCTCCGTCCTGCTCGCCACGTGGGGTCAGTCATCGCGCCCGGGTCTCTCATTCCTCATCCTCTGGCATGCTGGGGTCTGCATCAATGCCTGCGTCTCCTCGGGATCTGGATCCTCATTTCTCCCCTCACATTAATGGCTCTGCTAGGATGGGCGATGATTTACAGGGCTTGAGACAGCAGCTCGCCACATTGCCCACTAAACAGGACATGGAGCGTTATGTGAATCGTCTTGAGATGACTTATAAATCAGAGATACAGGCTCTTACGACTAATGTCTCTCAATTGTCCGATCAAGTTCAGCGCATAGAAGGCGATGTTTCATCTGTTACACAGCAGCAAGTTTCTCATGCAGAACGGCTGGATCATCACTCCCAGCAGATTCATGCTTTATTTAACCTGGCTGAAGATCATGAGAATCGGAATCGCCGTAACAATATTCGGCTCCGGGGCATTCCTGAGGATATATCTTCGGGGCAACTCATACCTGTCTTACAGTCTTTGTTTAACTCCCTGCTGGAGCGTCCTGCCGATGATCCATTGGAGCTGGATAGGGCACACAGGACTCTTGGCCCTCGTAACCCGGATCCTGATAGGCCCAGAGATGTGCTATGCCGTGTCCATTTTTTCTCTCTGAAGGAGCAGATCATGAGGAAGGCCCGAGATAAAGGAGAAGTCTTATTACAAGGGGTCAAGATCCAGTTGTTATCCGACTTGTCCAAGATGACCCTGGATAAACGCCGAGTGCTTCGTCCCTTGCTGGATGTGCTGAGAGAGCATGAGATCTCCTATTCCTGGTGTCACCCCTTCCAGCTACAGGTCTGCAGAGATGGGACATTGCTGAGTGTTCGGGACCCATGGGGATGTCCCGGACTTCTGTGCTGCCCTCCAGGTGCCGAGAGTTTCCCTGCCTGATTGGCCGTAAGTCCCTCTTCCACCACAGCGCTCAAGGCCACGCCAACATGGTCGTTCTCCCGCTTCTCCTATGGGTCGTCCTGGGGGGCGACATGCAGATCCGCTGTGATTTTGTATAGAGGTTTCTTGGTCAGCCATCAGTCGGCCTAGGCCGGTTAAGCCATAATGTTACTGCTTATATCTTGTGAGGCGAAGGTCTGATGTGTGTTTTATAATACCCAGATATGCTTGTTCTTTCGCCCTAGATAGGGACTGCAGGTGCTCAGATTAATCAGTTAACCGGGATTAATTAATGTTCTTCAGCTGCAAGTACTACTGCACCATGTATGCTATGTGATTATATACGTTGTTACTAATTACATGCCTGTGCATCCATGCGGTACCTGTGTAAATTTCCGGGAATATAATGTTATGTAGGCATCTCTGTTTTGATCCTGACCAAATGTCGGCCATTATTTCACTCTCTCATGATATTGAGCTAATTGCCTTGATGTTCTTTCCGTTCAAGTGTTGGTTCTAAGATGTGTGATATTTGCAATGGGTTGGGGAGTGTGGGGCACTGGCTAGGCCTTGTCCTGACACTTCTCCTCTTAGGGACTCACTGGTTATATCCGGTGTATTCTTGATTGTTTCTCCTTGAGTAGCTCAAGGAGTAGGTGATTATTTCACCTTTCTGTTTGTCTTTGTTGTTGTCTTCCCCCTCCTTGTTTGTCCTGTTGTTCGTCGCGCCTCTACTTAGCACATTGCTCTACGAGCTCCTTCAGTGAGTGGTGGCAATGGCACAATTGAAGACTTGCACCTTTAATACTAGGGGGCTTAATGTCCCAGAAAAACGCTCACAAATTTTATATAACATGCATAAAGAGCGGGTACATATTTTGTTCCTGCAAGAAACTCACTTTCAGACTGGCCATACGCCACAGTTCACAAACAGATATTTTCCGGCCTGGTTCCACAGTACCAACCCGGAATCCAAGTCCAAGGGTGCCAGTATAGGTATTCATAAGTCACTCTCGCATAAAATTCTGGATGTTCTGGTTGACCCGGATGGTAGATATGTTTTTCTCAAACTATCCATAAGTAATAAGATCTTTACCTTGGCTAATCTATACCTCCCCAATAAGGACCAGGCACGAGTAGGCCGATTGTACTTAAGGAAATTGGAGGAGTTCACTGAGGGCGTTCTAATTGTTGGAGGTGATTTTAATCTGACTTTTGATTCCAGACTTGACACCTCCTCGGGCAGGTCTGTTGTTCCTAAGTCACATTTGGGGGCCATGAAAAATGTGATGCATTCCATGCAGTTGATTGACGTGTGGAGGATCCTTCATCCTCAGGTAAGAGAATACACTTATTTCTCCCCATTGCATAATATGTATAGTAGGATAGACGCTTTTTTGATTAGCCACCACTTGCTTACCTGGCACCCTACCTCTGACGTGGGCCCTATGATTTGGTCGGACCATGCACCTGTGTTTCTGACCCTTACATTTCCTAATTCAAGGCCTAATTTCCAATTCTGGAAACTTAATGACAACTTGTTGCGGGATGCAGTATGCGTGGCGGCCATTAAAAATTCACTCACCGGTTTCTTTGAGGTTCATGAACAGGAAGCTACTCCCTTGCCACTCCAGTGGGAGGCACTGAAGTGTGTCATTCGAGGGGTACTCATACAACATGGGGCGCGGTTGAAGCGTGAAAAGGGGTTTGCGATTGCACGGCTCCTGATTCAGATACGGGATTTGGAATCATGTCATAAACGGGTTCCATCCTCACAGATTTTTGCAGAGCTTACTACAGCGAGAGAATCCTTGCGTTCTCTGATAGATCAGTCGCATGCTCGGTTCAGGGATCGGATGCGCAAGCACGCATATGAATATGCAGATAAATGCGGTAGGTCTCTGGCACGAATACTGCATCCCCGTACACAAGCGTCATATATCCCTAAAGTTTCATCTCCCTCGGGTGTTGAAGTTCATGACCCGGTCGGTATTACTGACTGCTTTAAACGCTATTATTCGGCGCTATGCAATATTAAAGGCCAATTTCATGATATGCAGGCAGAATTGTTACGGGATAAAATAGACCGTTATGTTCATGATACTGCGTTGCCGACCTTGGAGGAGGGGGTGGCTTTGGAGCTTGAGGAGGATTTTTTGGTAACCGAAGTGGAGCGTGCTATTGGAGAGTCGCCCTTGGGCAAAAGCCCGGGGCCAGATGGGTTTAATAACAAATTTTATAAGGCATTTAAAGATCAACTGGCTCCTTTTCGGACGAAAGTTTTTAACTCTGTGTCCTCCTCGTGTCCCTTTGCGCCTCAATCCCTCGAGGCTCATATAACTCTTCTACCAAAACCGGGCAAGGACCCAACGGTGTGCGCAAACTTCAGGCCCATATCGTTAATTAATGTAGATGTGAAGCTTTTCGCGAAGCTGCTTGCCTCTCGGTTATCGCCGTTACTACCAGGCTTGATTTTGGATGATCAGGTGGGGTTTGTATGTGGTCGTGAAGAGCGGGATAACACCAACAAAACCGTCCTTTTGACGTCGTACTGCCAGTCCCGTAAGATACCGATGTGTTTACTCTCGATAGATGCCGAAAAGGCTTTTGATAGAGTGCACTGGGTGTTCCTCCGCAGTGTCCTGATGCAGGTGGGCCTTGGCACCACCACGGTGGATAGGATAATGGCCTTGTACCAAAGGCCTTCTGCTCGAGTTCGTGTTAACGGACTATTATCTGATCCTCTGTCTATTGCTAATGGCACGAGACAGGGGTGCCCACTTTCGCCTCTTTTGTATGTTCTGGTCATGGAACACCTGGCCGTGGCACTGCGGAACAACCCTAATATTAAAGGTATACGCGTTGGCTCACGGCATCATAAATTGGCGTTATATGCGGATGACCTCCTGGTATTTATCACAACTCCCATGATTTCTTTGCCATCCCTGACGGAGGAGTTTGAGTTCTTTGGCCATCTAAGTCATTTTAAAGTCAATTACTCTAAATCGGAGGCCTTGAATATCTCTTTGGATCAACCTTTAGCTGCCTATCTTGCTCAGGTTTTTCCGTTCAGGTGGCAACCTAAATCTTTAAAATATCTAGGGATACATGTCCCTACACAACAGTCAGACTTGTATGCTCTGAATTATATGCCCATCCTACAGCGCACCATGAAGGACTTGGCGGAATACGGCGGGAACCGCATGTCCTGATTTGGACGTATCAATGCGGTCAAAATGGATGTCTTGCCCAAATTTTTATATCTCTTCCAGACCGTCCCTATTGCAGTACCATCCAGTTTTTTCCAGGTTTTACATAGGGCCATTACTAAGTTTGTGTGGGGCTCCTCTAAGCCTCGTATCCGGTATGCTGTCCTTAGCCGACCAAAAGTAGACGGGGGGGCGGGTCTCCCAGACTTTAAACGATACCATCAAGCGGCGATAATTATGAGAGTAGTGGATTGGTTCCGTTCGGAGTCAGGTAAGCAATGGGTGCGCATGGAAAAAGCTATGTCTCCTCTTGCATTATCCTCTCTACCGTGGCTGTCAGTCCTTCAGAGACAAACTCTCCCTCTTCCTTTCCTCACACGTCAGTTTCTAATGGTATGGGAACGGATCTTGGGCACTACGGGCCTTGTTCATCGCCCGGGTCCCTTGACTCCTCTATTTGATAACCCTTCTTTCCCTCCGGCGGAGGGTGTGGATACATTCCTCCGTTGGGAGAGAGAAAATGGTGGATGTATATCTGAGACCCTTACTCCAGACGGTGCCATGTTGCCAATGACAGATGTATCGGCTGCCTGCCCGGGAAGGAGGTCAACCTGGTGGTCCTATTTGCAGTTACGGTCCTATATCTCTTCCATGGGTGATTGTATGGTCTTTCTACAGGATAAGACTCCTCTGGAACTCTACTTGTCCTTGCCCACAGCCCCTTCTCATTTGTTGTCTCACCTACATGGGATCCTTCTGCCGAAATTTGCTTTTTCTCAATTATCCTTCACTGCCGCATGGGACGAGGAAATGGGGGTTAGACACTCTGAGGAAGAGTGGGGTACCGCCTTCCTGTTAGCTCATAAATTACTGATGTCTTGTTTTGCACAAGAAAAGAATTACAAAATACTTACCAAGTGGTACCGCTGTCCGACTTTGTTGCACAGGATATACCCTGATGTGTCTGCTGATTGTTGGAGGTGTGGGGGGGCTCCTGGAACTATGTTGCATATTTGGTGGGATTGTCCCTTGCTACGTCCCTTTTGGGGGAAGATTTTTGTTCTAGTCAACAAGCTTTTCCATACTGAGGTCCCAACCTCGGCTTCCATAGGCTTGCTTTCTATGGTCCCGGGATCACTCCCACACCTCAAAAGGGGGATCTTTCGACATTTCTTGACTGCAGCGAGAACGGTGATTCCTCGTCACTGGAAATCACGTACTGTACCGTCCCTGGCGGAATGGGTAACAGAGGTGAATGGAATCATGAGGATGGAGGAGTTGCTGTCCGTGGATAGGGGCAAATCCGGGATTTTTGTCCAGAATTGGATAGTGTGGTCTGGATTCCGGGATGGTACTGATCTACCTCTCTGGTTGGATGGCAGGTTCTAAATTAATTATAGCACCTACATGAGGCGCTCTTGTCTTTTGTCTGTATGTAATTTCCCCTTGTGGTCTGATGTTATGTGTTGTATGTCCATATACTCAAAAGTGCTCTTATATGTGTCACTTCTCACTTTACTGGGGGGGCGGTCTCCCTGACTATTGTACTGATTTAATGCGAACATGATACTGTTATTGCCGTTATATCTCTTTTTTCATTCAATTTCAATAGGTAGGAGGCTACCTCCTATTGTTGTTCTTATACTTGTATATATATGTATACGAATACTGTTGTTATGTTATGATGCTTCACTAGAATGTATTGTACTGCGTACAAATTTCTACTTTTTTGCACAAACCGTGAAATGTTTTTGTATTGTTTTTTTTTTTCAAAATATAAATCTTTGATAAAGAAAAACAGCTAGAATGCCAATGTTCTGCAATGCTGTAATTGCTGCAAATGGAGCATTCTTGGACGAAAGCAAACATTGAAGGAGAAAATTATTATTTGAAATAAAAATCATTATTTCTAACCTTGTCAATGTCTTGACTATATTTTCTAGTCATTTTGCAACTCATGTGATAAATATAAGTGTGAGTTTTCATGGAAAACACAAAATTGTTTGGGTGACCCCAAACTTTTGAACGGTAGTGTATGTTGTAATAAGGGTTACGAAAACAAAATTTTTGTAACCCTTACTACAACATACTATCTGAAGCTGTCTACAGTTTGTGAGCCATACAGTTCACACTTCATATAGATACGTATCACATTAGCAAAATGTATGTAATTAAAAAACAAAGAACTCAGAGCTCCTCTGTCATGTTTAGCCGAAGACCGGCAGGGACATTGGCGACAGAAACGCTGTGCAATGGACTTATAAAACCTTAGATATGAGAAAGAATAGCCTGATAACATTGTCAAAAGACTGCTGGGAACTATAGAACAATTGATAATAGCCTGATTATCCCGTTGAAAGACTATTGGAAACTATAACAAAAATGCAAGTGTACGAACAGGCAGTATATAGTATTCCAAAATACAGACGGAATCTATGAGCATGCGTCCTGTGACCTGGTCAGTAAAGATAGACTTAGTCTGGGGGCATGCACCTTGTAAAGCTGGTGGTAGCTAACCACATGCACATTGCACTCTCTTGTGGCCTGTGCCTGTATGTCTCCAATCCAATCCCAGCATACCCTGCACTTTAAAAGGAACCCTGCCCACTTCCTCATTGCCTGGGCAATGTTGTGTCTCACCCTGTGTCAGTCTGCAAAGGTCCCATGGCGTTATCCAGTATTCGTGTCCGGTGTCCATGTCAAGTACAGATTCCGTGATGACTACAGTCCGTGTCCTGTATCCCAGACAAGTCTGATTGTCCAGCACAAGCCAGCTTCCGATAGTCCGGCACAAGCTATCTTCTGATAATCAGGCACAAGCCAGCTTCCTATTATCCGGCACAAGCCAGCTTTCGATTCCCCGGCACAAGGCAGCTTCCGATAATCCGGCACAAGGCAGCTTCCAATAATCCACCACAAGGCAGCTTCCGATAATCTGGTACAAACCAGCTTCGGATTATCCAGCTCAAGCCAGTTTACGATTATCCAGCACAAGCCACCTTCCGATCATCCAGCACAAGCCAGCTTCCAATAAACCCGCACAAGCCAGCTATCCAGGTACTCTCATCCTAGTGACTGTTATTGACATTTGTTTGGCCAGCTGATACTCCGTTATGGTGGAGTGGCCCAGTGGGTTTACATTCCCCGTGGCCACGACAGTTTGCTCAGGCCATCGATCCCACTGGTCAACCCAAGACGCCGGACCGAGCAATGCAAGCGGACATGCGAAATCTCTGAGCACGCCAGGATTAACTTCTATAAGAGGTCTATTCTACTGCCACACAATTGGATCTTGCTTTTCTTTCCCCCTCGACTACCTTTCAAGTTGCTGCTACACGTACCCCACAACTGGTAAAAACTCCAGTCAGCTCTGGGGCAGGAATTTCTTTGTCACTTCCACCTCGTTATGATGGAGATGCAAGAACCTTTCGATGCTTCCTCAACCAGTGCAAAATCCATTTCCAGCTGCATGCGCATCTGTTCACTTCCGATCAGACCAAAGTTGCCTTCATTGTCTCCCTACTGTCTGGCAATGCTCTGGCTCAGGGAACGTGAGGGGCCGGAATCTTAAAACCTGCAGTTGTTCTTAGAGACTTTCCGCACTGTGTTTGAGGAACCGGGCCGAACGTCTTCTGCCGCTGCTTCGCTTCTGACTCTCTGCCAAGGAGAATAGATGGTAGGAGAGTATGCCATGCATTTCCGTACTTTGGCAGCGGAGCTTGCCTGGAACAACGAGGCCTTTTTGGCAACCTTGTGGCAGGGATTAGCCAGTAAATTCAAAGATGAGCTGGCAGGTCGTGATATCCCTTCTACCTTGGATACTCTGATTCTTCTGGCTGCACGTATCGACATGAGGTTCCGAGAATGCGCCCAGGAAGCTCATCGAGAAAAAAGGTCCTGCAGACTGGCTCTTAAGTTCCTCTGCTACCTCCTTTGGTTGTTGTCCTTGAAGAGCCTATGCAGGTGGACCGAGTCAGATTGTCTGACCAGGAGCGGCAGCGCAGATGTTCCGCTAGCCTATGTTTGTACTGTGGCGGCAAAGGTCATGATGTGCGGCACTGTCCCCAAAGCTGGGAAACTCCAGAACCCATGGTTGATAGACAAGACTACCCTATGTGTTCTATACTCAGAACAAATAGCCTTTTATAAAATATATAATAATCCCCGGCTCTTTACTAGATATATATTGTGTTTTGACCGGAGCAGGTAAGAAATATTAGGTGAAATCCTCAACCCCTCAAAGTTGATATAGACAAATATATATCGATGTTACCGCTTAGACGGTTTTAAAGAAGGAAGTCCAGAGTGCTTTCGGAGGGTACACTTTTTCCCCAGGCTATATGCAAATACTTAGATCCAAGTCCTGCTTGTGTGTTCTCAGATGTTATTCACCTTGTAGTTCCACAAGAAATATGGGGGTGTCTCGATCCAGATATTTCCAATCGGTCACCAACCTATGTCTCCAAAATAGGGAAAAAGGGAACAGATAGTGCAACACATTTTGGACAATTTCACTCCATGCTTTTATTCCATACTCACAGGATTAATGAACATAAAAAGCATATCACAATCTGTAGCATGCGGCATGCCACACTCTCTAGCCTGACCCTGGGTGTTGCCCTTTCAGCTTCCTCTGGGGCATGTAAGGCGTGTATAATTACTGGATTTAAATAGCCGCCGCAAACCAACATTTTAAAATAATAATATAAAAATACACAAATTTCACATGTTACATATTAAATATCATAAATATAAAACACAGAACACCAGAATCCAAAAATATTTACAATGCATATTACTTTATATAGTAATCTATGTCTCTGCTTTGATATCACTTATCGCAGCTCTAGATTCAAAACATTGCTAATCTTCAAATAACAATTGCAATATGCTCTAAGTTACAATTATTTGCTCCTACATCTCTAAAAAGATATATAAAAATGATGCAACCTCTCAACTCTTAAGAGTTATTTTGCATTGTTGAGAATCACACATTGCATTTTATATTTATGATAGTTAATATGTAACGTGTAATTTTTGTATTTTTATATTATTATATTAAAATGTTGGTTTGTGGCGGCTATTTAAATCTAGTAATTGTACACGGCGTACATGCCCCAGAGGAACTTCAAAATTCCCCATAGCAATGACACACCTTATATCATAATCTATATATTTAAGCGCTTTGTTCTGTCTTGATATTGACTAATACACAAGCCCCGCAATTAACTAGCTAGACATTTATGTGTACAATGCTCTGACTGAATAACTCTACAGGAGATACTTTGTGATGCATGTCCGAGGTTTTATAAGTCTCTTGCACAGCATTTCTGGCGCTATTGCCCTTTAGCCCCTGAAGACGCTACTACTCAGCGAGACATGTTGGGAGATCTGACTTTTTTTTCATTTCAGACATTTTGCTTTTGTGACATGTATCTATATGGAGTGTGAACTGCAGTCACCTCCATAACAAACATGTTCTTTGTTTCTTTCACTGGCAGGCAAATATTAGAAAAAACTCAGCAACTTTTCTGATGGTCTAAGCTAGCATTTACATCAGTTTATTTTTAACTGTGTGGCTATCTTTTATCGTGAATAATAAAAGTTAGATATAAATTAGTGTATTATTATTATTTATTATTTGAGTAGAGTGGAAAATATTTTTTTTTTCCATCTGGTAATCTGGATTTAATCTGTACATTTAAATGGACACTAACTTTTCTAACAACTTGTGCTAATCTAATAGTTTACCTGATATAAATTAACTTTGTAATTTACTTACTATTGAAATGCAGTTGTTTTATCAATGCAAATTCTGTGTGAAGTTACTGCCACTAGATGTCTCCCTTCTTGTAATCTGCTGTCCACACTATGTTGTCAAGCAAAGTCTATCAATGGTTACAGAGCAGAATTGACGGGCTGCAGAAGGTGGGGGTGTATCTCTTCACTGCCTACCAATACAAGTCTACGGAAAGTGGAGGTGGGAGCAGAAAGAGAGAGTAGAGAGCGTGAGTCAGAAACAGACATGCTGCATGCAAGTCTATGGGGAGAGGAGGGTGAGCAGGGGGAGGAAGCAGGAGCAGAGTGAGAAACACACAGAGGCTCTGTCACCAGATTATAAGTGCCCTATCTCCTACATAATGTGATCGGCTCTGTAATTTAGATAACAACAGTGTTTATTATTTTGAAAAACGATCAATTTTGAGCAAGTTATGCACAATTTTAGATTTATGCTAATTACTTTCTTAATAGACAACTGGGCGTGTTTTTACTTTTTACCAACTGGGCATTGCAAAGAGAAGTGTATGACGCTGACCAATCATCGTCATACACTTCTCTCCATTCATCTTTGCGAGATAATGCTGTACTGTCACATACTCCCCCATTAACTTTACTGAAGTGTCTTGAAGTGAATAGACATTGCCTCCAGCCAGGACGTGATGTCTATTCACACTCCCGACAAAGTAAAGTTGGTAAAGTTTCTCGGGGACTTACTCACACAGCACAGCTGTGCTGTCATTCACAGAAACTTTACCGAAATGTCGGGAGTGATGAATAGAAATTGCGTCCTTGCTGAAGGTGATGTCTATTCACTCCCATGACACTTCGGTAAAGTTAATATGTGAGTATGTGACAGTACAGCGTTATCTCGCAAGATCAAACTGTGTTGCGATTACTGCTAAAAATGAATGGAGAGAAGTATATGACGCTGATTGTTCAGCATCATACACTTCTCTTTACAACGCCCAGTTGGTAAAAAAGTTAAAACACGCCCAGTTGTATATTAAGAAACTAATTAGAATAAATCTAAAATTGTGCATAACTTGCTCAAAATTGATTGTTTTTCAAAATAAAAAACACTGTTATCTACATTACAGTGCCAATTACATTATGTAGGAGATAGGACACTTATATTTTGGTGAAAGAGCCTCTTTAACCCTTTTGGTGTTTAACAGGAATTAAAGAAAAGTGGAGGTGAAATTTACAAATATAATTTTTTTCTCAGAAAATCAGTTTAATTCATTTTTTCTCTAACACAGAAGGTTTTACCAGAGAAACGCAACTCAATATTTATTGCCCAGATTCTGCAGTTTTTAGAAATATCGCATATGTGGCCCCAATGTGCTAATGGACTGAAGCACAGGCCTCAAAAGCAAAGGAGCACATTGTGGATTTTGAAGACTTAATTTTATTACAATATATTTTAGACACCATGTCAGGTTTGAAGAGGTTTTGTGGTGCCGAAACAGTGGAAACCCCCCAAAGCACAGCATTTGGAAAACTACACCCCTCATGGAAAAATCTTTGTTTTTTTCTAATAAAATTTAGTTTTAGCTAAAATTTTTCCATTTTCACAATAGATAAAGGAGAAAAAAAATCCCCCCAACATTTGTAACGTGAACTCTTCTGAGATTGGCAATACTCCATATGTGGTGATAAACTGCTGTTTTATGGTAGGGCTTAGAATGGTAGGTGCTCAAATTTTGCTGGAATGGTTTCTCAACACCATGTCACATTTCCAAAGCCCCTGAGGGACCAAATCAGTGGAAACCACCCAAAAGTGACCCCATTTTGGAAACTAGACCCCTGAAAGAATTTATCGAGGGGCATAGTGAGCATTTTGACCCCACAGTTTATTTTCTGAATGTAGTTGAATTATGCTGTGAAATTGAAAATTTCATTTTTTCTGATAAAACGTGGAAATTTTACATTTTTTTTAAAAAAAGGAGGGAAAAGCATCCCAAAGGAAAAGCAATTTCTCCCGATTACATAATACCCCACATGTGGTAATAAACTGTTTGGACACACGGCAGGGCTCAGAAGGGAAGAAACACCTTTTAGCTTTCAAAGCTCAAGTTTTGCTGGAATGGTTTTCTAGTGAAATGTCGCATTTGCAAAGCCCCGGAGGGACCAACACAGTGGAAACCACCCAAAAGTGACCTCATTTGGGGAACTAAAGCACTCAAGGAATTCATCAAGGGGTATAATGAGTATTTAGACCCCGAAGATTTTTTGCGGACTTTAGTGGAATTAGGACGTGAAAATGAATATCAACATTTTTTCCACAAAAATATTGAAATTTTTCATTTCTACAAGGGTTAAAAGAGAAAAACACCCCAACATTTGTAAAAAAATCTCTCCCGAGTACGACAATATCCCACATGTGGTCATAAACTGCTGTTTGGATACACAGCAGGGCTCAGAAAGGCAGGAGCACTACTTGGCATGCAGATTTAACTGGAATGTTTTTTAGGTGCCATGTCGCATTTGAAAAACCCCTACGGGACCAAATCAGTGGAAACCCCCAAAGTGACCCCATTTGGGAAACTACACCACTGAAGGAATTTATCGAGGGGTAAAGTGAGCATTTTGACCTCACAGGCTTTTTGCTGAATTTAGTGAAATGATGCTGTGCAATGAAAAACAAAAACATTTCTGACAAAACGTGGAAATGTTACATTTTTATAAGGAATAAAAGGGAAAAAGTACCCCAAAATTTGAAAATCAATTTTTCCCGATTACGGCAATACCCCATATGGGGGTCATAAACTGCTGTTTGGACACATGTCAGGGTTCAAAATTGCAGGAGCACTTTTTGGCATGCAGATTTTGCTGGCTCGGTTTTTGGGTGTCATGTCGCATTTGCAAAACTCTGAGGTACCAGTGTACAGTGCAAGCCCCCAAAAAGTGACGCAATTTTAGAAACTACACTCCTCAAGGCAGTTATCATTTGCCTGGACATATGATAGGGCTTAAAAGTAAAGAGCACCATGCTAATTTGAGGTCTATTTTGGTGATTTTCATAGCATTGACTCACAATTGTAGGGCTCTTAGGTCAAATAAACAAACCCGCTGACATCTATGCGAGCATGCTTCCGTGGAGTACAGCAGAATACCTGCTGCTGAACTAAATATCGCTGGCATCCCTGGCCAGAGTGACCAAGCTACAGACCCCTGATGATGAGTATTGAAACGCGTTGGGTCGGTTGTGAATAGGAATTTTTTAGCATTGGGAACACTAGCATTGTTTGTATACCTCAACACTAGGAGCTTCCGGTGCGGTTATCACGGACTCTAGTGTGAATTAGGGTCAAGACCATTGTTATGCCCATTTTTCAAATGCTGATTCCGTATTGATATTCTTGTTGAACACTGAGCTATAGTAGGTTCACAATTGAATTAGAACTCAGAGTTTATTATTTAATACGTTTTTATACACACGGTGGGGCTTTTTCACAGTGGTGATTGTACCCCTGTTTTTAGAGAGTTATAAATAAATGTTATATTTTACTCATATATCACACCAGTGAATCAAATAAACAAACCCCCAAGGAGTGACCCTTATTTTGGAAACAATACCTCGTGGTGTAGTGAGCATTTTGACTCCTACAGGTATTATTTGATTAGAAATTAATGCGCAGCGGATGGTGCAAAGTGAAAATTGCAATTTTCCACTGATAAGCCATTATTGTAGTATACCTACATGAAGAACACCACGAAAAATATTCCCCAGATACATTTATTGTAGTCACAAATCTGACTTATAACATAATAGCTTATGGGGAAAGACGCATGGTAATAGCGGTGAACCCGCTGATTAGTAACAAAAACCTAAAGTTCGGAGTCTGACACACCAAAATAATTTTAAAAAGAAAATTTATTAATTGAATACATCTAAAAAATGCCACAAAAATTAAAACAGAGATGATTTCCACAGTACAGAAAGACAACCAGATTAATTGTATATAATAATTCCAGATATATGGGTAAAGGGCAACACTGTTCAAATACAGGAATACATCCACAGTGGGTTACAATTGTATAAAGTCATGTACATATTCTGATACATTAGCCAGCAAGATAAGCTATTCAGCAAACAGGGCAAATCTCCCACGTATGTGTTAGGGATCTGCCAGGTACTTCATCTAGGTATACTCCTGGGATTAATCAATCCACACCTGAGGCCAGACCTGTTCGACTGACACCATCTCCCACCAACCAGGGTGGCAGGCTCAGGAGTGGGAGAGCCTATCGCGGCCTGGTCTGTCGGAGTTAGCTCCGCCCCCTGTCCTTTATTACCTGCCCTGTTCTCTCCCTCAGTGCTTGTAATTCTTTTGGATTCCTGGCCCCACTGCTGCTTGCTCCAGCCTGCTTCTGCCGTGCTTCTGCCTTGCTGCAGTTCTGCTTTACCTGCCTTGCTTTGCCCCTGGCTTGCTTCTGTCTCCTTGCCCGCTTGGGTGTACTCACTTCGTCCTGGTCCTGACTGTCCGTTCGCCGCTCCGTTTCCTCGTGGCGTTCCGTGGCTACTGCCCCTTCCCTTGCATGTTCCCTGTTTGTTTTCCTGTGCACTTAGATAGCGTAGGGACCGCCGCCCAGTTGTACCTCGTCGCCTAGGGCGGGTCGTTGCAAGTAGGCAGGGACAGGGCGGTGGGTAGATTAGGGCTCACTTTCCCTTCACCTCCTTCCGGCCATTACATAATTACAAGCCCTTACCTAGTCTACCATTTCTCCTACGCTGACGCTATCATGGACCCCCTTGAGACCCTGGCCCAGCAGATGCAGGGCCTCTCCCTACAGGTCCAGGCCCTGGCCCAAAGGGTCAATCAGGGTGACGCTGCTTTAGTAGTACCCCTCACCTCACCTCTAGAACCCGACCTCAAGTTACCTGACCGGTTCTCAGGGGACCGTAAGACGTTTCTCTCCTTCCGGGAGAGTTGCAGACTGTATTTCCGCCTAAAGCCCCACTCCTCAGGTTCCGAGAACCAGCGGGTGGGTATCATCATATCCCGACTCCAGGAAGGGCCCCAAGAGTGGGCCTTCTCCTTGGCTCCTGACGCCCCTGAACTTTCCTCTGTTGATCGTTTTTTCTCTGCCCTCGGACTCATTTACGACGAGACTGACAGGACTGCCTTAGCCGAGAGTCAGCTGGTGACCTTACGTCAGGGTAGGAGACCGGTTGAGGAATACTGTTCTGATTTTAGGAAGTGGTGCGTAGCTTCTCAGTGGAACGATCCGGCCCTAAGGTGCCAGTTTAGGTTAGGATTATCTGACGCCCTGAAGGATCTGCTGGTTAGCTACCCCTCGTCTGACTCCCTTGACCAGGTTATGGCCCTAGCAGTACGACTTGACCGACGTCTCAGGGAACGTCAGCTAGAACGCTTCAGTGTGCTCCCCTCTGACTTTTCTGCGATCCCCCCGAGGTCCCGTCTCCTCGCCCCTCCACGGAGGACTCGGAGGTACCTATGCAACTCGGGGCCTCCATGTCCCCTCGACAACGTAGGGAGTTTCGCAGAATGAATGGTCTCTGCTTCTACTGTGGGGACGACAAGCATCTACTGAACACCTGTCCCAGGCGCAAGAATAAGAAGCCGGAAAACTTCCGCGCCTAAGTGATCATCGGGGAGGTCACTTGGGCGCACAGGTATTTCCCGTTAATGTGAAACGCAATAAAATTTTGCTTCCCTTTCAGGTCTCGTTTGCTGGCCGGGCTGCCACGGGCAGTGCTTTCGTGGATTCTGGCTCATCTGCTAATATCATGTCTGTGGAATTTGCTATGTCTCTAAAGATGCCTTGTATTGATTTACCTTATCCTATCCCTGTAGTAGGAATCGACTCAACTCCCCTTGCTAATGGTTATTTTACTCAGCATACCCCTGTTTTTGAACTCCTTGTTGGCTCCATGCATTTGGAGCAGTGCTCTGTACTGGTGATGCAGGGATTATCGTCTGATCTGGTTTTAGGCCTTCCCTGGTTGCAGTTGCATAATCCCACGTTTGATTGGAATACTGGGGATCTCACCAAATGGGGTAATGAATGTCTTATGTCATGTCTTTCTGTTAACTCTATTTCTCCCCGGGAGGAGGTAAACACGCTTCCTGAGTTTGTTCAGGACTTCGCCGATGTGTTTTCTAAGGAGGCCTCCGAGGTGTTGCCCCCCCATAGAGATTACGATTGCGCTATCGATTTGGTGCCTGGTGCCAAGCTTCCTAAGGGTAGGATATTTAATCTTTCATGTCCTGAACGTGAAGCTATGAGGGTGTATATCCAAGAATGCCTGGCCAAGGGTTTCATTCGCCCCTCGACTTCTCCTGTAGGTGCTGGCTTCTTCTTCGTGGGGAAGAAGGATGGTGGTCTTAGGCCGTGCATTGATTATCGTAACCTGAATAAGGTCACCGTAAGGAACCAGTACCCACTTCCTTTGATTCCGGATCTTTTTAATCAGGTTCAGGGAGCCCAATGGTTTTCTAAGTTCGATCTACGGGGGGCATATAACCTTATCCGCATCAAAGAGGGGGATGAGTGGAAAACTGCGTTCAACACACCCGAGGGTCATTTCGAATACCTGGTCATGCCCTTTGGGTTGTGTAATGCTCCTGCTGTCTTCCAGAATTTTATTAATGAAATCCTGAGAGAGTACCTGGGGGTATTTCTTGTAGTGTACCTTGATGACATACTGGTGTTTTCCAAGGACTGGTCCTCCCACGTGGAGCATGTCAGGAAGGTGCTCCAGGTCCTTCGGGAGAATAATCTGTTTGCTAAGACTGAAAAATGTGTCTTTGGGGTACAGGAGATACCATTTTTAGGGCAAATCCTCACTCCTCATGAATTCCGCATGGACCCTGCCAAGGTTCAGGCTGTGGCGGAATGGGTCCAACCTGCCTCCCTTAAAGCGTTACAGTGTTTTTTAGGGTTCGCCAACTATTACAGGAGATTTATTGCCAACTTCTCGGTCGTCGCTAAGCCTCTTACGGACCTTACCCGCAAGGGTGCTGATGTCCTCCATTGGCCCCCTGAGGCCGTCCAGGCCTTTGAGACCCTCAAGAAGTGCTTTATCTCGGCCCCCGTGCTGATTCAGCCCAACCAAGAGGAGCCATTTATTGTGGAGGTTGACGCTTCCGAGGTGGGAGTGGGGGCCGTCTTGTCCCAGGGTACCAGCTCCCTCACCCATCTCCGCCCCTGTGCTTACTTCTCTAGGAAGTTTTCGCCCACGGAGAGTAACTATGATATTGGCAACCGCGAACTTCTAGCCATTAAATGGGCTTTTGAGGAGTGGCGGCACTTCCTGGAGGGGGCCAGACACCAGGTAACGGTCCTTACGGATCACAAGAATCTGGTTTTCCTAGAATCGGCCCGGAGGCTTAATCCTAGACAAGCTCGGTGGGCACTATTCTTTACCAGATTTAATTTCTTGGTTACCTATAGGGCTGGGTCCAAGAATATTAAGGCTGATGCTCTGTCACGTAGTTTCATGGCCAATCCTCCTTCTGAGAAGGATCCTGCTTGTATTTTACCCCCTGGTATAATCGTCTCTGCCACGGATTCTGATTTAGCTTCTGATATCGCGGCTGATCAGGGTGCAGCTCCCGGGAACGTCCCTGGGGACAAACTGTTTGTTCCCCTGCAATACCGGCTGAGGGTACTCAGGGAAAACCATGACTCCGCTCTATCTGGTCATCCTGGCATCTTGGGCACCAAACACCTCATTACCAGAAACTATTGGTGGCCTGGGTTGCCTAAAGACGTTAGGGCTTACGTCGCCGCTTGTGAGGTTTGCGCTAGGTCCAAAACCCCTAGGTCCCGACCTGCGGGCCTACTACGTTCCTTGCCCATTCCCCAGAGACCTTGGACCCATATCTCCATGGATTTTATCACCGATTTGCCTCCATCTCAGGGCAAGTCGGTGGTGTGGGTGGTAGTCGACCGCTTCAGCAAGATGTGCCACTTTGTGCCCCTTAAGAAGCTACCTAACGCCAAGACGTTAGCTTCTTTTTTTGTGAAACACATCCTGCGTCTCCATGGGGCCCCAGTCAATATCGTTTCTGACAGAGGGGTACAATTTGTTTCCTTATTTTGGAGAGCTTTTTGTAAAAAGTTGGAGATTGATCTGTCCTTCTCCTCCGCCTTCCATCCCGAAACTAATGGCCAAACGGAAAGGACCAACCAATCCCTGGAACAATATCTAAGGTGTTTCATCTCTGACTGTCAATTCGATTGGGTCTCATTCCTTCCCCTTGCTGAATTTTCCTTGAATAACCGGGTCAGTAACTCGTCAGGGGTCTCCCCGTTTTTCTGTAATTTCGGGTTTAACCCAAGATTCTCCTCCGTCTCCCCTGGTTGTTCCAATAATCCTGAGGTAGAGGATGTTCATCGGGAACTGTGCACTGTCTGGGCCCAGGTTCAGAAGAACCTAGAGGCGTCCCAGAGCGCACAAAAGATTCAGGCGGATAGTAGACGTTCTGCTAACCCCCGGTTTGTCGTCGGGGATTTGGTCTGGTTGTCGTCCAGGAACTTGCGCCTTAAGGTCCCGTCCAGGAAGTTTGCTCCCCGATTTATTGGACCTTATAAGATCATTGAAGTCCTCAACCCTGTATCCTTCCGCCTGGAGCTGCCCCCATCCTTTCGCATACATGACGTCTTCCATGCCTCCCTCCTTAAACGCTGCTCCCCGTCCTGGTCCCCCTCGAGGATACCCCCTGTTCCCGTTCTCACCCCTGAGGGGGTGGAATTCGAGGTGGCCAAGATTATGGACAGTAGGATGGTCCAGGGCTCCCTCCAGTACCTGGTCCATTGGAGAGGATACGGGCCGGAGGAGAGGACTTGGGTACCTGCCCGTGATGTTCACGCTGGGGTATTGATCAGGAGGTTCCACCTTCTCTTCCCCACTAAACCGGGTCCCCTTAGTAAGGGTCCGGTGGCCCCTCATAAAAGGGGGAGTACTGTTAGGGATCTGCCAGGTACTTCATCTAGGTATACTCCTGGGATTAATCAATCCACACCTGAGGCCAGACCTGTTCGACTGACACCATCTCCCACCAACCAGGGTGGCAGGCTCAGGAGTGGGAGAGCCTATCGCGGCCTGGTCTGTCGGAGTTAGCTCCGCCCCCTGTCCTTTATTACCTGCCCTGTTCTCTCCGTCAGTGCTTGTAATTCTTTTGGATTCCTGGCCCCACTGCTGCTTGCTCCAGCCTGCTTCTGCCGTGCTTCTGCCTTGCTGCAGTTCTGCTTTACCTGCCTTGCTTTGCCCCTGGCTTGCTTCTGTCTCCTTGCCCGCTTGGGTGTACTCACTTCGTCCTGGTCCTGACTGTCCGTTCGCCGCTCCGTTTCCTCGTGGCGTTCCGTGGCTACTGCCCCTTCCCTTGCATGTTCCCTGTTTGTTTTCCTGTGCACTTAGATAGCGTAGGGACCGCCGCCCAGTTGTACCTCGTCGCCTAGGGCGGGTCGTTGCAAGTAGGCAGGGACAGGGCGGTGGGTAGATTAGGGCTCACTTTCCCTTCACCTCCTTCCGGCCATTACAGTATGTATCTCTCTCACATATTTAAAGTATGATTTAAATAAACATCAATTAATGAGTGTACAACAGTATAAATACCCCTGAATAGAGCCAGATGCAAAATCAGTAGCAAAAAACAGTAGAAATGCTAGTACCATGCACAAGTAAAATACATGGCTCCATTTAAACAGGTGAAAACAGACACATGAAATAGGAGCAGGGCAATAACTGTATTGTCAGCCCCAGTTGCAGACACTCAAAACCCATTAGGTTAAATGTGATAGGAAGAAACTTTTGCTGGAAAAAAGGCACATGCTGGAAGCGGAGCTCATACCCATTGTAACAAGTCACCGTCTCTGGTGTCAGCCCCGACGCGCGTTTCGGCCCGGAAGCCTTCGTCTGTTTGTGCCACCGAAAACACCTCATAAAATATTAATACGGTTCTCCCCGGTATAGCGGTGCCATATATGTGGACGTAAACTGCTGGTTGGGCACGCTGTAGGGTTCAGAAGGGAGGGAGCGCCATTTGACTATTAGAGTGCTCATTTAGCTTGGCAGTTGTTCTGTTTGGGGTTTTACTGGTATTTCAGTTTATAATGTGGGGGCATATGTAAGCTGTGCAGAGTACATCAGGACATAATGAGAGAGTATAATAATCCGGTAAATAAATCATTATTCATAGATATGTGGCTGGTGTCGCACTGGTAAATGGTGCCCGATCTTATTTGCTACTGGAACATTCTGCACATTTTGTGTTTTCATATGGTGTCATATGTGAGGGCTTATTTGTTGTGGGACAATCTGTAGTTGGCATTGGTACCATTTAGAGGTACATTTTTTATTAAATTTTTGGGCAAGCAAGGAGACCAAAAACCATAAATTCTGACCATGTTTTTTTTTTTTTACATTGTTTACCAATAAATGACTATTTTACTTTATTCTGCAGGTCGATACTAAATGTATATTGTTTTATTTAAGTTTTGCAGCGTTTGCACAATAAAATCACTTTATAAAAAAAATTAAAAACTTTTTTGTGTCACAATATTCTGAGAGCCATAACTACTTTATTTTTACGTCAAAAATGCTTTGTAAGGGCTTGTTTTGTGTGAAACCACTTGTAGTTTTTATTGGTACAGTTTTGGAGTACATGCAACTTTTTGATAACTTATTATTTCATCTTTTGGGAGGGGTGGTGATAAAAAAATAGCGATTCTGGCATTGTTTTTTTTTTATTTTGCAATGTTTATCGTGCAGGAAAAATAACATTATAGTTTTATAGTTTGGGTCGTTACGGACGCGGCAATATCAAATATGTGTACTTTTTTAATGTTTTCATTTTTTCCTATAAAAAGGCAGTGTTTGTTTTTATTAAGTTAAAAGTAGAAAAGATCCACGGCACTTACCATTTAGTTGAATGTTCATTTAATGTTACGGCAAACAAACAAGGTCAGTACGTGTGTATAAATGCGGAGCTCAAGCCTGCGACCGTTTTGCGTGCTCCCATGCTTTGTCAAAGACTTAGCATTATTGCAGACCACTCCCCATGATATACACATACGGAAACTTTAATGTTACATACAAAATTGTGAGCATTAATAAAAAAAGGGTAAAATTACCATGTATGGTCTGTGTCAGCAAAGCAAGATGACAATGTTGCGAAAGCTGCAACATAACATTATATAGATACAAATGATGAAACAAATCTAGTGGTTACTTGAACTACTTGGTCCTAGAGTTCTCCACCTATCTCACATTAGCTGAGTGGATTACTACGGCCATATATATAACGAATTTAAGTAAAAAAAATAACTGAAATCATTACGATCATTAAGACCGAGAGGGCCAAGGGCCTATGTTCGCAGAATCAGTTAAGCTTCTATCTGAAGCAACGTATTCTGTTTATTCCCTCCAGAGGGAATGCTCTAAGAGCAAAGCAGTGCAGATTTTTATCTCACTTCGAATATTTGCCTTTGTTTTTAATAACTTGAAACTATTAGACTATTAGACTAATGTACGTGGCAGACCAGGAGGCCATTGTAAGGCCGGATTCACACGAGCGTGTGCGTTTTGCACGCGCAAAAGGTCCATAAAAGCTCCGTGTGTCAGCAGCATATGATGCCTGGCTGCTTGTTTTTCGCACAGCCGCCCTCATTATGACACTCTGTTTTTATGTTTGTGAACAGAAATGCACCTGGTGATTTTCTGTTTTCATTCATAGTTTTGACTACAGTAGCGCGCATCACGCGGGGCACGTGAAAAACGGGCAAATATAGGACATGTCGTGAGTTTTACGCAGCGGACATACGCTGTGTGAAAATCACGGACAGTCTGAACGGCCCATTGACTAACATATTATACGTTCGTCTGAATAAGCCCTAACATAGGGCCATGCGACGCCCGTGAAAATCACGCGCGTAGCAGGGACGTATTATACATTCGTCTGAATAAGCCCTTAGGCCTCCAGTTGCCATAATAACGATCGGCATCCTCACGATCACATCGTGTCGATGCTGATCGCTACAAAACACTAAGATGCCGCGATAGTTTTTGAGCGCGGCATCTAAGGCGTTAATGGCAGGGATCTGAGCTTGCGCCATCTTCCTTTTGCGGCCGGAAGCCTTTTAGGCCCCGTCCCCGGTACGCCAGAGCAGTCAATGGAACTCCGCGATTGCGGGCTTCCGATCTGCTGCGCTCGCTTTTGAGTGCTGCATCTAAGGTGTTAATCGATTGGATCGGGGGGGCTAGCTCCGGTCCTTTGCATGCAGCAGGGTGTCAGCTGTAATATACAGCTGACACCTGTTGGCGATGGTGCAGGCTCAGCTTCTGAGACAGCATCAGCAACGTACCTGTACGTTGTTTTGCGTTAAGTACCTAACGACAACAACGTACTAGTACGTTGGATGTCGTTAAGGGGTTAGCATAATCTCTTTATACAGAAGGCAATGATCGTTCTTAACATATGCAAATAACATAGGCTGTTTTATAGTTATATGTACATAGAGATACATGTATAAGAATTTGTTACATATTTTGGAGGTTATATGTCAAAATACTTAGTCTTTCTGTGAAAAATGTGTTTTGTTAAGTAAATTAATTAAGTTACTACTTTTTGGAGAGGTCTGTTATTTTAGGGGACCATTAGTGAGCCAGAGGGAATATCTTCAAGCACTTCCTCAGAAACTCATTTGCGCTTTGAAAGCAATTGATTCCTCAGTAAAATGTCAGGCTCTCTCTTCTAATCAAATTTAGAACAAAAAGAAATTAGACTTCCGTCCAGGGGGATTATTGCTTGTATCATCTGTCCTTTGAGTCTCGAATGTTTGAGACACTCGGATTAGAGATGTTGATGGAAATGTGTACGGCTGATATACTTTAAGAAATAGTTTTTAGCAGAGTCTAAAAAGATGAATCATACATATATTATCAACAACAATTATGCCTGTTGCATAAAATAAAGATAGTGAGAAATTATTAATTTTTTCTACTGAAAATGTGTTTAAAATATAGATGCCAACTTAGTAAATAATAGTCTTATTTATAGTGCATTTATATTTCACATCTGATATGGTTTATCATTGTATTTTATGTCATTATGGGAATGCCATTCATTTTTGTGTTTTAACCACTTTTCTAAATGACTTTTATTAAAAGTTTTATTTTACTTTTTACGATACTGCTTCTATGCATCCTGTACACATAGAAGCTCTATCGTTCTCTCTTAACCTATCCATCAGTGCAGCTGAACCCGATGGATCTGGCCAAGAGAGGACAATACAGCTTTTATGTATACGGTATACATAGAAGCTACATGTATAATTTTTACTATGTTTGCTTTTTCTAGTTGGGATTCTAAACTGCCTGGAATGACGTTTGAAGATATGTTTCTTCAGATTTCCACCAGACTTCCATCAGATTATGTTTTTGGATTAGGAGAAACTGAACATCCACAATACCGTCATGAAATGAATAGAAAAACTATAGGCCTATTTTCTAAAGATCAGCCTCCTTCAGTAAGTAACTGTTTCCAAGCACATTTATTAATTTAGGGCCGTTGAATAAATAATTATTTTTTTTATTCATTAGGTGCTTAGTGATGCATAATATGAACACTAATTCTTTCAGTTTTAGAAAGACACATACAGGGATTAATACCAAAAATGTATAGTAAATCTTCAAAAAGGCATCAATAAAAATGTCTGGATAACCCCTTTAGTGAGATGTACAATGTATAATGTGTACCTTTTAGTCAAATAGTATTTACATAACTATCACTAGAAAACCATCAAAGTTTATTATAAGCCAGAAATATAAATCTTTGAGTTCTATTCATTATTTACTTAATTCAGAGGATATCAAAATTGGATGTAACCCTTTAACCCCTTAAGGACGCAGACACTTTTGGACCAAATGACACAGCCTCATTCTGAAATTATTTTCTCGTGTATTTATTGTACTTTCTGTTAGTGAAAAAATTTGGTCGATAAATGTAATATTTTTTGTGAAAAACACCAAAATTTAGAGAACATTTGCAAAAATTAGCATTTTTATAAATTCAAATGTATTTGCTTGTAAGACAGATAGTTATATCACACAAAATAGTGACTAGTTAACATTTCCCATATGTATACATTATGTTTGCATCATTTTTTGAACATCCATTTATTTTTCTAGGATGTTACAAGGCTTATAAGTTTAGCAGCAATTTCTCACATTTTCAAGTAAATTTCAAAAGGCTATTTTTTTAGGGAGCAGTTCAGATCTGAAGTAGCTTTGAGGGCCTTATATATTAAGAACCCCCACAAATCACCCCATTTTAAAAACTGCACCCCTTAAAGTATTCCAAACAACATTTAGAAAGTTTCTTAACCCTTTATGCGATTCACAGGAATTAAAGCAAAGTGGAAGGGAAATTTGCAAATGTAATTTTTTTTGCAGAAATTCCATTTTAATCAAATTTTCTTGTAATAATGAAGGTTTTTTTTACCAGAGAAACACAACTGAATATTTATTGCCCAGATTCTGCAGTTTTTAGAAATATCCCACATGTGGCCCTATTGTGCTACGGGCCTCAAACAAAGGCCCCAGAAGCAAAGGAGCACCTAGAGGATTTTTCGGCCTTCCTTTTCTTAAATTATATTTCAGGCACCATGTCAGGTTAGAAGAGGTCTTGTGGTGCAAAAACAAAGGAAACCCCCCAAAAGTGACTCCATTTGGGAAACTACACCCCTAGAGGAATTCATCTAGGGATGTAGTGAGCATTTTGACCACACAGGTATTTCATAGATTTCATTAGAATTGGCAGTGAAAATGAAAAATTACATTATTTTCCAATAAGTTGTAGTTTTACCTCAGAATTTTTAATTTTTTTCAACAAATAATTGAGGAAAAGTACCCCAACATTTGTAAAGCAACTTCTCCAGAGTACGGAAATAACCAACATGTGGTCATAAACTGCTTTTTGGGCAAGCGGCAGGACTCAGAAGGGAAGGCACGCCATTTCACTTTTGGAGTACAGATTTTGCTGGATAGATTTCTCGGCACCATGTCACATTTGTAAAGCTCCTAAGGTACCAGCACAGTGGAAACCCCCAAAAAGTGACTCCATTTGGGAAACTACAGCCCTAGAGAAATTCAACTAGGGGTGTAGTGAGCATTTTGACCCCCAGTTGTTTCATAGATTTCATTAGAATTGGGCGGTAAAAATAAAAAATTTTTTTTTTTCCACTAAGATGTAGTTTTAGCTTAAAATGTTTCATTTTCTCATCAAATAAAGGAGAAAAAGCACCATAACATTTGTAAAGAAACTTCTCCAGAGTACGGAAAAATACTCCATATGTGGTAATAAACCACTGTATGAATACATATCAGGGCTCAGAAGGGAAGGAGCGCCATTTGGCTTTTGGAGAGCAGATTTTGTTCGATTGGTTTTTCTGCACCATGTCGTTTTTGCAAAGCCCCTTAGGTAACAGTACAGTGGAAACTCCCCAAAAGTGGCTCCATTTGGCAAACTACACCCATTGAGGAATTCATCTAGGAGGGTAGTGAGCATTTTGACCCCACAGGTGTCTCATAGATTTTATTAGAAATAGGCAGTGAAAATGAAAAATTACATTGTTTTCCAATAAGTCATAGCATTAGTTCAAAATTTTTTATTTTCTCAAGAAATAAAGGAGAAAAAGCACCATAACATTTGTAAAGCAATTTCTTCAGAGTAGGGAAATACCCCACATGTGGTCATAAACTGCTGTTTGGACACACAGCAAGGCTCAAAAGGGAAGGAGCGCCATTTAGTATTTGAAGTGGAGATTTAACAAGATTCGTTTTTTGACACCATGTTGCATTGAGCTATAGTACCAGTACAGTGGTACCCCCGAAAAATTACCTCATTTTGGAAACTAGATCCCTCAAAGAATTTATCTATGGGTGTAGTGAGCATTTTGACTGCATAAGTGTTTTGCAAAAATGAGTAAACAATAGATGTTGCAGATGGCAAATTGCCGTTTTCCACAGAAATGCCATTTCAGTGCCCAATGTGTTGTGCCCAGCTTGTACCACCATAGACACACATCCCATAAATTGTTAAGCGGGTTCTCCAGAATGCAGTAATACCCCATATGTGGTCATAAATTGCCATTTGGGCACACTGCCAGGCTCAGTTGGACCATTTGGCTTTTGAAGCGCAGATTTTGCTTGGTGTTTTACTGGTATTTTAGTTTATAATGTGGGGGCATATGTAAGGATGGGCGGAGTACATCAGGGTATATGTAAACTGGGCGGAGTACATCAGGGTATATGTAATCTGGGCGGAGTGCATCAGGGCATAATAGGATTATGTAATAATGGGGAGAATGAATAATCCATGGATTGGTGTGGTACGCTTTGAACCAATTCTTTATACACAGGCCGGGTTTATTGGGTATTATACAAAATATCTGCGCTCCAGTGTTGCCTAATCTTTGACTTCTTCACTAGTCCTATAAGCAGCACAAGGCCCTAAAGTTTCCTCATCAGCGCTGCATCTACAGGGTCCACCTGTGAGGTCCAGCAAATGACGATGTGGGGTATTTAGTAAAAATTCTACTGGACCTAAAAAATTAGTCTGGGCCGTCATTTAGCATAACTTTGCATCATTGCGTTTTGAGAGTCATAACGTGTTATTTTTCCATTTTGGGGTACATGCGATTTTTTTTTTTATCACTATTTATTCCATTTTTTGGGAGATGAGGAAACCAAAAAACAGCAATGCTGTTTATTTTTTTTTTAGTGTTCACCGTGCAATATAAACAACATGTAAACTTTATTCTGCGGGTCGATACGATTACAGCGACACCAAATTTATATAGTTTTTTTACGTTTCACTACGTTTCCCACAATAAAAATACTCTTTTCTAAAAAAAAATCATGTTCTAGTGTTGCCATTTTCTGACAGCCATAACTTTTTCATTTTTTAGTTGATATCGCTGCGGGAGGGCTTGTTTTTTGCGTGACAAACTGTAGTTTCTATTAGTACCATTTTGCATTATTTGCAACATTTTGATCACTTTTTATTACATTTTTTTTGAGACAAGATGACCAAAAAATAAAATGCTGTCACTGTTTTTTATTAAAAAATTTTACGGTGTTCACCGTGCGGTAAAAATATTGAGAAATCTTTATAGATCAGGCCGTTCCGAACGCGGCAATACCTATTATCTATAGTTTTTTTTCATGTTTTTTTTTCATGTTTTCATTTTCTTTCTAATAATAAAGGGAAACAGGGCGATTGTTGTTTTTATTAGTTACAATTTTTATTTATTTATTTTTCTTTCACATTTTTTTTTACTTTTTTTTACACTTACCTGAGGACTTGAAGATCTGATCTTCTGATCCCTGGTACTATACACTGCACTACTTACGTAGTGCAGTGTATTGTAACTGTCATTTTTTATCTGACAGCCTATTAAGTCATGCCTCGGGCAGGACCTAATAGGCTTCCGTACCTGGGCAACCAGGAAACCTAGCAGCGGCTTCCTGGATGTCCATACAAGTCTATGGAGAGGGGAGGGGGAGCAGAATGAGAAACTAACACATGTGCTGCAACTTCCTGGTAAGTGTTATATTTCACCCCAGCGCTGGATTCACAGCTACACTATTTATTAGTGCTGTATAATCTCCACCATGCTTATGCAGCTTCTATATATATATATATATATATATATATATATATATATATATACCCGATCAGAGTTCCATATCCAATAAACATCCAATGATAGGCAATGATGTCAAGGTGAAAAAATAGCTTTAACCCCTACCCGTCGTAAACAACTTTCAGATTTTCATTTTCGTTTTTTCCTCCCCACCTTCCAGAAGCCATAACGTCTTTATTTTTCCGTCGATATAGTACTATGAGGGCTTGATTTTTGTGGGATGAGTTGTAGTTTTTCGTAGCACCATTTATTTTGCCATATAATGTACTAGGAAACGGGGAAAAAAATATTTGTGGGGTAGAAAATTAAAAAAACAGCGATTCCTCCATGTTTTTTTGCGCACCGTTTTTACGTAATTTACTGTGCAATTAAGACAACATGTTAACTTTATTTTGTGGGTCAATACGATTACGGCGATACCAAATATATATAATTTTTTCTATATTTTACTACTTTTACATGTAAAAACCTAAGTGTAAAAAAGAAAATTTATTTTGCGTCGCCAAGTTCCGAGAGCCATACGTTTTTTATTTTTCCATCGATTAAGTGGTATGGGGGATTATTTTTTTGCGGGATAAGCTGTCGTTTTTAATGATAACATTTTGGTGTACATGCGACGGTTTGATCACTTTTTATTACATTTTTTGTGGGAGATTAGGTGACCAAAAAATAGACATTCTGGCGTTTACAATATTTTTTTATTACGGCGTTCAACGTGCGGGTTAAATAATGATATATTGTAATAGTTCAGACTTTTACAGATGCGGCAATACCAATTATGTTTATTTATTTCTTTTTTACTATGCTCTAGGGGGAAAATGGGAAAAGGGGGATTTTTTGTACTTTTAACTTTTTTCATTTTTTTTGACACAAAAAAACAACTTTTTAACTCATTTTTACTTTTTTTATTAGTCCCCCTAGGGGACTTCAACCAGCGATCATTAAATTGCTTGCACAACATACTGCAATACTAATGTATTGAGTATATCGTGATTCTGATAGGCACCTATGAAGCCCTGCCAGAGGCAAGACTTAATAGGTGTACAAAGATGGCGGACCTGGGGGGCGTTCATTAAGCCCCCAGGCAGCCATAGCAACCATCGACCCCCACGATTGCATTGCGGGGGGCGCGATGAGCTTTTAGAGGGGCTCGCCCCCTCTTTTTGCCGATTTAAATGCTGCGATCGGTATTGACCGCAGCATTTAACGAGTTAAACTAGCGGGATCGTGCTCGAGCGCAATGCCGCTAGTTACTCTGAAGTGTCAGCTGTAACATACAGCCGACACCGGCATCGTATGGAGCGAGTTCACTCCGTGAGCCCGCTCCATACTTCCCCTACCCGACTTTGGCGTATGGATACGTCAAATGTCGGGAAGGGGTTAATAGACCTTGCTGGACATTTCGGCTCTGTGCAATGAGACTTTCTCAAGCATGCAGAAGAAATTATAGCAGTTAGGTTCCACCCACTGCCTGCAGAGGGGAAAACTACAAAAAAAAAATGCAGAATACAAGTTATATAATGACCAGTAACAGTGTTATTCCTCATGTACACACATATGACAGCTTATTCTGAAAAGTCACCTGTAAAGTTAGGTACGCTTTAAGGACACAGACTAGATAAGGCCTAGGGTTGCAGCAATTTATTTTTAAACTCTGCATTTCTGAAAGCCATCACTTTTTAGTTTTTCTGTTGATTTATAAGCACTCTTTTGTTGTGGGATGAGATGTTTTTTTAATGACCATTTTGGTGCATGTAATACATATAAATATTATGTATTGAACAACTTTTATGTTTTGGTGAAGTAATGGAAAAAAAATCATCAATTTGTTTATTGCGATTTGTTATTACAGCGTTCTCCCTGCACTACAATTGACATTTTTTTTTTCTATGTGTCGTTACGATTACAGCAATACCAATTTTTTTTTATTTTTTTTTTATTACTACTTTTGCACATAATTTGTTTATTTGTCACCCCATTTTGAAAGCCATAACCTTTTTGGGAGGTGAGATGATCATAAAACAGCAATTCTAACATCGTTTGATAGGTTATTTTTTTTTTTTACGACATTCACCATGCAGGATAAATAGCTTTTTCTTAAGGTTTTACCTTTATAGTACAGATAATTACAGATGTGACAAAACCAATATTGTGTAGCATTTTTAATTTTTTAAATTTTCCCCTCTTTTTTGAAGGGAAAAAAAGCATTTATTTTCTTGGGATTTTTTTCATTTTTCTTTAAGCGTTCTCGAATTTTTGAAACTTTTTTTTAAGTCCCCCCTATGGGATTTAAATATGCTGAGCCTCATAAGCTCTCATACATAACAACCCATCGGTACCCCACAATCACGATGCAAGGAGCCAATGGGCTTACAGAGGGAGCCCTTACCTCTGTAAAACCACTAAGGTGATGCACTGGTATTGACCACGGCATAAGTTCTCTGAGATCCCGGCCGTTAAAGCATGGTGTCGGCTGTAAAGTACAGTGGGCACCGGCAAAGGATGGCCCTGGCACAGAACATGTGCCCACAACATAACTTTGCTGTAATGGTATGCAGGAAAGACACGCTCACTGCGACATACTATTATGGCATAGGGTAGGAAGGGGTTATACTTATGGCCCACCCTAACTTCTGAACCAGTATAGTTCAACCACACCTATGATTCAAGAATTTTAGTTGCTAACCAAGGTAAAACTAGATTTTAAAGTGTTACGTTTTTAGACATTAGTGGCTAAATAATATATAGAAAACTGCTATAGTTCCATTTGAAATAACAGTTTAATATTATATTGTTTCTTTTATTCTTTCAGTACAATGTTAATGCATATGGAGTTCATCCATTTTATATGGGATTGGATAATGATGGGAATGCTCATGGAGTCCTTTTGCTCAACAGCAATGCTATGGGTAAAGTGTTTTCTGATGCATTATGTTATAATAAGTATGTATATTGTCTTAAAGTAGCGCTGAAATAAGTTTTGGTCTTCTTAGGCTTTATTCAGACGAACGGGAAAAACGTCCGTGCAACGCGCGTCATTTGCACGCGCTTTGCACGGACCTATATGTGTCTATGGGGCCGTGCTGACATGTCCATGATTTTTCCTCAGCGTGAGTCCGATGAAAAAAAGTCACGACATGTCCGTTCTTTCTGCGTTTTTCGCGCATCACGCACCCATGGAAGTCATTCCGTGCGAACTGCGTGATTCGCGCAAGAGCTGTCAAACTCAGAATGTAAACAGAAAAGCACCACGTGCTTTTCTGTTTACAAACATCCAAACGGAGTGTCTTTGAGATGAGCGAACCCGGACAACCGAACCGAACTTCACCGGGTTCGGCCAAAATCGTTTTGACCGAACCCGGCAAAAAAATTCCGGTACGCGATGTCAGGAGATAGTCACTGTCCAGGGTGCTGAAAGAGTTAAACTGTTTCAGCACCCTGGACAGTGACTTCCGATCACAATATACATGAACGTGTAAAAAAAAAAGAAGTTCTCACTTACCGATAACTCCCTGCTTCTTCCTCCAGTCTGACCTCCCCGGATGACAATTCAGTCCAAGTGACAGCTCCAGCCAATCACAGGCCAAGCACAGGCTGCAGCGGTCACATGGACTGCCGCGTCATCCAGGGAGGTGGGGCCAGATGTCAAGAGAGGCGCATCACCAAGGATGCGTCACCAAGGCAACGGCAGGGAGGGAAGTTCTCGGTAAGTATGAACGTCTTTTTTTTTTTTAACAGGTTGCTCGATATTGTGAACGGAATTCACTGTCGAGGGTGCTGAAAGAGTTACTGCCGATCAGTTAACTCTTTCAGCACCCTGGACAGTGACTATTTACTGCCATCGACTAGCCTCATCTCTATGATGGCGGCTGCGCGAAAATCACGCAGCCGCGCATCATACACTGATGACACACGGAGCTGTCAAGTGGTTTTTGCGTGCGCAAAACGCCACGTTTTTGCGTCCGCAAAAACGCCACGCTCGTGTGAATCCAGCTTTACATTGTAGTGACGCAGACTTTCATTTTCTTCCATTTTTCACAAAAATGAAAACTAATCTAAGCAAAGTGAACAAAGAAAACACTTTTCAAACCTCTTCTCTCAAGGGTTTTCCCTTTTTCTTCTCAAATATGATTACTTTCTTGGATCAAAAGAATAACACAGAAGAGGGTTACTATTGTTTGGAAGCAGCTTTATATAGATGGAAAACTGTAATAAAATTCTAAAGACAACAAAAAATCTGAAGTCATAGACAAATATGAGCGTATATACCATATGTTCCCATGTCTTTGGGGAATTATGATCACTTTTTACTGATAGTTGGGGTATACTACCCATTATAATTCTGAAACTTTCACCATCAATAATCAGAGTTATAAACAATAACAATGATCAATTCTCTTTAATATTTAATACCTCCCATTAAGGGCTGTACCTGTGTGCCTGCAGGAGTGCATTCCTGCACAGCGGTTTACTAATAGTAGGTGCCGAGATTGCTGAGATGCTGGAATGCTCTGTGACACAATTGCCACACAAACATTAAATGGTCAGACAGGGTATTACAGGGAATTATATAATTTTTTATATATGTATGTATATATACACACATATATACACACACATTTTAATATAAATAAATAAAATAGTAGAAAAAACTCCATGGTTTTATCTTGATTACTTGAATCCCTTCAGATGGATTGCTTCATGGTTAATATGTCTCTTGTAACGATTGGTGGCATTTGATTTAACCCCTTGCCGCTGCAGCTATTTTTCAGATTTTCATTTTATTTTTCTGTTGATAAAGTAGTATGAGGTTTTTCTTTTTTGCAGGACGAGTTGTAGTTTTTCATGACACCATTTATTATACTGGAACTGGAAAAAAATTCTTTGTGGGGTGGAATTGGAAAAAACTGTGATTCCTCAATCTTTTGGGGGGGTTTGTTCTTACAGAGTCCACCATGCGAAAAACTACATTTCAACTTTATTCTGCGGATCAATACAATTACGAAGATAGCAAATTTATATTTTTTTAATGTTTTACTATTTTTACAAGGAAGAAACTAATTGTTAAAAATAAAATTTGCATTTTTTTGCCATATTCAGAGAGCCATAACTTTTTTTTTTACTGTTGATTGAGTGGTATGAGGGCTTATTTTTTGTGGAGCGAGCAGTAGTTTCTATTGGTACCACTTTGGTCATTTTTGTTCATTTTTTGTGGGAGATAAAGTGACCAAAAAACAACAATTCTGGTGTTTTAATTATTTACTGCGTTCACCGTGTGGGTTAAATAATGTTATATTGTAATAGTTCAGACTTTTTCGGATGTGTCAATACCAATTTTTATTTGTTTTTATTTTTTATATTACCTTAGAGGAAAAACGTAAATTTTTTTTCTACTTTTAATATATCTATATATATATATCTATATATATAGAGATATATATCTATATCTATATCTATATATATATATATATATATTAGTTCCCCTAGGAGACTTGAACCAGCGATCGTTAGCTGGTCATAGGCAGGGATAAACGGAGGCCATTAGACCCCCGGGCTGCCATGATAACCATCATCATGCCATGATCACGTCATGGCGAGCTGATGAGTTGCCGAAGGGAGCGCTCCTCTCTCACTCACACTTTAGATGCTATGGTCGAGTTTGACCGTGCCATTTAAGGTTAAACGGCAAGGAGCAGCGTGACCACTGTTCCTGGCAGTTAGTCCCAGGTATCAGCTGTAATACACAGCTGATACTAGCAGCGTAAGGAGCAGGCTCAGCACGTGAGCCCGCTCCATACAGCACCCCCGCACCAGGATGTGCTATTACGTTGTGGTGTGGGAATGAGTTAAAATAATATGTATCTTTATTTTGTAATAAATAAAAATAAAAGATAAGCCTGACATTGCAGTTGTAGCATCATGAAGAATACATCAAATTAAATCATATTTTGTGTCGGACATATTATAATAAACACAGTGAATTATGATGATATGGCTTATTATCCTAATTTCCTAGTTAACATTTATAACATTGTATTTTCAGATATCTCTTTACAAGAAACCCCAGCATTAACATACCGCACTATAGGAGGAATTTTGGATTTTTATTTAGTCATGGGTCCCAAGCCAGAGACTGTTGTGCAACAATACACAGAAGTAAGATGTAGTCTATTGAGACTTTCACGTTTATATCAGTCCCATGGCAACTTAGTTCATTTATTTATTTATTTTCATTCAGCTTATTGGACGCCCTGTTATGCCAGCCTACTGGTCCCTTGGATTTCAGTTATGTCGCTATGGATACAAAAACGACTCAGAAATCTCTGACCTGTATGATAAAATGAAACAAGCTCAGATTCCCTACGTAAGTTGCATAGTTATAGCATTTAATACTATTTTTACTTAAATAAAACTAAATCATTTACTTAAAATACTTACTTGGAAATGTTTTAGATATGCAAACATGAACAGAGATTTGAGTATTGCAACTAAAACTAGAGATAAACTTTATTGTCTGTCAAAATATGAAGTGTGCAATCTCAACAATATTGTATTTTGAATCAGAAATACTGATGTGATTACATTCAGAAATGCAGGGCAGCAGGAGGAGTAAAGGAGCAAGTATGGTAGAGAAAAAAAAATAGTGAAAAATTGGAAGGTAAAGCAACATAAATGAACAAGGACAAAAGTCCACTTAGTGAGTACTAAAGATTGCTCCAATACTTATTGTGGGAGAGATACTACCACCAAACCCATACATGGGGATGACAACAATTGTGGAAACACCTGTGGAAAAAATGTTTTTAAATATCTGTAGCAAAATACATATAAAATATCTAAAGCATCATGTACCCGTGAAATAGCTTGAAAAAAAATTGTTAATTTCCCGACTACTGCTCCTTGATCTATTTGTATATCTATTTTTTTACTTTGATAAGACACTATTGTTAACCTGGCCATACATACATACAAATCAGATAAATCTGCTGACATTTTTGTGTGTATGGGTGCAGCAAGGCATTCCCCTAAGATAAGGATTGAGCATATTGGAATTTTACTATCACGTTGGGTACGTGGACCCACTGGGCCGTACCTCCTTGACAGCTAGCCAGGTCACAGTCTTTAGTTCGTATAGTGTACCTGTGGCAGCTCGGACAGTAGCAATGACAGGCTCGACTGGGATTAGGTAGCAGGCAGACGTCAGGCATGGTGTAGCAGGAAAGGCGTGGAATACAGCACAGCACGACTACAGCTCAGCACGGCACTTGACCAGGTAGCACGGGGTACAGGATACAGGTACAGGAACGGTGGAACACAGGGAACTGGAAAACACTAGGAGACCATTTGCTTAGACAAACTTAAGGTACGACAACAACGCTCAGGCATGGGAGGAAGGGGCTGAGCCCTTCTTATAGTCCAGGGTACTCATGGGCTAATCTTGACATTAACTTCAGGTGCGCGGGCACGAGCATGTGAGCGCACCCTACGGGACCCGGCCGAGGTAAGCGGAAGTGAGCGCTGGCATCTCCTGAGGAGGAACTGGGGCCAGCCATCGCAGAGCCATGGCTGCGGCCGCCAGGACGTGAGTGAGTCTGACGGCCCGTGGCCATGGACATGACATTTACATTCACAAATCTTCATTCTACAGCAGCGGCTTATCCCCCTCTCTCTTTGCTTTAAACTTGCATGGTTGGCTGATCCAAGCATACATTTTTATGAGGGAGATGGAGAGAAAGGTTGGCTAATGAGTATTCGGACAGAAGCTTATCGATGTGTACGGCATGCCGTACACATGATTTGCACAATATTATTGGTTAAATGCACTCTTTTTCTTTAAAAATGAAGGAAGGTTGCCATAGTCCCATCCCACTAAACAACAAAAAAACAATCAAACAACACTAACAAAATCAATATTTGACTATGTTTAAAACTACCCCTTTTCACATTTCTGCTGTAAAATAATGTAAGCAATAATAAAATAAACATAATTGATATCACCGCATCACTAAAAGTCCAAACTATTACAATATAAAGGTTTTTTTTTATCCCACTTGGTGCATGCAGTATAAACGCCAGCATTGCTGTTTTTTGGTCACTTTGCCTCCCCCATAAAATTAAATTAAAAGTGATCAAAAAGTCATATATACCCCGAAATAAAAATTTGATTGGTCTCATAGTATGGAGACAAAAAATAACATTATTTTACAAATTGATTTTATTTTGTGAAACATAAAAAAATGCATATATCAAAATCTTACATTATTAATTATTGAATATTATATTGAATGTGTAACGGAACTGATGAAAGTACCAGTCCAGCAAATGTGCACCCCCTGCCATACTCAGCAAGAGGTGGTGATCTAGCCCTGCCATCCCCTTCAAAGTATTAGGGCCCTGCCTAAAGCAGACAAACCACCCTGATAAGATCGAACCCACTATCAGGAACCTAGATCGCAAACTCTGAGTATCCCTGCTGTTGGTAAGGGATAAGTTGCTTACACACAGCTGCTGCTTGCAGGTGGAGCGAACAGGTAAGAATGTCATACTAGCAAATGTCAATAACAGAGCGGTAGTGTCAGAGCCAAAACTATAACCAAAAACAGTAAAGCCGTGTCAAAAACCAAGAGAGTCAAAACAGTACCAAATCAGCAGACAGGAGAATAGTTAAATAGTCCAAGGTCATACACAGTAGCAGTAGGGGAGAAAACTTAAAGGGAAACAAAACAAAACTGAGGATACTTACAAAAAACACAGAGCACAATAGCAGAGGGAACCAGGAAGAGAAATAATACCCGGCAATGAGCCCGGAGCCAGGAGGGTGTAAATAGAGGCAAATTGGATTTAAAAAAAAAAGGCTAGAGCAGCTGAGTGGAAACTGCTCCCAGGCTTAACCCTTGTCTACCCTTTAGTATAGCCTCAAAAGAAGAAAACTTGACAGAATGCATTTAAAATGAGTTTGTGGTTTAAATTATTATTCAACCTTACAGGATGTACAATATGCTGACATAGACTACATGGAGAGACAGATGGACTTTACACTGGGTGAAAACTTCAAAGGACTGCCATATCTGGTTGATAAAATTAGAAGAGAAGGAATGAAATTTATTATACTCTTGGTGAGCGAAAGTTATTTATAAAGAGATAACACATTGTGACTCATTTTTGTTCAGATTGAGGAATCAATATCTGCTTTTGAGATGTATGCTACAAATCATTTTAACACACCATGTAATGTTTATTTATTAAGATCAATAGTAAGTTGTGAAGTCCATAAAGTACATTATTACTATTACATTTCACTTTATCAACTCAGAGGTCTTTCCTTAAACTGAACCGGCATACTTTTTTTGTGTGTTTAGGATCCTGCCATTGCAGGAAATGAAACCAAGCCTTATACAGCCTTTGAAAGAGGTGTCCAAGATGATGTGTTTATTAAATGGCCAAATTCTAATGAAATAGTGTGGGGAAAGGTAAGTGAGATTAAGTAAGGTGTACTCAATAAGTGAACTACCATAAATGTATAAAGCTTGGCTCTTTGAATGTGGAACTGTGCTCTGGCAGCTCAGTGTTATGGGGAGAATGCCTACCAATCAGATTTCTTCTTTCATTTTCTAATTATCTGCTATGAGGCCTACTGTCTTTATGACACTTCATTTAAGCATTGGAGCAATACGTTATTTTGAGGGCGCACAGACACATGAGCGCTTTACACAGCAGGTCTGCAACATCAACCTGTGATAACTTAGTGCAGCAATAAGGGATTTAACTGTGGTCCCACATTTCTAAAACAAACTAAAGCTTTAGTATAGATACATTATTCTCGAAGTCCTCCTCTAAAAGTCTAAACTGTTTTTTAGTACAACATATAGAAGCGAGAGTAACTTCTATAGAGTTGTATGGAGTGGCTGTGCATGCCCAACTGCCTCTCTATACAATCTCCTCCTCACCACTATCTTGCATAAGGGAAGAAATAAGGGAAGCAGGCCCCCTATTTGGGGTCCCGGTGATGGGTCTCCCAGCGATCTTTATAACCTGTCCTGGGATTAGGTGACAAATGTCTGTAGGAAATTCTAGCAGAAATGCAAAATAACATAGGCTACTTAGAGCGGATTTCAGGACAATAATTGAACATATATTTATATATAATTAATTAATAATTAAATTATTATTCTTTTTTTTCTATTAGGTCTGGCCAGATCTGCCCGATGTTTTTGTTAATCAGTCTCTGGACTGGGATACACAAGTTCGGGTAATGAATTGCTCTATGAAACATATATATATAATTATTCTAAATTGATTCATCCAAACTATTTAAAAAAATACTGTATTCAAAATTTATTATTTTTATTTATATAGCACCATTAACTTCCTAATGCTTTACATAGCATAATATTGGGGATCACACATTGTAACGTTTACAAAATACTGCGTGGTAGCGTACAAACAAATGGAACAGTGTTTTTAAGATATATTATGTAGGAGCCCAACCCATTCGAGCGTACAACCTATAAATAATAGGAAATAACAATAGATAGATAGATAGATAGATAGATAGACAGACAGACAGACAGACAGACAGACAGACAGACAGATAGATAGATAGATAGATAGATAGATAGATAGATAGATAGATAGATAGATAGATAGATAGATAGAATCCAAAAATCAGGCAGCACTCCAAGGTATAAGCAAAGTAGAAAAAGGTGCTTTATTGGTCCATATACACACACACACACGACGTTTCAGCTCAACACATGAGCCTTTCTCACTTGAGGAAGGCTCCTGTGTTGAGCTGAAACGTTGTGTGTGTATATGGACCAATAAAGCATCTTTTTCTACTTTGCTTATACCTTGGAGTGCTGCCTGATTTTTGGATTCTACTACAGCAGGTCTGTTAGCCCTGACCTGGGCAGGTCGGCACCCATCCATGATTCACAAGGCTGTGCGGCTGACATTGTATTTGGACTTTACTAGATAGATAGATTAGATAGATAGATAGATAGATAGATAGATAGATAGATAGATAGATAGATAGATAGATAGATAGATAGATAGATAGATAGATAGATAGATAGATAGATATGAGAGAAATAGATATTAGATAGATAGACAGATAGATAGATAGATAGATAGATAGATAGATAGATAGATAGATAGATAGATAGATAGATAGATAGATAGATAGATATGAGATAGATAGATAGATAGATAGATAGATAGATAGATAGATAGATATGAGATAGATAGATATGAGATAGATAGATATGAGATAGATAGATATGAGATAGATAGATAGATAGATAGATAGATAGATAGATAGATAGATAGATAGATAGATAGATATGTACAGTGTACAGAAGACATTTTAGCAGTTAGGTTCCACCTACTACCTCAGAGACAACTGAGAATTAGAGATAGAGCCTGCAGAGGGGAAAACTGCTAAAAAAAAATGCAGAATACAAGTCATATAATGGCCAGTCAGGGTCAGGGAAAAGAGTAAACATCTCTAGATGTGTCAGATGACGGCAGTGTTGAAATAATATTTGGGGGACTCTTATGTTAGGTTAGGTTATATGCTTGTTATAAGGCTTTTAGTAAATGTTTAAAGGTTTGGAGGGTTAGTGAGTGTTGGATGGATTGAGGGAGGAAGTTCCAGTAGAAAGGGAAGGCACAAAACAAGTATTGTATGCAATGAGTGTAGGTTGTGTTTGGGGTGGTTTCTGTGAACTTTAGAAGAAATATGGGATGGGACCGAATTGAATAGGATTTTGTAGGTTAAAATTAATATTTTAAACTGGATTCTTTGCGTGGTGGGCAGTCAGTGGGGGGCACCTAAGTTTAGCCTGGAACATTCAAACACGTGAAAGCGGAGGAAAAATGATGATATAATATTTGACTGCGATATCTAATGCTAGTTTGTGCCGAAGATTATTTTTCCATACTTGCAGTGGGAGGCTTTGATGTATTTATTTTTGTTGTGATCATATAAGGCACTCCTCTGGTAGTTGGGTAAACAGAGAATGTAAAGGAAAAGAAGCATAAGCAAAAATTAGACAAAATAAGGTAAACATTAAAAACATGCTGTCAAATAATATAGAACATTATTATTTTCATAGCTGTACAGGGCACATGCCGCATTCCCTGACTTTTTCCTTGAGAGGACAGCACAATGGTGGTCCAGAGAAATTGAAGACTTTAGAAATAATCATATTAGGTTTGATGGACTCTGGATAGTAAGTAAATGTCCTTTTTTATTTTAACTAGAAGCATAAGAAATATAAAAAAAGATGCATAACCATAGATGATATGTTTAAAAGACATTAGCTGTTATGTTTATTTTGACTTGTATTCCTTGTACTTGGGAAAGCAGTGGCAGCATATAGATTTGTGTTTCTTTGAGTCTCTGTAATAAAGCAGCTACCATATTGAGAATTCCATATAAAAAATCATAACGCCCCACAATTGGGTATTTTTTTTAATATTTAGCCTGATGTTTTAAGGGAGTATGAGAAGCTGTACTGTTATTCTCTGATGAAAACATTATTTTACAACATCTAAACTAGACCAACTTAGAAAAGGACTATTGCAGAAATAAAAAAAATTATCTTAACATTGTTTTTTAAAAATTGTGACAAAGATATTAAACAAAATTTTTTCAACTGTTTTGGTAAATATTACACGTAAATGCTGTCATATAACATTGAGTTGTTTACATTATGTACCCAAATTCCAAACAGCTAGATATGATTAGTAGTATACTGTATATCCAGGCTACTTTCTTACAGAAACAGTGCTACACCTGTTCATAGTTTGTCTCTGGTATTGCAGCTCAGATCCATTAAAGTGAAAGGGGTTGAGCTGCAAGACCACACACAACCTGTGAACAGGTGTGATACTGTATTTGGAAGGAAGCCAACATGTTTTTCTATCCTGGAAAACCCCTTTAATGTAAATTGGTTAAACTATACACCACTGTAACATAGTTTGCATATAAAAAATATATAATGAGCATAGTATCCCCCATTTTCTAGTTTATAAGATATTAGCAAAAACTCTGTCTAATGCAGTCATACCTCTGTGTTTTATGTGGCAATATTAATAGCACAATATGAACACGTCTCTACAAACTATACAAATGTGTTATAATAATTAAGTGATTTTTCTTATTGTAAACTATGTTAGGATATGAATGAGCCAGCTAGTTTTGTGCACGGATCCGTAAACGGTTGCAGAGATGAAACTTTGAACAATCCTCCTTATTTGCCAGGTAACAACTTTGATACATTTAATATCTCTTTAGAAGACCTTACATTTTAAATAATGTAACTTAGCAGTGTGATATAATGGTATTAACCCCTTCCCGCAAAATTACATACAGTTATGTCGTGGACGCTAGTGTGTTAGTGAATTTCCAGGTAACTGCACGTGATGGTGATGGAGCTGGCTCAGAAGCTGAGCCAGCACCATCACCGCCGGTTGCTGGCTGTACATTACAGCTGACACTCCGTTGTAATGGGCAGGACCAGAGATAGCCTCAAAGCGATCGCTGCATCTAAGTGGTTTCGAGCCTGTCGGCACCCCTGCGATGCAAAGCTTGCTATCAAGGCCAAGAAGATGGTGCAGGCTCAGAAGCTTTTTTTCCCATAATAAGTCTTTTATTATAGGAAAAAACTGAAAAAAAAATTAAAAAGTACAACAAATTTGGTAGGGCCGTGTCTGTAACGACCTGAACTATAAAAAAAAATTACGTTATTGTACCCGCACCGTGAATACCGTAAAAAAATAAAATACACAATTCCAGAATCGCTGTTTTTTGGTCACCACCCGACCCAAAACAGAGTAAAAAGTGATCAAAAAGTTGCATGTACCCCAAAATTGTACCATTAAAAACTATAGCCCGTCACTAAAAAGACAAGACCTCCCACAGTTTTTTTTACGGAAAAATAAAAAAGTTACGGCTCTCAGAATATGGAGATACAAAAAAAAAAAAAAATGATTTAAAAAAAAAAGTGATCCTATTGTGCAAACGCTTCAAAGTGTAAGAAAACTATATACATATGGTGTCGCTGTAATCGTATTGACCCGCAGATACAGTAAAATTTCATTTATAGCGTACGGTGAACGCTGTAAAAAAAAAGAATAAAAAACATTATCAGAATTGCTATTTTTTTGTCGCCTTGATTACCAAAAAATAAAATAAAAAGTGATCAAAAAATTGCATGTACCCCAAAATGGTAGCAATAAGAAAAAAGCAAAAAACATGGCGCCACATAGTGCAGGTTACCCAGGTGGATTCCAGTAAAGAAGACCAATAACTAATAACCTGGTAAATGATGAATAAAAGCTCTGAATACAATGTGTGCTGCTGCCAAGACTCGATGCCGGTAATCCTTCAGGAGATCGCAGTGGATAGTGGTATAGGTGAGGAGAAAAGTGGAGTCTTCCAGAGGCGCTGCTACACATGGGATAACATGCAAACCCGTGAACAATAGTAAATCACGTGTGCAGTTGAAAGTTCCAAAGGTTTATTTGTAGAGGCAAATGGCAACGCGTTTCAATGCTTGAACAGCATCTTCATCAGGCCATAAGACCTTCGATATGTAAGGTCTTAAATACTAAATTGCTAGCAGAGAAAAACCGCCAAAGAAACGGAGGTCAGAGGGCAATGATGACGTCATTACCGGGATCAAACGGTCACAGGACGTATCATTTACATCAAAAATACACATTCAGATAAAACAACAGAAACAATAGAACAACATCTGAATATGTATTTTTTATGTAAATGATACGTCCTGTGACCGTTTGATCCCGGTAATGACGTCATCATTGCCCTCTGACCTCCGTTTCCTTGGCGGTTTTTCTCTGCTAGCAATCTGGTATTTAAGACCTTACATATCGAAGGTCTTATGGCCTGATGAAGATGCTGTTCCAGCATTTAAACACGTTGCCATTTGCTTCTACAAATAAACCTTTGGAACTTCCAACTGCATACGTGATTTACTATTGTTCACGGGCTTGCATGTTATCCCATGTGTAGCAGCGCCTCCGGAAGACTCCACTTTTCTCCTCACCTATACCAAAATGGTAGCAATGAAAACTGTAGTTTCTCTCACAACAAATAAGGCCAAACATATCTCCGGCAGAGAAAAAATAAAAATGTTCTGGCTCTCAGAATATGGCGATGCAAAATGTGCACATCGTTCCAAAAGTGGATAAGATTGGGCACCATTTATTAGTGCAACACTGGTCACATATCTGCGGTCTATTATTTATTTACCGCATTATTATACCCTCTTATTATACTCTGATGTAGTCCGGACAGCTTACATATGGCCACACATTACTGAAATACCAGCAAAACGCCAAACAGAACTACTACCAAGCTAAATCTGCGCTCCAAAAGCAAAATGGCACTCCCTCCCTTCTGAACCTCTAAAGCGTGCCCAAGCAGCAGTTTACTTCCACATATATGGCATTGCCATACCTAAGAGAACCCACTTAACAGTTTATGAGGTATTTGTCCTCATTGGCACGAACTGGGCATAACATATTGTGCTTTGAAATGGCATATCAGTGGGAAATTGTAATTTTCCCTTTGCACCATCTGCTGAGCGTTCATTTCTAATAAAAAAAAAAAGACTGTGCGGTCAAAATGCTCACTGCACCCCTTAAAAAATGCCTTGAGGGGTGCAGTTTTCAAAATGGGGGTCACTATTTGGGGTTTTATTTTACCATTTGACCTCAGAGCCCTGCAATTGTGGGCCAGTGCTGCGAAAATCACCAAAATAGGCCTCAAATGCACATTTGCTCTTTCACTCCTAAGCCCTATTATATGTCCAGGCAAATGATAAATGCTTTGAGGGGTGTAGTTTCTAAAATGGGGTCACTTCTCAGGGTTTTCCACTGTACTCTGGTACATAAGGAAGCTCTGCAAATACAACATGGCGTCTGAACACCAATCCAAAAAAACCTGCGCTCTAAAAGCCAAATGGCGCTCCTTCCATTTTGAGCTCTGCCATGTGCTCAAACTGCAGTTTAGGGCCACACATATTTTTGTGAATTTTTTTTTTTTCATTTTCCCTGCCTAATTCTAATAAAATCTTTGAAATACACCTGTGGGGTCAAAATGCTTACTACACCCCTAGATGAATGCCCTGAGGGGTGTCGTTTCCAAAATGGAGTCACTTCTCAGGGGTTTCTACTGTACTGGTACCTCAGGGGCTCTGCACATGCGACATGGCACCCAAAAAACAATCAAGCAAAATCTGCATGCCAAGTAGCGTGCCTGCCATTCTGAGCCCTTCGGTGTGTCAAAACAGCAGTTTATTACCACATATGGGGTATTGCCGTTCTCGGGAGAAATTGCTTTACAAGTGTTGGGGTGATTTTTCTCCTTTATTCCTTGTGAAAATTAAAAAGTTCAACATTTTAGTGGAGAAAATATAGATTTTAATTTTCACTGCCTAATTCCAATAAATTCTCAAAAAACCTGTGGGGTCAAAATGCTCACTATACCGCTAGATAAATTCTGTAAAGGGGTGCAGTTTCTCAATTGGGTTGACTTTTTCCCACTGCTTTGGTCCTTCAGGGGCTTTTCAAATGCGACATGGAACCCAAAAACCATTGCAGCAAAACGTGAATTCCAAAAACCAAACAGCGTTCCTTCCCTTCTGAGCTCTACCGTGTGTCCAAAAAGCAGTTTATTAACACCTATGGGGTGCTGCAAGTAATTGCTTATCAAATATTGGTGTGCTTTTTCTCCTTTATTCCTTGTAAAAATTTAAAATTTCTACATTTTATTGGGAAAAATTTAGATTTTCATTTTCATGGCCTAATTCCACTAAATTCAGCAAAAAAAACTGTGGGGTCAAAATGCCTCCTTATACCCCTCAATAAATTCCTTGAGTGGTGTAGTTTGCCAAATGGTGTCTTTTTGGGGGTGTTTCGACTGTTTTGGCATGACAAGACCTCTTCAAACCTGACATGGTGCCTAAAATATATTTTAATAAAAAGGAGGCTCCAAAATCCACTAGGTGCACATTTGCTTCGGAGGCCGGTGTTTCAGTTCATTAGCACACTAGGGACATATAGGATATTTCTAAAAACTTCAGAACCTGGGCAATAAATATTAAATTGCATTTCTCTAGTAAAACCTTCTGTGTCACAGAAAAAAAATGGACAAATATGAAATTTCGGCAAAAAAATAATTTACACCTTTAAGTTGCTTTAATTCCTGTGAAACGCCTAAAGGGTTAAGAAACTTTTTAAATGCTGTTTTGAATACATTGATGGATGCAGTTTTTAAAATAGGGCAATTTATGGGGGGTTTCTGATATATAGGCCCCTCAAAGTCACTTCAGATCTTAACAGGTCCCTAAAAAATTAGGTTTTGGAAATTTTCTTGAAAATGTGAAAAATTGCTGCTAAAGTTATGAGCCTTGTAACGTCCTAGAACAATAAAAGGACTTTAAAAAATGATGCCAACATAAAGTAGACATATGGTGAATGTTATCTAGTAATTATTTTATGTGGTATTACTATGTGTGTCACGAGAAAACAGCCTCAGAATGGCTTGGATACATAAAAGCATTCCAAAGTTATTATCACATAAAGTGACATGTCAGATTTGAAAAAATTGGCTGTGTCCTTAAGGCCAAAACAGGCTGCGTCCTAAAGGGGTTAAAGCACCAACATCTTAAATTGTTTGGATTATGACACACTAATGAAACACTTAATCCATAAATTGTGTAACTTCCCATTTATTTAGCAGGTTTTGTTTTTTGTTACAAAAGAAGGCTGACAGTTTGCTTATAAATGAAGTTTGGTAGTATGTGCCAGTTTGAGAAGAGCTATATACTATGTTTATTTGATATATTACATGACATTATCAACAGACAGCGCAACTTTAAAAGGACTCTCTGGACAAAACTTATGCTCTGTGTTATACCTATTTCAGGGCATGAGGAGGCGGTGCATGACACAGGGATTCAAAGATCACCAAAGAGAGAGTTCTTGTCATGCACCGCCTCTCTCCCCCAGGCACTATCCTAGGCAAAACACAGACTAGCAGTTTGGCTCAAAGTGTCCCTTTAAGAAGTAATGAATGGTAGCTGCCTTTAATGTTGCCACAACTTTTATTGAAAGTCAATTGTTATCTGAGAAAGTGATGAATACTTAGAGGTACATTTGGTAAAATGATTCCCAAAATAATTTGTGATTTATTCCTTTTAAGCTTTAAGTGACCGATGGGCAGGATTAATACATAAGACCTTATGTATGGAAAGTCAACAACACCTACCTGATGGAACTCCAGTGAACCACTATGATGTCCATAGTTTATATGGATGGTCACATTCAAAACCAACATATGAGTAAGGATTTATTTTAAATAATGTTTTCACTTATATTTAAGACTGTATTTATCCAAAGTGTTACTATTTATTGGCGGTGGTAACAGGAATTCCTCATAAATTGCATGGTACATATTAGAGTTAATACTTGAGGATTAATAGTTTAAGAGCTTACGTACACCTTTAAAGGCTTCCTTTTTTTTTTTTTTTTTTTACTAAAACAATGTTTTCTAGTGTTTAGCGCAACTTTGTAATTAGTTTTTGTTTTATGTGTCTTGGATACATAAAAACTGTATCTTGTGCTGAAACACGAATCTGTCAGGTCAGTGGGACTGTCGGCTTCCGTGACAGCAGGTCCTGCGTGTTCCCGACACTCAGGATCCAGCTAATAACAATAATATCTATGTCACAAACTTAGAAATGATTGATAACAGCTGGATCCTGTGTGTTAGAGACACGCGGGACCCGCTGTCACTGAAGCCGTCAGTCCCATTGACCTGAAGGGTTCAGGTTTCAGTGCACGATTCAGCTTCTTTGTATCCAAGATACATAGAAGCTGTATCTCGTAAAAATGTTTAAAAAATAAATAATAATCATTACAAAGTTACACAAAACACTCTAATACCCTTAGCCTCTAAAGCATATTTGCATAAACACCATCCCTTTGGTAGCCCGATTCATGGAAAAGTCCTGTGAAAATCAGAACTGCTGGCAACTGTGCACCCACTTAAGACTCCCCTATTTGGGGCCACAAAAAATTGCCTGGTTCTGGGCATGAAATGGTATGCCACATGATCCCTTTTATTTAGCAATTCTGAAAATAATAAGATGTCTGTCTGTGACTCCAGTTTCTGAGAAGCCATGAAGTGTATGCCACATCCTTTTCAGTGCTAATAACTGGGTCAGAAAAATTGTGATACACCATGTAAAGCCTCAAAAACATATACTTTCTTTTCACTCCCCCTCTTATGTAGTGACAGGTATAAATTATTAAGGAATCACACTGATATGATAATGGAAGGAGTGTAAAATGCTGTTTAAGATGGTAATTTTGAAGGTTTTTTTTATATCCCATTAAAAATTAACGGGATGATATTAAGCTCTTTGCATTTTAGAATAAAATTTAGTATTTTTCTTCAAAACATTCCTGGTTAAACTAATGTCTACTCCAAAAATATGTGCTACATATATAGTATATTACTCTTTTTTTCTAGTGCTCTCCGCAGAATCACAAGAGAACGTGGAATAGTCATCTCTCGTTCTACATATCCGTCATCTGGACAGTGGGTCGGGCACTGGCTTGGAGATAATACTGCTGCTTGGAATCAAATTGATAAATCTATTATTGGTAAGTATAATGTTATCATTAAAAATCATGTGCTGTGCATTAAAAAATGTGTCTTCTGCGGGAGACCTCTGTGGTCTACAAGCTATATCCTTAATATATTAATTGTGTATGTTTCTTTATCTCATTTTCTCTACAATAGTATAACTTACAGAATTTGTCAACTCTTTACTATATATTGGCCCCTTAGGTTACAAATATTGACTCATAACTTTTTTTTTTGTTGGTGTAGCCATATGAGAGCTTGTTTTCTGTGAGTCAACTTATAATTTTCAATTGTGCCATTTTGGAGTACATATAACCTATTGATGAACGTTTGTAAATATTTTAGGGAGATTAAGGGTATGCCCAGACGTGGCTGAATTCTTCCGCAACTGTCCGCATCAATGCCGCACAGAATCTGCATTGCAGATTCTGTTGCGGATCTGCCCAAAATGGGCATTAAATTGATGCAGACTAGCTGCTGCGTATTGAGGTGAAAATACTTTCCCTTCTCTCTATCAGTGCAGGATAGAGAGAAGGGACAGCACTTTCCCTAGTGAAAGTAAAAGAATTTCATACTTACCGGCCGTTGTCTTGGTGACGCGTCCCTCTTTCGGCATCCAGCCCAACCTCCCTGGATGACGCGGCAGTCCATGTGACCGCTGCAGCCTGTGATTGGCTGCATCCGTCACTTAGACTGAAACGTCATCCTGGGAAACCGGACTAGAGGAAGAAGCAGGGAGTTCTCGGTAAGTATGAACTTCTATTTTTTTTACAGGTTGCTGTATATTGTGATCGGTAGTCACTGTCCAGGGTGCTGAAACAGTTACTGCCGATCGCTTAACTCTTTCAGCACCCTGGACAGTGACTATTTACTGATGTCGCCTAGCAACACTCCCGTAATTACGGGTGCACACACGTAGTCACCCGTAATTATGGGTGCACACACGTAGTCACCCGTAATTACGGGAGCCCCATTGACTTCCTCAGTTTGGCTGTAGACCTAGAAATACACATAGGTCCAGCCAGAATGAAGAAATGTCATGTTAAAAAACCAATACACTCCGCAGCACACATAACATCTACATTAGATCTGCGGACTTCATTGCGGAATTTTGAATCTCCATTGAAGTCAATGGAGAAATTCCGCAATGAGTCCGCAACCAGTCCGCCACACGTCCACAACAACCATTGTATGCTGCGGACACCAAATTCCGCACCGCAGCCTATGCTCTGCTGCGGAATTGTCCGCAATGTGCAAACAAACCCTACTAAAAAGCTGTGGGAGGCAATGGAGAAACGGGTCTGCTGCGGATTTCCAGAGCAATTCTGCCACGTCTGGCCATGCCCTTAATGGAAAAAACAGCAACTCTGCCATTGTTTTATCGTACTTTGTTTTGAAATAGTTTACCGTGCGGTATAAAGAACATTTTAACTATATTATTTTTGGTCCTTGCGAATGCAGCAATATCAAATATGTCTTTTATTTTTAGGTGTTTTTTTTTATTTTTTTTGCTCGATAAGTGTATTTTTATTTTAAAAGTTTTTTTTCTTTCTTTTTTTTTCTATAACACTGACAGGAAACCTATTTATCCTTGACCTGTTAGGGTCTAATAGGCACATACACAAGGCAGGCATGGGGGCCTTTGAGAACATACTCCTATGAAAAATTAATTCTTGGTTCCAAAGCCCCCAAAATTTCAATCCCAACTATGAAACAATTTAAATTTAAGAAAAATAAGCAGATAACTATCATGAGACCATTGTAATCTAAGGAATCACTATAGACTATTTAAGTAGGCAACAATTTGTCCACAACAATTTTGCAGTTTTTATTCTAAGCCTTCTAAAGATTCACGCACACGACCATGTTCGTAATTACACCCGTGCCCACAGACAGCCGGACGTTTTTATCGGCCGTGTTCCCATTATAAAGTATAGGAGCACGGTCCGTAAATTAAAAAAAATAGGACATGCCCTATTTTTTTGGCAGGTTTCTATGGCACAGGCACCCTCCTGTAGACATACGGGAACGTGTCCGTCGGCAATAGAAATGAATGGGCCCATAATTACGGACCGTAATTACGGGCGGTTTTACGGTCGTGTTCATGGAGCCTAAGTCTAAAAAGTTCAAGTGACAGCAAATGGCTGGATTCACACATCGCGTATTTGTTGCAGGATTTGATGCAGATTTTTTAGTCATACAAGAATCGGTTTCAAAAGAAATGTAAATATAGAGAACAAACTTATACTAGTCCTTCCTCTTGGATCCACTTCTTGCTTTGGCTTAAAACATGCATCAAAATCTCCAAAAACGCACAATATGTGGATCCAGCCTATAAATAGTGCAGTCAACTGCGCTATTGGTTTCGTCAAGAACAACGGAACCCTGTCACAATGGTGACAGACAGAAACACATTAGCTAGGTTTCTGTGATCATTGATATACCTTTAGGTCAGGCGAGTTTGCTGGCCAATCAAGTGATACTTTGGTTATTAAACCAGGTGTTGGTACTTTTGGCAGTGAGGGCAGATGCCAAGTCCTGCTGGAAAATGAAATCAGCATCTCCATAAAGCTTGTCAGCAGAGGGAATCATGAAGTGCTTGAAAATTTCCTGGTAGACGCTGCACTGACTCTGGACTTGATGTAAAATTCACTCTGGACCGCAAGCACTGGGAAAAAGGACTGGTCTGTTGCTCAGTGGTCCAAAGTCCTGTTTTCAGATGAAAGTAAATATTAAATTTAATTTGGAAATCTAGGTCCCAGAGTCTGCAGGAAGAGTGGAGAGGCATCAATACAAGTTGCTTGCGGTCCAGTGTGAAGTTTCCAAAGTCAGTGATGGTTTGGGGAGACATGTCATCTGCTAGTGTTGGTCCACTGTGTTATATCAAGTCCAGAGTCAACGCAGCCATCTACCAGGACATTTCCCAGCACTTCATGCTTCCCTCTGCCGACAAGCTTTATGGAGATGCTGATTTCATTTTCCAGTATGACTTGGCACCTGCCCACCCTGCCAAAAGTACCAATACCTTGTTTAATAACCACAGAATTACTGTGCTTGATTGGCCAGCAAACTCGCCTGACCTAAACCCCATAGGGAATCTATGGGGAATTGTCAGGAGGAAGATGAGAGACCCCAGACCCAACAATGCAGATGAGCTGAAGGCCGCTATCAAAGCAACCTGAACTTCCATAACACCTCAGCAGTGCCACAGGCTGATCGCCCCCATGCCACGCCGCATTGATGCAGTAATTCATGCAAAAGGAACCCGACCAAGTATTGAGTGCAGATACTGGACATACTTTTCAGTAGGCCTACATTTTGGTTTTAAAAATAATTTTTTTAAATTGGGCTTATATAATATTCTAATTTTCTGAGAGTCTAATTTTTGGGTTTTCATTAACTGTTAGCAATAATCATCAACATTAAAAGAAAAAAAAATGCTGGAAATAGATCACTCTGTGTGTAATGAATGTATATAATATATGAGTTTCACTTTTTGAATTGAATTACTGAAATAAATTAACTTTATGATGATATTCTAATTCATTGAGAAGGACTGGTATATACACATATTGGAACATATAAAAATACATAAAGGCACATACATAGACATACTGACAAATATATACATACACACAGGCATATATAGACATTCACAGAGACATATATACACACACAGATAAGGCTTTGTTCACATCACCGTTTGTGTTCCGCTGAGGGGTTCCGTTGGAGGTTTCCGTTGGGTTAACCCCTCAGCGGAAAGGCAAATGGAAACCTCAGCATCCGTTTCCCTCACCATTGAACTCAATGGTGACGGAAACCTAGCTAATGGTTTCCGTCTGTCACTGTTGTGATAGGGTTACGTCGTTTTGACGGAATCAATAGTGCAGTCGACTGCGCTATTGGTTTGGTCAAGAACAACGGAACCCTGTCACAATGGTGACAGACAGAAACACATTTGCTAGGTTTCTGTCATCATTGATATCAATGGTGAGGGAAATGGAAGCTTAGGTTTCTGGTTGCCTTTCCGTTGAGGGGTTAACTCGACGGAAACCTCCAACAGAACCCCTCAACAGGACGGTTACAGTGATGTCAACAGGCCCTAATGTAGTAGTGGTTACCGGAAGTTCAATGCAACACCACAAATAATGCAGTGATAACTCTCAGAGTACAGATAATGTAATAGATGTTATCTGCAGCCTACCTCCTGTCACAGTATGCTGCAATGTGCTGGAATGAAGCATCTCCAACCAGGGGCTCCATTTTGGATTTTGCTATGCTTATGCCACTGAAAACCACGAGGTCCCAAAAATATGTTAAATCCTTTTTTTTTTTCTAAAAATAAAACAAGAAAAAGCACAGGAAAAATATCACATTGTAAATCCTCATTGTTGTATTTCAAAGATATGCATTTGTAACACAACATTTTTATAGAGTATTTTTTTTAAATATTCACTTAATGATTTATTTTTGCTTTTTTTAGGCATGATGGAGTTCAGCCTTTTTGGTATTTCATATGTAAGTAATGTATGGAAATGTGTTATTAAATATTAGGTATCTAGTTTATAATATATGTTTGCTTCTAAAAGTAGAGATTTACGAAGTTGTGCTTATGCAAATATTTCTGTGGCTTAATGTAGTAGAAGTCCATTGAATCATGAAGTAGAAATCCAGTAAATCTAATTTATAGCACTAGTGGAGAGTAATATAAATGTGGCATCATGTATCCAGCATGCATAAAGCCTATTCATATATCAGACTTCAGTACAGATCCTTGATACACATGCAGTAACTAAAGTGTTCCTTCCATTTACATTAAAAATAAAGTTAAAGAGGCTCTGTCACCACATTATAAGTGCCCTATCTCCTATATAAGGAGATCGGCGCTGTAATGTAGGTGACAGTAATGCTTTTTATTTAGAAAAACGATCTATTTTAAACCACTTTATGCGCGATTTTTAGCTTTATGCTAATGAGTTTCTTAATGTCCAAGTGGGCGTGTTTTACTTTAGACCAAGTGGGCGTTGTACAGAGGAGTGTATGATGCTGACCAATCAGCGTCATACACTTCTCTCCATTCATTTACACTGCACTAGCGATATAGTTATCGTTATGTGCAGCTACATACACAAACACTAACATTACTGTAGTGTCCTGATAATGAATATACATCACTGGACGTGATGTTTATTCAGAATCCTGACATGTCTGTAGCGTCTCTGTGAGATTTACAGCAAGGCAAGCGTAATCTCGCGAGATTACTATGTAACCTGTAATTTCAAACCAGGGGAGTAGCTAAAGGCTCATGGGCCCCGATGCAAAAGTTCTTATTGGGCCCCCCCGCAAATTCCTCATGGCCGACGGTCCGCAGCTCTCAGCTGCATCGCTGGGTCTCCTAAGTGATGCAGCACTAGCAGCCAGGGTTGTCACTAAGGCTGGGTTCACACACCCTATTTACGGACGTAATTCGGGCGTTTTAGCATTGAATTACACTACCGTTCAAAAGTTTGGGGTCACCCAGACAATTTTGTGTTTTCCATGAAAACTCACACTTATATTTATCAAATGAGTTGCAAAATGACTAGAAAATATAGTCAAGACATTGACAAGGTTAGAAATAATGATTTTTATTTGAAATAATAATTTTCTCCTTCAAACTTTGCTTTCGTCAAAGAATACTCCATTTGCAGCAATTACAGAATTGCAGACCTTTGGCATTCTAGCTGTTAATTTGCTCAGGTAATCGGGCGAAATTTCACCCCATGCTTCCAGAAGCCACTCTCACAAGTTGGATTGGCTTGATGGGCACTTCTTGCGTACCATACGGTCAAGCTGCTCCCACAACAGCTCTATGGGGTTGAGATCTGGTGACTGCGCTGGCCACTCCATTACAGATAGAATACCAGCTGCCTGCTTCTTCCCTAAATAGTTCTTGCATAATTTGGAGGTGTGCTTTGAGTCATTGTCCTGTTGTAGGATGAAATTGGCTCCAATCAAGCGCTTTCCACAGGGTATGGCATGCCGTTGCAAAATGGAGTTATAGCCTTCCTTATTCAAAATCCCTTTTACCTTGTACAAATTCCCCACTTTACCAGCTCCAAAGCAACCCCAGACCATCACATTACCTCCACCATGCTTGACAGATGGCGTCAGGCACTCTTCCAGCATCTTTTCAGTTGTTCTGCGTCTCACAAATGTTCTTCTGTGTGATCCAAACACCTCAAACTTCGATTCGTCTGTCCATAACACTTTTTTCCAATCTTCCTCTATCCAATGTCTGTGCGCTTTTGCCCATATTAATCTTTTCCTTTTATTAGCCAGTCTCAGATATGGCTTTTTCTTTGCCACTCTGTCCTGAAGGCCAGCATCCCAGAGTTGCCTCTTCACTGTAAACGTTGACACTGGCGTTTTGCGGGTACTATTTAATGAAGCTGCCAGTTGAGGACCTGTGAGGCGTCTATTTCTCAAACTAGAGACTCTAATGTACTTGTCTTGTTGCTCAGTTGTGCAGCGGGGCATCCCACTTCTCTTTCTACTCTGGTTAGAGCCTGTTTGTGCTGTCCCCTGAAGGGAGTAGTACACACCGTTGTAGGAAATCTTCAGTTTCTTGGCAATTTTTCGCATGGAATAGCCTTAATTTCTAAGAACAACAATAGACTGTCAAGTTTCACATGACAGTTTTCTAGCCATTTTGCGAGTTTAATCGAACCCACAAATGTAATGCTCCAAATTCTCAACTAGCTCAAAGGAAGGTCAGTTTTATAGCTCCTCTAAACAGCAAAACTGTTTACAGCGGGGCTAACATAATTGCACAAGGGTTTTCAAGTCTTTTCAAATCATCCATTAGCCTTCTAACACAGTTGGCAAACACAATGTACCATTAGAACACTGGAGTGATGGTTGCTGGAAATGGGCCTCTATACACCTATGTAGATATTGCATTAAAAACCAGACGTTTTCTAGCTAGAATAGTCATTTAGCACATTAATAATGTATAGAGTGTATTTCTGATTAATTTAATGTTATCTTCATTGAAAAAAACTGTGCTTTTCCTTCAAAAATAAGGAAATTTCTAAGTGACCCTAAACTTTTGAACGGTAGTGTACGTCCGAAAATGCAGCTCAAAAGCGTTGGCAAACATCTGCCAATACATTTGAATGGGTCTTACGATGTTCTGTGCCGACGGTCATTTTTTTTTACGTAAAAAAGACACCCACGTCAAAGAAGTGCCTGTCACTTCTTCAGACGTAAATGGAGCTGTTTTCCATGGACTCCTTGGAAAAACAGCTCCAATTACGTCTGCGAAATACGCCTGCACATGCCTTTACAGCTGAAATTACGGTGCTGTTTTCTCCGTAATTTGAGCCGTAACGGACGCTGCCATGTGAACATACCCTCAGGGCTTAAAATGTCAGGGGACATAGCCAGTGGCGGATTAAGTAGACTATGGGCCCTGGGCTGTTACCCAAACTTGGGCCCCCCTTCTCCTCCGCCGAGCCGTAACACTACCTTTTTGTGCAAGCATTAACAAATGGGTGTTACGATTCGCCTTGTCAAAGGGCTGTGTCCCTACATACTGACAGTCTCCAACCATCGCTGACAGTATCACACTGTGCAGGGACACATCCTCCTAACAAGGGGAATGGTAACACGCATTTGTCTATCAGTCCTGGACTGCAGAAAGACTTTTAGTGAAACACAAGGATTTCCTATAATAAACATGTCAGGAGAGGTGACAGATTCTCTACAAATCTAGTGACTCACATGTGACGACTCCTCAGACTCTGGTAACTTTTTTCCTCTTTTCTTCTCCATCCGGTCCAGACTTCATGACGACTTCTCCCGGCCATGACCCATTTCTGCAGAATTTGCCACTTAGATGTCTTCTGTTGCTCACTTTTCCAACATTTCTACACCTATAAACGAAAACAAAATGATCATGGTGCCACACACTGTGCCTCTAACTATAATAGCACCAAACACTGCGCCCCCGAATATAATTGTGTCAAACACTGTATAGTAAAGCACCACGTGCACAAAGGACCCCTGTATATAGCGTCACACACATCCCCCTGTATATAGCGTCACACACACATCCCCCTGTATATAGCGTCACACACACATCCCCCTGTATATAGCATCACACACACACAGCCCCTGTATATAGCATCACACACACACAGCCCCTGTATATAGCATCACACACACACAGCCCCTGTATATAGCATCACACACACAGCCCCTGTATATAGCATCACACACACACAGCCCCTGTATATAGCATCACACACACAGCCCCTGTATATAGCATCACACACACAGCCCCTGTATATAGCATCACACACACAGCCCCTGTATATAGCATCACACACACAGCCCCTGTATATAGCATCACACACAGCCCCTGTATATAGCATCACACACACACACAGCCCCTGTATATAGCATCACACACACACAGCCCCTGTATATAGCATCACACACACACAGCCCCTGTATATAGCACCACACACACACAGCCCCTGTATATAGCATCACACACACAGCCCCTGTATATAGCATCACACACACATCCCCCTGTATATAGCATCACACACACACAGCCCCTGTATATAGCATCACACACACAGCCCCTGTATATAGCATCACACACACAGCCCCTGTATATAGCATCACACACACATCCCCCTGTATATAGCATCACACACACACAGCCCCTGTATATAGCATCACACACACAGCCCCTGTATATAGCATCACACACACAGCCCCTGTATATAGCATCACACACACAGCCCCTGTATATAGCATCACACACACACAGCCCCTGTATATAGCATCACACACAGCAGTGATGAAGGAAGGGATTGAGTTATGGAAGAATGAAGGGAGGGAAGAACAGATGGAGTGAGTGATGAAGGGATGGGGGTTTGGAAAAGCACACACCAGCCTGGAGCGCTGTGTAAAAACTTGACTGGTGGGCGGGCCTTCTTCCCTGCAGATATTCTGCTCCTTCACTGTGATAGACGGACCTGATTGGTGGGCGGGGGTCACATGGGCACGACGTCATCAAAGGTCCTTTAGCCTTCAATTCGGAGCACATTTATGTGGAGGTAACGTTCACTATCCCGGCTAAGCCCGCCCCGAATTGTTCTGCCTGCACCTTCTCTCTGCAGTGACAGTTAGCGCTGCATAGTTTTTACGATTATGTGCAGTTCGGGAAGCAATGGGCCCCCTGAGTGCCTCGGGCCCCGGGCGACCGCCCGAAACGCCCATATGATGATCCGCCATTGGACATAGCCCCAATACATATGTGTCCGCCCAAAAAAAAGTGTGTATAGGAGACAACATAGCATATCTATAGCACTACGACCCTATAAACTATGGATAGGATTAGATACAGTGGCTGAGCAAACAGTATCACACATGATAGGATTAGATACAGTCAGGGCCGCCATCAGGAATTTCAGGGCCCCATACAGCTACATTTTCTGGGCCCCCCTACCGTGGCACCACCTGTTAACGGTACTACATCCAGCACTATATCATGGTACCCAGGGCCGCCATCAGGGGTGGTATTAGGGGTACTGATGTGAGAGGCCCGGCCAAACCTAATTGAAAGGGGGGCCCGGCAACTGCCGCGACTTGCCATTGGTAGAAAAAAAAACAGGCCCCTGCAATGGGGTTCATTTTTTTCACCAAAAGAATGTCGTGAGCTGCGGGCCCCCCTTTCAATTAGGTTTGGCCGGGCCTCTCACATGCTTCCCCTGCTGCGGAAGTGCTGGGCGTGATTTTCACGCACCCATTGACTTCAATGGGTGCGTGATGCGCGAACAATGCACAAATATAGGACATGTCGTGAGTTTTACGCAGCGGACACACAGACAAACGCTGCGTGAAAATCACTGACAGTCTGCACAACCCCATAGAGTAACATAGGTCCGTGCGAGGCGCGTGAAAATCACGCACGTTGCACGGATGTATTACACGATCGTCTGAATAAGGCCTAACAATAAGGCCCAGTTCACAGAGTTTTTGGGCCTTTATATTGACTCGGACACTGCGTCAGAATCAGCACCAAAAAACTTCCAAAACCGCCTCCCATTGATTTAATCTGAAATCAATGGGAGCCAGTCGCGGAAAAAAGAAAAAGTAGCACGTCCTTTCTTGCCGCGGTTCCGCCTCTGACCTCCCATAGAAATCAATGGGAGGCAGAAAATGCATTTTTCGCTGCGTTTTTTGTCTGCTGTCCTCAATTGCCGCAGGCAAAAAACGCAGCAAAAAATGTGGCAAGATAGTGTGGGCAGGTCAAAATCTGCCTCAAAATTCTTTAAGGAATTTTGAGGAAGATTTTTTTCTGCCTGCAAAATACTCTGTGTGAACAGGGCCATACTTAAACACCACTTTGAGACATTTTACTCACTGTGTCAGAAGAACTGCTCCCACTCCAGTCCTCGTCAGGCGATGCCTTCGGTCCAGATGTCCAGTCCTTCACCTCCAGGCTCCAGAAAATGGCGGGGACCGTAGAACTCCTGCCGCCGCGCAACAACTAGACTCCTCCCCCTCTCCTTACGCAGCTACGCTATGGAGGAGGAGGAGGCGGAGGAGGAGGAGGCGGAGACGGGCCAGCAGGTAAGTAGTCTGTGCGCCAGTAGTTCGGCGATATTCTTGCGGTGCGGGCACGAGCAGGTTGCGCGCCGGCACGCCCGGTCGTTCGTGCGCGGGCGCGCACCTGCGGTCCTTCGTGCGCGCGTGCTTGTTCGGTCCTTCGTGCGCGCGCGCTTGTTCGTTCGAGCGCGCGTGGGTGCGCGTTTGCGGTCGAGCTCGCGCGGGCTCGCATTTGCAGTCGAGCGCGCACACGGGCGGTGTTTTACGAGAGAGGGGCCCGCAGCTAACGGCGGAGTTTGATGAGAGGGAGGCACGCAGCTCACAACATTGTTTTGGTGAAAAGAACAGGCCCCATTGCAGGGGCCTGTTTTTTTCTACCAAAGGCAAGTCGCGGCAGTTGCCGGGCCCCCCTTTCAATTAAGTTTGGCCGGGCCCCCTACAGTAGTACCCCTAATACCCCCCTGATGGCGGCCCTGGATACAGTGGCTCAGAAGGCAGTATCACACATGATAGGATTAGATACAGTGGCTGAGCAGACAGTATCACACATGATAGGATTAGATACAATGACTCAGCAGACAGTACCACACATGATAGGATTAGATATAGTGGCTCAGAAGGCAGTATCACACATGATAGGATTAGATACAGTGGCTCAGCAGACAGTATCACACATGATAGGATTAGATACAGTGGCTGAGCAGACAGTATCACACATGATTGGATTAGATATAGGGCCCAGCAGACAGTATCACACATGATCGGATTAGATACAGTGGCTCGGAAGGCAGTATCACACATGATAGGATTAGATACAGCGGCTCAGCAGACAGTATCTCACATGATAGGATTAGAGAGGGCCCAGCAGACAGTATCACACATGATCGGATTAGATACAGTGGCTCAGCAGACAGTATCACACATGATCGGATTAGATACAGGGCTCAGCTCGCTGACATTGCGGCTCCAGCGCTGCACCCAGGAAAAGTAAGAATAATAATTTTGCTTCTTTATGTGTTACTGATTATTTTTTTGTGTTTGTGTTTTTTTACAGGTTCGGTTGTTGGACTTTGGATTCGAGGACTTCAATGACGGCGTTTTTTATATTCTCAATAAAATGGTTAATGGGGGATGTGTTTTTTAATTTCAATAAAATATTTTTTCTATGTGCTTGTATCTTTTTAAACTTTATTATCACCGCCTTAGTAATGGCGGCTGGCTGATTGACAACCTCCATTACTAAGGTGGGGCTTAATGTTAGCAGGTGCAGAGGCCAACACTAACCCCCCATTATTACCCCGGTACCCACCGCCACCAGGGATACTGGGAAGAGCCGAGTACAAACCAGTACCCGACCATCTGTAGTGACGGTAAGGCATCGGGGCGGCCGCAGGCTGTTAGTATCAGGCTGGGGAAGGCCAAAAACAGTGGCACCTACCACCCTGGTTTTGCTGCCTGCTGCTGCTGTTTTGCATATGGCTGGTTATGAAAATTGGGGGGGGACCCGACATCGTTCTTTCCAATTATTATTATTTTTTTTTAAATGACGTGGGGTCCCCCCCATTTTTCATAACCAGCCAGATGCAATAAAGCAGCAGCAGGCTAGCATTACCAGGGTGGGAAGGGCCACTGTATCTGGCCTTTCCCCTCCTGATACTTCCAGCCTGCGGCCGCCCCAGTGGCCGACCATCACTACAGATGGTCGAGTACTGGATGGTACCCGGCTCTTCCCAGCACCCCTGGTGGCGGTGGGTACCGGGGTAATAAAGGGGGTTAGTGTTAGCCTCTGCACCGGCTAATACTAAGCCCCGCCTTAGCAATGGATGCTGTTAATCAGCCGGCGGCCATTACTAAGGCAGTAGTATTATAGTTTAAAAAAAAAACAAAGACATAGAAAAAATATTTTATTGAAATAAAAAAAATCCACACAACCCTCATTAACCATTTTATTAATAAAAAAAAAGCCGTCATCGAAGTAGTCCTGGAATCCGACGTAGTCCAACGACCAAACCTGTAAGAAAACACACAAAAAACGATTAGTAACACATGTGTTAGGCTTAGATACAGTGCCCATGTGTGATACTGTCTGTGGGACCCTGTATCTAAGCCTACCACAAGGTAGGCTTAGATACAGGATCCAGCAAACAGTAATCTTATACAGTATAAGATTACTGTCTGCTGGACCCTGTATCTAAACCTACAGTGTGGTAGGCTTATATACAGGGCCCGTCAGCCAGGATCACACATGGGCCATGTATCTAAGCCTACCATGTGATTGGCTTAGATACAGGGCCCAGCAGACAGGAACACGCATGGGCCATGTATCTAAGCCTACCATGTGATTGGCTTAGATACAGGGCCCAGCAGACAGGATCACGCATGGGCCATGTATCTAAGCCTACCATGTGATTGGCTTAGATACAGGGCCCAGCAGACAGGATCACACAATCTGTGATCCTGTCTCATGGACCCCCTAAGCCTGTTACATCGTAGGCTTAGGGGTTGTGCAGTCCCTAAACATTGATGGCCTATCCACAGGATAGGCCATCAATAGCTTATGTGTCGGGGTCCGTCTCCCGGGACCCGCCAATCAGCTGTTTTGAAGGGGCCGCAGCACTCGTACGAGAGCTGCTTCCCCTTCATTTCACAACTCGCTCACACTGTGAATCGCCGACACGGATTCACAGTGTGACCGGAATGAAGTGACCGGAATGAAGGGGAGCAGCTCTCGTACGAGTGCTGCGGCCCCTTCAAAACAGCTGATTGGCGGGTCCCGGGAGTCGGACCCCAGCCAGTCAGGGCTAATCTTACCTTCCTCTTCAGCCGCGGCGGTAGTTCTGTCGTCTCGATGCTGTGCACGGCGCATAGCGCTGTGACGTCATGCGCTGTGCACAGCGCTTGACGTCAGGACCTCCGCTGCGATCCGGAACCAGGAAGGTAAGTAAAGTCTGTTAGGGTATGTTCACACGGCCTATTTACGGACGTAAATTGGGCGTTTTTACCCCGAATTACGCCCGAAAATAGCGCCTCAATAGCGCTGACAAACATCTGCCCATTGAAAGCAATGGGCAGACGTTTGTCTGTTCACACGAGGCGTATATTTACGCGCCGCTGTCAAAAGACGGCGCGTAAATAGACGCCCGCGTCAAAGAAGTGACCTGTCACTTCTTTGGCCGTAATTAGAGCCGTTATTCATTGACTCCAATGAATAGCAGCGCTAATTACGCCCGTAATTGACGCGGCGTTCAAGCGCCTGCACATGCCGGTACGGCTGAAATTACGGGGATGTTTTCAGGCTGAAACATTACCGTAATTTCAGCCGTAACGAACGCCCTCGTGTGAACATACCCTTACTATAGTAACAGGGGCCCGCGGCCCGAGTTACTATAGTAACTTTTTATTAATGTGGTGCGGGGGGCTGTGGGCCCCCTGGCTTCGGGGCATGGTCGCAATTGCGACCGCTGCGACCCCTATAGCTACACCAGTGTTTCAAACGAGATTACGCTTGCCTTGCTGGAATCTCACAGAAAAGATTCAGAAGTGTCAGGATTCTGAATAAACATCACGTTCAAACTTAGAGTATGTTCACACGCCCTATTTTCTGCTGTTTTTCGGACCATAAACGCCCGAAAAACGGCCAAAAAATCGGAAGCAGAACGTTGACGGAGCGTTTTTCGGGGCGTTTTTTTACGCGAAAACAGCTCCATATTTTGAGACGTTTTTGCTCGCAGTGAGCAAAAACGTCTCAAAATATGGAGCTGTTTTCGCGTAAAAAAACGCCCCGAAAAACGCTGTGAACATACCCTTATCAGAATGCAAATCACCTGAGCAATCTCTGAACAGACAATGAATCAGCTAAGAACCAGTTGGGAGATTTCAGGTCTGAAGCATGCCGAACTCTGAATGCAGCTATGGGCTATAATACAGGCTGTAACTTGGTATTATTACAAAATAAATAATGCTATTCTTTTACAAAGTTACTTAATTTTTTCTGTAGATTCATTCATGTATAGATAATAGAAAGGGCTGATAATATTATTCACACATATGTTTATAAATGTTTCTGGAGGTTATCAGAACTGGAGATATTTGACATAAATTAGTTATCGTCAACTTGTTATCACAAATTCTGTTGAAGAGCATTAGGGTGGAATTACACCTTGCAGATTTTGTTGTAGGAAATTCTGCGACTGAAAATGAGTTCCAATATTCTTAATGGCACTTGTAAAAATCGATGCACTTGCTGCAGAAAGAACCAATTTCAAATGAATGGAACTGATTTGCAGTCGCATAAATTTCTGCAACAAAATGTGCCGCTTTTGACAGCGAGCTTAGGCTAAATACATACGTTGCGTATTTTGATGCAGAAAATCTGCATCAAAACCGCAGGTATACACACGTAATTCCACAGCTAAAACTGCACTAATTGTGTGTCTTTTGATGCATTTTTATGTTCGTTTTTTACATTTTGATGCAGAAATTGGTGCGTTTTTATGCTGCAGATTTTGGTCAGTTTTTCTGTAAAACTAGTCAGATCGTTGCTGAAAGAATGATTTTGAAAAAGAAAAACACCTCCTTCAGTTTATTTTGCTGATGTAAAACGCGTGACATACCGATGCCATACGCGCGTAAAAAACACAGACACGCACCATACACTGTCACACGGAACTGCAACGCAGGAAAAACTCTGCGTTTTTTTCATGCACTCAAAACGCACACGTTCGTGTGAATAAGGCCTAAGAGTTGCGATTTTTGCAGCGGAATCACTGCTTTTCCATAAACACAATATCTGCTATTTGTTGGGTTTTAACCTCCCCATTGAATTCAATGGGGAAAACCTACAACAAATAAGCAGCATTTACGCAAATACAATTGACATGTTGCAGAATAAAAAACTGGACCGTAGCTCAATTTCTGAGCGTTTTTTTTACGCATTTACGCAGCGTGTGGATGAGATTTGTTCAAATATCCCCCACTCTGCTGTATTGTTTTTTGCTGTGGATTTTTGCAACAAAGTCTGCTGCGTAAAATCCACAGTATTTACTCTACGTGTGGACTTACCCTTAGTATATGTTCACACAGGGCGGATACACCGTAAAAGCACACAGAATATCCTGCTGAAAAACTGCACTTTTTTCCGACAGAATGTCTGCTGTGAAAAACTGCACGTAAAGTAAACAATGTTTCATACCCGTTGGGTAAGTATAATCCGCCACAAAAACGGCAACAACTGTTATTTGTTGGGGGTTTCACTTTTCCAATTGAATTCAATGGGGAAAATCCGCAACTAAAGAGCAGTGATTCCGCAGCATAAATTGACATGCTGCGGATTAACCCCTTCCCGCAAATCAGCGTTACTGTACTTCCTTTTTAGCTTTGCGTTCCCGCAAATGGGTGTACAGTAACGCCCTGAGGATGAAGCGGGCACAGGAGCTAGGTGCGCTTCATCTTTAGCGCGTGTTGGCTATAATGTAAACTTGACATCCCGCTGCAACGGCGGCGATCACAGTTATCGCAGATCGCCGCTGTTTAACCCCTTAAATGCTGCTGTCAATAGTGACAGCGGCATTTAAGTGATTTATACAGAGGGAGGGGGCTCCCTCTGTACCCCGTTGGCCCCCCGCGAAAAATCGCGGGGTGGTGATGGTATGGCAACCAGGAAGCCCAGCAACGGCTTCCTAGTTGCCAGGTACATGAGCCTTTTAGGTCCTGCCCGAGGCAGGATGTTATAGGCTTAACTGTCAGTTGCAAAATGACAGTTGCAATACACTGCACTACATCAGTACATACAGAAGTAGTGCAGTGTACTGTACTGGGATCAGAAGATCAGATCTTCAAGTCCCCTAGTAAGTGTAAAATAAAAAGTGAAAAAAAGTAAAAATAATGTTTTAGATAAATAAATAAGTAAATAAAAGTTGTATGTAATAAAAACAATAATCGCTGTTTCCCTGATCAAGCCCTTTATAATTAGAAAAGAATGAACAATTTTTCCGCACGGTGAACACTGTAAAAAAATAAAATAAAAAACAATGCCAGAATTTCCTTTTTTGGTGACGTTGTTTCCAAAACAATGGAATAAAAAGTGATCAAAATGTCGCACATACCCCAACATGGTACCAATAAAAACTACAGTTTGTCACGCAAAAAAATAAAAAAGTTATGGCTCTCCGGATATTTGTGACACTAAAACATTATTTTATTTAGAAAAAAGTGTTTTTATTGTGTAAAAGTAGTAAAATATATAAAAACTATAAGAATTTCGTATTTTCATAAGCGTTTCGAACCGCAGAATAAAGTAAACATAATGTTTATACTGCACAGAGAACGCTGTTAAAAATGTATAAAAAAAAACAGTCAGAGAATTTATGTTTTTTGGTCTCCTCACCTCCCAAAAAATTGAATAAAAACTGATCAAAGTATCACATGTACCCCAAAATGAAACTAATGAAAACTACAGCTCGCCCCTTGAAAATCAAGCACGAAAAAAGTTATGACTGTTGGAACGCAATAATGCAAAACGACGGCCCAGACTAATTCATATGTGCAGCAGTTCTTCACCTAAAACGCCACATAATCATTTGCTAGCCGCCACTGGTAGACCGTGTAAATGCAGCGTAAACTATGACATTTTGGGGTCTGTGCTACATATGGGGCTAGTGAAGAAGTCAAAGATTAGGCAATGCTGGAGTGCGGATATTTTGTACAATACCACGGACACCCTTTAGAAGTGCGACCCCTGCATCCAAAAATATGGCCTGTGCATGAAGGATTGGTTCAAAGCGTATGCCACTATCCATGGATAATTAATTTTATTATTCATTTACCCCATTATTACATCATCCTATTATGACCTGATGCACTCCGCCCAGCTTACATATACCATGATGTACTCCGCACAGATTACATATACCCTAATATAAATATACTCCGCACAGATTACATATACCCTGATGTACTCTGCACAGCTTACATATACCCTGATGTACTCCGCACAGCTTACATATACCCTGATGTACTCCGCACAGCTGACATATACCCTGATGTACTCCGCACAGCTTACATATACCCTGATGTACTCCACACAGATTACATATGCCCCCACATTATAAACTGAAACAACAGTAAAACACTAAACAAAACTACTACCAAGCAAAATCTGCACTTCCGAAAGCCAAATGGCTGTCCTTCTGGGCCTGGCAGTGTGCCCAAACAGCAGTTTATGATCACATACGGGGTATTACTGTACTCTTGAGAACCGCTTAACAATTTATGGGGTGTGTGTCTCCAGTAATACAAGCTGGGCACAACACATTCGGCACTGAAATAGCATATCTGTGGAAAAATGGCAATTTTCAATCTGCAGCATCCACTTTGCACTAATTTCTGCAAAAGCTTTGGGGTCAAAATGCTCACTACACTTTTAGATGAGTTCCTTAAGGGGTGTAGTTTCCTAAAGGGGGTCACTTCTCGGGGGTTTTCACTGTACTGGTACCTCAGCGCAATGCAACATGGCACCAAAAACAATTTTGTAAAATCTCCACTCCAAAAATGAACTTGCGCTTTTTCCCTTTAGACCCTTGTCGTGTGTCCAAATAGCAGTTTACAACCACATATGGGGTATTTCCCTACTCAGGAGATATTGTGTAACACATTTTGGGGTGTCTTTTCTCCTGTATTCCTTGTGGAAATGAAAAATTATGAGCTAAATCTACATATTATTGAAAAAACACGGCCCAATTCTAATTAAATCTATAAAACACTTGAGGGATCAAAATACTCACTACACCTCTAATTAAATTATTTGAGGAGTATAGTCTCCAAAATGGGATCACACCTGGGGAATTTCTACTATACTGGTACTTCAGGGGCACTGCAAATGCAACATGGCCTCCAGAAACCAATTCAGCAAAATGTGAGCTGCAAAATCGAAATGGTGCTCCTTCCCTTCTGAGCCCTGCCGTGGGTCCAAACAGCAGTTTATTATCACATATGGGGTATTGCTGTAGTCAGGAGAAATTGCTTTACAAATGTTGAGGTGCCTTTTCTCCTTTATTCCTTATAAAAATTAGAAAATTCTATGTTTTTTCAGAAAAAAAGTAGATTTTCATCTTCACAGACTAATTCCAATAAATACAGCAAAAAAGCCTGTGGAGTCAAAATGCAAACTATACCACTAGAAAAATTTCTTGAGGGGTGTAGTTTCAAAAATGGGGTCACTTTTGGGGGTTTTCCACTGTTTAGGTCCCTCCAGTGCGTTGCAAACGTGACACGGCACCGAAAACCATTTCAGTAAAATCAGCGCTCCAAAATCCAAATGGCACTCCTTCCCTTCTGAGTAGAGATGAGCGAACCGGGACAACCGAACCCGGTTTCGGTCCGAACTTCCAGAAAAGTTCTGTTCTCAGCGAATCCGAACTTCACCGGGTTTGGCCGAACCCGTTTTGACCGAACCCGGCTACATTTTGGCGCCTGCCACATGTTACATCTAAAATTTCACAAGATCACCTGACATCAGGCTACCCCATAATGCCTTGCAAACGGCTCTCCCTGCCAATCGGGAGGCAGCATAGGGGCGGGCTCAAGCCTGCAATAAAAGTCTATGCACGGAGCTCAGCGGCCATTTTAGAGACAGGAGCTGTAGGGATAGCATCTCTGTGCAGTAAGGGAAAGCTTTAGGAATCTAAAAGGCAGGAATCCAGCAATCGAAGGGGCTCATCCACTACTCAATACTCAGCCAGTGTGTGAATACACTTTTATAAGGGGCTCATCCCCGTTGCATCCAACTTGCAATACAGGCAGGCTTTGTAGTACTACAACGCCCAGCATTCCCTGAGTCAGTGCACAGTGGCTGATAGAAATTCTCATTCATTGCCATTTGCCAAGCCAGTGTGTGAATACGCTTTTAGAAGGGGCTCATCCCCGGCCGTTAACATAACAAACAAATAACAATCCAACTTGCAATACAGGCAGCCATTGTAGTAGACGTAGTACTACAATGCCCAGCATTCCCTGAGTGCACCGTGGCGTGGCTGATAGAAATTCTCATTCATTGCCATTTGCCAAACCAGTGTCAGTGTGTGAATACGCTTTTAGAAGGGGCTCATCCCCGGCCGTTAACATAACAAACAAATAACAATCCAACTTGCAATACAGGCAGCCTTTGTAGTAGACGTAGTACTACAACGCCCAGCATTCCCTGAGTGCACCGCGGCGTGGCTGATAGAAATTATCATTCATTGCCATTTGGCAAGCCAGTGTCAGTGTGTGAATACGCTTTTAGAAGGGGCTCATCCCCGGCCGTTAACATAACAAACAAATAACAATCCAACTTGCAATACAGGCAGCCTTAGTAGTAGACGTAGTACTACAACGCCCAGCATTCCCTGAGTGCACCGCGGGGTGGCTGATAGAAATTCTAATTCATTGCCATTTGCCAAGCCAGTGTCAGTGTGTCAATACGCTTTTAGAAGGGGCTCATGCCCGGCCGTTAACATAACAAACAAATAACAATCCAACTTGCAATACAGGCAGCCTTTGTAGTAGACGCAGTACTACAATGCCCAGCATTCCCTGAGTGCACCGCGGAGTGGCTGATAGAAATTATCATTCATTGCCATTTGCCAAGCCAGTGTCAGTGTGAATACGCTTTTAGAAGGGGCTCATCCCCCGGGTTTTGATTCAACTTGCTGCACTCCAGCAGTGAAATGTCTGGTAAAAAAAAGGTTGTGAAAGGACGGGGTAGAGGAAAAAACACCCATGCTGTCTCCTCTTCCAGTCCAAATTTTGGATCTGTTGGTGCCAGACCCAGTACCAGCATTTGTGACACAAGACATGTGCCCAGTTCCACTAGTAGCAGCAGCCATGTGCCTGCTAGTAGTAGTAGCAGTATCAGCAAGCCAGACTTGTCCATCTCCTCCGGTGGGCGGGTTACTTTAGACAATACGGCCATTGTGGACTGGTTGGCTGGCTCGCGGTCATCTCAGCAGGAAGACTCTGATGATCTGGCTTCAAGCCAGGTTTCGTTGGATTCCAGATCCTCTACAGTTCCTTGGCACAGTGACAGTAGTAATATAGGTATTTCTAGTGTTTCCATTCCATCATCTATGTCTTCGCTCCCCCTTCCTAGCGGGAAGCCATCTTTCCTGAGAGTCCTAAGAGACATCTCCTCGGGTACGAAGGAAGACACTGAACAACATAGTGATGATGATGATTTGTTTTCCGCGAGTCAGCCAATGGAGTGTGTTGCGGCGGTAGTGGAGGTGGAAGCGGGATCCGAGACGCATAGCTGCGGTAGTGGGGGTGTTGGTGGTGGTAGCCGTGGTGGCAGATGCAGTAATGAGGGGGGGCATGGAGCCCGCCATGATGTCACATCACATTCACAACACAGTGACAGAAGTGGCGGGGATGATGAGGAAGGCTATGATGATGATGTTGTTTTAGACAGGACGTGGGAACCAGGTGACGAGGTGATGATGGCGTCAGAGGAGGAGGTTAGTAGTGGCGGCACTGGCCGTGATAAACAGCCAAGCCGAGGTAGGGGCAGAAGTCAATCTGCAAAATGTTGCAGCGGTAGGGTCAGCTCAGGAGCCAGTGACGGCGACACTGATGCTGGTGTAGGCTCCCGAAAAAAGCCTGCCAGACAAGGGGCAAGCTCGGGTGGTGGTGGTGGTGGTGGTGTTGGTGGTGGACGTGGTACTACTTCTTTACGGTACTCTGCCGCGTTGCAATTTTTCTGTAACTTCCCGGAGGACGAAAACATGGCACAGTGCCGTATCTGCAAGCAGAAAGTAAGGCGTGGGCAGGGCAGCAATGTAGGAACTACCGCTCTACGTAAACACATGGAGTGGCATCACAAGGCCATGTGGGACAATCTACATGCCCCACCATCATCATGTACATCTAATGAAGACCCCACTGCCGCTGCTGCTGCTGCTGCTCCGAGTCCCTGTCATCTAAGTAGTAGCCAGGCCTTATCCACCATGTCGTTGTCATCGTCATCATCACTGTCATCTAGTGCTACTCCTACGTCCCGTTAGTTATCCATTACGGAATTGTTGTCCAATAAGCAACAATATATACCCAGTCATCCACTTGTCGTGCGGCTTAATTCACACCTGGTTAAGTTGTTGGTGGTGCAGTCGCTGCCGTTACACCTGGTCGACTCCGCCGGCTTCAAGCAATTGATGGTGTATGCTCAGCCTAGGTGGTGAATACCTAGCCGACATTACTTCTCCAAAACAGCTGTCCTTGCCTTGCACAAGCATGTGGAGGAAAAGGTGTGCCAGTCCTTGCAATTATCCGTGTGCAACAGGGTACATGCCACCGTCGACACGTGGAGCAGCAACTATGGGCAGGGACAGTACATGTCTTTCACGGCCCACTGGGTCAATATTTTGCAGTCCGATGCACCACCGCAGCAATGCCAGGCATTACCACCTCCACGCTTGTATCTTTCTGGTTCAACTCCGGACACCAGGCGCCTACCATCCTCCTCCTCCTACTCCTCCTCCTCCTCCTTGCCTTCCTCCTTGGATGTCTTCCCGTCCCCGACAGGACACAGCGTATCTTCCACTCCTCCTCCCTCCTCTTTTCATAGGTGCAAGGTGAAGCGCCACAACGCTGTCTTACACCTGCTGAGCCTGGGCGAGAAAAGCCACACAGGGCAGGAGCTGCTGCTCTGCATCAAGGAGGAAATCTCACACTGGCTGTCTCCTCTGAAACTCACACTGGGCAATGTTGTCTCTGATAACGGGAAGAACGTTGTGGCTGCATTGCGTCTAGGTCACCTGACACACGCACCTTGCATGGCACATGTGATCAATCTGGTCATAATACGCTTCTTAAAGTCATATGTTGGTTTGAAGGGTGTGCTGGCCATGTCCAGGAGGGTTTGCGTTTGCTTTAGACGTTCGTATGCATTTAAGCACGCCCTCCTGGACTTGCAGCGTCAAAACAACCTCCCAGAACACAGCCTGATTTACGACGTTCCAACACGCTGGAATTCCACCCTGCACATGTTGGACCGTCTGTACGAACAGCGGAAAGCCGTGAATGATTTCCTGATGCAGCAGATGGGCAGCGTTTGGAACCAGTGTAATTTCGAGCTCAGGCACTGGCAGCTTGTTAGAGACGCATGTCGCGTTTTGAGGCCCTTTGAAGAGGCCACACGATTTGTGAGCCGTGACGCTAGCGGAATGAACGATGTTATGCCGCTGATATTCATTATGGAGCAAATGCTTACTGCGATGATTCAGCAAAGGATGGAGGAAGGATCACATCTGGCTATGGATGTTGAGGAGTAGGAGGAGGATGAGGATGAGGAAACAGGACCTGAAGAGGAGCTGGATTTGGAGATGGAATCACAGGAAGGGATAGGGGACGAGGCAGCCGCACAATATGACAGTGATGGTGGTGATGACGAGTCTGACGACGACCTTGATGATGGACAACCATGGCAGTATGGGGGGGAGATGGAACCAACCGGGCCCTCTGAAACGCTGGCCAGGATGGCGAGCTGTATGCTTCGTTACTTGCGCGCTGACTGTCGCATTGTTAGCATGAAGCAAAGAGATGAGTACTGGATAGCCACACTTTTAGACCCTCGGTATAATGCCAGAATGGGGGAGTTTTTTGCGCCTTCCGAGAGGGAGGCAAAATGGGCTTATTATCGAGGGAAGCTATGCAGCCAGCTTGTCACGGCTTTCAAACGGCAAACACCTGCTGCAAGCATGTCTGACCGGGGGGCCACTCTCCGCTCCCCACTGTCTCATCGTTCCACCGCCTCTGGCAGAGCTACCTCTGCAACAGGCGGCAGCCGCGACAGCAGCAGCAGAAGCAGCAGCAGCCAATTCAGTTTGGAAAATATGATGACAACATTTTTACATCCAATACCCCGACCTGACACACATCGTAGTCACCAAAGGGATGTTCACCATCACCAGGTGCAGCACCTAAACAACCAGGTTCACTCGTACCTGGACTGTGCCCTTTCTCCGTCAGAAATGCTGATCCCAAACCCCATGGACTTCTGGGTCAGCAGATTGGATCATTGGCAAGAACTGGCCCAGTTTGCCATGGGTGTACTGTCTCGTCCACCCTCCAGTGTAGCATCAGAGAGGGTATTCAGCGCGGCAGGGGGCTTCGTCACCCCTAAGCGAACAAGATTGTCCGCCAACAGCTTGGAAAATCTCACGTTTCTGAAAATGAATTAAGCGTGGATCGGTGAGGATTTTAAAACCCCTGTGCCTGATGCCACTGATTAGATCTGACATTGCTGCTGCTGCCGCTGCCGCCTGCTACTGTCGCCTGCTACTACGGGATACTGTTCTGTCCACTTTTTTTTTAATGTGCCGCTGTTGGTGCTGCTACTACTTCTACCACCAATCCACCCCCAGTGCCGTCTGCTACAAGCAGGCCTGCCCCACCCACAGGGCTTTGTCCTGTGACTGTCGTCCAGTCTCTTTTTTTAATATGCTGCTACTACTACTACTACCAGTCTACCACCCTTGCTGTCTGTGTTGGCTACCTCTACTACCACCAATACACCTCCACTGCCGCCCGTCTGCTACAAGCAGGCCTGAGGCCTGCCCCACCACAGGGCTTTGTCCTGTCACTGTCGTCCAGTCTCTTTTTTTAATGTGCTGCTACTACTACTACCAGTCTACCACCCTTGCTGTCTGTGTTGGCTACCTCTACTACCACCAATACACCTCCACTGCCGCCCGTCTGCTACAAGCAGGCCTGAGGCGAGGCCTGCCCCACCACAGGGCTTTGTCCTGTGACTGTCGTCCAGTCTCTTTTTTTTAATGTGCTGCTACTACTACCAGTCTACCACCTTTGCTGTCTGTGTTGGCTACCTCTACTACCACCAATTTTGGCCCCACAAGACCTCTTCAAACCTGACATGGTGCCTAAAATATATTCCAATAAAAAGGAGGCCCAAAAATCCACTAGGTGCTCCTTTGCTTCTGAGGCCTGTGTTTCAGGCCATTAGCACACTAGGGCCACATGTGGGATATTTCCAAAAACTGCAGAATCTGGGAAATAAATATTGAGATGTAATTCTTGGGTAAACCCTTCTGTGTTACAGGACAAAATGTATTACAAATTAATTTTGGCAAAAAAAATGAAATTTGAAAATTTCACCTCTACTTTCGTTCAATTCCTGTAAAACACCTAAAGAGTTAAAACACTTTCTGAATGCTGTTTTGAATACTTTGAGGTGTGCAGATTTCAAAATGGTGTGTTTTATGGGGGTTTCTAATATATAGGGCCCTCAAAACCACTTAAGAACTTACCTCGTCCATGAAAATATAGCCTTTTGAAATTTTTCTTTAAAATTTGAGAAATTGCTGCTAAAGTACTAAGCCTTGTAACGTCCTACAAAAATAAAAGGATGTTCAAAAAATGATGCAAACATAAAGTAGACATATGGGATATGTTAATTAGTAACTATTTTGTATGGTATTACTATCTGTTTGACAAGCAGATACATTTAAAATTAGAAAAATCATAATTTTTTCTAATTTTCCCTAAATTTTGGTGTTTTTCACAAATAAGCAATAAATTTATCGAATTTATCGAATGTTTGAAAAACGGCCGCGTAAAAAAACACTGCCTCGAAAAAGAAGTGCAGGACACTTCTTGGGACATTTGTGGACTGTTTTTCATAGACTCTATTAGAAAAAGCTCCAAAATCGCGAGTGGATCAAAAAACGAAACGCAAGGGAAAACAGCTCCATATTTTCAGACGTTTTTGACTCAGCATGTGAACATACCCTGAGTAAGAGAGTAGGGGATACTAAAGGTTTACAAACTCTTAAATTGTGCAATTAACTTTTTATAAACTATTTTAATACAGAGTGCCTGCTCCATCTCCTAGCCTAGCATGTAGTGTTGACACAAGCAATCTTGGCTATTAGAATCAGCTATTAGATTCATAATCTGCAGTACAGTGAGGCTGCTTCCAATAATACAGGAGACAGGGAAACAGAGCTCCTTTTATTTAGAATTTAATATGTTATGCACGATGTGCAGCACGGAGGTACACCTGCAATATCTATTAAATAAGAAAGGATGACTCATAAAGTATATTGCAGTAGAAAGAAAAATGAAGGTTCTAGCTTATTTTATTTTTTAATACAAACAGGAGGTACACCTTAAGATAAGACTGAGGGGGAGCTGAATGGAATCTATACAAGGTTATATACCAACAAAAATCAAAATATATTCTGAGAAATAATCAAAAAAATGACAAATACTATAAATTGTTTAGCATAAGAACTTAGGTTTCATGTGCTCTGGAATTGTATGACATGCATATATTTCCTTGCTTTTGTTCTGAATGTATTATTTAAGCCATATAGGCAAAAAGCTGTGTTCTTTTCAAGTATTGCTTCAATGTTAAAAATATTCATAATAAACTTATTTCTCATCGAGATTATTATTATTATTATTATTATTATTATTATATAAAGTTGGCTGACTTCCCATTTCGCAAATACTAGAGACATGTTCAATGATGACTGGATTTACTGCTCGAGAGCTATATGTACAAAATGCCGTTCCCACTAATAAAAACATTTTAAAATCATATGAAAATCACAAATTTTTTTGCAAATAAAGACGCAAAATGAAATCAATATATCCATTTATATTATTGAACAAGGACCATATAAAGTCAATACTTACATGATATCACATTGCCACCTGCATTGAAACTAAGTATTCCTCTATCATAGCAGAGAGCTATATGACATGTATATAAGTATCAAATGGAGACTACAGCACCAGCTGTTACTGCATGAGCTTTAACCTGACCCTGAGGACCAGGAGCCTTTCCCACAGGGCTGCCCATAGACACAAGGCTCCTGGGATATTTGATGCAGTAGCTCAATACAAATCATTTTTTTATGTCATTTTAATTTTTAATAAATCCTTCACTGATAACCTCACCTTAACATTTTATTTTATGTTAATGTGTTACTATGTTTTATGTAGACTGGAGCAGACATTTGTGGATTTTTTCAAGATACCACCTACGAATTATGTGCCCGGTGGATGGAACTTGGAGCATTTTACCCATTTTCAAGAAATCACAATGGAATAGGATGGGTGGTAAATTATTATAGAAATGTTACTTTGGTTTTGTTTGATTTTACTGTCTTTGATCCGAAATTTTTTAGCAATCATATATATACTATATTCTACGTTTCATTTATTTTTATTTTATTGTGACTATAGGTCTTATTCTTTGTTATACATTAAACATATTGTACTTGTGCTTTAGAAATATACTAGGGCACTATAAATCAAGTAAAAGATGAGAATGATCTTTAAAATTGAACTCTGCCTTTGGAGCTACATTACTGAAATATTAGTAAATTATCTCAATAATGTTATGCTAACAAATTGTCATGCTGTCTCCATTAGTGAATAATGTTGAATAAACCAATGATATTACTAAATAATAAGGGCATCCATGTATAAATCACATGGGTCAACAGCAGGAATTGTATTATTACAAATATTATTTCTATATTTCAGAGACAAGATCCAGTCAGCTTTGATGCAAACTTTGAAGCTTTATCAAGAAATGTCCTGAATATTAGATATACGCTTCTGCCTTACTTATACACCTTGCTTTTTGATGCTCATACTACTGGTTCAACTGTGGTGAGACCGCTTCTGCATGAGTAAGTAGCTTAATTTTATGGCATTTTCAAAACATTTCTAGATTCTATATTTCATTTGGAAATTCTCAACAAAAAAAAAGAAACGAAAACTAGAAATCCAAAAAGCTTGAAATAGTAATATTAATTTAAAAAAAAGCAAGTTCAGTCAGATAGAAAATCAGATCATACTTGCTCATGTTCGTAAACGTGTTTCATAGGGTGAATTTCCGTGGCACTTTATAATAGTATGATCGTGATAGTTAACCTTCTGCATCTTGCTATAAACTGAATGGTGTTGAGAAATTAAAACTTCAAACATTTTTATGAGCCCAAAATTTTCTCTGAGAACTTGTACCTTCCATTATAAAATCTCTTATGGTTTGTCAGAAAGCTGCATTGCTTAATACAGTAGGTGAAAACCTAGATTAATAAAGGGCTGAATAATTCTGTTGCCCACACTGGAACCCAATGATGAACCTGTTACCTTTATTACCACACATTACAGACATTAGCCTGTGTTTTTCTTACATTACTTAACTAGATAATTTTCCAAAAACTAGTAAGTAACATGCAAGTGTGATAAATCGCCAAATCAAGAGCTAATCTTAGCAAGTCGATAACATTCCCAAGACTTGCATTTATACGTTACAATAATCGTGTGTTCTTTACATAATTGTTCCTCTCATGCTGTTTCCATTACAAATGACAGGTGCCTGTTTACATGACTAGATGTACTTGCAACCAATGATAAGTCAGCATAAAAGATGCGAATTACAAACGAGCGAATAATCACGGATCGTTTGCTCGCTGCACGAGTTTACACTGGACAATAATTGAGAATGTTAATTTGATCTAAAAATTTATTTGGGCGATTGTCGCCATGTGTAACAGGCCCTTCAGAGTTGTTACGAAAATTACATACAGTGGAGGAAATAAGTATTTGATCCCTGGCTGATTTTGTAAGTTTGCCCACTGTCAAAGTCATGAACAGTCTAGAATTTTTAGGCTAGGTTAATTTTACCAGTGAGAGATAGATTATATATAAAAAAAAAAAAAGAAAATCACATTGTCAAAATTATATATATTTATTTGCATTGTGCACAGAGAAATAAGTATTTGATCCCCTACCAACCATTAAGAGTTCAGCCTCCTCCAGACCAGTTACACGCTCCAAATCAACTTGGTGCCTGCATTATAGACAGCTCTTACATGGTCACCTGTATAAAAGACTCCTATCCACAGACTCAATGAATCAGTCGGAGTCTAACCTCTACAACATGGGCAAGACCAAAGAGCTTTCTAAGGATGTCAGGGACAAGATCATAGACCTGCACAAGGCTGGAATGGCTACAAAACCATAAGTAAGACGCTGGGTGAGAAGGAGACAACTGTTGGTGCAATAGTAATAAAATGGAAGACATACAAAATGACTGTCAATCGCTATCGATCCGGGGCTCCATGCAAAATATCACCTCGTGGGTTATCCTTGATCCTGAGGAAGGTAAGAGCTCAGCCGAAAACTACACGGGGGGAGCTTGTTAATGATCTCAAGGCAGCTGGGACCACAGTTACCAAGAAAACCATTGGTAACACATTACGCCGTAATGGATTAAAATCCTGCAGTGCCCGCAAGGTCCCCCTGCTCAAGAAGGCACATGTACAGGCCCGTCTGAAGTTTGCAAATGAACATCTGGATGATTCTGAGAGTGATTGGGAGAAGGTGCTGTGGTCAGATGAGACTAAAATTGAGCTCTTTGGCATTAACTCAACTCACCGTGTTTGGAGGAAGAGAAATGCTGCCTATGACCAAAAGAACACCGTCCCCACTGTCAAGCATGGAGGTGGAAACATTATTTTTTGGGGGTGTTTCTCTGCTAAGGGCACAGGACTACTTCACCGCATCAATGGGAGAATGGATTGAGCCATGTACCATCAAATCCTGAGTGACAACCTCCTTCCCTCCACCAGGACATTAAAAATGGCTCGTGGCTGGGTCTTCCAGCACGACTATGACCCGAAACATAGAGCCAAGGCAACAAAGGAGTGGCTCAAAAAGAAGCACATTAAGGTCATGGAGTGGCCTAGCCAGTCTCCAGACCTTAATCCCATTGAAAACTTATGGAGGGAGCTGAAGATCCGAGTTGCCAAGCGGCAGCCTCGAAATCTTAATGATTTACAGATGATCTGCAAAGAGGAGTGGGCCAAAATTCCATCTAACATGTGTGCAAAACTCATCATCAACTACAAAAAACGTCTGACTGCTGTGCTTGCCAACAAGGGTTTTGTCGCCAAGTATTAAGTCTTGTTTGGCAAAGGGATCAAATACTTATTTCTCTGTGCACAATGCAAATAAATATATATAATTTTGACTATGTGATTTTCTGTTTTTTTTTTTTAGATAATCTATCTCTCACTGGTAAAATTAACCTAGCCTAAATATCCTAGACTGTTCATGTCTTTGACAGTGGGCAAACTTACAAAATCAGCAAGGGATCAAATACTTATTTCCTTCACTGTAGTTATGTTACTTTTACTTACGGTATAAAGATATTGGCCCTTTTTTTAGCTGGACTGTTTTGAAAAAGTGACAAACTGTTGGATCGGCAGACATATGATTGTCAATTGTAAACTTTGAATTTTATTTTATTAGCATACTCATGAATTACAAAGTGAAAGTTTTACCATCAGTTACTATGGATCTAATGCAAATGCTACAATCGATATGACAGCACTCCCTGTTTTCACTGCAAAATAAATGGCCACCATAACTGTCATATCTCTAAGTATAAGAAACTTAATTATTAACATGATTACCAAATTGTACTCAACAAGTTTACTAATATATGGACTTTTTTACATTTTAAGCAGAAATCCTGTTTTCTATATTATGGATATTGTAAATGTAAAGCTGCAGTATTTGTGTCTTCAGACTATAAAGTGTGAAGAAATTGAAATCACTGGTAAATAGATCCTTGACTTTTCTGAAAAGTTTTTACAAATCATTACATCTATTTTTTATTAACTCATTATCGGGTCACATGACTTCTATTTTCCCACTGGTTCCTTCACCTGCCAAGATACGATGGTTCACTAGACCACATGTGTGATGTGAAATATACTACGTGGTTCAGTCTGGCAGTCCGCCATCCAGTCTGGCCGTCCGCTTTCTATTATTTGGATCTCTGGTGCCTTGATATCTTTTTTTGAATTAAGAATATACCTGTGACAAAGTGGGAGGTCGCTCCAAATAAAGCATGGTGGTGCATGTGATTTGCCCCAACAACTCTATGTTATCAAATCAGAGAAGAGAAAAGTACTTGATCCAGCACTATTAAAAGGAAAATTCTTCCAATATTATTGTAAATTAGTTTAAAAATGCAATGAGCACAGAGAGGTGGATGAAGCAAACCTATGCGTTTCGAACAAATCACTCGTTCTTAATAATGGCTTGCCAGCTTACAATAAAGTTGGAAGAATTTTCCTTCTAATAATGCTGGATCAAGTACTTTTCTCTTCTCTGATTTAAACGTTGGCCGCAACGAGGATTCATGCACATTACGGGATGAGACGCTGGAGACGGTGAGCTGGAGGATTCTCCGCCTTTTTTCTCTTTCAGTCATCAAATCAGAATTTGGAAAGAAAGGGGCCTATACGATGTTCTGCATATGTATCCTGTTTTTCTTGTGTTCGCCTTTCATCAGAACGGCTAACTGATAAGAAGTTGTAATGATGCCCATATTGACTGTTGCTGAGACTTAAATAATTTGATGTAAGAGGAAAACTCAAGGACTTATATTTTAAAGTGATTTATTTATATTCTAACTCGAAATACTGTATACGTAAGAACACATATTTCATCCTTCTATGTATGTTAACTACTGTAGCAACTTACATTTTTAATTATGATTTTGCGATTTGAGATTTTTTATAATAAAATACATGATAATCACATTTGTTTGTTGTTCCAATTTTTAAGATTCATTGAAGATAAGGCAACATGGGATATTTATGAACAATTCTTGTGGGGTGCAGCATTCATGATCAGCCCCGTACTCAGGAATGTAAGTAAAATCGAAATTCCTCACATTGATATAGACTTCAAAAACAGAGTTCTGCTGTTTCACAGATATATGATCTTTATCTTGACTTTTAATGCATTAACACCTTTACGACGAAGGATGGATATATCCATCCTATGCAGGAGCTAAATTCCCAGATAATGGCGGATATATCCGTTCTCTGATTGCGTGGGTACTGCCACTGTATCCACGCGATCAGCGGCACGAGCACCACTATTATACACAGTCTGGCTCCTGCCCAACTGCCGGAATCAAAGCGCTCTCTGATTCTGGAAGTTTAACCCATTACATGCAGCTGTCAATAGCAACAGCAGCATCTAATGTGTTTGACAGAGGAGAGAGCTCCCTCTGTCACCCCATCAGCGCCCCTGCAAAGAAATCGCGGGGTGCCGTTGGGTTTTCATGGCAGCCGGGGACCTAACAATAGCCCACAGGTCAGAGGCATAGCCTAATAGATTGCCTGTCAGTTTTACTCTGACAGGCAAAACTAGTAGGACAAAAACAAAAGTAAAATAGTTAAATAAAGTTTAAAAAAAAAAATACTGTAAAAATAAAATAAAATCACTTTTTTTTCCCCAAAAAGTGGTTTTATTTAGTAAAAGTGTCAAAACAAATAACACATATACATATATGGTATTGCCGCTATTGTAACAACTCGAACAATAAAACAAACACATGAATTAATCCGCTGAATGATTGATGTCCATTAAAACTGCAAAAAAACATGGCAATTTTTTTTTCTCCCATTCCCCCATAATAAAATAAAATGAAAGTTAAGCAATAAGCCCATGTACCCCAAAATATTACTAATGAAAACTACACACTGCCCTGCAAAATTCAAGCCCACATACGGCCACATTGACGGAAAAATAAAAATGTTACGGCTCTTGGATTGCGATGCAAAAACAAGTACATTTTTTCCAATAAGATGTCATTTTTTATGAAAATTTCTTATTTTCACAAGAAATAAAATACCCCATTCTGTTGCCCAATTTGTCCTGAGTGCGGAAATACCCCATTTGTGGTGATAAACTGCTGTTTTCGGCTTATGGGAGGGCTCAGAAGGAAAGGAGCGCTATTTGTTCTTTGGAGTCCAGATTTTGCTGGATTGGTTTTCGGGTGCCATATCGCATTTGCAGAGCCCCAGAGGTATCAAAGCAATGGAAAGCCACCAGAAATTACCCCATTTTGGGAACTACACCCCTCAAGGAATTCATTTATGGGTGTTGTGACCATTTAGACACCACAGTTTTTTCACAGAACTTATTTGAATTGGGCTGTGAATTTAAAAAAAAACATATTTTTTCCAATAATATGTAGTTTTGGCTCAAAATTTCTTATTGTCACAAGAAATAAAGACACCCATTTTTTTGCCAAATTTATCCTGAGTGCGGCAATACCCCATTTATGGTGATAAACTGCGATTTGGGCCCATGGGAGGGCTCAGATGAAAAGGAACGCTATTTGTTCTTTGGAGTCCACATTTTGTTGGATTGGTTTCCGGGTGCCATGTTGCGTTTGCAGAGCCCCAGAGGTATCAAAGCAATGGAAACCCCCAAGAAGCGACCCAATTTTAAAATTGACACCCCTTAAGGCATTCACCTAGAGGTGTAGTGAGCATTTTGATCCCACAGGTATTGTCTAAAAGGTAATGCGCAGCAGATGGTGCAGTGTGAGATTTGCAATTATCTATATATGTATGCCATTTCAGTGTCCAATATATTGTGACCCAGCATGTGTCACCGGAGATATACACCCTATAAATTGTAATGTGGGTTCTCCTGGGTATGGCAATACCCTACATGTGGCTGTTATCTGCTGCCTGGGAACGCAGCAGGGCTCAGAAGGGAAAGATGAGGGGGATAAGCTGTGCGGAGTGCATCAGGGTAGATTAAAAATCTAAGGGATGTATGATAAATTTTAAAACACTCTTTCATACAGAGTCCTGGTTTTTCGGGACACGTGTCACATTGATATATTGTGTCCTCCCTTATCCCCCTCTTATAGCAGACTTTGCACCTCTTTTGACTTTTCCCATTTGCCAGTTTGGGGAACTTCTTCTGGAAAGTGTTTCCCTGGTATGATGCGTGTGGCTTCGCTTCCAGAAGTACTGGGTGCCCCCTTCTGGTCCCTAAAGATTAGGTTCTTGATAACCACCTCTTGAAATTCCAGGAAAGTTCCCGTGTGGATTGCACATCGACATAGCACGTACGCATTGTACAATGCCATCTGTATGATGTGCACGGCCAGCTTCTTGGACCACTCTGCATGGCACTGTAGGGCTTCAGGACTTGATCTGTCAAGTTCACCCCTCCCATGTACCTATTGTAGTCCAGGATGCAGTCTACAGTACATGGGTACTGCTGTGGCCATGTATTGTTGTCAATACAAGGACAGCTCTCTTGTCCTTGTACTTGACACACAATATGTTACTGCTAGAATGTGCACTGCTCTCACCCCTTCTGAGTGTTTGCCCAAGCAGTGTCTTAGGGAGGCCTCTGAGATTTCTTCTAGCAGTGCCGCATGCCGCAGTACTTCTGGAAGCGAGGCACTTGAAGAGTGAGACGCTGGTATAAAAATAATCCAGGTAGAGGTGGTAACTCTGGTCCAGCAGTGGGTGCACCAAATCCCACGCAATTTTTGCATTAACTCCCAGTAAGGGGGGGGGGGGGCAATCTGGGGGCTGAATACAGCTGTCCTTCCCTTCATATATCCTAAATTTGTAGGTATACCCTGATGCACTCTCGCACAGCTTATACATCTTCACGCCATACCTTGCCCTCTTACACGGCAGGTACTGGCGGAATTGAAGCCTCCCTTTAAAATCTACCAAGGACACATCAATAGAAATACACTTCTCGGGGGTTTATGCTTGGCAAAACCGTGCACTGAAACGGCCTAATAGGGGTCTCTATTTATACAAACGGTCAAAACCTGGGTAATCTCGGGGTGGGCACTGCTATTATCAGTATAATGTAAGAAGCAAAGTATTGGCTACTTTTTTTTTATTAGGTTCCAGTTCAGAAATTGCTTTGAGAGGCCTATATATTAGGAACCCCTATCAAATACCCCATTTTAGAAACTAGACCCCTCAAGGTATTCACAACAGCATTTAGAAAGTTTATTAACCCTTTAGGTGTTTCACAGTAATTTAGAGCAAAGTAGAGGTGAAATTGACATATTTCTTTTTTTTTGTCAGAAAATCCTTTTTATTCCATTTTTTTCTGTAAAACAGAAGGTTTTACCGGAGAAACGCAACTCAATACTCATTGCCCGGATTCTCCAGTTTTGAAAAATATCCCACATGTGGCCCTAGTGCGGTAATGGCCTGAAGCACCGGCCTCCGAAGCAAAGGTGTAAAGGATCTGCCAGGCACAACTTCTGTGTATACTCCCATAGCTAATCAGTCTGCACCTGAGTCTGTGTCTCTGAGACTGACTCCATCTTCCACCACTCAGGATGGCAGGCTTAGGAGTGGGAGAGCCTATCGCAGCCTGGCCAGATGGAGCTAGCTCCCGCCCTCTGTCTATTTATACCTGCCTTTCCTGTTCCTCCTTTGCTTGTGATTCTTCTCGTGTGGTTTCCTGGCCCAGCTACAGCTTCTGACTATTTGATCCTGCTCCATACTGACCCTGGCTTACTGACTACTCTCCTGCTCTGCGTTTGGTACCTCGTGCACTCCTGGTTTTGACTCGGCTCGTTCACCATTCTTGTTGCTCACGGTGTTGCCGTGGGCAACTGCCCCTTTCCCTTTGCTTTGTGTTCCCTTGTCTGTTTGTCTCGTGCACTTACTGAGCGTAGGGACCGCCGCCAAGTTGTACCCCGTCGCCTAGGGCGGGTCGTTGCAAGTAGGCAGGGACAGAGTGGCGGGTAGATTAGGGCTCACTTGTCCGTTTCCCTACCCCCGTCATTACAAAAGGAGCACCTAGAGGATTTTGAGGCCTCCTTTTTATTAGGCACCATGTCCGGTTTGAAGAGGTCTTGTGGGGCCAAAACAGAGGAAATCCCCCAAAAGTGACCCTATTTTGGAAACTAGACCCCTTGAGGAATTCATTATAGTTTTCATGGGGTGCATGCAACTTTTTGATCAGTTTTTATTCTATTTTTAAGTGGCGTAGTGACTAAAAGACAGCAATTCAACTATTGTTTTTAATTCTATTTTTTTACAGTGTTCCACATGCGCTATAAATGACATATTCACTTTATTCTGCGGGGCGATACGATTACGGCAAAACCATATGTTTAGAGTTTTTTTTATGTCTTATGGCGTTTGCACAATAAAATACTTTTTGTAAAAAATCATTTACTTTTTGTGTTACCATATTCTAAGAGCCAGAACTTTTTTATTTTTCCATCAAGAAAGCCGTGCGAGGACTTGTTTTTTTGCGTATCGAACTGTAGTTTCGATCAAAACCATTTTTAGGTACATGCGACTTTTTGATCTCTTTTTATTCTATTTTTTGGGAGGTGAAGTGACCAAACAATTGTGATTCTGGTATGGTTTGTTATTTTCTTTTATGGCGTTCACCGCGCGGGATAAATAACAAAATTATTTTGTAGTCCAGGCTGTTACGGACGCGGCAATACCAATTATGTATAGTTTATTTATCTATTTTTATTAATAATAAAGGACTGATAAGGGAAAAAGCAGGATTTTTACTTTTTTTACTTTTAAAACTTTTATTTTCTTATTTTTACACAACTTTTTATTACTTTTTTTTTACTTTTTTACTTTGTCCCACTAGTGTATTTGAAGGCAGGAGTCCCTGATCGCTATTCTAATACACTACACTACATGCGTAGTGCAGTGTATTAGAGCTGTCAGCTACTCACTGACAACAAGCATAGTGGGTCCTTACTTTGTCAGGACCCACTAGGCTTCCGTAGATGGCATAGCCGGATGCCATTTTTAGACGTCCGGTTGCCATAGCAACCATCGCTGCCCGCTATCATGTAGCGGGCCGGCGATGGTGGTTTAACCCCTAAAAAGCCGCGATCCCTATTGAACACAGCTTTTAAGGGGTTAATCAGCGGGGTCACATCGATCGGTCCCCACTATAGGAGCTGCGGCAACTTCTGAACGAGACAGCAGCTGTCACAGCTCCTGTATGTGTCAGGAAGACGGCCGAAATGGCCGTTACTCCCGTGACGTACTATTAGGTCATGGAGCGCGAACAATACAGCTACCATGACCTAATAGTAGGTCCAGGAGCGGGAAGGGGTTAAGGGGTTAAATACACAGCGGCAAGAAACTTTAACTTTTTCAATGGCTTAAGTGAAAAGTTACCCTGCTACAGCAAGTAATCTGAGTCAAGATAAAGATTGTGACTATATTCCTATTTACTTATATTATAATCATTTTTAATCTGTCACATCACAGATTTGATAGCGGATTGGAGGTAAACCATTGTCTGATTCAATATAAACCAGCAGAATTTGTGCAAATTATGAATACCGATAAAACATATTTTAAATAAAGCACAAAACCAGTCAAAAGAAGGATTTGTAGCTTATTATGTTTTACTGTGAAGATATAATAAAAGCTGAATGCAGTAGCCCCCACTCTCCAATCTCTCTCATGCATTATTTGCTTAATTGTAGAATTCAAGAAGTGTGGACGTCTATTTTCCAAACACAGTTTGGTATGATTATCACACAGTAAGTACAGATGTGTTTATATTTTTATTGATTAAAGCAATTAAAAGTAAAAGTGTTGTATGGAAAAATCGATGCTGCTTCGTTCCAGAAACAGCACCACTTTTGTCCATTGAATGTGTGTCTGATTGCAGCTCAGTCCCATTCAAGTGAACTCATGGCCATTGGCTGTGTCTGGCGCTGAGCTGCAATACCAGACATAGCCAATGTACATATTTACCAAAATGATCAGATTTTTTAATTACATTGTTAATTTTGCCTTTTTCTACATTTTTAATATATTGAGCATAAATGTGATTAAACAACATATCTATGGGCTGAACTTTATTTTGAAGCTGTACAGAATACTCCTATATACTTAATCGATCATGAGAGATAAAACAATGGCATTACATTTATTAACAAGAAAAATAAATTCTAACTTTGTTCCATAACGATTCTCCTGATTCTAAATATTTTTTTGTCATTAAAATGTATTTGTTGTTAACTGTCCATGTTTTACAATTTACTTCAAAGGGTATTACAATAGAAAACCCCGGTAGCAAGAAAACGCTGCCTGCACCACTAGAACACATTAACCTTCATGTGAGAGGTGGATACATTTTACCACAGCAAGCTCCAGCTTTTAATACAAATCAAAGGTAAACAATGACCAGTCTTGTGGGCACCTTTATGATATTTATTCATTTTTAATATTATCATACTAGTACGAATCAAGAAACATGCAATATAAATTTCTAATCATGTATACCAGTTTTTGGATGCTACAATAAGAATGATAATCCAGCTGGATTTAAGTGTTCTTTACATAATTAAATAATCATTATATGTTTAATATAAATTGACTATACTGAGGAATAAATCATAAAATGAATGCACAATAATCAAAATATTTATTATAAATATACGTTATAACATTTTTCTTTTATTTTTTAGTCGATTGAATCCAATGAAACTTCTTATTGCTTTGGATGCCCAAGAAAATGCCCAAGGACATCTTTTCTGGGATGATGGTAAAAGTATTGGTGAGTAATCACATTTTGAAATATTAGAACTAACATAATTAATGGAAACACAGTGTTTACTGAGAATGGGTAAGAAAAAAAGGTAGAAAGAAAAGAGTCATGCCTTATACTCTGTGAGGAGAAATTGTCACCATGACTTATCTTATTATACACAACATGTAGTGGGTCAGTATATGTTATTTCTATGAATATTTACCTGGACGTTGCGGTTATTTCTATTCATACAATTTATATTAGGCCTGTTGTTATTGGTTATGCTGTATTTTGATACTAGTAGAAAAAAAAAATCGAAAAACAGTACACATGTAAAACATACAGTATGATGATTTAAGTACAATATAGTTTTGTTTTGTTCCCTCTTCTCAAACTCCCCCCTCACAAATTGGATGTTTCATTTAGATTTTTCATTAACAAAAAGAATAACTGATTTAGTTTATTTAAGTATACACTTACTAATATATATATATATATATATATATATATATATATATATATGTTTACACCAAAGACTAAATGATTGCAGCACTCCAAGAGTGCTTGGAGTGCTGCGATCATTTAGTCTTTGGTGTATCTACAGGACTATATGGATTATGGATTATATATACATACAATACACACAGCTAACTGTAGTAACCATGCAACAGACGATTGCTCCCTGTATCATACAGGCTATTTTTTTCATGGCTCATGCCAGTACTTTATCATTTCTTCGTCTGTGTCTTTGTCAAATTAATTCGCCATGCAGGAGTAAGGGATTCATTTCACTGTGTTTTGTTTTTAGACTCAATTGAACAAAGACTCTATACAATGTATGAATTCTACGCTACCTCTGTAAGTATATGTTATATTCTACATACATTATATAAAGTATTGTATGTAAAAATTAATTTTCCACCAACATATACATTTAACTAATTCTAAAGATATTGTAAGCTTCATATTAGTATGTGATATGCACTGATCAGCCATAACATTAAGACCATCAGCCTAATATTACGTAGGTTCCCCTTGTGCCGCCCAAACATCTCTGATGCATGGAGGCATTGACTCCACAAGACCTCTGAAGCTGTTCTGTTCTTATCTGGTACTAAGACATTAGCAGCAGATACTTTATGTCCTGTAAGGTGAGGCCTCCATAGAGCTGAACTGTTTTCCCATCACATCTCATAGATGTTTCATTGGATTGAGATCTTGGGAATTTGGAGGCCAAGTCAACACCTTAAAATTTTGTTCATGTTCCTTAACCATTCCTGATCAATTTTTGCAGTGTAGCTGTTAAAAGAGGCCTTTGCCATTAGGGAATACTGCTGCCATGAAGGGATGAACTGTTTTGATGCCAGATAGCACAGGACACCTTCAGAGATCTCGAAGAGTGTATGCCTCGATGGATCAGAGCTGTTTTGGTGGCATGAGAGGGAACTTAATGTTATTAGGTAGGTGATTTTAATGTTATGACTGATGGCTCATGTACATGATGAGGTGTAGATTTCCTAACAGATAGTATAAATGTAGGCACTTGACGCTTTAATCTAATGAGATGCCATCTGTTGATTATACATTTCTATGGTGAATTAAAATCTGTAGCATTAACATTCTCATTAATATGAATCAATAATCAATTCTACCAAGTGACATATCAACCACATTGACACATAGAATTGTTTTTGATCTTTTAATCATTTATTGCCATCCCAGTATTATAAATGATCTCTCTGTAAAAGACTAGAAACCGTTTTGACAAGTCGGGTTATAATTTTTATTTCAAGCTTGCCTGTCAGTTTGTGTTGTGATTGTCCAGTAAAAATGAAATAAGACAGTGGTATCAATAAAACACTTGCCAGCAGAATCATATCAGTATACAAGCAAGACCCAGGAATGATATATTTTGTGCTCACTCTGGAGTAATTAGATATACAGTATATCACACATTCTTTCAACTTAAAGCCTTTATGGTAGGACCCCACAGCTCCTTCACCCATGGGTGTACCTTCTAAAGGATTTTTTTTCTTTCTTCTCTGAACGGCAAAGGGTGGGTGGGCGTGGGTGGGGTTGGATAGTTTTCTTTGTAAAAATATGTGTGTATGTATGTATGTATGTGTACATATATATATATATATATATATATATATATATATATAAATACAAAGAAGAGCCGCACCAGCAAGTAAAGGAAACTGCCTTTTCAAAGGTTTGCGTGTGCAAGCCTCCAAACCACGACCAACAGTCCAAAAAAATGTAGGAATTCAAAGAATAGGCAGCACTTGAATTCATATATATATATATATATATATATATATATATATATATATATATATATATATATATATGTGATTTTGTATGTGAAAAAAACAAAATAAACCAGGAAAGGCTTTTATATTGCCATAAGGTAAAAATTTTAATTGCAGCTCATGTCTGTGATGTTATTGCAACTGTGCATGATGCTGTGAAGCCTTAGCCTCAGTGAAAGGATTACATACAACAATTTTATTAACAAGATGATAAAATTGAAGGCTTTACACTACACATTTGTTCAGGCAGACATTTTCTATATTGAATGCATATATATATATATATATATATATATATATATATATATATATATATATATATATATATATATATATATATATATATTTATTCGCTGAAAGAGTTTGTAAGTACTTTGCTTTACTTCTTTACCTCTTACAGTAATCGGAAACACCACAAACAGATAAGCCGAGCAACTATAATGCAATGTTCTGCACTGCATTCTGGGAAAGTTAGTTTTGCCTACATCATATTACTGTACTGTGCTTAATGTAAATACTACACCTCTCAGAATGTAAATGTACATACAATAAACAAACAAACAAAGCATATCAAGAAATTTAAAGGGGCTCTGTCACCAGATTATAAGTGCCCTATCTCCTACATAATCTGATCAGAGCTGTAATGTAGATAACAGCAGTGTTTTTTATTTTGAAAAATTATAATTTTTGAGCAAGTTATGAGCAATTTTAAATTTAGTTTCTTAAAGGAACAGTGTCATCACCCAAAAAAATTTTCATATGTTCAAGATGTTAGTGCTTTATTAAAAACGTTTATATTTATTTGTGTATTTGTGTTTTACTTTTTCTTATTTTTACACTTTTTCTTCCCTATGGGGGCTGCCATTTTTTGTTCCATTTCTGTGTCTGTCGATTAACGACACATACAGACATGGAATACGGCAGCCACAGTCCCATAGGGACTGCGAACGGCTCCCGTCCCATTGACTGCAGTGTACGGCGTCTGTGTGGGAACTGCGCATGCGCCGCTCCCACACAGTCCTATTCGAAATTGGCGCCGTCCGGCGCCATTTTCCTGTGGACCGGAAGTCGCGGCCGGACAGTAATATTACTACTTCCGGTCGCGGCTTCCGGATTTGTGCACTTGCACCAGCGGCAACAAACGGAGCGGACGGGCCGGAGGGAGCCGCGGCGGCAGGAGCAGGTAAGAGATTTCAATGTATGTTCGTGTTTGTGTGTGTTTACTACTGTATGTAAACCTACTACACTGTGGGTTAGCTCAAAAAATGGCGACACACAGTGTAGTAGGTTACATCGTTCAAACCCCTCGTTTATCCCGGCACTAGCCAGGATAAAGGAGGGGGGAATGCTGAGAGCTCACTAGAGCGAGGGCTTTTAACCCAATGTTGCAATGCTGCAATTTTGGGAACAGCTCCATCTAGTGACCAAAAATGGGTAATATTATAAATTAGAAATAATTTATAATATTTCCTGGACTCGTGCAAAAAAATAAAAAAAATTTGAACAATGTTTAATCACCCACACACTAAATGTTTAATTTTTTTTAAAAAAACATGTTTTTCTGGCAACACATTCCCTTTAAAGACCAACTGGACGTGTTTTTACTTTTGACCAAGTGGGTATTGTAAAGCAGTGTATGAGGCTGACCAATCAGTGACACACTTCTCATTGTTCCAGCCCAGCTTCTTTCACTGCACAATCACACTGTACACAATCACACTGTAACAATGGGCTGGAACAATGAGAAGTGTATGACACTGATTGGTCACTGATTGGTCAGCCTCATACACTTCTTTACAACTTCCACTTGCTCAAAAGTAAAAATACGCCCAGTTGGTCTCTAAGAAACTAAATCTAAAATTGCTCATAACTTGCTCAAAAATGATCGTTTTTCAAAATAAAAACCGCTGTTATCTACATTAGAGATAGGGCATTTATAATCTGGTGACAGAGCCTCTTTAAACTGAGTTGTTTGCAGAACTGTGAATGCTGCTCTGGAATATAACACCTCCTGTAACAAAAATTCAGTAGAAGAAAAATAATCCAATGTATTTGCAGTTACTTAATTTAGATTATGAATTAGATTTTAGGTTTATGTTATGTTGTTTCTATTGTGTCCCAAGGAAGAAACCCTTTGTGAATGTTTAATTGGTTAAAAATGTTTGGCTTCTACTATCAGTAGAGTATATCTGTAGAACAGTCCATCAAACATATGTCCTAGATGTTAGCCACTAGTATGTCTGTATTGGCTGTTGAAGTCTATGGACACATGAAATTTATATATTAGGATATTTCTCTGGCATTTATATGTTGAAAGATATATGAGAGATACAATTAGAAATCCATCTTGCTTATCTGATATTTAGTTGCAAATGCATTTGTGTTTATTTCCTTATTTCTTATTTTAGATGTCCATAACTTTGAAAGTCACAAACCTCTATTACACGGACTCAAATATTCTAATATTTGATGAAATTAAAATACTTGGACTATCCAAATCTATTTTCAGGATCGATGTAAAAAAGGATGGTGTGACCCAACCTTCTTCCCATACAGTTTCAAATAATCCAGATACCAAGGTAATAATAACGAATACAGTAAATACTAATACACTAGGGCAGACATCCTAACCAAAATGCGCCGGAATTCTGGTTTAAATTGAACCAGAATTATGGTGCACATGGTCTGCTCCATATTTATTAACTCTTTTAGACCCTTTTTGCACTGCACTCCACAAGAAGGCGTGACTTAGCATGAAAGTGGTCCCGGTCTAGTGGAAAGTGGGTGTGGCTTAAAATGCTCCACCGTACACTAAAATTGCGCCAAAATTTTCATGCAAAAAACCTGGTGTTAATTAAGCCAACCAAGAGGTGGTATAAGGAAAAGAAAAGCTAGATGCACCAAATTCATCTTACAGCATGCACCACTTATGATAAATTTGGAACATCTTCTAACTGAATTATCTAAGTTTACACTAGACAGCATTAGAAAATCTGGTCTATTATATGCGGATAAAATAAATAGATTTTCTTATCTTTAAGCCTGGTGATCACTTAATATTGCCATGCTTATAGTCTACCTAATAATAGTTAATAACCTAATTCAGCCTAGAAATGTTTCATTTTCATCTTGTCTGTCTATAAATAGTTTATTCATTTATAGATCTTGAAAATGCACAGTCATGTTCATGTTATAACAGTTTTTTTTACCAATAAACAACCCTTAATACTTAATATACCCTCCTCACAGATTGCTCATATAACTGGCCTTCATCTGGTGTTTGGAGAATCATATACCCTTGAAATCAATAATGATCTGTACAGGATTGACTGTTACCCTGAAGAAGCTCCCACAAAAGAAAATTGTGAACAACGTGGATGCATTTATGTTGTATGTATTTAGATCTGTCTTAACAAAAACAACTAGAAATAACTTAGAGGAATTAGTGTAACATTTTAAATCATTAAAGCTAAATTGTGTAAACAGTTGTATTGAAAAGTACAGTTAACCACACATTTCATTACAGTTGGGGCTGCGGGTGCCAGACATATCCCGGCCAAATGTTTGCCAATAGGGCATAGTTGCCAATTAATGTCTATGGGCACATCAGCATATACACTATATGGCAATAGTTTCGGCACACCCCTCAGTCATTGAGTTCAAGTGTTTCATTAAGTCGCATTACCACAGGTGTATAAAATCAAGGCACTATCCATGCAGTCGCCTTTACAAACATTTGTTAAAGAATGGATCGTTCTAAAGAGCTCACTGAATTCCAGCATGGTATTGTAATAGGATGCCATCGATGCTACAAATGAGTTCATGAAATTCCTTCCCTCCTATATATTCCATCATCAACTGTGATTGGTAATATTGCAAAATGGAAGCGTTTAAGAACCACAGCACCTCAGCCACAAAGTGGTAGACCATATAACGTTACAGAGCAGGGTCACCGAGTTTGAGGCGCATAGTGCATAAAAGTGGCCAATGTTCTGCTGACTCAATAACTGCAAGTTTTCAAACCTCCTCTTGCATTAACATCCGTACAGAAACTGTGCACCGGTAGCTTCATGGCATGAATTTCCATGGCCGAGCAGCTGCATGAAAGCCTTGCATCACAGTTTATTCATGTTTTTCAGTTTTTTTATTTTACACGTAAGACAATAAAAGAACAAAAAAAAAGAGGAAAATGCGAAAAACTTAAGTATACATACTTTTTATCTGGGTAATGGATCTGGGGGATAGAGGGAGTTCCTCCCTAATTGTAATGGCTCAGATGACACTGTCGCTATTAACTGCATCATCGGAGGGATTAAATTGGCAGAATTATAGTTATCTCCGATCCTAGCCATTGCAGGCAGGTGTCAGCTGTATAAACAGCCAGCACCCACCGCGGATAGTGCGAGCTCAGCTCTTGAGCCCATGCCATATTTTGACAGCGGAGACTTGTACGGCAGATGTCGCTAAGGGATTTAGGAATTCCTTTCTTCGAAAAACAATTTTTTTATATATTTTGGCTCATTATACAGTGCAGAATTTAAGTCAAACTCCATTACCCTATAAGGCAAACTCTTGTTCAAAGTGCACTCGTTTCTGTCTCTTTTCTGTTAAAAGAAGTGTGCATACTGGTTTATCAATGAAAAATCAATAGGAAAATCCAAATAACTTAAGCAGTGTATATACTTTATAGATAAAAAAAAATAATCTTAACTGACCTATTCCAAGGATTAAGTATTTTGCATCCACGTCTACCAATCTTTAAATTTTCTATTATATATTTTGCAATCTCAATCTAGGGACATCTCATAAAACATATGTTGGTTGATAATCAATATGACTTCAGACTGTTTTGGTACTAATTCCAATTAACGCGTTTTTCAAATGTAAATACGAGCAAATAAAACAATATTTAAGACAGTGGGAGTGAAATTATTAGCAGCTTTACCATGGCGTTAAAAAGTTGCAAATTATGAAGCATGCCATGTTTGCACAATAATTTCCACTTTTTGCTGTTTTACGCTTCCCTTGCCACTTTTCAAAAGTGGCAAGAAAAACGGATGAGATTTAGCGGGATGGGCATGGCCATCCCCAGACTGACAGATTTACTATAATATACATCAGGAATTGATGTAATTAATAGTGAAATTTTATACCTGCTCATAGTAGATTAATTATAAAAGGTGATAGATATCAATGTAGAAGCAATTGGAGTGCGTTCTACATTAAACAATGCCGGAGGAGATCTTATTTGACCAAGCTATAGCTTTGTATCAATCATATAGAAAAAAAGACTTCTTCCCAATCTAACGTGACTACTTTTACCAGATAGATTGTAATCCTACAGAAGTCTATAGATAAAAGAAATACCCTTTTTTATTTTTGTGTTGTTAAAGCGCTCCATAAAGGTATGAATGTGATGTGTGACACCTAGAGTTGTAGTCCAGTTAGCATCCTTATGTAAGAGATGACAGATTTGTAAATTACGGGGGGGGGGGGAGGCCCTTCTATAGATAGAAGTAATTTGGTAACTGGTCATATATGTTAGTACAGTAGGTGATCTTTCATAAATAATCAATTCATATTACCTAGACCAGCCTCTGCCCAAATAGAAGATGGACAGTTTGAAGTACTGTACAGTATGGTATGATGGTAATATGAATTTGGAATTTATTTAATTGTAACCAATTGTTCTTACTTAACAATTTCCAGTCAGCAGCTTTAAAAAAAAACATTCAAGTGACTGGCAACCAGTAGTTGTTTTAATGTGCAAGTTAAAACCTGTGCTTGTTCAGTGGATACCCAGCTTAAAGGCTATGTACACCTTTGACATCGATTTATTTATTTTTCAACAAAATTGTGCAACAATGTGATTGGTGCAACTTCCTAAATACATTTTATGAAACATTCTTTCTACTCTTTGAGATACAGCTGTTTTGTATTCTGTATACAGCTGTATCTTGCAATAAATCTTGTATTCGTCAGGTCCACGAGTCTGACTGGTTCAGTGTCAGTGGGTTCTGTGGTGTCTCTGACATGCAGGATCAAGTAGTTAACGATCACATCTAAGTTCATCATTTAGATCTGATCATTTACATGTGACGGATTCAGGTGTCAGCGAATGATACAACTGTTCTGTATACGATATACAAAGCAGCTGTATCTCAAAAAGTTAAAATAATTTTTAATAAATTGTATTTAGGAAGTTGTGGCAATCACACTGATGCACAATTTTATTAAAAAAAATAAAATAAATGATGTCAAAGGTGTACATAGCCTTTAAATCTTGGTTGTTCTGCCACCAATGGTTTAGTTGTTGTACCATTATAGCCTTATGGTATAGATGAATATTAAGCACTCCCTTACTGGTCAAAGCTAACGGTGTATGAAAAGTTTTTTTTGGGTAACTATTGGTTCTGTATTACCCAGATATAATTGAAAAACGTGAGTGTATTTGTTTAAATCATTTCAAGGGGAAATAAATGAGTATGCAGCGCAGTATATAAAAATGTTTAAAGGCTATGTACACCTTTAAAAGGAGATTTTTTAAATAAATCAATGTTTTATGTGTTTTTAAACAACTTTTAAATCAACGTTTATTATTGTTTTTTTTCTACGTTTTACTATGTATCTTGTATACCTAGAAGCTGTATCATTCTGTCTCAGTCGAGTCCGTCAGTTCAGTTGAGCTGATGGCTTGACTGAAAGCTGGTGCTGCGTATCTCTGACACACAGGATCCAGCTAATAAAGATTTCATTTCTCAGTTAATAACTTAGATGTGATCGTTATTAGCTGGATCCTGTGTGTCAGAGACACGCAGGACCCGAATTCAGCCAAACCATCAGTTCAGCTGAACTCACTAAATCGGCTGAGACAGAATGACACAGCTTCTACATGTACAGGATACATAGAAGCCGTATTGTAAAAAGTACCCTTTTTTTAATTAAAAGTCAATTTAACCCCTTAAGGACACAGCCAATTTTGGCCTTGAGGACAGAACAATATTATATTTCCCTCTTTGCATCCCGACGCTCATAACTCTTTTATTTTTTGTACGACGTAGTTGTTTGAGACTTTGTTTTTTTGCGGGACGAGTTGTACTTTATGTATGTACCATTTTTGGTACAAATACATTATCGTTTAATTACTATTAATTTTTATTTTGGCGAAATTGCAGAAAAAAAGCAGTTCCGCAGCAGTTTTAATATGTTTTTTTTACACCATACACCAACCATAAATAAGGTTATACATTTGTTGTACAGGTTGTTACGGTCGTGGCGATACCAAATATATCTATATTATTTCAGGTTTTGGGACTTATATTTTAAAAAGTTTATTTATTATAAAAAAATGTGTGTTTCTGTGTATTTTTTTACTTATTATTTATTTATCATTTTGATTTTTATTTTGTAACTGCAATGTACTGGCATAGATCTATATGCCAGTACATTAGCCTGTTACTGATCGTACACAAGCAGTTGTTAGGGCATACCTCAGTATGCTCTAACAACAGGAAATATGTTCAGACAGCCCTGGGGTCCTTCAATGGACCCTGGGCTGTCTGCCCATACGAGTTGTGGGCTTTGATCGCGTCACAGTTATTTTCTGTGACGCGATCAATGTGCAGTCCCCCCTTCTTGAACGCCGCGATCAGCTTTCATCTCAGCGTTCAAAGGGTTAACGGCGGAGAGAAGATGTTTCTCTTCTCTCCGCTGTCAGAGCGGGGTCATGGCTGCGTATTACAGCAGTTGCCCCGCTCTCGATCGCCTGCAGAGATGGCTGTCACACAGGTCGAGAATCTTCGCTCTAATGCGCCAAATACTCGCCGTTCAGGACGAGCCTTCTCGTCCTGTGTCGGCAACCAGTTAAAGTTGTTTAAAAGCACATAAAACATTGATTTATATATAAAAATTCTTTTCAAAGGTGTACATAGCCTTTAAGCTTTGAGAGAAGAGATATTTTAATAAGATTATCCTTGCCAATGGGGAGAGTTTAAAGTAATTTATTCTAGTAATTTCAAGTAGCAGGGGTGTCACTAGATCCTTCAATCTGGAAGCTATGTTGATTCACAATTAAATAAAACCATTTTTTCTCATGAAAATTATATTGGCTTTTAATTTTGAATCCACGGCTAGTTAAAGATGAAATGATAATTGGGATTTGTTAGCATTGATTTTTTTTATAAAATGAGACCAATAAGTAATCCTTTAAAATTAGCATCAAGTTGTCCAAAGAAGTAAGTGGAGATGTACAGATGATTATTATGTCATCAGCATATATTTTAATGGCTGATATATACAGGTTGGTCCTTATAGTTGCTGTCAGAAGTTCCATCACCACAATAGAGATTAGCGGCAAGAATGGACATCTCTGCCTCGTCCCATTAGAGATTCTAAAGGCCTTAGATCTACACCTATCTATATTTATTGTAACTGAGGGAGTTGAATTTAATGATAGGATGGCATTGAGGATAGAGATGAAAAAAATTATAAATGAATCATAGTATGTCTATGGGGCTCTTTGGTGTCATTTATGTAATTGATGTTGTCAAATAGTATTTATTTCCACTCTCATCTGTTTTTTTGTGGACATAAAGCAGATCATGCTACACATTTAGCTGTTACATTCCTGGATGATCTGTTTAATACTCCATAGCAATCAATGGGAATCAAAATACTTTGGTATCTATATAAATCTATTTTGGAAACCATTCATTACTTCATCGTATATTATGGCAATTTCACTGCCTTGATTCTGTGTGGGGCATGGCTACATTTTTTGTTTGTTGAACTCCTTCATTCCACTGATTAATCTACACCGGTACAAAACATGTGTGAATGCTGGCATAAAAGGTTTATTTTATGTTTCATAATAAATGGAAAATGGATATCTAGGGAAGTATTATTTCAATAAATGTTTTGTACAAAGTAAATATGATCTAATTTGTAACCCCTCGCTGTCCAGTCCTGGTTTGGGCCTTGCTACTCTATACAGTACCTGATTGTATATATTCGGCGCTCACTTCCCATGACTGTTGCAAAGAACCCTGGATCCATCATCACCCCAAACATTAGCATATAGCTGTTTTTGTTTGTTCTTAAGGTCTATTATTTAAAAAATCTTTTATTTTGTGTGCAAAAATGGATACAGTTTACACTATAATATGGTTGAAAAATTAATAGTAAAAATAACTGGGTCTAATTAAACAATTGATTTAAATATATGTAGATATATAAATATCCATATATCTATAGATATATATCTATAGATATATAGATATATATAGTACTTTGCATATAAATTAAATGTAGTTTACTAACTTTATTTTGGCTTTGATTTTCAGGAAGCCATTAATTCAAACCTTCCATTCTGTGTCTATCCAAGTTCTTTTGGTTATAGTGTAAGCAATGTGCAAACCGCTCCAACAGGAATAACAGCAGATCTACACAACGCACAGGGATTTTCACGTTATAATATCTCTCATCCAATAAATGATCTGAAATTAACTGTCACATTCCATGAAAATGAAATGCTTCAATTTAAGGTAAGATGTTTAACTATTGGTAATCTACATATATGTTCTGGTAAAGCTAATATATTATTGCAGGCAGAATTATTTGTTGTTATTATATCCCGGAAAAGCAGGAGCTTAACAGATTGATATGAAGTTTTATGGGTAAAGTTTCAGTATAAATTAAATTATTGTTCATTCTGGTTGTAGGAGTCCAGTGGGTAGGCCAACTTATTGTTTAATAGCCTTCACTGTATGAGTGTGCATATATGGAAATAGCTATCAGTCACTGATTAGGACCGCCCACTGGACTCCTAAACCCAGAATGTGCAGTGATTAAAATGAATAAAATAAACAAGTAATACTGAATCTTTTATTTTATCAATCTGTCCAGCTTTTCCTGAGGTATAACATGCCCCCTGCAGATCAAACTGCATGTTCAATGGGACAGGTACCCTTTAAACCATTACTTCTGACAGTTGTGTAAACACGGGCATAGCTACAGGGTCACAGTTGCTCCCACGCCTTGTTGCCTGATGAGGCATACGTGTACATGGTAGATTGGGGGTTCTATACAGATTTTGCATTGGGCCTAGGAGCTTTAAGTTAGGTCTCCGCGTATAAAGAATTTTAATGGTGGAACACCCTTATTGAAACAGGGTGTATCTGCTAATAAACATATATTTTAAATGAGTATAAACCTGTTTCCTAATAGTGAAGTAACTCCAGGCAGAGCTATACTGTACTTTTAAGTCAAAGGTTATACGATTTCCTTTTCAAAACATGTCATAAGTGGGAGCCTGTCATATGAGACATCGACTGATCTCTTAAATGAAGGGGCCAAGGTCCTCTTCTAAGAACCCTCGGCTTTTAGCTCAGAGATCTTTGGACTTATTAGCTGAGTGACAGGTAGTCTACTTTTTCAATAAAGTCTCCCCCATAAGCTGAAAACAGAACTTTGGGAAACGATAACATCACATACAGTATATATCTAGTAAACCCCATTAGAACTCAGTACACACTGGTTTATTGGTGATCACTTACTCGGTCACACAATCTCCAATAATTTTTTCTATGTTTTCAATTCTATTAACTTTATTGATTGTGCGTTCGTTTTAGCAACTGGAAGTGGCCACATTTCCCAGATATGAACTTCTGATTTTAAAAAGTCAAGTATATGCTGTACATCTTGAAAAAAAAATTAATTGTCAGTATGCGCTATAATAGATATCCATTTCTTAATACAAGAACATGCATAATCTTTATATCTAAATATAAAAGAAGAAATTAAAAAAATTGCCATTCTGTCATTGCATATACATATCTAAAATGAATAAACTTTGTATTTATAGATATATGATCCCAATAATAAACGATATGAAGTTCCTGTGCCAATAAATACCCCAAGCACTCCATCCAGTACAGAACAAGGAAGACTGTATAACGTTGAGATTGTTAACAATCCTTTTGGAATTCGTATCACAAGGAAAAGCACTGGGACAGTGATGTAAGTAATGGTAGCTTTCACACAATAACATTGTATTTCCTAATATTAAAAAATATGAAGAATTAGAGCATTTCAATCTCTTGAATTACTGTATTATACACCTGAATGGTCAATATGGAGAATTATGCCTGGTAACAATAATAATTTAAAGAAATGCATCCAGATTTATACTGCACAGTGACCACATTGCAATCAGAGTATTATTTTGGCATATATATATATATATATATATATATATATATATATATATATATGTATACATATATATATCTATACATGGAGAACAATGTTATACTGTCAACTGTATAACCACATGTTGGGTAAATACAGGCCGACAACAACTATTAGCAGCAATCAAATTACATATTACATCTAAACATCTTAGAATTTATATGTATCATGTTAGTTAAAAAGCGTAACATTAATATGAGCCATCATTATGAAGTTGGTAAAAATTTGCTAAAGATCTCATCGTCACTGTACAGTACAGATCAGGGCTTAAAAGGGTTTTCCCACCACTTTATTGATTTTTAACATTTGTCGCATAATCATCTGTTATGGCCGAAGAAACCATGGGCACCCACACTTTTCCCCTGCTGCAGTTATATTGTTGGAATAAAGCACTTTTAATGGTATATTCATAACTTGACAAATTTCCTCTTTCCCAGCTGGAATTCTCAAGTTCCTGGGTTCACCTTCTCAGACATGTTTATTCAGATATCAAACATACTACCCTCAAATTATATCTATGGACTTGGAGAAACAGAACACCCACAATACCGCATTGATCTGAACTGGCACACCTGGGGATATTTTGCTAAAGATCAGCCCCCTGGCGTAAGTAAAGGAACAAAATTAACATAAATAATATCCTACTGGTTCACACAAAATTAGTTTTTTTTTTACGGAATATTATTTAGACTTTTACATTAAACTTCCTCATTTCTTATTTACATTGTGTGCCTTTCATTCTACCTCACATTCATACCCCCATGCATGCATAGCATTTACTTAAAGCTGGCCTTAAACATTAGTTGTTTGGTGTTCCAATTTCATTTTAATGGAACACATGATGGGAAAGGGCCAATAGAAAAAGAGAAAAATTTTGGAGTATAAATGATAAATGTGCCTACAGATGGAGCCAAATTATATCTATCAGAACTGATTATTTTTAGTACTGTAGACAAAATGATTATTATTAACACCATCATTCAGGATCGTAATAGTAACCCTCACATCTATGACAAATTCAGAATACATTGTTTAATACACTGTGAGGATAAAAAAAATATAAAATTTAAAAGGATTCTGTAATGAGATTTTAGGTTAACAAACAGCTGACACCTCTAGCTAGCCATAGGGAAAGGGAGAGGGAACATACCATTGTTGAAGATCTTAGGGTTTGAATCAGGAAAAAAAAAAAAGGCTTATTTCGCTGTGTGCTGTATACAAATAAAGTTGAAGTCTCTTACGCACCAGGAAGTGTCCGGAATCTAGAACTTCAACCATTCCCCTACCTTCTGAAGTTCATTGACGGCTTTGCTTGTATAAGGATAATGAGGCGTGTATGTATAAGTGTGTGTATATATACAGGGTGGGCCATTTTATGGATACACCTAAATAAAATGGGAATGGTTGGTGATATTAACTTCCTGTTTGTGTCACATTAGTATATGGGAGGGGGGAAACTTTTCAAGCTGGGTGTTGACCATGGTGGCCATTTTGAATTCGGCCATTTTGTATCCAATTTTAGTTTTTTCAATGGAAAGAGGGTCATGTGACACATCAAATTTATCAAGAATTTCACAAGAAAAACAATGGTGTGCTTGGTTTTAACGTTACTTTATTCTTTCATGAGTTATTTACAAATTTCTGACCACTTATAAAATGCGTTCAAAGTGCTACCCATTGTGTTGGATTGTCAATGCAACCCTCTTCTCCCACTCTTCACACACTGATAGCAAAACCACAGAAGAAATGCTAGCACAGGCTTCCAGTATCCGTAGTTTCAGTTGCTGCACATCTCGTATCTTCACAGCATAGACAATTGCCTTCAGATGACCCCAAAGATAAAAGTCTAAGGGGGTCAGATCGGGAGGCATTTCTTCTGCGGTGTTGCTATCAGTGTGTGAAGAGTGGGAGAAGAGGGTTGCATTGACAATCCAAGCCAATGGGCAGCACTTTGAACACATTTTATAAGTGGGCAGAAACTTTTAAATAACTCATGAAAAAAAAAAGTAACGTTAAAACCAAGCACACCATTGTTTTTGTTGTGAAATTCTCAATAAGTTTGATGTGTCACATGACCCTCTTCCCATTGAAAAAACTAAAGTTGGATATAAAATGGCAGACTTCAAAATGGGAGTGGGAACATGGTCAACACCCAGCTTGAAAAGTTTCCCCCCTCCCATATACTAATGTGCCACAAACAGGAAGTTAATATCACCAACCATTCCCATTTTATTTAGGTGTATCCATATAAATGGCCCACCCTGTATGTATATATATATATATATATATATATATATACAGTATATATATATATATATATATATATGTATATATATATATATATATATATATATATATATGAGACAGCAAATCTATAGCACTACGACCCTACAGTTATGGATAGGATTAGATACATTGGCCCAGCAGACAGTATCACACATGATAGGATTAGATATAGGGCCCAGCTTGCTAACATTGCAGCTCCAACACTGGACCTAGGAAAGGGGCAAATAATAATTGTTCTGCTTTTTTAAGTGTTACTAATTTTTTGGGTGTATTTGTGTTTTTTCACAGGTTCGGTTGTTGGACTACGTCGCATTCGAGGACTACTTCGAATATAGGTTTTTTATTCTCAATAAGTTGGTTAATGAGGAATGTGTGGGTTCTTTATTTCAATAAAATATTTTTTCTATGTTTTTGTATTTTTTTAAACTTTATTACTACCGCCTTAGTAATGGCCACTGGCTGATTAGCGTCCATTACTAAGGTGAGGCTTAGTGGTAACCGGTGCAGAGGCTAACACTAACCCCCATTATTACCCCGCTACCCACCGCCACCAGGGGTACCAGGAAGGGCTTGGTACGATCCAGTACCCGACCATCTGTAGTGTAAGCTGGGTACCGGGGCGGCCGCAGGCTGGTATTAGTAGGCTGAGAGAGGCCAAAAACAGTGGCCCTTCCCACCCTGGTAATGCTAGCCTGCTGCTGTGTTGTATCTGGCTAGTTATGAAAAATTTAGGGGAATGCACAATGCTTATTTTATTTAAAAAAAATGACCTGGTGTCCCCCCCCCCCATTTTTGATAACCAGCTAGATACAACACAGCGGACTAGCATTACCAGGGTGGGAAGGGCCACTGTTTTTGGCCTTTCCCAGCCTGATAATACCAGCCTGCGGCCGCCCCAGTGCCCGACCATCACTACAGATGGATCGTACCCAGCTCTTCCCGGTAACCCTTGGTGGCTGTGGGTACCAGGCTAATAATGGGGGTTAGTGTTAGCCTCAGCACCGGCTAATACTAAGCCTCGCCTTAGTAATGTATGCTGTCAATCAGCCAGCGGCCATTACTAAGGACGGTAGTAATGAAGTTTAAAAGAAAATACAAAGACATAGAGAAAATATATTTTATTGAAATAAACCCCCCCACATACAATCCTCATTAACCACTTTATTGAGAATAAAAAAAGCCGTATTTGAAGTAGTCCAACAACCAAACCTGTAGAAAAACACAAACACAAAAAAAGAACATTGATAAAACATGTGGTAGGCTTAGTTACAGGGCCTATGTGTGATAGACCATGTATCCAAGCCTACAATAAGGCAGGCTTAGATACAGGGCCCCAGCAGACAGTAATCTTATACAGTATAAGATTACTGTCTCCTGGGTTCCTGTATCTTTGCCTGCCTTGTGGTAATCTTAGATACATGATCCAACAGACCCTATCACACATGGGTCCTGTATCCAAGTCCATGTGTGATGCTCCGTTGGACCCTGTATCTAAGCTTACCACAAGGCAGGCTTAGATACGGGACCCCAGCAGGCAGTAATGATGTTACACTTACCCAGCTCTTTGGTGCAGCGGATGTCCCGACACCATCCAGAGTCGTGACGTCATGCACAGCGCACAGTGTCATCACGCGAGAAGATGTCGGGACTTCTGCTGCGATCGGGAAGGAGGGTAAGTATGTGTCGTTACTATAGTAACAGGGGCCAGTGTATTTTATGACATTGGTCCCAGTGTTACTATAGTAAATTTCTATAGATGCGGTGCGGCCCCTGTAGCAGCAGTCTCCCGGGGATCCGGGGCACTGGGCCAAAGATACGGAGCTTGGGCCCCAGAGGTCCAGTGCTAGCGACGTCCCTGCAGTAAATTCAATAATTACTATAAAAAAATATATAACATTTTATGGAGGGTTTTTACAAATTTAATGTGACTGTCAGGTGTTTAAGTCTTGGCCTTTGTAAAAGTAGTAAGGTTACACCAACTGTTTAATGAGTAGACATTTCTCGCTGACATTTCCCGCTGGAGATATTAGTTGAATGCACTATTCCTACTTTTTCCAGGATTGCAGGCTTTGCCCTGTGTTGCTTTTTATTGTCAGCATTTCTGTAGTATTAGACTCATGGCCTTCTTTGAAGGGTAATGTGGAATTTTCTCACAAACTTGTGTTATTCTATGGTCAAATAAAAGTGAAACAATACTGCAAGGAAATTTCGATCCTAAACCCAGGTTGTGAAAATATAATTTGAAAGCCCTTCTTCTCACTATATCCTATTATAAGTTTTATGGTGCAGATATTACAGTTCTTAACCTTAATAATAAAGTATACATTCATTAAGGCAAGTAGAAATGGGATTTAGAGATATTCACAGCACATTTGTAACAGTGTTGACTTGTTCTATAAAGGCACAATATAATGTGTGAATGTCCTAGTAAATCTTTTCTGTCATAGGGGAACTGATAACACCAGGATAAGTCTATAACATCTATTTTTGCATCTACAAATCAATACGGCTACGAGCTGATAGCCATGGTCAGATTTAAGCTTTCAAATCCGGTAGCAAATCATTTTAATAGCATCTGCTCTCTATCATAATCTTTCCTCAAATGGAATTAAAATAAAATGCCATTACAGTTCCCAGCAATTGTTACCACAATCTGGGTAATAATTTACAATGCAACATGTATAAAATATTTATTATGCTGCATATGATTCACACACAGAACAAGGAAGTATAGAATAAAAGGTCAATTAAAGAGGACCTGTCAGCTCTTCTGACATGTCTATTTTAATATATACTTCAGTTCCCCATGTAAACACAATTCTGGAGCATCTTTTCTTAGAACTGTCTGTTGTGCTATTCCTCTGTTATTCCTCTTGGAAATTCATGAATACATTGACAACTTGCTATTACCATTTCCCTTGTCAAAGAGGTGTGTCCCTACACAGGCTCACTCTGTCAGCACTGATTGGACAATGTCAGTCTGTATAGGTACACACCCCCAACTGGTAACCCCCAGTTGTCAATGTATTCAAACATTTCTAGGAGGAATAACACAGGAACATCATAGTGTTCTAAGAATACAAGCTCCAGAAATGTTATTTCATGGGGAACAATTTACTAAAACTAGCATGTCTGGAGGGGGACAGGTCCTCTTTAATGTTCAAGTTACCTAGATGGAGGCATCTATGGGTGAGCAATCAACGACTCCAAGAGTTTAGCATTGCTATTGATACCAAAAACTTTATGTACTAAAGTTATATCTGATATGATTGTGATGGTAGAGGATGTTCATTATTAATGTCTCTTCTCTGTAGTATAAAGAAAATGCATATGGAGTGCATCCATTCTATATGGGATTAGAAAATGAGGGCAACGCTCATGGAGTGTTTCTGCTTAACAGCAATGCAATGGGTAAGTTCAATGCCTTTTATAGGCATTATTTGTCTACTTTGATACTGCTCATGATATCGTTGTAATGCTGCCTTCACACTACTTTCAGAGATTCACTCTCCTGTACCTTTTTTTTATTAAAATGAAAAATTGATCCTAGTATAAAGGAAAAGGGAAATATCCCCAAGCAGAGAATGTTTACCTTCTTCTTTTTAAAAGGTGCCATTCCCAATTTTAAAAGGAAAAAGAGCGGATCTCTCAAATGCAGTATGAAGGCAGCCTAAGGGTTGTAGCCATAGATCAAATAGTCTTAATCATTTCATTCAAAAGGTATTTTAGGTCTTATTGACTAGCCAGAGCTTACAGACTAAGTTTGTGCAGGCTTAGCTGCTATAACTTTTTTTTATTCATTCATTCCAATTCCTTTTGTTCTTTGTGATAAATGGATTACAATTTTGTATTAGTAGTTGGAATTTTAGCAGAACATTTTTATTTTAATACAATTATTCTTTTTTAACAAATCTTAGAGTAGCTTTATTGTATACTCATATACACATCTATCAAGTCCATTAGCTCTCACTACACATTGGTTCACTGGTGATAACATAATTGTTTACATGATCCCTAATTTTTATTTCAAGATTTTAGCTATATTAGTATACATAGTTCAAATGCTATCCTTTTGTTAATAAAAATAATTTAAAGGGGATGTCCCACCATTAAAAAAATCACATTTATTGTAAAGATCATAAAAAATAAACATTGTTTGCCATGCACATGCTGTAAAGAAGTAAATAAATAAAGGGAAGAGTTGACATTTTACTAAGTGTTATGGCGCCATATGCTGTCCACGGTATATAGCGATGTGCACGTCCTTCTTATTAGCGGAGTGTTGGTGGACGCGCATGCTCAGTCACTTTCTTCACAGCCAGGTTTATGCATAGTTATCTTCTGTTCCCTGTATTGCAGCCATTAAAAATAGCTTTCTGCCCTGCTTTTCAGGGAAGGAGCAGAGCATCTGCAGTATCATGGCTGTATAGCTGAGCAGACTCCTTCTCCTCAGCTTGTAAGGACTGTAAAGCTCTGCATGTTGACTGCAGATATGAACTCTGAACATCCCCACTCAGTCTTCATTCTTGTATTTGATTATATTTTCATTGGTTTCTAAGGGAGTGGAATCTGTGGCTGTCACACAGTATACAGTATATCTTCACTACTCTGGATTCCATGTTACATATCTGCTGGCAAAGTACGAAGGTACTAAATTGTAAGAGAGGGAAGAAGACAGATTCTGCTTAGAGCCACCCCCTGCTGCACATATTAGCAGTAGCACCAAGGGGGACACAGGGAGGCAAACAAAAAATGAGAAAGGTATTTTTATATGCTAGAAAAACTGCAGCATTTCAGGACTTTTGGTATATAAATGATTTATAGGATAACCCCTTTTTATGCCTCATGCACACTGCTGTATTATGGATCAGTGTTCTAAGGATCCATATTAAGGCACCAATAGACTGCTATGAGTCCATACTGTACCTCCGTATGCCTCCGTTTTATAGCAGAATTCCTTCTAATGGGCAATAGAGTGTCCCACGGAAAGCACCCTATTGAGTGCTTACAGGTACTTATTAGGGACTCTATGTGCCACCACAAAGGGGTTGTGCACATGGTTTTACTGTGTGCATGAACCATAACAGTCAAAATGGCCTAGTTCTTTCAGGGCTAGAAAATAATTAGGAAACATATTTATCAGAAAATTAGACAGAGCTTTCCAACACTAAGTAAAATATCAAATCTATCAGCAATGAATTCCCCCACTCTATAATTTTATACACCCAAAGGAGTTACAGCTCATTTAAATATTGTACTTCCATGTGCATTATCAGACCAGTCTAGTACTGCTAGTAGTCATAATAAGGATATTTTTAAATGACATATTATGTTAATAAATACTATAATTGGATTTTCAGATGTGACAGTGCAACCAACCCCAGCATTAACTTATCGCACAATTGGTGGAATTTTAGACTTTTTTGTTGTACTGGGTCCAACACCAGAGATGGTTGTTCAACAATACACTAAAGTAAGTTTATTCATACATACTTGAATTTCACAAAAGTGACAGTGTTCTAATGTCACTTTGTTATATTTCAGCTTATAGGTCGACCTGTTATGCCAGCTTATTGGGCTCTTGGATTTCAGTTATGTCGCTATGGATATAAGAACGACAGTGAAATTGAACAACTGTATCATGACATGGTGGCTGCTCAAATTCCATATGTAAGTCACTATTAAGATGCATAAAAAAGTACTAAAGAAATGTGTTGTGTGCAAAATTAGGCATTACTGAAAAAAGGACTCATAGGTGACAAAAATAGATCAGAAATGTCCCTCTGGAACATTTTGATAAACCACATTGGTCATGTAAAACCATTGCGTTTAAGCTCCACTTTCCATTAATTTATTACTGTTGAAACATTTCCTTGGGAATGTTTTCTTATTTTGCTTTTTCTGGGATCTATTCATGTTCTTGGCCAGCAAGAACGCAAAGAAGATTGTACCCCCATGGTACGTAGCTTCCTAGTTTTTTTTTTTTTTGTATTGTTTTTTTTCAAGCCACTGGAAGCATTGCCTACTATGCTTTTCAGAACCACACAAAAATACTATTTGTTAAAGAAGCACTTCGGCAATCCCTCCCTACCCATTTGAAAATGTAATGAAGTGCATTTTCACGGGTAGCCACTCCATTCCAGGCCGTTGCTGGGTCATGTGATCTGTGAAAGTCGGTCTTTCAGTGTTTTTGAGAGCCTCAATGTGAGTCTTTTAAACTTGCATTGAGAGACTGACCTCCAGTTCCTACAGCAGACGCTGTAGGACTGGGCGGTCAAAGTTGGAATCACGTGACCCCATAGGCGCCCTGAAAAGGAGCAGCTACTTGTAAAATAAAGTACCAGGTAAGCCAATACACCAGATCAACTTGTACTTCAACACATTTTCAAATGGGGGGAAATAGCTGGTGTGCTTCTTTAAAGTTTGCATTATTTTACTATGGAAGTCAATGTCAGACAGATTAAAACATATAAGCATATGTTCACACGCATTTGCACAATTTACATTTGGATCAGGGGCAGACACAGATAGCAGAGGTCCCCTGTACAAGAACAATGTCTGGGCCCCTTGCTCTTGAATAGCTCAGCATAGAACACCTCCTAACTATCCAGTTATTGTGAGCCATGAAATTGTAAACTGCGCACTTTTTTGATGGATACATTTAGGCCTCATGCACACGACCGTAGCCGCGGTTTCAGAGTCGGCCGGCCACGGAGTGACAGCCGCGAGCCGCCCGCAAATTGCTATTTTCAATGAACCTGAACCACAGAACACGTGAAAAGCACGGTCATGTGCATGGCACCATAGGAATGAATGGGGCCGCAATTCTCCCATGGATTTTCGGGGGAATTGCAGCCGCAAAAGCACGTTCATGTGAATGGGGCCTTAATCTTTCAAAAAGGTATACATTTGCATGATTTTTTATTTATTTTTTGGCATATGTGGAAATCTAACATGGGCACAAATGTACTTAGTATTAAAGGGAAGGTCTCACAATTTTTTTTTTATACATATGTTATTGCTTTTAGTATGTTATTAAAATACATTTTATTTATTTGTGTTTTACTTTTTTCTTTTTTCTTTCTTTTACTTCTCTATGGGGGCTGCCATTTTTTTTTTCATCTCTGTATGTGTCGATTAACGACACATACAGAGATAGAATACGGCACATACATCCCCATAGAGAATGCGAACGGGAGCCGTTCCATTCACTATAGTGTACGCCGTCTGTGTGGGAACGGCGCATGCGCCGCTCCCACACAGTCCAAAAGGAAGGTCTTCGGCAGAGCGACATCCGGCACCATTTTCATGTGGACCGGAAGTCGCGGCCGGACAGTAAGATGACTACTTCCGGTCGCGGCTTCCGTCCATATGTTCAGGCGCAAGGACAGGGAGCGGAGGCAACGGCAGGAGCAGGTAAGTTATGTTTGTGTATGTGTATGTTTGTGTATGATCGTGTTATACTGTCTGATTACCACTGTATCTAATCCTCAAAAAATGGCGATACACAGTGTAGGAGGTTTGAACATTCAACCCCCTCCTTTCTCCTGGCACTAGCCAGGATAAAGGAGGGGGGGATTGTTTGAGCACACTAGAGCGAGTGTGTCTTCTCCAATTTTGCAGCATAAAGCAATCAGGTTGCTTTACCACATGCCAATGCTGCAATTTTTGGAATTGCTCCCTCTAGTGACCAGCACATGGAAATGTTATAAATCAGAATCTAATTTATAATATTTCCTGACTTGTGAAAAAATTTAAAAAATTAGAACAATGTGTAATCATTTATATACTAACTGTTTAACTAAAAAAAAACAAAAAACCATTTCTAGCGACACATTCCCTTTAAGTCTACACTACATACTTGTAATAATTGTAGTAATTTATTGTAGCACAAACTAGTCATTTATGTATATCAATACAATATTTTGTATTTACTATACGATTTATGGTAAATTATTTGCCTGCTAATTTACATAGTATCTAATTTCATCTTGTAGGATGTACAGTATGCTGACATAGATTACATGGAGAGACAAATGGACTTCACCTTAGGCAAAAACTTTCAAAGACTTCCTCAAATATTTGATAGAATCCGAACACAGGGCATGAAAATCATTATCATGTTGGTATGTAATATCTTCCACTTTACAATATAGAGTGTGTGGTAGTTGCATATGTTTCAGCATTGAACATTATATTTGAATTACAGTATAGTAATACCCTGTTTAGCACTCAGGATTGGTGCCTAAAGTAGAAGTGCTAAACTTACTTAGTAAAGATATCGTAAAAAAGAAAACAATTGTTTAAATCAACTTTTTATGTTAAACATATTTTTTATTTTTTTTTAAGTGTAGTTTTGTTTCTTTGACCACTCTATCTGGGTCACAGAATGCCCACAAAACTCAGCCATAGATTAATTAGTCATTTTCAGAATAAAGGTGTTTTTTATGTCCAGATGACTGGTATAAAGCAAATCTCTGGTTCTGTTAAAAACTAAGAGGAGCAGCACAGGCAAGATGACGGCCCCTATAATCATGCACAGAAAATAGAATAAAAAATTTATACAATCAATAAATAAGAACAGATTAAATAAATATTTCAGTGTATATGTTTAATTACTAAAAAACAAATATGAAAAATATCAATTTGTAATTTGTTTGCATGCCTTTGATACGTGTCAGAAAGTAAGATCATTGAAAATCCAAGAACTGTGACCTTCACTCATTTCCCAAAAAAGTGGGCAGCAAACCTAACCAATATTCCCAACCCCTTCACTACTTCTTACTTACTGTAAGGGTATGTTCACACGGCAGCGTCCGTTACGGCTGAAATTACGGTGCTGTTTTCAGGAGAAAACAGCACCGTAATTTCAGCCATAATGGCATGTGCAGGAGTCTTTCGCTGCGTCCATTACGGACGTAATTGGAGCTGTTTTTCCATGGAGTCCATGGAAAATGGCTCCATTTACGTCTGAAGAAGTGACAGGCACTTCTTTGACGCGGGCGTCTTTTTTACGAGCCATCTTTTGACAGCGGCGCGTAAAAAAAATGACCGTCGGCACAGAACATCGTAAAGCCCATTCAAATGAATGGGCAGATGTTTGCCGATGCTTTTGAGACGCATTTTTGAACGTAATTCGGGGCTAAAACGCCCGAATTACGTCCACAAATAGTGTGTGTGAACCCAGCCTAACTGTCATTTTTCTGTAACTGTCGCTTTCTATCGAGTCCGTACACTAATTGCTCGGCTTTCCGAGAAAAGCCGATCAGAAACTAAGCGGCTCATCGCTCACCCAAACGATTCTGCCGCTTTGTTTTAGCGATCGGTGAGGGTCTCAGTGCTCGGACCTCCACCGATCAAAACTTCTGACATGTCACTTTGACATGTCAGAGGTTTTTTTAAAGTTTAGTTACCCTTTAAAGGATTTATTCAAACATATCATCATGCATTACTTTGCTTATTACTGTTGGCTTTTATTGCAATTCTCTATAGGGGGGAATTCATGACCTTTTCTATGCCAGACTACAAAAGTCACAAATGCATAAAAAAAAAATGCAATTTGCACACAAAAAAATTAGACTTTTGATGCTCTTTACATCACCTATGCTAATTTTAGAAATGTGGATGGGGCTTAAAAGACGGGGCGGATAAATTGATACTAGCCTGTAAATTCCCCTTCTGGCGCAAGGACAGCCAGAGATGTAGATAGACAATTGCCCAGAGGGTACATAAAGCCTTTGCTCCAATTCACAAATTAACTTCTAATAAAATGTAACCTGTATTGGTAAATATTTAAGGATGGATATTCATTTATTTACTATTACAAAGAACAATTTAAAAACTGTGTTTTCTAGGGGAATCAGTCATTGTTAAATTTTTTTATATATTAAGGCCTAGTTCACAAGGAGGAATTTGACTTGCCTGCACTTTCTTGCCACGGTTTTCCCCCTTTGGCTAAGTACCGCTGCTTTTTCTAACTACGGCGTAAATCTGCTGCTATATTTCCCTCAATGTGTGTATTCTGAGTAAAGTTATTTATTTCTTCAAAAGAATGTTCACTTGCCTCACATACAGTATGGACATGTAATATATTTCTTTTTTGTAGGATCCAGCTATTGCAGCAAATGAGACTGAACCATACCCTGCTTTCACAAAAGGAAGGGACCAAAATGTGTTTATAAAATGGGATGACAAAAGTGACATTGTATGGGGCAAGGTATGTGTGTTGTTAATGCTTGAAGAGAAAACCAAAAGTTTGGATAGGCACATATATACGTATACACATATATAATGTAGATTTATACTATTATATTACCTATTTAGCCTATTTTGTCAATATGTAATGTCTTATTTTTTTATTTTTTTTACTGCCATGATTAAATTTAATGTGAGACTTATATGGCATATAAAATGTGTTTTGGTTGCAGTGTGTTGCATTGTCACCAGGTATTCATCAGGTTTTCTTTATATTATGATTTTTCATTTCTCAGGTCTGGCCAGATTTACCCCATGTAGTGGTCAATAATTCACTTGGTTGGGATGAGCAAGTTAGAGTAAGTATTGTTATCACAATTGCACTGCATTGTAGAGTAGATTTCCAAATTACTTGTGACTAGCTAGTGCTCATTTGGAAGGTTTACTAATTAGATCCCCAAATATTTAGCCAATTAAATCTGGAGTCAGGTTCTATCACTAATAATAATGATAATAATAATAATAATAATAATAATAATAATAATAATAATCTTTATATATTGCCAGCAATTTCTGCAGCACTAGAAGTGAACCTTAGGGCATGGCTACATGTAGCGGAATTGCTCTGGAATTCCGCTGCGGACCCGTTTCTCCATTGCCTTCCACAGCTTTGTGGTTGGGTTCGTTTGCACGTTGCGGACAATTCCGCTGCGGAGCATAGGCTGCGGTGTGGAATTTGGTGTCCGCAGCATACAATGGTTGTTGCGGAGGTGTGGCGGACTGTTTGCGGACTCATTGCGGAATTTTTCCATTGACTTCAATGGAGATTCTAAGTTCCGCAATGAAGTCCGCAGATGTCATGTACATGGTTATGTGTGCTGCGGAGCGTATTGGTTTTTTAACTTGACATTTCTTCATTCTGGCTGGAGCTATGTATTTCTAGGTCTACAGCCAAACTGAGGAAGTCAATGGGGCTCCCGTAATTACGGGTGACTACGTGTGTGCACCCATAATTACGGGTGACTACGTGTGCACCCGTAATTACGGGAGTGTTGCTAGGCGACGTCAGTAAATAGTCACTGTCCAGGGTGCTGAAAGAGTTAAGCGATCGGCAGTAACTGTTTCAGCACCCTGGACAGTGACTTCCGATCACAATATACATCAACCTGTAAAAAAAATAGAAGTTCATACTTACCGAGAACTCCCTGCTTCTTCCTCCAGTCCAGCTTCCCAGGATGACGTTTCAGTCCAAGTGACGGCTGTAGCCAATCACAGGCTGCAGCGGTCACATGGACTGCCGCGTCATCCAGGGAGGTCGGGCTGGATGCCGAAAGAGGGACGCGTCACCAAGACAATGGCCGGTAAGTATGACATTTATTTACTTTCACTAGGGAAAGTGCTGTCCCTTCTCTCTATCCTGCACTGATAGAGAGAAGGGAAGTACTTTCACCTCAATACGCAGCGGCTAGTCCGCATCAATTTATTGCCCATTTTGGGCAGATCCGCAACAGAATCTGCAACGCAGATTCTGTGCGGCATTGATGCGGCCAGTTGCGGAAGAATTCCGCCACGTGTGGCCATGCCCTTAGGCTCACATGCACACACTGTTCTCTCTCTAATTATTGATCTTGCAGCCGCCCTCCTCTCTCCTATTTCACGCAGCAGCCTGTAGTACAATTTCACACAGCAGGGGAAGAGTGTAGAGTGTAGTATGTGCCACAATACCGTTTGCTGTGATGGGCAGTAGGCAGAAGCAGAGCAAAACATGTTTGTTTTTTTTTAATTAAACAATTAGTGTGTAGGTGATTAAACATTGTTCACATTTTTTTTATTTTTTTCACGAGTCAGGAAATATTATAAATTAGATTCTAATTTATAATTTTTCCCAGTGCTGGTCACTAGATGGAGCAATTCCCAAAATTGCAGCATTGCATGTGGCAAAGCAACCACATTGCTTTATGCTGCAAAATTGGAAAAAAATTCCTCGCTCTAGTGAGCTCTCAGAATCCCCCCCTCCTTTATCCTGGCTAGTGACGGGAGAAACGAGGGGATTGAACGGTCAAACCTCCTACACTGTGTGTCACCATTTTTTGAGCTAACACACAGTGTAGTAGGTTTACATACAGTAGTAAACACACACTGAAACATGAACATACATAGAAATAACTTACCTGCTCCTGCCGTCGCCGCTCCCTCCGGTCCGTCCGCTCCGTCTGCTGCCGCTGCTCCAAGTGCACAAGTCCGGAAGCCACAACCGGAAGTAGTAATCTTACTGTCCGGCCGCAACTTCCGGTCCACAGGAAAATGGCGCCGGACGGCGCACAGTTCAACTTGGACTGTGTGGGAGCGGCGCATGCGCCATTCCCACACAGACGGCGTACACCATAGTGGATGGAATGGGCCCCGTTTGCATTCACTATGGGACTGTAGCTGCCGTATTCCATGTCTGTATGTGTCGTTAATCGACACATACAGAAATGGAAAAAAAAATGGCAGCCCCCATAGGGAAGAAAAAGTCAAAAAATAAAAAAAGTAACACACAAACACACAAATAAATATAAAAGTTTTTAATAAAACACTAACATCTAACTGATATAAAAAAAAATAATTTGGTGACACTGTTCCTTTAAATGGTAGAGGTCAGAGCAATGGGAAATAAAAATCAAGATTAGAAAAAAAATAATAAAACAATTTAGTTTAAAGCCGAACCTTTAGTTGAATCAATTATTTTCTAGCGTATGTATGCCATAAATTGCTACTATGTCACCTACCACTACAATATGTACTATACAACTTTTCTTTGTCTATAAAAATGTATTAATCAACCAAATACAAAAGTTGTATGAATTCATTGTATTCATATTTATGGTTAGGCACCATATTGGGCACTTGTAAATCGTGAATATATGCAATATATGCATTATTGTAATTATTTACTGAAATACTGGTTTGACATACCTGTATACATATTTGTATTTAGCTTTACAGAGCTCATGTAGCATTCCCAGATTTTTTCAAGAATGCCACAGTGGAATGGTGGAGACAAGAAGTGAAAGATTTTAGAGACAAGTATATTAGATTTGATGGTCTGTGGATTGTAAGTATGGTCTTTATTTGATTTAAACTACAAATGTTTGATAATTCATAACCTTAAAGTGAATGCCCATCATTCTGTTTTGTTTTTTACTATAAATAGGTACAAAATTCTGTGCTGATTGATCTCTTAACCCCTTAATGACGAGCCTATTTTAGACCTTAATGACCAAGCCATTTTTTACGTTTTTCCATCGTCGCATTCCAAGAGCTATAATGTTTTTATTTTTGCGTCGACATAGCTGTATAAGGTCTTGTTTTTTGCGGGACAAGTTGTATTTTTTAATAGCACCATTTTGGGGGACATATTATTTATTGATTAACTTTTATAAACTTTTTTTTGGGGGGGAATAGAAAAAAATCTGAAATTTCGCGACTCTTTTTCGCGTCTTAAATCAACGGCGTTTACCGTGTGATATAAATAACACCATAACTTTATTCAGCGGGTTGTTACGATTGCAACGATACCAAATTTGTATAGTTTTTGTATGTTTTACTACTTTTACACAGTAAAAACGCTTTTTTTTCAAAATTATTTGTTTTTGTGTCTCCATATTTGAAGAGCCGTAACGTTTTCATTTTTTCACCGATGCGGTTGTATGAGGGCTTTTTTTTGCGGGAAGACTTGTAGTTTTTATTGGTACCATTTTGGAGTAGATGCGACTTTTTGATCACTTTTTATAAAAAAAATTTAAAGTCAGGATTCACAGAAAACAGCCATTTTTCCATAGTTTTTTATTACATTTTTTACGGCGTTCACCGTGCGGGTTAAATAATGTCATAGATTTATAGTCGGGGTCGTTACGGACGCGGCGATACCAAATATGTGTAACTTTTTTACATTATTTTGGTTTTTTAATAGTAAAGCATTGTGTAAGGGGAAAAGCTGGGTTTTTCATTTTTTTCACATTTTTTTTTTCATTAACTTTATTAAACTTTTTTTTTACTTTTTTACTAGTCCCACTAGGGGACTATAATATGCGATTCTCCGATCGCTATTGTAATACACTGCAATACTTTTGTATTGCAGTGTATTACTGCCTGTCCGTTTAAAACGGACAGGCATCTGCTAGGTCATGCCTCCGGCATGATCTAGCAGGCAGTCGCTCAAGGCAGACCTGGGGGCCTTTATTAGGCCCCCGGCTGCCATAGAAGACACTGACACTCGGCGATCGTATCGCCGGGTGTCGGTGGGGGAGAGAGGGAGCTCCCTCCCTCTCTCCAAAACCACTCAGATGCGGTGCACGCTATTGCGCACCGCATCTGAAGGGTTAAATGGGTGAGATCGATACTAATATCGATCTCACCCGGCAGAGCAGGGACGCTCCCAGCCCTCAGCTGCCTCTAGCAGCTGAGAGCAGGGAGATTTGACACTCCCTGCTCTGTTTACTTTATCCTGATGCAGCGCCGTGAAAAGGCGTATGCATCAGAATAAAGCCCATTAGTGGCCGCCGTTAAAAGGCGATTTGGCGGTCACTAAAGAATGCCACAGTGGAATGGTGGCGACAAGAAGTGAAAGATTTTAGAGACAAGTATATTAGATTTGATGGTCTGTGGATTGTAAGTATGGTCTTTATTTGATTTAAACTACAAATGTTTGATAATTCATAACCTTAAAGTGAATGCCCATCATTCTGTTTTGTTTTTTACTCTAAATAGGTACAAAATTCTGTGCTGATTGATCTCTTAATATATTTCTAGCTTTATTTTTTTGTGATACAGAGCTCCAAATCCCCTGCATAGACAAAGCTTTTAAAAAACAGCAATCTGTCTGCTTACAGCCGCCACTAGGCAGAGCTTATGAACAAACTAAGATCAGACAAAAACAGAGCCCTAACCACTATAAAGATATATTAAAACATTTTTCAGCACCCAATTTTTGACCTGAAAACAACTTGATAAAAAGTTGAAATTCTTCTTTAAAATTGTGTGTGTGGGGGGGGGGGATTAGTTTAAATATATATATATATATATATATATATATATATATATATATATATATATATATATATATATATATATATATATATATATATATATATATATATATATATATATTAATTTATTGTGATTTTATTTCATATACAAATTCGAAAAGGTAGAATTAATTCACCAAGTTAGCAATTCTCAGAAAATCAGAGTGATTCTCATTGTGGAGAATCAATTTATGGTTGTATCAAGTTTTGGGTGTCCTGTAAATATTTCTACACTGCTTGATTATTTTTATTTGTTATATTATATCTATGTCATACAACTTTAAACATGAAACAAATAGATCTATATTTATATTATTCATGTTTTAGGATATGAATGAGCCTGCAAGCTTTGTGCATGGATCTGTCAGTGGTTGCAGAAATGAAACTCTGAACAGACCTCCCTACATGCCAGGTATGGGATTTTATGTGTTATTTGAAAAACAAAAAAATTTCAACCAGTAATTGCAGACCAACAATGGCTCCGTACAACTTCTGAGTTTCGAGTCGTAAGAACTGGGAATACTGTATGTGTACATAATAGAAATAGCAAAAGTATTTGTATAGATAACTATTAGGCCGCTAGGATTGAAATTGATGGCATGTTCATAATAAGGTTTGTTGAAAAAAAGAAAAAATGACAGTTTTACAGTCAGTGAATTAAAAACTGAACAGCCAGAAGTTTCTCATTACAAAACAAACCTCCTATATTAATCAGTACAGTGTAATGCTAGATAACAGGTAAAGTTATGCATCTGGCTACAAATAATCTGCATGCATTATATGTTAAACTGGGAGAGTCACTTGTTGAGAAGGATCTGGGTGTACTTGTAGATCATAAACTAAATTATAGCATGCAATGCCAATCAGCTGCTTCTAAGGCCAGCAAGATATTGTCGTGTATAAAAAGAGGCATGGACTCACGGGGCAGGGATGTAATATTACTACTTTACAAAGCATTAGTGAGGCCTCATCTAGAATATGCAGTTCAGTTCTGGGCTCCAGTTCATAGAAAGGATGCCCTGGAGTTGAAAACAATACAAAGAAGAGCAACGAAACTAATAAGGGGCATGGAGAGTCTAAGTTATGAGGAATTATTAAAATAATTACATTTATTTAGTCTTGACAGGAGACCTCTAAGGGGGGGCATGATTCAATTGTATAAGTATATATATGGTCCATACAAGAAATATGGTGATAAGGTGTTCTATGTAAAATCCCCTCAAAAGACATGTGGGCACTCCCTCCATCTGGAGTAAAAAATTGTTAATCTCCAGAGACGACAAGCATTCTTTACTGTGAGAACTGTGAATCTATGGAATCGTCACCGCAGGAGCTGGTCACAGCAGGGACAGTAGATGGCTTTAAAAAAGGCTTAGGTCATTTATTAGAACAAAAAATATTTAATGATCAGAATCATTGTTTGAATGTTGATCTAGTCTGATCACCACTTGGAATCAGGATTGACACTTTTCCTTTTTAGGGTAGATTGATTCATGTCTTATGGGTATTATTATTATTATTATTTTTTTTACCTTCCTTTGGATGAATAGGGGTAAAACTAAGTTCTATATTTTACCCATATCCTTACCCTTTCTCTCATCCCTTGGTTGAACTTGATAGACTTATATTTTTTATCAACCATACTAACTATGTAACTATGGTACATTTTAGCTGTGGAGAACAATCTAAAGGTTCAACTTCAGCCATTAAGTGCAAATGTGTCACAGCCTGTACAGCCAGGTTTACCAAAATGCAGATAAATCTAAATGTCAAAGAATTGCTCACCCCCATGCCCAATGAACTACTGTATATTATTAATATTAGGCCCTGTTCACATGGCGTGTATTTGACGCATTTTTCAGCGCATTATACATTCGTAAAAAATGAATGATTTAAGCTTCCCAATTTTTTACATGCGCGTGTTTAAGAAACGTGTGAGGTCCTAATTACCATAGTCAATGGGAGTCAAAAGACACTACAAAAATGCTTGTATTTTAAGTAGCACTGTACAAAAACAGTAGCATTATGACATGTTTACACGTCAGGGTTTTTTTCAGTGAACAATGCCTTATTATTATTATTATTATTATTATTATTATTATTATACATATTGGAGAGGAAGATTTGTTACAGAGGAGAAACCCTTAGGTCTAAAGGTATGTTCACACGGCTTATTTTCTGCCGTTTTTCTACGCGGTTGTTTTAAAAACGGGTGTGTAAAAAAATGTCCGCAAAAAAGAAGTGCATGTCACCTCTTGAGGCGTTTTTGGAGCAGTTGCTAAATAAAACGGTTGAAAATCAGGAGCTGTTATCCCTTGAAAACAGCTTCGTATTTTCAGACGTTTTTTTCTAAGCGTGTGAACATACCCTAACAATTTAATTCAAGATAGGAACTCTCTCTCTCTGTAACTAGACAGAATCCATTTTTGTTTTTACAACAGGATCTTAAATTAATTATACAATCACAAATAACAATGAAATAAATGTAATTAGTTTTTGTTAGATTAATGTATCTAAGAGAGCAAAATATAAAATAAATCCTCCCTGTCATGAAACCTGTACTATTACAGTATGTTTTAATATTTTTATTGCATAAAAAAGATGTGAAATGGCAATTTGTAACATTTGCTTTTAGCCTTGAATTCAAGAAGTGAAGGATTAGAGCATAAGACTATATGTATGGACAGTCAACAATTCCTCCCAGATGGCACCCCAGTGAGACATTATGATGTTCACAATCTGTATGGATGGTCCCATGCTAAGCCTACATTTGAGTAAGTAAAATAAGTTTAATATTATACTGCTGGTGCCCATGCCATTAACCAGTCCATGTATAACATTAATGGTTTTTATATATTTAAAATGCACAAAAATAGTAAATGATTTTAGAACAACATAGATTAAATGTATATTTGTACTGACCGTAGGGACTAGCTTTAGACCTTATAAGAGATGCAAGCAGTGTATAACTACTGTAATTTTTATTGTTTAGTGAACTTTAAAATACAACTCTGTAAAATTAGTCAATATTTTAATCCTACATCATATCACCCAAAGATTTAACTTTTCAATGTCAAAAAGAAGAAGTAAAAAAAATATATAAAAAGAGTGGGCTGAACAAGAGTGATACTAAAATGTGATTGGAGAATCTAAAATTGACAGACCCGTAAAAACATAAACTGGAAAATAAATTTTCCTCCTTGATTATTTGTCAGGTTAATAATTTTGGGTTTTATAATCCACTAAACCTGCTAATCTGGCACCTGCCTGGCACTCTATGTCTCATATTAGATTCTTCTTATCATATGAGTGACCTTTTTTTTAAAGAATATACTTTGTCATGCTGACTTAAACTTTCACAGTCATGAGATCAAATCTCAGGAAAGACCACATAATCTTCAACGTAGGACAAATTAATAATTCCAAGAGATACACACTGTTAGTTTAAAACATTAAGGCAATGTACACCTTTGAACCAAAAAATCTATGTTTTTTATTATTTCAATTTTATTTTTATAGTTGGACAAGTCACACTGACCTTTTTATTTAAAAAAAAAGATGCCTTTCAAAGGCTTAAACTCCCACTTGTGGGTGACCTTTTTGTGGGTAAAAAATTGCAAAGTATCTTGTGATCCTCACAAATATTTTTTTGTGAAAAGTTGTAAGGTCACTTGGAACTTCCTTTCCCACAAAAAACATTGAAAATAATGGTGTAACTTTACCATAAATCATAGGTGACTATCGTCATTGAGTTCATTACGCCTTGAAAAAAACCAACAAGATATTCCAATAAAATATGATTAGATATTTTGGAAAAATGTGTCCTCTTAGTCAAACCTGATAGAGTAGAGATGATTGAAGCAATGATATAAAATAACACAGTAACTTTTCACAATGGTTTATTGCGCATTTCATTAAAGAACAGATGTTTGCAACTTACTAGACACTTTTTAAAAAGTGTTCCAAAAAGTGGGTGGAGCTTAGCGGAAAAGGGGCATGGCTTAAAATGTACCAAATTGCATCAAACGAAGACTGAGCCCATCAAGAGTTAATATAAGGATGAGAAAAGTGTCTAGCATGTCTAGCATGCGCTAAATTTATCATACAGCATGTACGAATGATACATTTGGCACATCTTCTGGCTGTCTGGTCTAAGTCCTAGTATATTCACACAGGGTGGATACGCTGCATAAAAGTACACAGCGTATCTGCCCTTGTCCCCACCCGGAATTCTGGCCGAAAACCTGCACCAAATTGTGCTGTCGTTTTTGGGCTAGAATGTCTGCTGCGGAAAATAGCAGGTTAAAAAAAACAAAACATACTTACCCCTAGTCATGGTGACGCACTCTCTGACATCCTGCAGCCCAGCATTCTGGGATGATGTTTCATCCCATATTATCGCTGCAGCCTGTGATTCGCTGCAGCAGTCACATGGAATGATACATCATCCCAGGAGGCCAGGCTGGACACGGGAGCACAGAGATCTGGGTAAGTATAGACCTTTCTTTTTTTCCTGAGTTGCGATTTTTGTAGCTTTTCCGCCACAAAAATCACAACATCTGCTCTTTGTTGTGGGTTATACCTCCCCGATGAATTCAATGGGGAAAACCAACAACAGAAAACCAGCGATTCCGCAGCATAAATTGACATGCTGCGGATTAAAAAAAACACACTTAAGGTCAATTTATGAAAGTTTTTCTATGGATTTGTTATGGATGAGATTTGTTCAAATGTCATCCACTTTGCTGCTACTGTATTACGCTGCGGATTTTCTGCAATTAAATCCATTTTGGAAAATCTGCAGTATTTAGGCTACGTGTGGACTTACCCTAAATCTTCCCCATAGAATGCAGTAATGTGCTTGATTGCTCTCGATCTGTGCAAGCCTAATTTTATCATTATGAACAAAGTAACACTTCTCAGCCTTTTTTTAGCGAGATAATTATATTATAACTACAGTACTTGGTCATCATGTTTCATCAAATATTATAGTTAGAGCTTCCATCCAAATATTGGTGTTCTTACAGCGTTTTATGGTAGAATTGCTTCTTGATTACTGTCTCATTATTTCAAGTAATCAAAACAATCCATCTCTTAATCATTTTGCCTCGGGTACTGTGATAATTAGAAACATTAATATTATAACAGACTTGCAACCAAATACAGTGGAGATACCCACTGGCTTATTGGCCAATTTCTAGTGATGTCAATAATACATTTATATCAAGTAACGACATGATATATCTTCATCCACCATAGAAAAATAAGCGTTGATTCTAAGATGATTAATACAATTTCATAATTTTAAAACAATCTTGACTCTAATGCTAATTTTCTTTCTAAAAACAGTATTTTGTCAGTTAATGAAAGACCTAATGACAATACATTAGGGATGTTTAATTTTCACTCCATTGAGCAAGAAAAGGAAAAAAATGAAGAAAGAGCATTTTATGGATATCCATGACCTTAAAATCCTTGCTAATTTAAATATAGCTGTAATGAAAGAAAATATCAAGGTCACTTCACTTTTTGATTGAAAGTAGGTTATATCTGGCAAGAAACCATGGTTTCATTATAACCAAGATTTAGAAATGATGAGAGTGCAATAACTCGCCTCATTATTTCACCCATAGATGAATATTAAGTTAATATGTATTGCAGGGGAAAAATTAAGATGTAGATGTTAAAACTAGTATTTTTAAATTGTAACACCACTAGTGACAGTTACAAAGTAATTTCTGCTGACATAAACCTAAATTTTATTCTAAGCGTGACTATGAGGGGAATATGTATATAAAGTTTCTGAGCTATGTTCTTGAAATAATGTATTTGTTTATATACGGATGTGGCCATCTTTATCTTGACTCTCATAACTTGCTGCTGGTATCACACAACAAAAGTCTTTGAAAAGCCATTGAAAAAGAAAAGTTAAGGTTGCTTGACACTTTGTATTTAATACGTTAAAAGTCAAGATAAAAATGGCTACATCTCTACAGTGCGTCCATGGACATGAGATGTTAATTTCTGTCCCATAATAAAGTGACTATCCAGTGTGATAGTTTTCAATATGATGTCAGGGCTTAATAGCTATATTTAAGCAATAGACAGAAAAAAGGGAGACAGATATACTCAAAAAAACACAAAAACAGGCCATACTTACTAAATGGGTTGGTAGACACCAGTCCCCAACAGGACGCAGACAAGTCAAAAATGCTACAGAGGGAGAGGGCTCAGGTGCATTAAAGAGTAATATCCACTCCCACTAGTCTTAAGGGGAGTGGCTGATCAGTGTTATCACTGCACACAAACAAAACTTCAAATAATGTTCCAGTTGCAAGGTGCAGCGTAACTTGCCGGATCACAGCCTATTAGACACGCCCATAATATTAGATCAGACGGGTGCCTACCAACCAATTTAGTAAGCATGGCCTTTTTTTGTGGTTAGTAGCTATATTTGGCCCTGACATCCTTTAATGGGGGAAGCGGTAGTTTTAGAGCCCTGCTTTACTGTAAATAGGGCTCAGCAAAGTGTAAGTAAATGGAACAGGTAGTGACATACATAGGGGGCTCCATAGCAAATGCAGGCCCATTTCAGGGTCTGTTTGACAGGTCCACACTCCTAACCACCCACAACAGGATGTCCCCGTGCCTCCATTGCATTTTCGAGACTTGGGTACTTTCTCCACTTCCTTGTTTGCTAACATTGTAGTACCTGTGAAGTCCAAATCCATGTACAGGTTCTCACCACTCATTTAAATTGGGAAGTGACCGTCCTGGATTAGACACCCTGTTTCCATCAGACCTGTGGCAATATAACAGCTGCATGGTCCGCCTCTATTTTACTGACACCCTTCTGAAGCCGGAAGTTGGAAGAGGAGAAACGAGGGAAAGGGAGAGAGGTGAGGTTTTTTTTCTTATGCTTCAACCATTGGTTATTATACTCCATGCAGAAAGTAGTTTGGGTAGAGAATCTGTCCTGTCCTTGCAAAAACCTGCAATACTATTAGAAGGTACAGTAATATTCCTTCTAATAATCTAGATTTTTTTTACCAGCACAGAACTGCAATACGATGTTCAATTGCAAAAGAACAAAAGACTGAGCGAGTACTAATTTAAACATTCCTCAGATTAAAAAATAAAATTTCGGTAGCATATGTTGTGTTGAAAATTTATATATATATATATATATATATATATATATATATATAAGAAAACGTGTTTCAGCAGATCAGGTCAACTTCCATGGTACGGTTCTGATGCTCACATGCCCATTGTAGACGTATCTGGCACCAAAACATTATAACTTTTAAGTCCCTGTAAGTTGAGAAGTTGCGCCTCCATTGATCAAAACTGTTTTTCCAGCAGATCCCACAAATACTCAATCAGCTTAAGATCTGGGGAATTTGGAGGCCGAGTCAACCCCTTTTTTTTTCGTAGTGTAGCAGGGTGTGGGGAATAGCATTGTCATGAAGGGTTGTACTTCATGTGCAACAATGTTTAAGTAGGTGGCACGTGTCAAAGTAACATCCACATGAATGGCAGTACCTAAGGTTTCTTAGCAGAACACTGCCTCTGCCAGTTTGCCTTCTTGCTATAGCTGTGCACACGCACCCGACCATCCAGATGATGCAAAAGAAAGCGTAATTCGTTAGATAGGATCCACTTCTTCCAGTGCTTCAATGTCTAGTTCTAATGCTCACGTTTGTAGGCACATTTGGTAGTGGTCATGGGTCAGCATGGACACTCTCACTGGTCTTCGGCTATGCATCTCCAAATGCAGCAAACTGCCATAGACTGCATTTTCAGACACATTTCTTTTAAATATTTGAGCAATATGGTTTATGGTAGCTGTTCTGTGGAAACTGATCAGACAGACTAGACTTCGCTGCCTGTGCACATCAGTAAGCCTTTGGGTGCCAATGACCCTGTTGCTAGCGCACTGGTTGTCGTTTCTTGGACTTGTCTTGATAGGTACTAACCACTGCATAATGGGAACACCACACAAGATGTGGAGATGCTCTAACCCAGTCATCTAGCCATCACAATTTGTTCCTTGTCACAGTCTCTCAGATCCTTACACTTGTCCATTTTTACTGCTTCCAACACATCAACTTCAATAACTGACTATTTTAAGTGTCTTTTAATTTTGGCCACGTAAATTAAAAAATACACTGTAATAGTATACTGTACAATAGCTATATTTTCTCCTTTATTAGCCTTATGTTTATTATTTTTACTTATTATATTTTTCACTCTTTCCTACAAAGTGTTCTGCGTGAAATAACTGGAAAGAGAGGTATTGTTGTCGGTCGTTCTACATATCCAACAGTTGGGCAATGGATAGGGCATTGGCTTGGAGACAATACAGCTGCCTGGAATCAAATTGATAAATCGATTATTGGTAAGTAGCTCTCATGCAATGTAGACAATGTTATGTTAAAATTGGTGGCTTCCCCTAAATGCATTAGACAAGCAATTATTGAACTGTACATATTAAGTACATAAAAGTAAGTACATACTACTTAAAGGTGTTTTTCCATAATCAATATTTATTAGATATCCACAGGATACATGATAAATACCTGATTGGTGGGGGTCCGACCAATGGCACCCCCACCTATTATGAGAAAAGGCTTACCTTGCCGTTCCTGGCCCCATGGGAATGGAGCTATAGTGTACATGCTCAACCAACGCACAATTCATTTTTATGGGGCTGCTGAGCGCAATCTTCGGCAACCCCATAGAAATGAATGAAGCGGTGGCCGAATATGCGCACTACCGCTCTATTCCTATGGGGCTCCCAGGAACGGCAAGGTAAGCCCATCCTCGTGATTGGTGAGGGTCCAAGTAGCAGGACCCCCACCGATCAGATATTTATCATGTATCCTATATAAATATTGATTATGGGAAAAACCCTTTAAGTACATATTAAGTACATAAAACAAACACATGTAAGGCAGCCTGCATTTTGTTGTCAGATTTTCAAGGCAGGGCAGGTGAATTTAAGTCCCCCAGCAGAGGTGTAGCTATTTTGGGGATGCAGAGGTAGCAGTCACACCTGGGTCTAGAAAACACTTTGCCATATAAGAAGACACCAGCAATATAAATAGCACATAGTATTTGTATGTGGTGTTGACTACACTATATCTGTTCCATAACCAGATTTTAGAAGACTCATAAGAATAACTCAACATCAAAGAAACATTTTGTTTTATTGCCCAGGAATAATAATAATAGTTAGTACTATATTTTTGTTTTCTTAACCCTTCAAGGGCCGCAAAGTCTTTGGAATGTATGACCAGGCAAAATGTTGTGTTTTCACGCTAATCACAGAATTATGACCAGTTTTTGTATTTTAATATAACCCTTCTTTTTTTTTACTAGGACAGAATGTATATATACACATGTAGGTGTGTGTATATATATATATATATATATATATATATATATATATATATATACATATATATATATATATATATATATATATATATATATATATATATATATATATATGAATCATTACATTCCACATCTGCACTGTTGCTGAGGCCGCTGCGTGACATACTGTACATTTATGTTTTGTAGCCCTAAAAATGGAAAAAAAAAACCTGCCAGCCTCATGTGATACAGTGCAAGTATTTTATTCTCCTTTAGCAGCATAAATATCAATAATACGTCAGGTGAGATTGTGGAATATCTGGATCTGAAATTTCGGATCTTCTCTAGATCTACTTCTCTAAATATTGGGAAGTTAATTTCAAACAAACTTCTCCACACTTGCTACAGCCAGAAATATAATGTTGCAACTGTTGGTATTTGTTGAAAAAAAAAATTTAAAGGTGGAACACCAGTCATTGTGAAAATATTACTATATGTAACGTAGTGCGTTTCTGCTACATTTTAGCCGAGACATTTATATTTGCATTTTTATATGGAAAAATCTTTCAACTTAGATGTCACACCTTATATCTAAAATGTAAACTACTTTAGGCTTTTAATTGAAATATGTATTTCTCCTTATTTTTCAGGTATGATGGAGTTTAGTATTTTCGGCATATCTTATGTAAGAAAACGTTCTCTTTTACTTCTAGTATGTATGTGATCTGGAAAATAGTAGTCTTTAGTCCTGTAATTCATGGTATTCCCTGTTCATTTTATAGACAGGTGCAGACATTTGTGGATTTTTTGGAGACACTACATATGAACTGTGTGCTCGGTGGATGCAACTTGGGGCATTCTATCCTTATTCTAGGAACCATAATGGAAAAGATTACATGGTAAGTAACTTAATATTTGCAAGGGTTAAAATAATACCAATAGCAAGAATTGTTATTGATAGCTGAAGTGCCATTTACACAATAACAGGTAAAACTCATAATGTGTATGTATGGAATTTTTTGCAATAATTTATTTTTGTTACCTCTAGTGACAGTAGGCTTTTGTATTTTTTGACATAACTTAAAGGGATTTCCTCCAAATAACATATTGTACCTGTATACCAGGGCACTCTAAACAGATTGAGATTTTAAATAGGCTCCTTGAGCCTAATAATCATCTTGCTTTGTTCTACAAATCCCCAACCTGGAAATGTAGCCATGACTAGTACTCAGTCTTGTTCCATAATAATTCCATAATTACATTGTGAGTGTTTAAAAGAAAAAAAGTAATTATTTATATAAAGATAAAGCCTGTTTTTTATGTTTTAGAAATGTTATAATGTCATTTTTATCTGTATTTTTGTTTCTTTTAGAGGCAAGATCCTGTTAGTTTTGATGAACGCTTTAAAACCATATCCAGAAATGTTCTGAACATCAGATACAGACTTCTGCCATATCTCTACACACTAATGTATGAAGCACATACAGAAGGCTCTACTGTTATCCGCCCCTTATTGCATGAGTAAGTTCTAGTACTTTTTAACTGCTTACTGTTCAATGGAAAATGACTTCTGATAGTATTAATATAACAATGCCCCAACACATTGTTCATTAACCACTTTCATCACCTAGGCTTGAAGGGGTATTGCCATCTTGAAAATTTCTGGCATATTCATGGAATATACCATAAATGTCCAATAAATGCGGGTCCCATTTCTATCTCTAGAACTGGGCCCCATGATCCCCTGTCCTGCCTCCTCTTGCTCTCACTGCTCTCAGGCCAGTAACTAATAAGGTGGTCGGGAGTATGGAAGCAGTCAAACTCGCTAAGCTACGCTGTTAAGCTAAGCTACTAGTACGTTGTTGTCATTAAGGACTTAACACATCACAACGTACTGGTACATGGCTAGGACCAGAGCTAGCCTCCGATCTGGCCGATTAAACTCTTAGATGCAGCGCTCAAAAGCAAGCGCTGCATCTATGGCATTTCCTAGCAGATCGGAACCCCGCAATGCAATAGCGTAGTTTCGATGACTGCTCTGGCAGACCGGAGGACTAACAATGGCCTCCTGTCTGCCAAGTACAGAAGCCTGCTAGGTCCCACCTGGAGGCGGGGTCTAGAAGACTTTTGTACGCAAAAGGAAGATGGCGCAGGCTGAGGAGCTGAGCCTGCCACATTAGCTGCAGGTGTCAGCTGTATGTTACCCCATTTTACAGCTGACACCATGCTGTAATGGCAGGGAATGGTGTTAGCTCGGATTCTTGCCATTAACCCCTTAGATGCTGCTTCAAAAGCGATTGCGGCATCTTAGTGGTTTGTAGCGATCGTCATCGACACGATATGATCATGAGTATGTTGTTCATTACTGTGGCAACTGGGGGCCTAACAATGGCCTCCTGGTCTGCCAAGTACAATAGCCTATTAGGCCCTGCCCAGCGACGGGACCTAATGGGATTACTGTCAGTGAATGACTGACAGCTCTAATGCATTGCACTATGTGGGTAGTGCAATGCATTGGTGTAAAGATCAGATGTGCAGGCCCTTTAGTCCCCTAGTGGGACTAAAAAAAAAGAAAAAAAAAGTTAATAAAAAAGTTGAATAAAAGTGTAAAAATTCAGGTTTCAAGTTAATAAAAACAAACACTGCCACCTGTAATGTCTTTTATTATAGGAAAGAAATTAAAACATTGAAAAAAGTATAGATATTTGGTATCGCCGTGTCCGTAACGACCCAACCTATAAAGCAATAATGTTATTTTTCCTGCACAGTGAACACCGCAAAAAAATAAAAATAAAAGACTATTACAGAATCGCTATTTTTTTTTTTATCACCACCCCTCCCAAAACATGAATAAAAAGTGATAAGAAAGTCGCACGCACCCCAAAACAGTACCAATAAAACCTACAACACATCCCGCAAAAAAACAAGCCCTTACACTGCTTTTTTGACAGAAAAATAAAAAGGTTATGGCTCTCAAAATATTGTGACACAAAAAATGTATTATTTAAAAAAAATGGGATTTTATTGTGCAAATGCTGCAAAACGTAAAAACGGATATACATATGGTATCACCGTAATTGTATTGACCCGCAGAATAAAGTGAAATTGTCATTTTTAGCCCATGGTGAACACTGTAAACAAAAAAATAAAGTAAAGAATAAAAAACGTTGTAAGTGATCAAAAAATCATGTGTACCCCAAAATGGCAACAATAAAAACTACATATTGTTCCACAACAAATAAGTCCTCACACAGCTCCAGTGGAGAAAAAATAAAAAAGTTCTGTCTCTCAGAATATGACAACACAAAATGTGCAGAGTGTTCCAAAGGCGGATAAGATTGGGCACCATTTATCAGTACGACCCTGGCCACATATCTATGAATTATTATTTACCCCATTTTTATACCCTCTTATTATACCCTGATGTACTCCGCACAGATTACATATACCCCACATTTTAAACTGAAATACCAGTAAAACCCCAAACAGAACAACTACCAAGCTAAATCTTCGCTCCAAAAGCCAAATGGCGCTCTCTCCCTTCTGAACCCTACAGAGTGCCCAAACACTCTAACATTTTATGAGGAATTCGTCTTCGGTGGCACAAACTGGGCATAAACTTTGGCGCACTAAAATGCTCATTTCACCCCTTAAAATGCCTTAAGGGGTGTAGTTTCCAAAATAGTGGTCATTACTTGGAGGTTTGTTTTACTATTTGACCTCAGAGCCCAGCAATTGTGGGCAAATGCTGTGAAAATCACCAAAATAAGCCTCAAATGCACATGGTGCTCTTAACTTCTGAGCCCTGTCTTGTCCAGGCAAATGATAAATGCCTTGAGGGGTCACTTTTGTGTGGTTTCCACTGATTTGGTCCCTCAGGGGCTTTGCAAATGCGACATGACACTAGAAAACCATTCCAGCAAAACTTGAGCTCAAAAAGCCAAATGGTACTTCTACCCTTCTGAGCCCTGCCGTGGGTCCAAACAGCAGTTTATTACCACATATTGGGTATTGCCGTAGTTGGAAGAAATTGCTTTTCAAATGTCTGGGTGCTTTTTCTCCTTTATGCCTTGTAAATATTGAAGATTTCTACATTTCATTGGAAAAAATTTAGATTTTAATTTTTACATCCTAATTTCTCTAAATTCAGCAAAAAACCTGTAGGTTTAAAATGCCCACTATACCCCTTGATAAATTCCTTAAGGGGTTTGGTTTGCCAAATGGTGTCTCTTTTTTTTTTAAGGGGGGGTTACACCGTTTTGGCCCCACAAAACCACTTCAAACCTGACATGGTACCAAAATTATATTCTAATAAAATGGAGGCCCCAAAATCCACTAGGTGCTCCTTTTCTACTGAGGCCACTGCTTCAGTTCATTACCACACTACGGCCACATCTGGGATATTTCTAAAAACTGCAGAATCTCGGCAATAAATATGGAGTTGAGTAAGGTAAAACCTTGTGTGTTACAGAAAAAAAATTAATTAAACAGATTTTCTGCAAAACAATTTTTAATTTGTACATTTCACCTCCACTTTGCTTTAATACCTGTGAAACACCAAAATGGTTGAGAAACTTTCTAAATGCTGTTCTGAATACTTCGCAGTTTTTAAAATGAAATGTTTTATAGGGTGTTTCTAATATAGAAGGCTCTCAAAGCCCCTTCAGAACTGAACTGGTCCCTAAAAAACTAGCCTTTTGGAATTTTCTTGAAGATGTGAGAAATTGCTGCTAAAGTTCTAAGCCTTGTAATGTTCTGGAAAAATAAAAGAATGTTCAAAAACAATGGCAACATAAAGTAGACATATGGGAAATGTTAACTAGTAACTATTTTGTGTGGTATTACTATCTGTTTTACAAGTAGATACGTTTAAATTGAGAAAAATGCTAATTTTTGCAAATTTTCTCTAAATGTGGGTATTTTTCACAAAAAAACACTGAATGTATCGACCAAATTTTACCACTAACTTAAAGTACAATGTGTCATGAGAAAACAGTCTCAGAATCACTTGAAAAAATAAAAGCATTTCAAAGTTATCACATAAAGTGACACATGAGATTTGAAAAAAATGGCCTGGTCCATTAGGCGAAAACTGGCCTTAAGGGGTTAACAATAGGTGTTGAGTATACTGATGTCCCATTCAAAGTTTAACAAAGGCAACATGTTATAATTGGATTTATTTTTTAAGTGCTACATTAAACCTGTGTTTCCTTTTTTCTCACGAGATTTACCAATGAAAAAGCAACATGGGATGTCTACGAGCAGTTCTTATGGGGACCTGCATTTATGATCAGTCCAGCTCTTAGAGAGGTAAATAACTATCCATAATTATTGGTTAAAGTGCATGTACACCTTAAAAATTAAAATAATTTGTAATACACTTGCACTGGCTTTTCAGCCTTTTTAGCTAAAGCTGAAATAAAAAAAAAAAAGATTGCTGAATAGCAGTCTGGTTGTGTAGTCTGGATCTAAAGGGAGGTAAACAATTGTTTATATATAAACAATTGTATATATATATATATATATATATATATATATATATATATATATACACATTTATTTATATTTAATTCAACTCTGTCCAAGAGAAGACAATGCAGGAGACACGCAAAACGTAATAGCTAATAAAAAAGTCTTACAAATTGAATAATGTATTGTCCGTTTTTACAGATTTTAAGAAATACCATTTTGTTTATTGTGTTGTTTTTTTTTACCTATATAGATTTAAACCTATATAGGTTTAAAAAAATAAATATAACTTTATAGTGGTCAAAGGTGTTTTACTGATACAAAGCTCCAAATCCTCTGAATAGACATGGATTTAAAAGATAACATGTGGCTACCTGCAGCCTTCACTATTGGGACCTTAGGAATTTACTGCATACTCTTATGCATTGAGCTCAATAATAACAGTGTGCAGTAAGCTCCCTCTGGTGGCAACTGCAGACTACCAATATGTTAGCCTAAATCTATGTCTAAGCAAGGGATTTAGAGCTCTGTGTCAGAAAAAATAAAGTTATGACCCCTACAAAGAAGTTAATCAGCACATCATTTTAGACCTAAAATTACATGAAAATAAAAGTTAGAGATTCGTTTTAAGGTTATGAATCCGAATGCAAAGAAAAAAAAGCTCAAAAAGCCTTAATGGTACTTCTCCCCTTCTGAGCCCTGCCGTGGGTCCAAACAGCAGTTTATTACCACAAATTGGGTATTGCTGTAGTTGGGAGAAATTGCTTTTCAAATGTCTGGGTGCTTTTTCTCCTTTATGCCTTGTAAATATTGAAGATTTCTACATTTCATTGGAAAAAATTTAGATTTGAATTTTTACATCCTAGTTTCTCTAAATTCAGCAAAAAAAACCTATAGGTTTAAAATGCCCACTATACCCCTTGATAAATTCATTAAGGGGTTTAGTTTGCCAAATGGTGTCTCTTTTTTTTTTTAAGGGGGGTTACACCGTTTTGGCCCCACAAAACCACTTCAAACCTGACATGGTACCTAAATTATATTCTAATAAAATGGAGGCCCCAAAATCCACTAGGTGCTCCTTTTGAACTGAGGCCGTTTCTTCAGTCTATTACCACACTACGGCCACATCTGGGATATTTCTAAAAACTGCAGAATCTCTGCAATAAATATGGAGTTGAGTTTCTCTGGTAAAACCTTCTGTGTTACAGAAAAAAAATTTATTAAACAGATTTTCTACAAAAAAAAAAAAAAAAGGTATTTGTACATTTTACCTCCACTTTGCTTTAAATCCTGTGAAACACCAAAATGGTTGAGAAACTTTCTAAATGCTGTTCTGAATACTTTGCCGTTTTTAAAATGAAATGATTTGATTTATAGGGTGTTTCTAATATACAAACTCAAAAAAACAATAAAGAAACAAATAATGTTTTTAAGACATTTGAAGAGGATAGAAGGTACGATAACAACATGTTATTATAATATGATTTTTAAAATAAAAAATAAAAAAAACCATAAACTACAACATGCAGCATGTTTTTAGCTTCTCTTATGAAATTGCAGCCAATAATTTTTAATTTTTAGAAATCACATGGTAGTAGCGCACACTTTTCACCATACTGCATATATTGGCTGACAACAAATGATATGTGACAATAATATATTCCTGTTTTAGAAACAAACAGAAGTAGATGCCTATATACCAGATGCTCGCTGGTATGACTATCACACGGTAAGATTTTTTTGGTTCCATATTAATGCCTTGGCAGACTGCTGTGGAGAGGGAAAAGGGAATAATAACTGGCAGATCAATCCACAATCCCCGAGCCATATGAAAGCTCAATATAAAGTAAAATGTTTTCTATGTTTTTTTTGTGCGTTAAAAAAAAAAAGGAGGTTTAGATGTTTTAGAACATGAAATATTGCCGTATTACACTATTGATACTGTATTTCAGTCATGGATATAAGTAAGTATCTTACTTTTCTGAAGTGACACCTATTAAAATAACTTGTTCATATTAATTATAGCAATAAAGTGTGTGACCCTGATAGTTCTAAGATGGGCAGAATAAAATGGAGGGATGTGGGAATCTTGCGAGTGAAGGATGAAATGATGGAGGAGTTACACTGATGAGAGAAGTCTGTTATTCAAAACATCTCTATCCAAAGAAAAATAAGTCGTAAAATTCCAGTATAACTGTAAATTATTTTTTTCCATCATAGGGTAAGGCGGTTGGTGAAAGGGGAAAGAGAGTGAAACTAAACACTCCTCTTGAAGTCATTAATCTTCATGTTAGAGGTGGATACATCATACCGTGGCAGGAACCTGCTAATAACACTGTTTACAGGTGGGTAGACAATATTATTATTGTTATTAATAATCTTAATTTGACCTTCTACATTGTGTTATACAGCAAAGTCTCTCTAATAGACCACCTCTTTGGGAAAACCACCCCTTTATCTTGACCAGATTTTCAGTTTCATTATACCTTTTATAGTTTACTGCCTCATATTCACAAAAAGTCAATATTGACAACAGTGAACAATCACATTCCAACTTTTTACTCTGCATTTTAGAACTTGCATGAGGTGAGATCATTGTTGCTCTCGGCAAGACATTTTGTCTGAACAAATTCTTAGTCATTAGGTCGTGTGACAAGGTGTGCAGAATATATGACAATGAATTGTGAATAGCATGTCATGGCCACATTAAAAATTATATCATGTGAAGACCAGGCATTTAGCATAATTGACATCAAAGTTAAAATATAAAATCAGAGTTTATAAGGAACCTGATACTAATTATGTCCCATATATAAGAGAAAAATAAATGATGGCAGTGTCCAGAATAGGCCTAGAAAACCTAGATTTAGAAATTCAAAGAACAGATAACGAAAAGCATAATATAATACAAGGTGATTCAAAAAGGATGGTGCAAAAGTTTAGAATTGGTATTCATAACTCAGAAAACATAACACAAATTTATTAACATGAAATTACACGCTATCTATCCAAGTATAATCTATACACTACAAATGTTCAAAGTGATTTCCATTGGTGACACGGCAGATGTCTAGGCGGTAGTCCAGTTCTGTCCAGACGCATGTCAGCATATCTTCGGATATGGCTTTCACTGTTTCAGTGATGCGTTGTCTCAGGTCGCTCAGATCCTGTGGCCGGGGAGGGGGTGAGATACACTGAGTCCTTGATGTAGCCCCACAGAAAGAAGTCGCAGGGTGTTAGATCTGGCGATCGTGGAGGCCAGCGCAACATTGGTGAATCGTTGTTTCTGGCATGCCCGATCCAATGTTCCGGTAGAACATCCAAATGGAAATGTGGTGGTGCACCACCTTGCTAATAGACTATGTTTGTCAGATCTTCCTCTATCTGTGGCATAATCCATTCCTTTTACATGTCCAGGTAGGAGTGGCCAGGGACTGTAGATGTTGCGCCTGCTCATTGCACAGAACACGTTTAGGGTGAGTCCCTCGAAAAGGGCACATGGTTTTCCTGAGCCCCATATTCTAGCGTTGTGGCGATTGACCTTCCCACTGAGGTAAAAGGTAGCCCCATCGCTGAGCTTCAGCCTGTCAGCGAATTTTCCCTCATTCAATCGTCCCTGCAAGTCAATGCAAAAGTCACGGTGTTCTGGTTTCAGCTCCTGAAGAAGATGTAATCTGTATGGCTTAAAATGCAGACATTTTTTCAAGATATTTCATAATGTGGTTTGTGGCACCTGCAGTTCCATACTAGTAAGCCTGGTCGATTTTCTAGGACTACGCATGTACACGGCTAGAATCCTGTTCACTATCTCTTTGGGCGTCCCAGACTTTTCCCATGACACGAACACACAGTGGTTTTGAATAGCTTCACCCAAACAAAATGCAGTTTCTATGCGGAGCACATTTACCAAGATTATTCTGAAAGTTTCGCTGTACTGTCACAATAGACCCCGTTCTTGCAAATCCCAACACGCAAAAAAGCTTTTTCTTGCTTTGATGTGTCCATCTTATGTCACACTGTGTAAGCACATTTCAAATTTGGCTTTTGAAAATGAAAGCTGTGCTGTGATTGGTTGCTAGGGGCAACTAAGCCAGTTTTGCTTTGGTTTTCAGTTACCGGCTATTTACCACTAATGTTACCTTAACTACAGACTTTTACTTATGCACCATCCTTTTTGAATCACCCTGTATTTAGTAAAATGATTGAGAGATATCAGTGGATAAAAAGCTGAACTGTAACAATTAGTGCCAGGCATCTGCTGCCAAGCCAAGTAAAATATTAGAATGCATAAAAAGGGACATCGAGGCGCATGATAAAAATATAGTTTTACACATATTAATTACTAGTCAGACCACACATTCAAAATGGTAGTTTTAGGTATATTAGACATGCAGTATATAAGAACTAAAAGATATGAGACTGAGGAAGTGCAGAAACAACCAAAATATTTAAGGGAATGGGTGGACAGCAGTATCAAGAAAGATAGTTAAAATTAGGGTTATTTCATTTGGAGAAAAGAGTACATTTGGAGTGCCTTAATAGACTTACTAATGTATGCATATATATTAAATGTCAACACAGACATCTGTCTTATCAGGTCACCTGCCTACTCTATGGCTCAAGTTTTTACCAGCATCTGATTGCATAGATTTTTGCTCTCTTCAGTTTTGGTAATTTTGTGATGATATGTGCAAGTGAGCATGTACTGTATGAACTTTACACATCTTGAGCTTTTAATATTAGTAGGTGTTACCTAAGGGTAAACTTGGGTCAGACATTGAGCCACAAATAATGAATTGTTAATTATGCATTTTTTACAAAACGTTTTGATGCAAAATCGCATTAAGGGTGCCCATGCGTGTTAAATGGTGGATGGCATTTTCACATTTTAGTTTTTGAAAATCTATGGGTATGGGTATAAAATTCATGTTTTATTTGTGCATGTCAAAAGTGTGAAAGTTGCCACCATATCCCTTTGCTGCGAAAGGATTAAAAGTAGTTTGGATGCATGTCTAAGATCACATCAATAATTACTTGAGATGGGTGACTGACCAAGCTATTTATTTTTATTGTCACATATTTAAAGTTGTGTGTTTTGGCAACTACTTCATTATGGATTATTTACTTTTTTTGCCTTGTTCTGGATTAACACTGCATGATTTTCTACATTATATGTTGTTTTTTTTTTTCAATTGCAGTCGTGAAAAATTTATGGGACTTCTGGTTGCCCTGGATGATGGTGAAAAAGCTCATGGCAATCTTTTCTGGGATGATGGAGAAAGTATAGGTAAGTTGAATTGCTAACTAACATTAAAGCAAACATACAGCATATTCAATGCATAGGAAGTAATATTTTCTCACATCTGCCTTTACTGAATTTCGATACGGTAAAGCAAAGGCAAGATCTATATTATATGCTAAAATGGATGCTAATAATTTCCTTTCTACATTTTATAGAAATGACAAATTATTTTCTGGGAACATTCACGGCTGAAAAGGTAAGCAGCTTTATTCAGAATAGATGTACATCGTCTTGGCTATTTCTAAAGATACATTTACATACTTTGGTTCTTCTAATTGTTTAGAACGTACCTTTCACCTTTCACAAAGAATTACTGTAGATGTATGTTAAGGTGCAGTCAGATATATATATTTAACACAATCCAATCTCTATTTGATGTCCCTGCAGAAAACTGTAAAAAGTGAAATAAAAGCAAATAATTATCTATCAGCTTCAATGCCTCTACATCTTGGACATGTCTATATTTGGGGCCCTGGAACAAATGCACAAAGTGTTTCAGTTACATATAATGGTGCTACTGAAACAATTACAACTTTTACAGCAAATAATGAGGTAAGTAATGCATGCGCAACATAGAACAATGTCTACCGTCACTTTAGCGCTACATCAGTAAATTATGTATTTAGATAACATATAGAAATGCCAAAATGCTCAGAATTGCCATTTATGGGAGGGACATAAGATAGGCAGGGGTGGGATCAGGCAGGCCTCGTTCTTCAGCAGCAGATTTGTCAAGAAGCAAGTTTTTCTGTATATAGCACCTTTTGTCTTCTCTAGAAGGACAATACTTTTCTTTTCTTTGATAAAGCATACTTAAAATAGGGAAACAATGTGGGAAGCAGCCATATAGTATAAAATGTATAAGGATACGGAGATGTGAGGCCTTATATCGGTGTAAAAGACTTGCTGTATTGAAGGGATTTATGAGGAATTTGTGTTCCATCCCCACTTTTCATAGTATTCCCATACAATAACTAGTTTCTCAACCACCCCCCACATAATAATGCACATCAGGTCGGCTCACAGCGTCTGTGACATGTGCATAAGTTACAACACATGTACAAAACATTTGTGTAGTTATGAATTTTAGGTGACTATATAAGCATAATTATATTTATTAAGAATATGATTATTTCAGATTTTGTCACAGAGCAAAAAAAAACTTCCTATAAGGCCTCATGCACACGACCGTAAAAACACCCGTTAACGGGCTCATATACTTCTGTTAGCCACGGGTACCTTCCCGTTTTCTCACGGGAAGGTGCCCGTGCCGTTAAAAAAATAGAACATGTTCTATTTTTCTATTTTATGGGCCGTGCTGCTATACTTTATAATGGCAGCACGGCTCGCAAAAGCGGCCGGCTGCCCGTGGCCGGCCGTGCCCGGCCATGCTCGTAATTACGAGCACGGTCGTGTGCATGAGGCCTAATCATTATGCATAAAAAAAAATTGGAATTCACAAGAAGTTAAGGATAGGTTAGACAAATTGCCCAACTTTCTCATTAGTGTCACAATTTTGCATATTCCACCAATAACACATCAATTATAAAGTTGAATAATTGCGTTTTTGTTTTCTTTTATTTCAGGTTCTAGAAATCCATTTAGTAAACAAGCAGTATAATCTAGCCAATGCTATTACAGTTACATGGACATAAAAGAGATATGAAAGCCTGCACTTGAATAGGCTGCCAAAGAAAAGGGCATTTTGTAATTCATTTCTGCTGTTTTAGATTTTTGTACAATGCATCAATATAAAATATTTTCTTTGACAAAGCATCTAATGCTTAACTTCAACAAAATAAATATTCTGTACTTGACTGGAGTTTTGTATTTTTTTTTAAAGTAAAGTACAGATGGTATTCATTCATGTATATTAAAAAAATTGAGACTTGCTTTTTGTTTATTTCCACCTTTCTTTTTATCTCTTTAAATCATATTTTTTATGCACTCATGTATTTTTTAATACCAGAATACTATAATTTATATAAACATAGTAATAATTATGACAACATTTTTACATTAACATATTAGAAAAAAATATCTAGATTAAGTTTAATCTGCTATAAGTGCATTGTATGGACAACTAGCATCTATTTAAGGTCTAAAGCAGTTTATCAAGGCTATACAGCTCTCAAGTACAGAGTCGGATGTCCTCCTTGAGCTGCCATATAGGCTCCGTTGGGTGTCGTATATACAGCAATACTTATAGGGGAGAATATCTTCATATATATCCTTCAGTGCAGACCCCACTAGAAACCACTCACACCTATGTGGGGTGACATTACTTTATAATAGTTGGTCTTTTTTTAACTTTTTATTTAACAAACTATTTAGACCCATTAAGAATAACAAGATACAGTAACAGGGCTGCCAAAGTAGAGTTTGTGTTGGTTTTTTTTCTTGATATTTAGACAAAAATCACAGACGGCCAAAATAATTTTGAATCAAAAGATTCTGCAGTAGTAGCATTTGCTGTGAACTGCAAAATGATGTTAATTTCTTGGGTTTACTTGAACTAGGGAAAAATGCCTCATAGAAGATCTTATAAATATGTAAAAATATACAAGGAACTGGCAGACAATCTATTCATTCCTACAACTACATCTGTACAATGCACTAAGTGGCATCATTAACTAATGGAGAAAAGATGGTTCCATCATCAATACAAGAAAGGGTTATTTAAAATGGGATTTTGGCCCACAATAAATGGCAGAATCTTAAAATGTGCTAGACATCTTATTTTATGCATCTAATGACTAATGGTATTAAAAGTTCTAATTAAAGGGCATGTTCGATTTTTTTCAATCTCATTTTGTTAGATGGGTCCCCTGAATTTAGCTCATCACAGGTTGTCCTTTTGCTGGAACCCCCAGCGATCAGCTGTAATCTGCAGAAGAACATGTGTTTAATTTTCCTGCAGTTCCACCACATGGGAGATTTATCATTGCATTGTGCTTATTGGAATCAATGGGCTGTCCATGTAATAAATTTGCTCTTTGCGACCCCTCTCTTCAGCTAATTGATGGAGACCCAAAACAAGGAATCCCACTATTAACTTAAAAAAAAAAATGCCCTTATAGTGTATTGAAATTGGGTTTTTTAAACCAGTTAACCCCTTGGTAAGGGGCATAGCTAGAGGGTGTCTATTAAGGCATGTACCCCAGGTGCTGGGTACCTAGGGAGGGGGTGCAAAAAATAGCTGCCACTTGTCTTTTTTCAACCTAATTGTGAATTTTAGAATTCTATTTATAGCCTAGAATATTATGAAATTCTGAAAGACCCTGCATGATTTGGGATAAAAATATATTCCAAGATTTTGTGTAGAAATGTGAGTATGTTAAAAATAGATAGGTATAGTGTATTATACATTTCAAGAAGCAATAAACTAAAGTGGAGCAATACAGTATAATCTGTAGCTCTTCACTTACTTCATGGAATCATGAACTTTAGTGCTGTTACTGGATTTGAGCCTATGTCTGCAGTGAAAATCCTGCATGTCCGGGCAGTTGTTAGCTATACATATGAAGCTTTGCTAATTGGCTATGCTTTCCATATTAATAACTGTGCTAAGGTCTCTTTTTTTAAGGTTTACAGTAAAATTAATTCTGTAATCCATCCGTTCTGGTTAGGCTTCCTATTTGTGGTCAAAAGATATGTCTCCTTTACCTACAGTATGTTCTGTTTTGCTACCATAAATTACTTTGAAGACTTCATATGCTATAATTCATAGCGTATATTGATGACTCAGTCTATTTTATAACACAAACAGGGTAATGACAGATACCCAACCTCCAGGTTACTATTTACTCCTCTGTGGAGGGCACAGTTATGAAGCAAAGGTTAGGGACCATCTTAAAAGAGGCCACCTTGTCGTGGCAGATGGGCTCACACAATTTGATCAAAATGTGTGCTAAGAGCCTCACTTTTGTAAGTATACATAGTAATGCATATTTATTTATTTATATATAGTGTATTAGGTAGTCTTAGCGTTCACAGGGTGCTCATGTAATGTTTTTTTCTTTATAGATAGGTACACTTGCAGACACACACACACACACAGACACACACACAGACACACACACACACACACACTGTTTAAGTATAGGTTTAGTACATCAAATATCACAAAAATATGCAACATTAAGTCGAAGAAATAGAGCTGACTGCTTATAAGTTTATGTTCATATGGAGAATCCTTGTGTTCAGCTGTAGCAAGCAAGTTACAAAGTGCTGTTTGCCAGTGTAATGGGTCTCCCCCAGTCCCTATATTCTCATCTAATACATTTAAGCAATCCAACATGTATAAACTGTTTTGTTTCTTTCTTGTATTGAATCCAGCAATAATCTCTGTGCATGCACAGGTCAAATTACTTTATCCGGCAGTATAACACAGATTTTTTAGGAGGAATAAGTGAGGTGGGTTTAGGTGAGGAATGGAATCAGTTTAAACACCCTGTATGGACACTTGATCATCACTGGAAATATGTAATTTAGAAAAAATACAGTCACCACACATATATATATATATATATATATATATATATATATATATATATATATAATTGTACAACGAGCAGCTTGATTTTTTTTGGGGGCAGATGTGTACAATGTCAGCATTCCCTTCTTTTCAGGAATTGCAGATAAAGAAAATATTTAAAGAGCCACATGCATCAAATTGTTAAAGGGTAACTAAACGTTCGACAAACTTATGACATGTCATAGTAACATGTCAAGTTTTGATTGGTGGGGGTCTGAGCACTGAGATCCCCACCAATCGCTAAAACTAAGCGGCAGAAGTGCTCGTGGGAACGCTTAGCCGCTCGTTTCTCTTTGGCTTTTTTCGTAAATCAATGTATCGGAGTACGGGCTCAATAGAAAGTCTATGAGTCCGTACTCCACTACAACTGCTTTCCAGAAAAAGCTGAACAGAAACAAGCTGGCTGAGTGCTCACACGAGTGCTTCTGCCGCTTCATTTTAGTGATTGGTGGGGGTCTCAGTGCTCGGACCCCCACTAATCAAAACTTCTGACATGTTACTATGACATGTCAGAAGTTTGGTGAACATTTATTTACTCTTTAATCTTATATAGACAAAGCTGACATATATTAAAGGTCAGTATGCATCCTTAAAAGAGGGCAATGAACTCAATTTAGTCACAAATTCTGTTTGAAAGAATATGAACATTTCACATTATATCCAGCTGCAAAAATAGGCATAAATGAATTCGTATTTTTACATAATACAAAATAATAAATTGTCTGTAAATAAAAAAAATAACATATTCATTTAGAAATGACCTGGCTCTGTGTGCTGAGGTAGCTGGGAAAAAAAATTCCATGATATTCATTATGATACATACGCACATATGAAGGCATAGCTGCAGATTTACAGCACATCAAAAAATGTGGCATAAATCATATGTATTTTCAAGGCACTTCTTTATCTGAGAAATCAGCAAGTTGCTCACTAATAAAAGGGTTGACAAATGATTGTAGCATAGAGTGTGTAAGTTTGACCTTGAAGCTGTGAAAAATTGCCCCATGTCACTCCTTTCATGTATTGGATGTGCTCATTGTTTGGCTGCTAAGGTGCCAAAACCTGAGCTACAAACACACAAAGTCCGTAAGAATAAAGTGGAAGGACAGGGATTGGCTAGACAGGAGAAAAATGGCACTCAGCAAGAGGGTTGAAGAATAATAAATATATTTAATAAGTATAAATTCAAAAGTTGGTGCATTGGCCACTTCATCATGGATATCTCCGATCTTTGGAACATACATTGTCTGTTTTGTTGCTGTGTTTGATTATAAAATCACTATATAATCATCTCAGCATACATGGCATAGAGTAACACTGCTTCATAACATCAAACAATGGATATTAATGTGGATGGTTGTTTGCTGGTCCAGAAGAGCATTGTTGCGATCGACTGAAATGTGATCTTGGCTATTGACAGGATCTTCTACATACAGAGACTGACCTGTAAACATTTCTTCACCAGGTTAGGCAGAGTGAATTATTGCTAACTACAGTATGTTATGTATTAGGAAAAGGCAGGTGTAAAGTCAGCAGATATTGTGACCGTGGTCGCTGACTGCCGGCAAGTCCTACCTACCGGCAGCCGCGACTGCAGGACACTCTATTGTTGCCAGTGTTTACCTCCCAGGGATGCTGGCACATGCGGCTCCAGCTCCCCTCTGAGTGCAGTAAGGTGTACGCCTGCACTCGTTCTCGTCCTTAAAAGGCAAGCGCGCTCACCAGTGCAAAATTCTGCAACCGATCCCTACACACCCTGGACTTTAAAAAGGGCTCTGCTCCTCCTCTCCTTGCCTGAGCTTTGTTGTGTCTGCCCATGTTCGTTACTGCAAATGTTCCCTTAGTTGTATCCTGTGCTCCCATACCCTGTATCCGTATCCAGTAATTGTGTTTGTTCCAGTGCAAAGCCAATTGTCATCCGTGCCAAATGCCATCTGTGCCAAGTGTCATATGTGCCAAGTATCATTTGTGCCAAGTATCATCTGTGCCAAGTGTCTGCTATGCCACGTGTCTGCTACTCCTCGTGTTTGCTACACAACTTGTCTGCTACGCTGAGTGTCTGCCAAATCATCTATTCATGTACTCTTGGAGACTGTTATTGACTATACATTTGCCAGCTGCTACTCCGCTATGGTGGAGCGGCCTAGTGGGTCCACATACCCCATAGCTGTGACAGCAGTTTTCTCTACTCTTCTAAGGGTGAAGCATGGCATTGGCATGGCAGCACCTCACAGAGCTCATATGATTAGGGGGCATTGGGAAAGTAGCAGAGAACTGAGAAATGGACTCCGACAGGGAGGTAATTACCTGGCAGACAAACTAAAAGATTCAGAAATTGTGTAAGAAATCTTCTGAGCATTACATGGTAATCTCACTAGCTCTGATCCCTGCTGTTGCCTTTAGGTTCAGCTCTTCCATTTATTCCTACATTGACCCAGGTGGACAATAAAATTCCCAAATTTGCTACGTCCATATTTATTGCTCTTGATATAATTTGTGCTGTTTATCCGGGCAGAAGACTGAGAATTCTATCTTGACTGGGCTGAAACAATCAATTTTCCGAGGGCTCCTGAATCAACCTGCTGAAAAGGGGAAAGACTGGACTACTAACAAATTAAGTTGCATTGAGAACTGATTTGAGACACCAGAGAATGGCTGGAAGTGTACTGTTGTTTAGGTCCCTAAAATTCCGGCAGAGAGGCCTTGAAATATCCAGTAAGTTGGAAAATAAAGAGAAGATGGATGCTTGCTTTCACTGCACCTCGGTAACTGAGTCCTTCCTCTTGATGGGCATGATCGATAACACTTCCCTCTTTCCCTAATCCACCTTCACCTCACAAGGACCCAGACACCAGACGATGTTTTCATAAGCATCCTCCATGCCTCCCCACCTGTAACTCAGATATTTAGTCTCAGATACTTAGTTAGTAATATCATACTTTCTGAAGACTAGATTTAGGAAAGTCACACCTTTGGACCACTTCAAATCATGTTTTTTCCATCCTGTTAGTGTCCTGTTTTTTTCGGACAGGGCAGAAAAACATAGCCTAACACATTTTCTGTCCTGTTAAAACACAGGATAGAGATTGATCCTGTTTTTTGCAATGGAAGTCAATAGCAACAGGACACAACAGGATAGGCATTCTGTTGCATCATGTGTTTTATATTTTAACAGCAGGCAATGGACATTTTAACAGGATGGACAAATGGGATATGAACTGGAATGACATTTTTTTTGCATTTTTGCATCTGGGTTTATACTTAGTTAGATATAATGGGTCCCAGAATATTTATTTAGCTGTACTTCATTTATCATAGAAAAATAAAGACAATAACATCCATGGCTTAAATAAAATAACGACTTTATGTTGTTTTGTATAAATTATTTTTTTCAGAACAGTAACAAATAGTTTGGTTGTTCATAAGGAAGGTGCTGAATCAATGTAATCTTACTGCAAGATACATTTGCTCTTTCATGTAGAAACGTGTTAGCATATCAAAGGTGTACATAGAGATGATTACTTATTTACAAGGTCAAAATCAGAAAAATCCTTTAAGAAGAGAAAAATGCAACTGATTTGCAAAATCAAAGTTATTTTTTTTCTGCCTCCAGTGCTTTCTATTTGTCAGCAAGATGATTCCTGAACCAACATATGTTCTTGACCTAAATATGCATTAGATTCTGAAATAATAGATATAACTGATATTTTCTGATACACAAATACAGCTCTGGAATGGTGACATTTCTGACAAATGTACCTCCTGAAAATATTCGATCATAAAAATGTTGGAAAAAAAGAATGACAGTTTCTTTAGCTAATTGACAACCAAGGGTACAAACACTTCAAAGGAGAATATTATGATATTTCTCTAGTGAATAAGGTCTGTCAGGGAAAGGAGGTTGCTGATAAGTTTAAAATACACATCTCTTCTGATCCAAACCATGAAAATGGATATATGTGGTAAAAAAATAAACACAGAGTTAACGTTCTAAAACAGTTATTTAGTGGACACTGCTTAAAGTCTTGCATTTTGTCAATGTTTTAGAAAAATGTATTGTGTGTTTGATAAAATTGTATTAGGCTTTAAAATGACAGTTTGCAATGGAGAATACCCTTTGTTTTTGACAGTTCTTGGAAGAGAAAAAAATCAACAACAAAAATAGATACTGCCTCAATAGAAAATTCTTATAACAAAATTCTTAGAGCATTATTACATCATTACATTTATGAGTCAAGTTTCTATCTATCTAGTATTAGATCACTTATAGATAATAGTGGTAAAGCGCATGCCTAAACAGTATACTCAGGTCCATTTAATAATAGACAGTTGAAATCATAACTTTAGTTGTAGCAATTATGTAGTAATAGAAATAGGAGTAAAAAGCTGGCCATGACATGAGAGAAAAATGGACCGAAATGGCGATTTAGGCCATTTCTGCCAACCATTGGATAAAAAAATGAAACAATGGTTTCTGCCGATGGCAGACTTTTGTCTGCTGAGAATGTGATTGCCCAGGCTGGAAAATACAAATACAATATAATACAAATGATCATACAAATGATCCCACAGATGATTGATTGTGACCGATCATTGTCTTATATGTATGGTTTGCTAAATATGTAATCTCTGAGGAACACCGACTCACTGTAGTAAAACAGCAAGTCAGGGCAATAAAAAGGCCCATGAAGAACAATGGCTCCCAGCAACCACCTGTAAAAGATCACTTTCTGCTCGACTAACAGTAATCATTGAGCCCAAACTCCTGGCCTCATCAAGTCATTGGTTTATAGAAAAGTAGTGGTGAACTCATAAAGTCCTGGAAAAAGCCAATGAACCAGCAGGAATCAGACATCTGATAATTAGTCACCTGATTACAAAGGATCAGTCCACTCAGACACCACTGATACCACAGGATCAGCCAAAAGATGAAAATAAAATGCTATAGTTGCATTGAAAAGTGCAGTTGACTATGTTTTTCAATACAGCTGAGGCTGCTGAATGCTGAGATATCCCAACCAAACATATGCCAAAGGACACCCTTTCTATGTCTACGTAAGATACTTTTCTGGCATATATATGAGATTTTTCTGACATACACACATGGTGAGAATTTAGTTGGAATTAATCATTCAAGTATAGTAATTTTATTGGCATAGTCATAACGGCTATCATTTTTATCCCATTAGTGCATTGGAATGTGAGATTTAGAATGATTTTGTAATAACAAAATTAATGTTTTTAATTTTAACTTTTACAAATCTTCCTTTTCCTATTACTCCTTTTTCATTGGACTTCTGTTTCATGCTGAATTAGGTGAAAACATGGCTGTCATTTTGTTTTAATATCTTAGTGCACAACTATACAGAATATCTATAAAATTGGTTGAGATTGTGAGAATTTTGTGACCTTCAGCACCACAAATGCATTAATGTATGAGTTTTTTTTTCCAAAAATACACTTTCACAGTTAGGGTATGTGCACACACACTAATTCCGTCCGTAATTGACGGACGTATTTCGGCCGCAAGTCCCGGACCGAACACAGTGCAGGGAGCCGGGCTCCTAGCATCATAGTTATATACGATGCTAGGAGTCCCTGCCTCTCTGCAGGACAACTGTCCTGTACTGTAATAATGTTTTCAGTACGGGACAGTAGTTCCATGGAGTAGCAGGGACTCCTAGCATCGTACATAAGTATGATGCTAGGAGCCCGGCTCCCTGCACTGTGGTCGGTCCGGTACTTGAGGCCGAAATACGTCCGTCAATTACGGACGTAATTAGTGTGTGTGCACATACCCTTACTGAGAGTGGTGGTTCCGATGGAAAGTTTTTATTTAAGCGCAACAGGAAATAGAATTCTGGAATAGGAAAAAAACTGTGATTCCTCAATTTTTTGAGGGGTTTCGTTTTTACAGCTTTCACCAAACAGTAAAAATGCCATGTTACCTTTATTCAATACAAATGCGGCAATACCAAATTTATATAGTTTTTTTTTACGTTTTACTACTTTTACAAGGAAGAAACTAATTGTTAAAATAAATGTGTGTTTTGTTGCCATATTCTGGGAGCCATAACGTTTTTATTTTTCCGGTGATTTTGCGGTATTAGGGATTATTTTTTGCGGGGCGAGCTTTGGTTTCTTTTCGTTTCATTTTGTGCTACATAAGACTTTTTGATCACTTTTTATTAATTTTTTTGTGGTGATATGAAGTGACCAAAAAACAGCGATTCTGGCATTTTTATTTTTATTTTTTTACAGACTTTTACAGATGTGGCAATACCAATGTTGTTTTATTTTTACATTACTTTAGAGGAACAATGTGCCAGAGACACTGCTTAACAGGAGATGAAGAAAGGCAGCCCTAGGGCCCCTGGGCTGCCATGACAACCATTGCCCCCCCGGATAGAATTGCACGGGGGCGATGAGCTGTCAGAGGGGGGCGCTCCCCTGTTTCTAATGTCTTAGATGCTGCGATCGTGCGTGATCTTAGCATCTAAGGGGTTAAACAGCCAGGAACAGCGTGATCACTGTTCCTGGCCGTTAGTCCCGGGTGTCAGCTGTAAAATATCACCTCCCCCACCACGACGCAATAGTACATCGTGGTGTGGGTACATGTTAAAAATGTTGATATCTCCTTCATTTATTGGAGGCATTTACAGCTTTTATATTAACCCCTTCCCTCTTTGGCCACTTTTGACCTTCCTGACAGAGCCTCATTTTTCAAATCTGACATGTTTCACTTTATGTGGTAATAACTTCGGAATGCTTTTACCTATCAATTCTTAGATTGTTTTCTTGAGACACATTGGACTTTATGATACTGGCAAAATTTGCTCGATACGTTCAGTATTTAATTGTGAACAACACCAAAATTTTTATACATTTCAATGTATCTGCTTGTAGGACAGGCAGTTATACCACTCAAAATTGTTGTTAATTAACATCCCCATATGGCTACTTTAGATTGGCATAGTTTTTTGAACATCCTTTTATTTTTCTAGAACGTTACAAGGCTTAGAACTTTAGCAGCAACTACTCACGTTTTCAAGAAAATTTCAAAAGGCTATTTTTACATGGGCCAGTTCAGTTGTGAAGTGACTTTGAGGGCCTTATATATTAGAAACCCCCAAAAAGTCACCCCATTTTAAAAACAACACCCCTCAAAGTATTCAAAACAGCATTTAGAAAGTTTCTTAACCCTTTAGACGTTTCACAGGAATTAAAGCAATATAGTGGTGAAATTTCGAAATTTCATTTTATTTTGCAGAACTTCATTTTGAATCCATTTTTTTGGTAACAGAAAGTTTTACCAGAAAAATGCAACTTAATATTTATTGCCCAGGTTCTAAAGTTTTAGGAAATATCCCATATGTGGCCCTAGTGTGCTAATGGACTGAAGCACAGGCCTCAGAAGCAAAGGATCACCTAGAGGATTTTGGGGCCTTCTTTTTATTAGATTATATTTTAGGCACCATTATTAGAATTAGGCCGCGCAAATGAATATCACCATTTTTTTCCACAAAAATCGTGAATCTTCTCATTTTCACAAGGGATAAAGAAGAAAAAAAAAATTTTTGTAAACCAATTTCTCCCGAGTACAAAAATACCCCTCATACATTTTTTTCATTAGAAATGAATTAACCCTTTCAGGACTGATCCATTTTTTGCTTTCTTATTTTCGTTTTTCACTCCCCGCCTTCCAAGAGCCATACATAGTTACATAGTTACATAGTTAGTACGGCTGAAAAAAGACACATGTCCATCAAGTTCAACCAAGGGACGGGAAAAGGGAAGGAAAAATTTCTACACATAGGAGCTAATATTTTTTTGTTCTAGGAAATTATCTAACCCTTTTTTAAAGCCATCTACTGTTCCTGCTGTGACCAGCTCCTGCGGTAGGCTATTCCATAGATTCACAGTTCTCACGGTAAAGAAGGCTTGTCGCCTCTGCAGGTTGAACCTTTTTTTCTCCAGACGGAGGGAGTGCCCCCTTGTTTTTTGAGGGGGTTTTACAAGGAAAAGGATTTCACCATATTTTTTGTATGTGCCATTAATGTATTTATATAAGTTAATCATGTCCCCCCTTAGTCGTCTTTTTTCAAGGCTAAATAGGTTTAATTCTTTCAATCTTTCCTCATAACTTAAATTCTCCATGCCCCTAATTAGCTTCGTTGCTCTTCTTTGTATTTTTTCCAACTCCAGGGCATCCTTTCTATGAACTGGAGCCCAGAACTGAACTGCATATTCTAGATGAGACCTCACTAATGCTTTGTAAAGCGGCAATATTACATCCCTGTCCCGTGAGTCCATGCCTCTTTTAATACACGACAATATCCTGCTGGCCTTTGAAGCAGCTGATTGACACTGCATGCTGTTATTGAGTTTATGATTTACAAGTACACCCAGATCCTTCTCAACAAGTGAATCCGCCAGTGTAGCTCCCCCTAGGACATATGATGCATGCAGGTTGTTGGTACCCAGATGCATAACTTTACATTTATCTACATTAAATTTCATCTGCCAAGTGGACGCCCAAACACTTAGTTTGTTTAAATCCGCTTGCAATTCATGAACATCTTCCATAGACTGAACTATATTGCATAGCTTGGTGTCATCTGCAAAAATAGAAATAGTGCTATTAATCCCATCTTCTATATCATTAATAAATAAGTTGAATAATAGTGGTCCCAGCACTGAACCCTGGGGTACACCACTTATTACCGGGGACCATTCAGAGTAGGAATCATTGACCACAACTCTCTGGATACGGTCCTTGAGCCAATTCTCAATCCAATTACAAACTATATTTTCTAAACCTATAGTCCTTAATTTACCCATTAGGCGTCTATGGGGGACAGTGTCAAATGCCTTTGCAAAGTCCAAAAACACTAAATCCACAGCGGCCCCTCTGTTCTGCTCACCTCTTCATAAAAACAGATTAGGTTAGTTTGACAACTTCTGTCCTTAGTAAAACCGTGCTGGCTGTCACTTATAATGCTATTTATTGTCACATAATCCTGTATATAGTCCCTCAATAGCCCCTCAAACATTTTCCCCACGATGGATGTTAAGCTTACTGGTCTATAATTACCTGGGGAAGACCTAGAGCCCTTTTTGAAAATAGGCACCACATTTTCGCTGCGCCAGTCCCTTGGCACTATACCAGTCACTAGAGATTCTCTGAATATTTATTTTTCCGTCAATAGAGCGGTGTGAGGGCTTAATTCTTGTAGTTTCTACTGACACCATTTACAGTGCCATAAAATGTACTGGGAAACTGAAAAAAAATTATTTCCGAGCTGATATAGGAAAAAAATCTGATTCCATTTTTTGGGGTTTTCGTTTTTACAGCTTTCGCCGTGCGGTAAAAACAAAAACTTTACTTTATTCTATGGCTCAATACAATTACGGTGATACCAAATTTATATAGTTTTTTTTTATATTTTACTACTTTTACAAAGAAAAATCTATTTGTTAAAATAAATATTGTTTTGTTTCACCACATTCTGAGAGCCGTAACTTTTTTATTTTTCGGTTGATTGAGTGGTGGGAGTTCTTATTTTTTGCGGGATGAGCTGTAGTTTAAATTGGTACCTTTTTTTGGTACATTAAAAGCGATCAAAAAGTGGTATTACATTGTTTTTTTGAGAGTTAAGTTGACAAAAATAAACTGCGATTTTAAATTATTTAAGTTTTTTACGGTGTTCACCGTGCGACTTAAATAATGGTATATTGTAATAGTTCGGGCCTTTTACGGACGTAGCGATACCAATTTTTTTTTACATTTTTACATTACTTTAGAAAAAAATGGGAAAATGTTTTTTTTTTAACGTTAAATTTTTTTCTTTCTCACTACAAATAACTTTAATTCTTCAACACATTTTATTAGTCCCCTTAGGGGACTTGAACCAGTGATCATTAGATGGCTGGTACAATATACTGCAATAGTAATGTGAGCCCGCTCCATACATTCCCCTCCGCACCATGACGTGCTATTAAGTCATAGTGCACAAAGGGGTTAATGCACAGCGGATGGTGTGAATATTGCAATTTTCCACTGGTATGTCGTTTTAGTGCATAATATGTTGTGCCCAGTTTGTGCCACTGAAGACAATTACCTCATAAAACGTTAAGTGGGTTTTCTCGGGTATGGCCATGCCATATATGTGGGCACAAACTGGTGTTTGTGTACGCTGCAGGGCTCAGAAGGGAGGGAGCGCCAGTTTGCTTTTGGAGCGCAGATTTTTTTGGTAGTAGTTCTCTTTGGGGTATTGCTGGTATTTCAGTTTATAATGTGGGGGTATATGTAATCTGTGCGGAGTACATCTGGGCATAATAAGAGGGTATAATAATGCGGTAAATAAATAATAATTCATAGATACGTGGCCGGTGTCGCACTGATAAATGGTGCCCGATCTTATCTGCTTTTTGTACACTCTGCACATTTTGCATCGCCATATTCTGAGAGACAGAACTTTTTTATTTTTTCACCACCGGAGCTGTGTGAGGGCTTATTTGTTGCGGGACAATCTGTACTTCTCATTGGTACCATTTTGGGGTACATACATTTTTTTTTATCACCTTTTATTCAATTTTTTTGCAAGCCGGGTGGCCAAAAACAAGCAATTCAGACAATGTTTTTTGATTGATTTTTTTGCGGCGTTCACCGTGTGCTATAAATTACAGTATTAATTTATTTTGCGGGTCAGTACGAACACGGCAATACCATATGTACATAGGTTTTTTTTATGTTTTGCAGCGTTTGCGCAATAAAATCACTTTTTGATAAAATTATTTCTTTTCTGTGTCACCGTATTCTGAGAGCCATAACTTTTTTTTTGGTCAAAAAAACTGTTTAAGGGCTTTTTTTTGCGGGACGGGTTGTAGTTTTTATCGGTACTATTTTCAGGTACATGCGACTTTTTGATCACTTCTTATTCTCTATTTTGGGAGGGGTGGTGACCAAAAAATAGCGATTCTGGTGTTGTTTTTTATTGTTTTTTTTGGGGTGTTCATCGTGCGGGAAAAATAACGTTATTGTTTTATAGTTGGGGTCGTTACGAACACGGTGATACCAGATATGTGTACTTTTTTTAACGTGTTCATTTTTTTCCTATAATGAAAGTCTTATTAAAGGAAAAAAAAAGCTGTGTTTGTTTACATAACATATAACTTTTATTTTTACACTTTTTTTAAAACATTTTTATTACTTTTTGTTACTTGTCCCACTAGGGGACATTTAGACTTGCAGGTTTGATCGCTGATAGAGTACATTACACTACCTACGTAGTGTAATGTGTTCTAACTGACTTGTAACGTGACAGTCACACTGACAGGAAGCCACGGAGAACTGACCGGAGGCTGCTCCTCCGAGGCTTCCGTACACAGCAACCCAGAGGTCATTGTCTGGCCTCCGATTGCCACGACAAGCATCGGCAGCCCCCACAATCACTCTGTGGGGGCCACCGATGTGCTTCAAACCCCTTAAATGCAGTCGCCGCATTTATGGAGTTAATTGCCAAAATCGGCGGCGATGGTCTGCTCACCAGCAAGACTGGAGTGTCAGCTGTCCCTAACGGACAGTGTGCCCCGGGAACCGCTCCGCACCTGTACGTCCTGTCTCTAGAAGCAAGCCCTCTGCAGGACGTACAGTTGCGTTGCAGCGCGGGAAGAGGTTAATGACGGGATTGCGTCTGAGCTTTGCTCCGTAATATATACATCTTTTGATGCAGCGGTGGAGTGGGTGAGGCGTTACGGCAAGGGTGCGTTGATGGCGAAGACATCCTGACAGCCTGCGGCTTTTGGGATGTTATTGGAACGAGGCTTACTTTTTGGATCGTTGCCTCTTGATGGGCTGCTCGATTTCAAGGCCTTCAGCTCTTTCCTGGGTGGTTCATGACGTGGCGGGCGTTACGTCCATCATTCATTACTTGGACGACTTCCTTTGCATCGGCCCCACGGGATCTTGGGTGTGTTCTACTTTACTGTACACGATGGAATGGGTGGCAACCTGTTTTGGGGTACCGCTGGCTCCTGAGAAGACTAAAGGCCCTCGGACTCATATAGTTTTTCTCAGAATCACAATTGATTCTGTCACCATGGAATGTCGTCTCCCTGTTGATAAGTTGGATTCCCTGCGGGTTGAGGTCGGTAGAACTAGGCGCTTGTGGAAGATAGCACTCATGGACCTGCAGTGTCTTTTGGGCAAACTTAATTTTGCATGTTGGATTATGCCTATGGGCAGGGTGTTTGTTAGGCGGTTGGCGGGGGCGACGTTAGGTATTAGAGCCCCTCATAATTTTGTTAGTTTGACCAGGGAACATTGCGATGATTTGGTGGTCTGGTCCGAATTCTCACAACTGTACAATGGAAGATCGTTCCTTATGTCCCCGGAGGTGGATAGCTGTTTACGGACACTTCTGGTAGCGTCAGTTTTGGTGCATATTGTAAGGGCCAATTGTGCATGTCGCAGTGGCCGGCGGAAAGGGTCGGACTCGGATTGGAACCTTCCCCTATTTTGGTGGAGGTGGAGATTTGGGCTGAGCGGTTCAGGGATAGCAATGTGCGTTTCCATTGTGATAATATAGGTATGGCGATGGTCATCAATAACGTATCGGTGTCTTCCCCTCCGGTGGTTCGGCTTTTTCGTCAGTTAGTGTTGCACTACTTATCCCTTAATGCATGGATTATTGCTGTTCATGTGCCCGGGCTTCAAAATGACATTGCAGATTCGCTTTCTCGCCTAAAGTGGGATCGGTATCAGCAGTTTGTTCCAGAAGCAGAACCAGAAGGGATTGTCTTACAGCTATGGGGATTGGTTTACGAGCAGCGGGAGGTTTGATGCGGTCCTCTCTCGCGCCTAGAAAAGGGTCAGCGTATGATGCGGCGTGAAGGGACTGGGAAGTCTGGTTGGCGGTTCTGTCGGATGTGCACTTGGACGGCGATCAGGTGATAGTTTTACTGGAATTCATGGGCCAGGTTTCAGTGGCAGGCTGGACGGTGTTCAAAGTAAATCCGTTTGTGTCAGCCTTTGCTTTTGGTTTTAAGATCCGAGGTTTTCTGTATGTCACAAAAGATTTCTTGGTAATCCAGGCCCTGAATGGCTACCGTAGAGGTAGGGTTCTGCCAGAGGGACGTCACCCAGTATCTTTCTCATTATTGGAGCGTTTGTGGGAGGTGTTGGTTGGGATTTGTGTTTCTTGTTTTTCTGCTTTTGAGGTTACTTTGTATAGGTTGGCCTTTCCATGGGCATTTTTTGGGGCCCAGGGGATTGCAGGCTGGGGATGTGCTGTTGTTAGAGGAGAGTGTTGAGTTTTGGATTTGGCATTCCAAGACAGATCAAGGCAGTAAATGGGTGGTGCTGGGGGCGGTTCCTGGGGCTCAGATGTGCCCAGTTGATTGTTTTGCTCGCTATAGTGCTAAAGTCCTTTTTGTCTCATTATCAGTTTACTTCGGTTTTCGGAGGTGCCTGGAGGTCTTGGGTCTTTTCATATCAGGGCCACTACTGAGGCAGCTTTGGGGGATGGATCCTGAGGTGGTGAAACGGTTTGATCGCTGGAAATCTAGGCAGTATCAGTCTAATGTCTTTCCTCATATTGTTTGATCGTATATTCGCTTATAGTTACTTGTTTTTGTGTTGTGGTAATTTTAGCTGTACCGTTTTCTTAACCCCCCATCCTCTCATTTTCTTTATTTTTATTATAGATCAAGCCCCTTGCTTGGTGTGGATACTCGGGCACTCATATGGGCACTGGGGGGCTTTGAGGACTGACGTCTGCCCTGTTGGGCGAAAATTGGGTTTCCTGAGGTTAGCTGCTATTATTCACTGGTTGGGCAATAGAGTTATGGTTTGGAATCGGGTCCTCCCTGATTTCCATCGCAATGCCAAGTTAGACAGGGCGCCAGATGTGTTGGTTCTCCATGTAGGAGGTAATAATCTGGGAGCTCGTCCTTATAGGGAATTGATCAGGGATATCAAGTATGATCTGGTCCTGTTTTCCCGGGGTGCTGGCGGTTTGGTCCGAGATTGTACCTCGTAGGGTCTGGAGGCCTGCTCTTTCTGTGGCGCACCTTAACAGGGCTCGCGTGAAAGTCAATCAGGCAGTCTCGAGTTTTGTAGTCAAGAGTTGGGGTGCTTTCGTCCTCCACTATGACTTTGAAGATGGCCAGGGTAATTTCTGGTTAGGGGATGGGATCCATCTCAATGCGGTTGGCATTGACCTTTGAGTATTACAGATTCAAGAAGGGATTGAGCGGGCTTTGTTGATTGGTGGGGGCTCTCATACTTAAAGGTATTCTAAGTATATTCATGTGGGGGATTGGGGGTCCTTAGTGTTTATTGGATGGGTAATTTGGGTACAAAGGGGGGCTATTTTAGCGGTTAGAAGAATGTTGGGGATACTGATGGAACAAACTCTATATTCCCATGGTCAAGTAATGGCCAGACACAGGCTGAAAGCATAGGGGTAGGCTGGCATGACCAGGGGTACATATAGGAAAGGGTTAAAAAAAATTCCAGGGAGAAGCAGGAGGTGAGCTGGGGCTGGAAAGGGGGGTGGATTTAAGGGGCGAGGTCAGGGGCTATATAGGGTGTGAGCGGGAGATCATAGCGCCATTACTGAACTGACAGTGGTGTAGTTTTAGTCCTGCCCGCCTTCCCTCTTTTTTGGGTTTTGGTTGTCTGATTTAAAATTGCTCAGTATTGCCTCTATGTTCTTTCTTCTTTTTTGCAGATTACTGGACGAGGTGGACTTGGTGATGTGGAGTCATGGCGGCGTTGTTGGCGGATTAGGGGTCCTTGGAGTTGGTGGTAAATTGGTGTGGGGGGATTCATCGTGACTATGGCCCATCCCAAATTATACAATTGCTCAGTGGTCTAGCTTATTTTGGGCTCCTGCTGGGTGGTGTCCTGGGGAGTGGCTTACATTCATGACAAGCCAACAGTTGTTTAGAACAGTGCCTCTGAGCCTGTGGGGGTAAATATTATATAGGTGGGCAGTTTGGCATCAGATTTGTAGCTCCAATGACTCCCCTTCCTCATTATGTTTATCTATGCAAATGTTGTTTATTTTATGAATGTTTGTTAATAAAGTGGCTGCTGTGGCCAAATTTATCCAACCTAATGTCTTGGTGTGTTTATTGGATGGGTACAAAGGGGGGCCATTTTAGCGGTGAGAAGAATGTTTGGCATACTGATGGAACAAACTCTGTATTGCGATGGTCGTGCAAAACAATAGGAAATCGATAACCTTCTAAACCAACATTAAGTTATTTGAGAAAGAAGACACAATACTGTGAAAAGATTCCCTGATGAAAAGTAAGAACAATCTTGATATTGACAGTTTATTTTCTCCTATAGTAATACACATGTAATCTCATGATATTCCCTTTTGTGTTCCATGTATAAGTGACACCACTGAGTCCTATCTCTGGGTGAAACACCAACCTGCCAAATCAAAGTTAAAGGTTTAAGTAACCTGTGATCTTCTACCTTGTTACGAGCATCTTTAATCTCTGACACAATGATTCAGATTTACCAGAGCGTGAAAGGAACAGGTTCTGAATTGAGACAGTTATGTTGCCAGAGGGATTAATTCCATCATGATTTAAACATTAGTCCACAACAGAGACTATTAGGTCAAAAGTCTCTCCTTATTATACTGTAAACGTTATATAGCATATGACTTACTTACCAACCTTTGCCAACTAGGCGCAATTGATTGTGATTGTTCACTAATTCTTTTACTGGATTGTTTATTAGCAATCATGTATATAAAAGTACCCAGAATAGAATTCTTGTTTTTGCTTAAATGCAATATATATATATTTTTTGCCTGCATTCAGCACTGAGCCAGTTTATTACATTGCAGTATACACAGTGGTGATGCCATTGCTACCAGTCAGCTCTCCTGATATTTAATTTTTTTTAGCAAATACTTGCATTCCGCAAGATATAATTCTGAAGCATTTTTCTTAGAACTCTGCATTGTCTCTGTGATATTCCATCTGGGAATGAATAAGCTAAGTGTTACCATTAAGTTTCACTGAAATAAATCTTTTCTTGATTTAGTTTGCCCTATTATTTTATCATTGAATATCTGGTGAACTTTCTAAATAATAAAGTATGTAAAAATTGTACTTTGTAATCATCTGCTTTAAAAACCTAGCAATATACCCATCAACAATAATGCTGATAGTTCAGAAAGGAGAGGAATTGGTTTGAATCTGTTGAACTTAGTGAGTCAGACAATTTCGTAAGAGAAAGGATAGAATAAAGAAATAGCCTTACAACCTGATTCTGATCCTGGTGCATTGCAGAATCTGCTCTCCTCTGCTTGTGCTGTGCGGCTCCAGCCACGGGGGGCATGAACCAGGGCAGTGCGTGACATCACTACTTTGGAACTTAGTGAGAAACTGAACCAGTGTTGCAGTTCTTGGTTATCAGCCCTTGAGGTGAGTTTCCTGGCATTTGCTCTTGTTGTTTCCTGTGAATTTCCTGTGTTTCACCCGGCTCCCATCTTGACAATGCTTGATCTTGTTTATCCAGCTACTGATCTCTGACCTTAACCTGACCTTGTCTCATGATTCTGATTAGTAGACCTGACATTGTCCACTGTCTTTGAGATGTCATCCAAGTTCCAACTACTGTAGCCAGGGACCGGCATCCAGGTATGCTCTTGAGCTTGTAGACTAATTTGGAATGTTACTGGCCAGGTCCGTGTGCGTCGCTTACCTGGGCAAAAGATAGTACCAGTATACACAATGAGAAGAAGACTAGCTAGCGGAGGCTGTGTAATGCTCTGGACAATGTTCTGCAGGGAAAGCTTGGGTTATGGCATTCATGTTAATGTTATTTTGGCACGTACTACCTTCTTAAATATTATTGTATACGAAGTGCAACCCCCCCCATGGCAACTGTATTCCATAATGATAGTGGCCTCTTTCAGCAGGATAATGCACCCTGCCACACTGCAAAAATTGTTCAGAATTGGTTTAAGAATTATGAAAATGTGTCTGAGGTGTTGACTTGGCCTCCAGATTAGCCCCTCAATCTGATCAAGCATCTGTGGGATGTGCTGGAAAAATACGTCCGATCCATGGGGGCCCCACTTTGCAAGTCACAGGACTTAAAAAACTGCTGCTAATGTCTTAGTGCCAGAGACCACAGGACACCTTCAGGGGTCTTGTGAAGTCCATGCCTTGATGGATGAGAGCTGTTATGGCAGCAGGACGGTACCTCAAGCTTGAGAAAGGTTCCAGATTAGGAACCGAAACACAGCGCATGGAATAAACCCACCAGATTTATTTTCATTTCATTTTTTGGAGTGCTTCCTCTTTTTTTGAACATATTGACATTGGACTCTGGGCAGACTCTTGTGGTGTGCACCCCAAAGTTTGTTACTTTTCCATATACTTTTCCGCTGTGCTGCTATGGACAATTCTTTATATATATATATATATATATATATATATATATATAAAAATATATATACATATATATATATATATATATATATATATATATGTATATATATTTATATATATATATATATATATATATATATATATATATATACTACCGTTCAAAAGTCTTGGGTCACCCAGACAATTTTGTGTTTTCCATGAAAACTCACACTTATATTTATCAAATGAGTTGCAAAATGACTAGAAAATATAGTCAAGACATTGACAAGGTTAGAAATAATGATTTTTATTTGAAATAATAATTTTCTCCTTCAAACTTTTCTTTCGTCAAAGAATGCTCCATTTGCAGCAATTACAGCATTGCAGACCTTTGGCATTCTAGCTGTTAATTTGCTGAGGTAATCGGGAGAAATTTCACCCCATGCTTCCAGAAGCCCCACCCACAAGTTGGATTGGCTTGATGAGCACTTCTTGCGTAACATACTGTCAAGCTGCTCCCACAACAGCTCTATGGGGTTGAGATCTGGTGACTGCGCTGGCCACTCCATTACAGATAGAATACCAGCTGCCTGCTTCTTCCCTAAATAGTTCTTGCATAATTTGGAGGTGTGCTTTGGGTCATTGTCCTGTTGTAGGATGAAATTGGCTCCAATCAAGGCCTGTCCACAGGGTATGGCATGCCGTTGCAAAATGGAGTGATAGCCTTCCTTATTCAAAATCCCTTTTACCTTGTACAAATCTCCCACTTTACCAGCACCAAAGCAACCCCAGACCATCACATTACCTCCACCATGCTTGACAGATGGCGTCAGGCACTCTTCCAGCATCTTTTCAGTTGTTCTGCGTCTCTCAAATGTTCTTCTGTGTGATCCAAACACCTCAAACTTCGATTCGTCTATCCATAACACTTTTTTCCAATCTTCCTCTGTCCAATGTCTGTGTGCTTTTGCCCATATTAATCTTTTCCTTTTATTAGCCAGTCTCAGATATGGCTTTTTCTTTGCCACTCTGCCCTGAAGGCCAGCATCCCGGAGTCGCCTCTTCACTGTAAACGTTGACACTGGCGTTTTGCGGGTACTATTTAATGAAGCTGCCAGTTGAGGACCTGTGAGGCATCTTTTTCTCAAATTAGAGACTCTAATGTACTTGTCTTGTTGCTCAGTTGTGCAGCGGGGCCTCCCACTTCTCTTTCTACTCTGGTTAGAGCCTGTTTGTGCTGTCCTCTGAAGGGAGTAGTACACACCGTTGTAGGAAATCTTCAGTTTCTTGGTAATTTCTCTCATGGAATAGCCGTCATTTCTAAGAACAAGAATAGACTGTCGAGTTTCACGTGAAAACACTCTTTTTCTAGCCATTTGGAGAGTTTAATCGAACCCACAAATGTAATGCTCCAGATTCTCAACTAGCTCAAAGGAAGGTCAGTTTTATAGCTCCTCTAAACAGCAAAACTGTTTACAGCGGTTCTAACATAATTGCACAAGGGTTTTCAAGTGTTTTCTAATCATCCATTAGCCTTCTAACACAGTTAGCAAACACAATGTACCATTAGAACACTGGAGTGATGGTTGCTGGAAATGGGCCTTTATACACCTATGTAGATATTGCATTAAAAAACAGACGTTTGCAGCTAGAATAGTCATTTAGCACATTAACAATGTATAGAGTGTATTTCTGATTAATTTAATGTAATCATCCTTGAAAAAAACTGCTTTTCTTTAAAAAATAAGGAAATTTCTAAGTGACACTAAACTTTTGAACGGTAGTGTATATATATATATATATATATATATATATATATATATATATATATATATATATATATATATATATATATATATATATATATGTATCTTTATTCAGAAGAGCATTTGTGAAGTCAGACACTGATGTTGGATGAGAGGGCCTGGCTCACAATTCTAGTTCATGCCAAAGGTGTTCAAATGAGTTAGGTCAGGGTTCTATGCAGACCAGTCAAGTTCTTCCACACCAAACTCACCCAACCATACCTTTATGGACCTTGCTTTGTGCGCTCGGGCACAGTCACGCTGGAACATAAAATAGCATTCACCAAACTGTTTCCACAAAGTTGGAGGCATATAATTGTCCAAAATGTCTTGGTATGCTGAAACATTAAGATTTCCCTTCACTGAAACTAAGGGGCCTAGGCCAACCCTTGAAAAACAACCCTATAGTATTATCCCTCCACTACCAAACTTTACAGTTGGCAAAATGCAGTCAGGCGAGTAACGTTCTCATGGCAGTCACCAAACTCAGACTCATTCATTAGACTGCCAGATAGAGAAAAATGATCTGTCACTCCACAGAATATGGTTCCACAGCTCCAGAGTCCAGTGCCGGTGCGCTTTGTGTACTTTGCAATAATATCGCTCACAGTTAATCGTGAAATATCTAGTTATGCTGGAACAGAAGGGGGCCTTCCCCAAACTGTTCCTGCAAAGTTGGAAGGATACAATTGTCCAAAATATCTTGGTATGCTGAAGTATTAGGCTATGTTCACACAGAGTTTTTTGCAGGCGGAATTTCTGCCTCAATATTCAGTTTGTAAGTTTGAGGCAGATTTTCCTCTCCCTGCACACCGATTTTTGCCGTGTTTTTCGCCCGCGGCATGAAACGCAGTGAAATACGCTTTCCCTGCCTCCCATTGAGGTCAATGGGAGGTCAGAGGCGTAAATGCCCGAAGATAGGGCATGTACCTTCTTTCTCCCGCGAGAAGGTTTTACCGCTCGCGGGAAAAAGACGCCTCCATCTCCCATTGAAATCAATGGGAGGCATTTTCGGGCCGTTTTTGACGAGTTTTGCGGCGGGGTTTCCGCATAAAAAAACTCGTCAATAAACTCAGTGTGAACATACCCTTAAGATTTGGGCCCAGGCCAACCCCAGAAAAACAACCCCATAGCATTATTCCTCCTCCACCAAACTTTACAGTTGGCACAATGAAGTCAGGAGAGTAACGTTCTCCTGGCATTTACCAAACCCAGACTTGTCCATCAGACTTCCAGATAGAGGAACGTGATTTATCACTCCACATAACTCGTTTCCACTACTACAGAGTGCAATGGAAGCGTGCTTTACACTACGCTATCCCACACTTGGCATTGTGCTTGGTGATGTAAGGCTTGAATGCATCTGATTGGCCATGGAAACCCATGCCATGAATCTTCTGGTGTACAGTTTTTGTGTGGATGTTAATGCTAGAGGAGGGTTTGAACTCTGCAGTTATTGGGTCAGCAGAGCGTTGGCGACTTTTATGCACTATGCACCTTAGTATTTGGCAAACCCCACACTGTGATCCTTTACATTTACACTTTGTTTTCCATCTTGGTGAAGAAATATGTGCCATGTTCCACATAAATTTTTGAAAAGGACATTTAGGGCTCAGTTCTGTGAACACTCAGAGTAAATTAATTTAAGTCTTGTGTTGTGGTAATGTATTACTGTTATTTATGATATAGATGACAATAAAAAAACATTTCTATTATAATACATTTTGTGTTATTCCAGATTTCAAATATAACTGACTCCACCTTAATTATTATGTTCATGTACAGTATTATTACAATAAACAAATACATAGAACAATCTCTTATATGCCTCACCATATGATTTCCTATTTAAAGTGCGTCAGGCAGTCAATTTAATTATTGACTGATAATTAGATTTCAACCTCCTGCAGAATGTATAAAAATGTAATACCAGCTGTTTAGGAGATTTGTCCTCTGTGATCGTGTTAAACAGATAAGGGCACCGTTAAATGAGCCTTCTTCAATATTTCGGTCTCATTTAAATATTGATATGCAAAACAACATTCTGAGTACGCATCAGAGATAAGTGAATCTTTAAAATCTTTTTTTCAATTGATTCTCTAAAGTGAAAATTTATTTTATTCACTTGCAACTGCAAAACCCATTCAACCATCTCTATTTGACTATTGAATAAAGTAAATCAGACAATGAGTATCATAAGGACTTTGCTGGCTTCAGGTATATGTGAGCCCTATGGCGACTATCACAGTGGGCCCCCTGTCTATCCCCCCTTAGCTTATCAAGCATAAATAAAGATATTACATATCACTGTGGCCAACCCCCAAACTCTGATGCGCACTGACATCTGCCCAGATATGTCTGATGCTATCCCTGCATGAGGGTCATAGGAACCGGGACATGCTGTGATGGACTTATTTTTAGCATTGCAGTACATGATGTATATATTTATATATATATATATATATATATATATATATATATATATATATATATATATATTCAGAGGTTAGGTCCCTCTCTTCACATTTTTCCTGTACCCCTTTTGTTTATTTCTGTTGTTTATATAGCGTGAACATATTTTTCAGCACTTTACAGAAGTTGTCATCTCTCACTCTTCCCGGTGGGGCTTACGATCTAAATTCCCTAACTATATGTTTTTGGAGTGTGGGAGGAAACCGGAGTACCTGGAGGAAACCCACAGAAACACGGGGTGGAGATACAAACTCCATGCAGATGTTGCTCTTGGTCTAATTCAATCCCAGGTCTCCAGAGGTGCAAGGTAACAGTACAAACCACTGAGCCACCATGCTGTCCTTTTGGAAACTTACTATTATGGAGCAGTGGGGAACAGCAGTGGGGAACAGGCTAAATGGATGTATGTTATTGGAGAAAAAAATAGTGTAGTATAAAATAGTATGAAAGCAGCTTAATACGAGCAAACAGAATAAGATAGGCATTACTGCATAGAGAAATAGCTCCCTGGAGTTTTATTGGCTTTCAAAATGCTCCGAAATGAATGCCAATGTCTTTCCGAACACCAAATGTGGGTACAAACTCATTAAATATATCTAGAACATTTCCAATTACTTTAAAATACATTAAAGGTAACTTAGATTTAACAAATATAAAAATAGTAGCATGAAGATGTTTGTCATTGGCAACAAGCTGTAAAATACCAGTCAAGTGCAAGACCGCCAAAGGAGAAAAACATGATTCAGTTGATATTCCAGACTTGTAATGGTATATTAAAATGTGATAGTCATAGGCCTGATGAAGCACACAATCGCTCCATTATTAAATACAAATAAAACAGAAGTCTTATTGGGATAAAATATTTCATGCAGTCTTATAAAATCACTCAAACTTGAAGATCCTTGGTATTTTATAGCCATTGATTTTTTTCTTTTCATAGCTTGAAGTAGAAAACTTTTGGAAATAAACCAATCTCAAAAACCATATCAGCATTTTTATCATTTCACAGAGGATTGTTTTCCTTACTATAACTGTTAAATATTTTTAAATGTAGGATTTTATAATTTGGTAGCTGACAGCAGCCCTTGGCCACAGATTATATACCAATTTAAAAGTAGGATTTAATGAAGAAAATATTTCTTAACTTTTGCCCAACGGTGTGTGAAATCAGTCATTTTACATGAAAATGTTCACCAAATGCCATCTGTCATGCAGCTCCTGCAGCCTCAGACTGTACTTCCAAACACATTTGGACTCAATAGAATGGCAAGCAAAGAGTGAAGGACAATTTTAAAATGTAGATATAAATCCACAAAGCAGAATATGATTAGACCAAAATATTGATATAATGTTTGAATCTAAGGTTGGTAAAATAAATGTAAAGCTTAAATAATGTAAAAAAAATAAATTAAATATTTAAAAAATAAACAGAAATACATGTAAAACTACAGTATCTTCGAAGAATTTATATTAGCAATTCCTCCAATAGAGGATTTACAAATCACCAATAAATGATCCCACCTGAATAACAAATCAAATACTCCTATCCAAATACTCCTATCCAAATACTCCTATCCAAATACGCCTATCACAAAATACAGGCAGGATATCCAGTATAATGCAAAATACAACATCTTTATTATATACAAAATAAAATATAAAATATAAAATGGAACGACAAACCCAGGATGCAAGAATCCCCACATATAAATGCTAAAAACCTCCTATAGAAAAAAATGCATAGGCAAATACAGCAAAGTTCAAGTGCCTGAACAATAAATGCAGCAACCCCGCGTGCACTTTCACTACAATGCGGGGCCAGGCATGAACTCACCTAGTATGCTGCCTGGCCCCTGTCAATCAAAGGAAGCAGGGAGGGAGGGGGGTTGAAATGGGGAATGATGAGAGAGCATATTAGAGCAATGGTGATGCCCTCGTTGCTCTAAAATGCTAATTTGCATTAAAGTAATAAAAACTTTTTCTCTTCAAAGGAGGCACTCTGTGGAAAGACATAATTCACGTCAGAATCATGTTAGTCTAATCTATAATAGCCTGCTGGTAGTTCAATATGGACATCTGGTGACAGACTCCCTTGAAAGCTGTTGTTCACTTTGGACAAACCCTTTTTGTTTTTAGAGTCCTCAGATAATAGGCTGAACAATTGGTGTCCTGCTCCTATGTGCCCCAGCTATCAGCGGTTGCCATTAGCTTTAATCTCATTATGGTGGTAGTCTGCTTTGCACAATACCTTTTTGTGAAAAAGGTCTCCCAAGCTGAGCATGTTCGCTGGCAATCTGCTGTAATTTGTGTGGGAACCCAGCAGCAAATGTTAATCTCCTCTTCAGTGCCACCACAGGGTAAATTAAGTATACCACAGTTAGTATATAAATCAATGTTCTGCCCATGTATTGCATGGATGTCCTGGGTCCTCCAAAGAGATGCTCTTTGTAGCAGTTCTTCACTTTTGCTAATGCATGTGGATTCTGAACCCAACTCCAGTAACCCAGAATTCCCCAATAGGATATTTGAAGATGAGCTTTCTAAACCAGACACCTCCTATAACTTACACAAAAATAAATGTCACAACTTCAAAAAATGTAAGGTAGTGATGTGAACAGTGGCAGATTAAGTAGACCATAGGCCCTGTGCTGTTACCCAAGCTTGGGCCCTTCTTCTCCACAGCCGCCCTGTCACGCTGTGTCTATAGTTAACACCACATTTCTGTGCGAGCTTTGACAACTGTGTGTTACAATTCCCATTTTCAAACCATCACTAACAGTATCACACTGAGTAGGGACACATCCTTTTGACAATGGGCATGGTAACACCCATTTGTCTATTAGTCCTGGACTACAGAAAGACTTTTTGTGGAATAGTGCCACACACTGCTCCCTGTAGATAGTGACAGTGCCCCCTGTTGATAGTGCAAAAGTAACCCCTGTAGAAAGTGCCACACCCCCTGTAGATAGTGCCACAGTTCCCCCTGTAGATAGTGCCACAGTGTCCCCTGTAGATAGTGCCACAGTGCTTCCTGTACATAGTGCCACAGTGCCCCCTGTAACTAGTCCCACACACTGCCTATGTAGATAGTACCACATACTACCTATGTAGATATTGCCACACACATAGTCACAGTGTAGGTAGTGCCACAGTGCCTATGTAGGTAGTTGCTCCCCCAGTAGATAATGCCACACTGTCCCCTGTAGATAGTGCCACACACACCCCTCTAGATAATGCCACACAGCCCCCGGTAGATAGTGCCACACAGCCTCCTTGCAGATAGTGCCACACAGCCACCTGTAGATAGTGCCACACACTCACCTGTAGATAATGTGACACACCCCCTGTAAATAGTACCACACCCCCACTGTAGATTGTGTCACACACCCCCTGTATATAGTGCTGCACACCCATTGTAGATAGTGCCACACCCCCTGTAGATAGTGCCAGAGTCCCCCCTGTAGATAGTGCCTTCAGGAAGAAGGCGGAAAGGCCAGTGAAACGCGCGTCGGGTGTTTGGTAACAACTTTTATCTTTCCAATGTATACCTCTCAGAGTCTGTTTTAACCCATTCAATGGGGAAACATTAATGGTGACCATGCAATTATAGTCAATTACCTATAGCCGTGTTTGTGAGTTATTTAAACTCACTGGCTCATGCACTCACCGTTCTACACGTCCGCCGCACACAGTTTCCGTGGAGCATGATTGACGGCATTTAGGTCAATACTTACCACTGTTTTCTCCTGTTCTTCTCCTCACTGTCTTCTGGCCACCTTCTCACAGCCGTGTGGGCGGTGAGATCGCTGTCATCTGATGCGAGGTACATCATCTGCTTGTTCTTTTGCATGTCCGAACACGGACGACACTTGTGATTGTGGTGCATCCTATCACTGTCCAGTGGGGCCTCTTCACTGCTGGGCTTCATTATACAGCCTGGTGAAGAGACCTGGCTTCATAGCAGGAACCATTGTGTACTATTTCAGTATCGAATTAGCGATCTTTATAAACAGTTTATATGACATAGGTTTTGCAGGGTAATTGTGCTTTTATAACAGGTCTATATTATCATAACAGCACATGTGCAGTTTACTGTATAGATAGGAACTAATCAGACAGCCCCCAATCTCTGTACTAAATATAAGGGTAGGGGTCACCACCTCTTGCTTAACAGACATACAGGGTTATTCATAGAACAGGCTCTTGTCATACGCGGACCTATCGGTCCAGAGTGCAGAGATAGGGGACATCTGCACTCCTTGGTTATATTACATTGGATTTTAATTAATTTTATTTAATAAAACTTTTTTATTTTATGTCACTATCTCTATATAGTCACACAACTTTCCCCTCTCCCTTCCCCTTGTATAATTTGACATTATTATCGGTGGTGTACACCTAGTGTGGTTTTTTCTACTACAGTATAATTTAATTTGTATTGACTCGGAGGGCAATTGCCCACTTTATCTATAGATAGTGCCACACTGCCCTGTAGATTGCACCACACTGCGCCTTGTAGCTAGCTCCACACTGCGCCGTGTAAATAGTGCCACACTCACTTGTATCCGTTCCCGCCCATGCTTTTCTCCAGCGATGCAGAACAGGTCTCTTCTGAACAGACTCATTGACCGACGCATGATGTCATCGCAATGCCTGTGTAACGTCTATGGCCGCGGACCGTCGTCCTGTCTTACCCTCTGACGGCCGCGGCCATGGACGAGCGAGTTCCCGGTGGCATCTCCATCCTGGGAGACGCCGATACTGACTTCCTGGTCCGGACACTGTCTCCCGCAGGGCGCGCGCATGGTCTTAAAGGACCAGTACACGCACAGTTGCAGAATACTGCAATTAGCCCTGAATCCTTAGGGACTATAAAAGGGGCTCTGCTCTCTCGATCCTTGCCTGAGCGTTGTTGTGTTACCTTAAGTTTGTCCTTGCAAATGGTCTCCTAGTATTTTCCAATTCCCATTGTTACCTGTTCCTGCTGCCTGTACCCTGTATCCCGTGCTACCGTGCCTTCAAGAGTTGGAGTCTTGTTGTGCCCTCTGCTGCATCTATTGTCTCGCACCCCGCCGGGTATCTGTCCACTGTTGGAGCCTCATCCTAGCCTGAATCCCCCGCTACTGTCTACATTGCCTCAGGTAACCTTTCTGAACTATAGACATTAAAATTGTACCTGTTTGGCCAGCTGCTATCCCGCTACGCGGTACAGCCCAGTGGGTCCACACCCTGCGTTGTGACAGCCTACATCACAAAAAAGTGCAGAATGGTTCGCTTGCCTCGCCATCGCTGTCATTTTTGTCTTCGTCCAATGGATATGAAAACAATTGAGCCCTATATTATGTAAGGGCCTTCCAACCCCTGTCACAAGGGGGTTTCCGGGCAACTGGAAAACCCCTGTGTGTGCCCCATACACAAAGCAGTTTTGTTGTAGTTATTCGCAGCAAAAAATGAAACAAAACCGGAATGTGGTTTTACTATTTTGGTGGCCCTTGGCCCCCTGGAAGCCTTGGGCACCAGGCAGCCACCCTAAGCGGCCCCATGGGGATTTGCTATTGCAGGTGAATAAGAAGTAGTGCCACAATATCTAGTAATTTCAGAAAAGATAGAAGAAATGGTAATTGTTATACAGTTGTTCTTAAACTTCCCTAAATCTATGACAATCATAGACTGCAATAATATAACACTGTCTAAAGGAAATATACCCTGTTTGGTCAAAATGTTTATTTTTGTTTTAGTTTCTCAGGGTTTAACAAGGATTCAACTAGAAGATAAAAACAGAACAAATTATCCATCCACTCTGGTATATTTTAGGACCCATAATAACTATTACATATAGTATGACTTCATCATCTCGATTTTCAGTTCCAGTGATCAATACAGAGTAAAAAATAAATCTATTTTAAACTAGAGAGGCCTTGGGTAATGTATTATACTGTATAGTCATATTAAGATCTCTAATTAATACCCCAGGGACCCCTTAAAAACTACAATAGTGCTGGTCTTTTCAAAATGCATCTCTTTACTTTTGTGCTCAGGGAAAATCAGAACATTTTACTTCAAGTGGAAGACATTGTGGTTATAAATGTATTAGTGAGTAAGTTGGCCGGGTTTTAGGAACCTTTTAAGCATTTATGTCACAAGACTTGTTAAGAACAATGGTATATGTCTACAAGGAAGAATCAAGAAAAGACTTTCAGTATGAGGTTTATTGTGTACTTGTAGTTACAATTATACATGTTTAATTTTATCCAGAAGCCAATGTTTCCCAAAGGATAAATGTATGTAGTGTCAGTTTATTTATAGAGGGACAACCTTGAATTCACGACTTCTTTCTTATGATTTGCTACCCATTTCTAATATGAGTTGCAAACTATAGATGAATAAAGTATAAATAGTAAATTTATGATTGCTGAATCATATTAAGGAGGCGGACAAACCATATGTGCAACCTGTGCAGCTGCTAAGAGGGCCCACTGCCACATTGAAAGCAGCTTTTTAGAATAAGCTGTAATGTTTTTGTACTTGTGTAATAAGAGTATTTCAGACCACAATGCCACCTATAATGTATCTTTCAGCAGTTTTCCTCCTCTGCATACTCCATCTCTAATGATTTGTATTTCCTGAGCTCAACTTTAGAAGAGGCGGGAGCTACCTTCTATGATGTTGTCCCACACTCAGGAGCACTGCACCCTGTCCCCAGCTAACAATTCTGTGCCTGTTTCTAATGAAGGAAGAGATGATTCTAATCAGTGTCCTGGATTAGCTCACAATGTTTTCCCAACCCTTAAAGGTAATGTGTTGCTAGAAATTTTTTTTAAATTTTTTTTTAGTTAAACAGTTAGTGTATAAATGATCAAACATTGTTCGAATTTTTTTAATTTTTTCACGAGTCAGGAAATATTATAAATTAGATTCAAATTTATAACATTTACCAGTGCTGGTCACTAGATGGAGCAATTCACAAAATTGCAGCATTGGCATGTGGTAAAGCGACCACATTGCTTTATGCTGCAAAATTTGAGAAAACACACTCGCTCTAGTGAGCTCACAGAATCCCCCCTCCCTTATCCTGGCTAGTGCCAGGGGAAAGGAGGGGATTGAACGGTCAAACCTCCTACACTGTGTGTCGCCATTTTTTGAGCGAACACACAGTGTAGTAGGTTTACATACAGTAGTAAACACACACCAAAACACGTACATACACAGAAATAACTTACCTGCTCCTGCCGCCGCCTCTCCCGCCACTCCCTCCGGTCTGTCAGCTCCCTCCGCTCCAAGTGCTTGCATTAGAACACAAGTCCGGAAGCCGCGACCGGAAGTAGTAATCTTAATGTCCGGCCGCGGCTTCCGGTCCACAAGAAAATGGCGCCGGACGTCGCTCGGCCGAAGTCCTTCCATTTGGACTGTGTGGGAGCGGCGCATGCGCCGTTCCCACACAGACGGCGTACATGTCTGTATGTGTCGTTAATCGACACATACAGAGATGAAAAAAAAATTGCAGCCCCATAGACAAGAAAAAGTTCAGAAATAAAAAAAAGTAAAACACAAACACAAATAAATTTTTTTAATAAACACAAACACAAATATTTTTTTAAATAAAACACTAAAAGCAAATTGATATAAAATCATTTTTTTTTCGCGACACCCGTTCTTTAACCCCTTAACACACCTTGACATAAGTGCACGTCAAGGTACAGGGGCAGAAGTATGGAGCGTGCTCACTCGCTAAATGCGCTCCATATGCTGCGGGTGTCAGCAGTGCATTACAGCACTAATGGCCAGGAAAAACAATGGCACTGTTCCTGGCCCTTTAACCCCTCAAATGCTGCGGTCAATTGTGACCACAGCATCTAAGGTGACTACTCATCGGCGCCCCCACAACACCATCATGGGGTGCTGATGGTTGCCATGGCAGCTTATGGGCCAAATGAAGGCCCCCAGGACTGACTCCAGTCTGCCTCTGTTAAGCCCTGCCTATGGCCTGTAAAAATGACTATACGCTGCAATACATTAGTATTGCAGTGTATTGTACCAGTGATCCAACGATTGCTGGGTCAAGTCCCATAGGCCTCATGCACATGAACGTATTTTTGTCCCCCCGTAAATACTGGCGTAAATACGGTTCCTTGGTCACACATACTGGTCGACCAGTATTGCGCCAGTATTTACGGACCCGTGCCCGTAAATACGGGTCCGGTGTCACCAGTATTCCGCCCGTATTTACGGGCACGTTTTCGCTGAAAAATTGCACTGCACTAATCGGCAGCCCCTTCTCTCTATCAGTGCAGGATAGAGAGAAGGGGCAGCCCTTTCCGCAGTAAAAGTAAAAGAAATTCATACTTACCCGGTCGTTGCCTTGGTGACGCGTCCCTCTCTTGACATCCACTCCAACCTCCCTCGATGACGCGGCAGTCCATGTGATCGCTGCAGCCAGTGATTGGCCTGTGATTGGCTGCAGAGGTCACATGGACTGTAATGTCATCCCAGGAGGCCGGACTGGAGGAAGAAGCAGGGAGTTCTGGGTAAGTATGAACGTCTTTTTTTTTTTTTACAGTTTTATCTATGTTGTGATTGGTAGCCACTGTCCAGGGTGTTGAAAGAGTTACTGCCGATCGTTTAAGTCTTTCAGCACCCTGGACAGTGACTATACACTGACGTCACCTAGCAACACTCCCGTAGTTACGGGTGCACACACACGTAGTCACCCGTAATTACGGGAGCTCCATAGACTTCTATGGGCCTGCCCGTGCCGTAATTACGGCCTAAAATAGGACATGTTGTATATTCTTCAACGGCACGGGCACCTTCCCGTAAGCATACGGGGAGGTACCCGTGGCCAATAGAAGTCTATTGGCCCGTAATTATGGCCCGTGATTACGGGCGTTTTTACGTTCGTGTGCATGGAGCCTTAGGGTGACTAATAGATTGTGTAAAAAAAGTTAAAGAAAGTTTTTAGTAGTGGAAAAAATATTTTAAAAAATGTAAAAGTTCCAAAAAAATCCCTTTTCCTTTTTTTTCCTCTGAAGCAGGGCTGGTTTTAGACAAAGTGTGGCCCTAGGCAAAGTTAAAAGTGGGGCCCAAAATTCAGAATTAGGGCCTGTTCACATCTGCGTCGGAGTTCCCTTGATGGCTTCCGTCAGACCTTTCCGTCAGGGGAACCAATGAACGCAAACCAAACGGCAAATGGTTTCCATGGTCTCCATTCCGTAAGGTTTGTTTTTTTGACAGATACAATAGCGCAGTTGACTGCGCTATTGATTCGGCCCAAAAAACGAAAACCATTATTGCATTATTGATACACTTACTGTATCAATAATGCAGTCAATTCAGAAGGCGAGGCACAGAGAACTGCATCACTGATTTCTAGCACATCCAGGAGTGTTACAAGCCCCAAAGCATATGTCCCCCCTCTCACACACAAAAATGATCTATATACATATACAGTGATTAAATCATACCACTTTACCAGATGAAATATTACCTGCATACTGTTACTGAATAATACCCCAGTACTATTACTGAATAATACCTCCACACCATAACCACATAGTGACTGAATAATACCCCCATACTGTTAATGAAAAAAAAAAAAACACTATACAAAGACCAATATTACCACCATGTAGTGACCATATAGTGGTAGATGCCAGTTATACACATGAGCTCTGCAGACCATTTAATATTACCTCCACGTGGTGGACATATAGTGGTAGATGCCAGTTATACACAGGAGCTCTGCAGAGGATTTAACTGATTACAGCACATTTATATCTAGTGACTGACTCACAGGTGATGTTTTTTCTGATTACAGTCGTTCACTTTCCTGTTTATTCTCCATCCGGCCCAGACCACTGTGACGATTTATTCCAGCCACGACTCGTCTCTGCAGAATTTGACACACATGTTGGTTTCTCATTTTTCAAGCATCTTCCCCATCTATACCCCATCCTCTAAACAAACTCGTAATCCACAGTGCCCCAGATGGTTATAATGATCCCTCAGTGCTCGAAATAATAAAAGTGCCCCATCAGTAACCATGCCCCCTTTGTGCCCCACATAATAATGCCTCCTTTTTGCCTCCTGTAGAAAGCGCCACACACAGACCCCCTGTAGATAGCACCACAGTTCTCCCCCTTATATATAGTGCCACAAAATCCAGCCTTAGTAGAGAGTGCCACACAGCCCCTCTTGTATGTAGTGCCACGCAGTCCCCCTCCCTTGTATATAGTGCCACATAGAACCCACCCTTGTATATAGTGCTACACAGCCTCCTTGTATATAGTGCTACATAGCAATCCCCCTGTATATTGCCACACAGCCCCCCTCCCTTGTACATAGTGCCACACAGCCCCCTCCACCTTGTATATAGTGACACACTGTGCTCCCCCTTGTATATAGTGTCACAAAGTGCTCCTCCCCCTGTATATAGTGTCACACAGCGCTCCTCCCACTTATATATAGTTTCACATAGTGCCCCCCTTGTATATAGTGTCACCCAGCGCTCCTTCCCTCTTGTAAATAGTGTCACACAGCACTCCTCCCCTTGTATATAGAGTCACACAGCGCTCCTCCCCCTGTATAGTGCAACGTAGCACTCCCCCTTATATATAGTGCCACACAGCGCTCTGCCTCGTATATAGTGTCACATAGCACTCCTCCCTCCTTGTATATAGTGTCACACAGTGCTCCTCCCCCCTTGTATATAGTGTCACATACCGCTCCTCCCCCTTGTATTTAGTGTCACACAGCGCTCCTCCACCTGTATATAGTGCCACACAGCGCTCCCCTTGTATATAGTGTCACACTGCACTCCACACTTGTAAATAGTGTCACACAGCGCTCCTCCCCCTTGTATATAGTTTGACACAGCTCCCCCTTGTATATAGTGTCATAAAGTGCTCATCCCTCCTTGTATATGGTGTCACATAGCGCTCCTCCCCCCTTGTATATAGTGTCACACAGCGCTCCTCCCCTGTATATAGTGCCACACAGCACTCCCCCTTGTATATAGTGTGACACATCGCTCCCCCTTGTATATAATGTCACACAGCGCTCCTCCCCCTTGTATATAGTTTCACACAGCACCCTCTTGTATATAGTGTCACACAGTGCTCCTCCCCCTTGTATAGAGTGTCACACAGAGTTCCTCCCCTTGTACATAGTGTCGCTAAGCGCTCCTCCTCACCTGTATATAGTGCCACTCAGCGCTCCCCCTTGTATATAGTGTCACACAGTGCTCCTCCCCCTTGTATATAGTGTTACACAATGCTCATCCCGTTTGTATATAGTGTCACACAGCGCTCCTCCCCCTAGCATATAGCTTCACACAGCGCTCCTCTCCCCTTGTATATAGTGTCACAAAGCGTTCCCCCCTTGTATATAGTGTCACCCACCGCTGCCCCTTGTATATAGTGTCACACAGGGCTCCCCACTTGTATATAGTGTCACACAGCGGTCCTCCCCCCTTGTATATACTATGTGAGAGAGATCAGCAGCACAACCAGATTCTTTCTCCAGAGTGGAACAAGGTAGACAATCCCAGCCAGGGATGGTGCAAGCAGTGCAAATGTCCAGGGTCCAACGGAACAACTAATACACAGAAATAGGAAGAAAGACTGCAGTACTCAGGTATCCAAAGAAGTGTAGGTTTATTCACCAAGCATAAAAAACTGCAAGAAGTGTAGGTTTATTCAACAAGCATAAAAAACTGCAACGTTTCAACCCCTATTGGGTCTTTGTCAAGCATAGTGATATTACATAGTGCACGCTTTATATACCACAAGTTGTGTGACATCATTTCCTGAACGTGTATAACATTAACAAAAATAAAAATCCCCTCATAAATACATCATCACATTGTTAAAAATATCACCACATCATAAAAATCAAGTACAGTGGAAATACATACTGTATATAGATCGCTAATGCAGTACCTTTATATCAGTCTACTAGGACATATCTTATCTAGTACGTGTCCATAGTTCTCATAGCGCATGACAGGAAGTACTGGTTTCTTCAATGTCCAGCGTCTGCCGTTACCATAGATGCGCATCGCAGTCTCACTATGGGCTGCGCATGCACGTGCACATTAGATTGGGCTACGCAATCGTAACCCGATCAATAGAGAACTATTTGTTATTATAACAGAAGGACACCAAGAATTCCATGTAAATCCCAAAGGGGATAATATTCTGCCTGTCTCATCAATCAAGCTAAAACTGTACAATTTGATAAATGCAAATCCCTGCGATTAGGAAAGGCAATATGGTTTACATACATAATTGTATATAGTTATAGGATAACAAAGAAAATAGAGCCATCCAATATCTGGAAATTTATGATAAGACAGGCAGAAACTTAAGGTACGAGCAGCATTCCCAGAGACTGGTCAGGTTTCTTCAGTAGCTTTCTTCACCAATAAATTCAAAAGACGATTCAAAAGACAATGCCCCATAAGGTGTAAATAACCTAAAAAAATAAAAACACAATAAAGCATTAAAAAAATATTTTCAATAATATAGTCGTCACATGGCTAATAGCCAGGCACTTTATCACAACCCTATTACTGATGACGGTGTGGCCAGAATCCTGCCCACAGACACATTCTTAACAAATACCCGTGGTCCTGAATTCCCTATTTAGCCCCTTAGGTTCAAGGGTATCTAGTTCATAGATCCATTTTAATTCTAATTTTTTGAGGATCTTTTCTCTGTCCCCTCCTCTTCTCATGGGAGCAACCCCATCAATGATTCTAAATCGTAACTGCAAAATGTTGTGTCCGAATTTGATAAAATGATCAGGAATTGGCAAATCAACTTTTTTACTCCTAATAGTGTATTTGTGTTGATTAATGCGTGTTCTGCACTCCTGTGTGGTTTCACCCACATATAGGAGTTCACAAGGACATTGTATAACATATACAATGAACTTGGAGAGACACGTAAAAGACTGTTTGATCCAATAGGTTTTACCTGTCCTTGGGTGTACCAAAGTGTTACCCCGCATCATACTGTTGCAGTTGCAACATCCAAGGCAGGGAAAACATCCCTTTTTTTGAGACTTAGTTTTAGTTAAGGAACCAATATCAGCACGCACCAAGCGGTCCCTCAAATTAGGAGGTCTACGAAGGACATAATAGGAGGATCTTGGAATTCACTGTTCTCAGGAAAGGTATCACTGAGGATAGGCCAAAAGTCCCTAAGAATTTTAGAGATTTTTCTACTAGTAGGGGAGTATGTCGACACAAATGGAATTCTCTTGAGTCTCTTCTTATAAGAGTTTCTTACCAACAGGTAACTACGCTTGTGTTTCTTGACCTTATTAGTTGCCCTTTCTATGACAGATCTAGGGTAACCCCGTCTAAGGAATTTATTGCACATATTACTAAGTCTATCCTCTACAATATTGTCCTCTGAGACAATTCTCTTAACTCTAAGGAGCTGACCAAATGGAAGGGAATCCACTGTTCCCCGGGGATGACAACTACTAAAATGCAACAAATTATTGCAATCAGTAGGTTTTATAAATAAGTCCGTAACAAGGCAATTGTTCTCCTTTGTAACAGTCGTATCCAGAAATTGTATATTATCCTGCGAGTATATCAAAGTAAATTGAAGTTCCGGAAAATGGCTATTAATCTCTTCTTGAAATTTCAATAGCTGTATTTCACTGTCATACCACACAAAGAAAATATCGTCTATGTACCTCATCCAGCCTCCTACATGCTGGAAGAAATAGCTGTGCCTCTGCAATGAATATAGAAGGTATCCTGATAGAGAAAATAATTACACTGCAATACAATTTCCAATAATGCCACTACATATTCTTTTTGTTCATTATCAAGGGTCCAATGTCGCAACAACTCGGTAACCGCCAACATCCCCTTCTCATGTTCAATGCTGGTATATAAAGATACTACGTCAAAAGATACCAGAAAGCAATCATCAGAGACTTCAATATCCTTCAATCTATTAATAAATTGGGTTGTGTCCAGAACATATAACCTAGTATTTACTGCTCCTTTCCGTAGCAACTGGTCAAGAAATGTAGCAAGCGGTGTGAATAATGATCCAATACCTGAGACAATAGGTCTACCGGGCGGTTTAACCATACTTTTATGGATCTTGGAAAGTAAGTATAAAACGGGTGTCCTAGGATGTTCAACCCGTAAATATCCATAAAGTTTGATGTCAATTAAATCCAAAGCATATGCATTATCAACAATAATTCTGATTTTTCTCATGATATCAAATTTTGGATCATAATCACGTTTTTTATACACTTGTACATCCCCCAGTTGCCTAGCAGCTTCCTCGATGTAGTCGCTGGTGTCCATGACCATGACAGCACCCCCTTTGACAGCGGGTTTGATCATAAGGTCATGTGCACCAGCAAGTGCATCAAGAGCATCAATCTCTGCTTTAGTTAAATTAGCCTTTTTTAACCCCTTAGTGACCAGCCCATTTTAGGCCTTAATGACCAAGCTATTTTATTCGTTTTTCTATAGTCGAATTCAAAGAGCTATAACGTTTTTATTTTTTCGTCTACATAGCTGTATGAGGACTTGTTTTTTTGCGGGATTAGTTGTGCTTTTTAATAGCACAATTTTTGGGTACATATAATTTTTATATTAACTTTTATTAACCTTTTTGGGGGGGGATTATAAAAAAAACCTGAAATTCCGCCATTGTTCTATGCGTTTTTAAATTGACGCCGTTCACTATGCGACGTAAATAACATGTTACCTTTATTCTATGGGTCGGTACGATTACGGCGATACCACATATGTGGAGGTTTTTTTATGTTTTACGACTTTTGCACAATAAAAACACTTTTGAACTAAAATTATTTGTTTTTGCATCGTCGCTTTACAAGAGCCGTAATTTTTTTATTTTTCCATCAATGTAGTGATTTTTTGGGCTTGTTTTCTGCGGGACAAGACGTAGTTTTGAATGGTACTGTTTTGGGGTGCATGGGACTTATTGATTCATTTTTATTATGACTATTTTGGGGGGCAATGGAAAAAAAATGCAATTTTGCCATAGTTTTTTGCGTTTTTTTTTTTACGGTGTTCACTTTGCGGTTTAAATTACATATTAACTTTATTAATGGAGTCATTACGGTCGCGGCGATACCACATATGTGTACTTTTTTTTTTTTTTTACACTTTTACTAAATAAAACCACTTTTTATGGAAAAAAATGGTTTTATTTATTTTTTTACTGTACTTTTTATTAATAATCTTTATTTCACTTTGATGACTGATTTTATTAGTCCCACTAGGGGACTTTACTGTGCGATGTTCCGATCGCTGCTATAATGCTCTGGTATACTTCGTATACCAGAGCATTATTGCCTGTCAGTGTAAATCTGACAGGCAATGTGTTAGGACGTGCCTCCGGCGCGTCCTAACAGGCATATGTCCAGGGCAGACCTGGGGGCTTTTATCAGTCCCCCGGCTGCCATGACACCCCATCGGAGACCCGCGATTGCATTCGCGGGCCGCCGATGGGTGACAGAGGGAGCGCACTCCCTCTGTAAACAAAGTTAAATGCCGCGGTCGCTATTGACGGCGGCATTTAACGGGTTAAACGGCCGCGATCGAAGTAAACTTCGAACGCGGGCGTTGGAGCAGGAGCTCAGCTGTCATCAGACACCAGAGCCCTGGCTCCTGCCTGCACGGGAGACCCGTGCAGGACTTAGACTAGGCTGACGTGAAAAGGCGTCAGCCTAGCCTAAAGCCCATTAGTGAATCACGTAAAAAGGCGTATTAGTGGTCACTAAGGGGTTACTGCCCATTGCTTCTTCAATTCATGTATCATATCCTTCACCAACTGAATATACGTCTCAACAGCCTTATTAACAGGGGGTTGCTGAAACGTACTGGATACAGAGAATTCAAAATCACAAAATCTGAATTTACTTGTGTCACAAGATGTGGATTTCCTTTCCATCTGGTCATCTCCCGAGAAAAATGCTTTGAGACGTATTCTCCTAAAAAAGGCAATAAGGTCAAGTTCACACTGAAACCAATCAAAATGCCCTTGTGGGCTAAAGGAAAGGCCTTGATTAACTCCTTAAGGACGCAGCCTAGTTTTGGCCTTAAGGCTCAGAGCCCATTTTTAAAATCTGACATATTTCACTTTATGTGGTAATAACGTCGGAATGCTTAAACCTATACAAGCGATTCTGAGACTGTTTTCTCGTGACACATTGGGCTTCATGTGCGTGGTAAAATTTGGTCGATATATTCAGTGTTTATTGGTGAAAAATTGCAAAATGTAGAGAAAATGTTGAAAAAATAGAATTTTTCAGAATTTAAATGCATCTGCTTGTAAAACAGACAATTATACCACCCATAATAGTTACTAGTTCACATTTACCATATGTCTACTTTAAACTGGCATTGTTTTTTGAACATTCTTTTATTTTTCTTGGACGTTACAAGACTTAGAACATAAACAGCAATTTCTCATATTTTTAAGAAAATGTCAAAAGCCTTTTTTTTAAGGTACCTCTTCAGTTCTGAAGTGGCTTTGAGGGGCCTATGTATTAGAAACCCTGATAAAACACCCCATTTTAAAAACTAGACCCCTCAAATTATTCAAAACAACATTTAGATAGTTTTTTAACCCTTCAGGCATTTCACAGGAATTAAAGCAAAGTGGAGGTGAAATATGCAAATTTCATTTTTCTTGCTGAATTTCAATTTTATTCATTTTTTGTAACACAGGAGGTTTTACCAGAGGAACACTACTAAATATGTATTGTCCAGATTCTGCAGTTTTTAGAAATGTCCCACATGTGGCTCTACTACGCTCATGGAATAAAACACAAGCCCTAGAAGCCAGGAATGCACCTAGTGTATTTTGAGGCCTCTTTTTTATTAGAATATATTATAGGCAGCATGCCAGGTTTGAAAAGGTGTTGTGGTGCCAAAACAGTAGGAATCCCCCAATAGTGACCCCATTTTGGAAACTACACCCCTCGAGGAATTCATTTATGGTTGTTGTTACCATTTTGACCACACAGTTTTTTTCACAGCATCTATTTGATTTGGGCTGTGAAATTAAAAAAATGTCATTTTTTCCAATAAAATTTCATTTTTTATCAAAATTTCTTATTTTCACAGGGAACAAAAAACCCCATTTTGTTGCCCAATTTTTTCTGAGTGCAGCAATACCCCATTTGTGGCGATAAACTGCCGTTTGGGCCCAGGGGAAGCCTCAGAAGGAAAGGAGCGCTGTGTGTTCTTCGGAGTGCAGATTTTGCTGGTTTGGTTTTCGGGTGCCATGTCGCATTTGCAGAGCCCCAGAGGTATGAAAGCAATGGAAACCCACCAGAATTGACCAAATTTTGGAAACTACACCCCTCAAGGAATTCATTTATGGGTAGTGTGACCATTTATACCCCATACTTCCTTCACAGAACTTATTTGAATTGGGCTCGGAATTTAAAAAAAAGTTTTTTTTTCCAACAATATGTCGTTTTAGCTCAAAAATTCTTATTTTCACAAGAAATAAAATACTCCATTTTGTTGCCCAATTTGTCCTGAGTGCGGCAATACCCCATTTGTGGTGATAAACGGCTGTTTGGGCCCATGGGAGGGCTCAGAAGGAAAGGAGCGCTATTTGTTCTTTGGAGTCCAGATTTTGCTGGATTGGCTTTCAGGTGCCATGTCACATTTGCAGAGCCCCAGAGGTATCAAAGCAATGGAAACCAACCAGAAATTACCCCATTTTGGAAACGACACCCCTCAAGGAATTCATTTATGGGTGTTGTGACCATTTTGATACCATTGTTTTTTCACAGAACTTATTTGAATTGGGCTCGGAATTAAAACAAAATAAATTTTTTCCAATAATATGTAGTTTTGGCAGAAAATGTCTTATTTTCACAAGAAACAAGATACACCATTCTGTTGCGCAATTTGTTCTGAGTGCTGCAATACCCCATTTGTGGCTCTACTGCGCTCATGGAATAAAACACAAGCCCTAGAAGCAAGGAAGCACCTAGTGCATTTTGAGGCCTCTTTTTTATTAGAATATATTATAGGCAGCATGCCAGGTTTGAAAAGATGTTAAGGTGCCAAAACAGTAGGAATCCCCCAATAGTGACCCCATTTTGGAAACTACACCCCTCAAGGAATTCATTTATGGTTGTTGTTACCCTTTTGAACACACAGTTTTTTTCACAGCACCTATTTGAATTGGGCTGTGAAATTAAAAAAAAATTCATTTTTTCCAATAAAATGTCATTTGTGATCAAAATTTCTTATTTTCACAAGAAATAAAATACTCCATTTTGTTGCCCAATTTGTCCTGAGTGCGGCAATACCCCATTTGTGGTGATAAACTGCCGTTTGGGCCCATGGGAGGGCTCAGAAGGAAAGGAGCGCCATTTGTTCTTTGGAGTCCAGATTTTGCTGGATTTGTTTTCGGGTGCCATGTCGCATTTGCAGAGCCCCAGAGGTATCAAAGCAATGGAAACCAACCAGAAATGACCCCATTTTGGAAACGACACCCCTCAAGGAATTCATTTATGGGTGTTGTAACCATTTTGACCCCATTGTTTTTTCACAGAACTTATTTGAATTGGGCTTGGAATTAAAACAAAATTAATTTTTTCCAATAATATGTTGTTTTGGCAGAAAATTTCTTATTTTCACAAGAAACAAAATACACCATTCTGTTGCGCAATTTGTTCTGAGTGCCGCAATACCCCATTTGTGGCTCTACTGCGCTCGTGGAATAAAACACAAGCCCTAGAAGCAAGGAAGCACCTAGTGCATTTTGAGGCCTCTTTTTTATTAGAATATATTATAGGCAGCATGCCAGGTTTGAAAAGGTGTTGAGGTGCCAAAACAGTAGGAATCCCCCTATAGTGACACCATTTTGGAAACTACACCCCTCAAGGAATTTATTTATGGTTGTTGTTACCATTTTGACCACACAGTTTTTTTCACAGCACCTATTTGAATTGGGCTGTGAAATTAAAAAAATGACATTTTTTCCAATAAAATTTCATTTTTTATCAAAATTTCTTATTTTCACAGGGAACAAAAAACCCCATTTTGTTGCCCAATTTCTCCTGAGTGCAGCAATACCCCATTTGTGGCGATAAACTGCCGTTTGGGCCCAGGGGAAGCCTCAGAAGGAAAGGAGCGCTGTGTGTTCTTCGGAGTGCAGATTTTGCTGGTTTGGTTTTCGGGTGCCATGTCGCATTTTCAGAGCCCCAGAGGTATGAAAGCAATGGAAACCCTCCAGAATTGACCCCATTTTGGAAACGACACCCCTCAAGGAATTCATTTATGGGTAGTGTGACCATTTAGACCCCATAGTTCCTTCACAGAACTTATTTGAATTGGGATGGGAATTTAAAAAAAAAATTTTTTTTCCAATAATATGTAGTTTTAGCTCAAAAATTCTTATTTTCACAAGAAATAAAATACTCCAATTTGTTGCCCAATTTGTCCTGAGTGTGGCAATACCCCATTTGTGGTGATAAACGTCCGTTTGGGCCCAAGGGAGGGCTCAGAAGGAAAGGAGCGCTATTTGTTCTTTGGAGTCCAGATTTTGCTAGATTGGTTTTCGGGTGCCATGTCGCATTTGCAGACCCCCAGAGGTATCAAAGCAATGGAAACCAACCAGAAATGACCCCATTTTGGAAACGACACCCCTCAAGGAATTGATTTATGGGTGTTGTGACCATTTTGACCCCATTGTTTTTTTCACAGAACTTATTTGAATTGGGCTCGGAATTAAAACAAAATTAATTTTTTCCAATAATATGTAGTTTTGGCAGAAAATGTCTTATTGTCACAAGAAACAAAATACACCATTCTGTTGCGCAATTTGTTCTGAGTGCCGCAATACCCCATTTGTGGCTCTCCTGCGCTCGTGGAATAAAACACAAGCCCTAGAAGCAAGGAAGCACCTAGTGAATTTTGAGGCCTCTTTTTTATTAGAATATATTATAGGCAGCATGCCAGGTTTGAAAAGGTGTTGAGGTGCCAAATCAGTAGGAATCCCCCAATAGTGACACCATTTTGGAAACTACACCCCTCAAGGAATTAATTTATGGTTGTTGTTACCATTTTGACCACACCGTTTTTTCACAGCACCTATTTGAATTGGGCTGTGAAATTTAAAAAAATTCATTTTTTCCAATAAAATGTCATTTGTGATCCAAATTTCTTATTTTCACAAGGAACAAAATACCCCATTTTGTTGCCCAATTTGTCCTTAGTGCGGCAATACCCGACTTGTGTTGATAAACATCCGTTTGGGCTCATGGGAGGGCTCAGAAGGAAAGGAGCGCTATGTGTTTGTTGGAGTCCAGATTAGCTGGATTGGTTTTCGGGTGCCATGTCGCATTTGCAGAGCCCCAGAGGTTTCAAAGCAATGGAAACCCACCATAAGTGACGCCATTTTGGAAACGACACCCCTCAAGGAATTCATTTATGGGTGTTGTGACCATTTTGACATCAGTGTTTTTTCACAGAACTTATTTTAATTGGGTTCGGATCTAAAACAAAATAATTTTTTTCCAATAATATGTCGTTTTGGCAGAAAATTTCTTAATTTCACAAGAAACAAAATACACCATTCTGTTGCGCAATTTGTTCTGAGTGCCGCAATACCCCATTTGTGGCTCTACTGCGCTCGTGGAATAAAACACAAGCCCTAGAAGCAAGGAAGCACCTAGTGAATTTTGAGGCCTCTTTTTTATTAGAATATATTATAGGCAGCATGCCAGGTTTGAAAAGGTGTTGAGGTATCAAAGCAATGGAAACCCACCATAAGTGAACGCATTTTGGAAACTACACCCCTCAAGGAATTCAAATATGGTTGTTGTTACAATTTTGACCACACAGTTTTTTCACAGCACCTATTTGAATTGGGCTGTGAAATGAAAAAAATGAAATTTTTTCCAATAAGATGTCATTTTTTATCAAAATTTCTTATTTTCACAGGGAACAAAATACCCCATTTTGTTGCCCAATTTCTCCTGAGTGCAGCAATACCCCATTAGTGGCGATAAACTGCCGTTTGGGCCCAGGGGAAGCCTCAGAAGGGAAGGAGCGCTGTGTGTTCTTCGGAGTGCAGATTTTGCTGGTTTGGTTTTCGGGTGCCATGTCGCATTTGCAGAGCCCCAGAGGTATGAAAGCAATGGAAACCCACCAGAATTGACCCCATTTTGGAAACGACACCCCTCAAGGAATTCATTTATGGGTAGTGTGACCATTTATACCCCATAGTTCCTTCACAGAACTTATTTGAATTGGGCTGGGAATTTAAAAAAAAATTTTTTTTCCAATAATATGTCGTTTTAGCTCAAAAATTCTTATTTTCACAAGAAATAAAATACTCAATTTTGTTGCCCAATTTGTCCTGAGTGCGGCAATACCCCATTTGTGGTGATAAACGGCCGTTTGGGCCCAAGGGAGGGCTCAGAAGGAAAGGAGCGCTATTTGTTCTTTGGAGTCCAGATTTTGCTGGATTGGTTTTCAGGTGTCATGTCGCATTTGAAGAGCCCCAGAGGTATCAAAGCAATGGAAACCAACCAGAAATGACCCCATTTTGGAAACTACACCCCTCAAGGAATTCATTTATGGGTTTTGTGACCATTTTGACCCCATTGTTTTTTCACAACTTACTTAAATTGGGCTCGGAATTAAAACAAAATTAATTTTTTCCAATAATATGTAGTTTTGGCAGAAAATGTCTTATTTTCACAAGAAACAAAATACACCATTCTGTTGCACAATTTGTTCTGAGTGCCGCAATACCCCATTTGTGGTGATAAATTGCGGTTTGGGCCCATGGAAGGGCTCAGAAGGAAAGGACCACCATTTGGCCTACTGGGGATTTTCTGGTGCGAAGTTATGTATGCAGAAGCCCCTGAGGTACCAGTACAGTTGAAACCCGCAAGAAGTGACCCCGTTTTAAAAACGACACCCATAAGGCATTCATCTAGAGGTGTAGTGAGCATTTTGACCGGAGACATACACCCTATAAACTGTAATGTGGGTTCTCCTGGGTACGGCAATACCAAACATGTGGCTGCTATCCGCTGCCTGGGCACACAGCAGGGCCCAGAGGGGAAAGATGAGGGGGATAAGCTGTGCGGAGTGCATCAGGGTAAGTAAAATTGGGGTCAATTATAAACCAAGGGATGTATTTCACATTGATATTGTAAAGGATCTGCCAGACACAGATTCTGTGTCGACGCCCGTGGGTAATCATTCTGCACCTGCTCCTAAGTCTGAGAGAGTGACATGATCTTCTACCAGTCAGGCTGGGAGGCTGAGGAGTGGGAGCCTATCACAGCCTGGCCAGACGGAGCTAGCTCCCACCCTCTGTCTATTTATACCTGCATTTCCTGCTCCTCCTTTGCCTGTGATTCTTTTCTGTTTCCTGGCTCTGCTGCTCCTGCTATGATTATTGACCGGCAGTGCCTTCGTGGATTCAGGGTCTTCTGCTAATATTATGTCTGTGGAATTTGCTATGTCTCTAGCTATGCCATTGATTGACTTGCCTAAACCTGTCCCGGTAGTGGGTATCGACTCCACTCCTCTTGCTAATGGTTATTTTATACAGCATACCCCTGTTTTTGAACTCCTTGTTGGCTCCATGCATTTGGAGCAGTGTTCTGTACTGGTAATGCAGGGATTATCGTCCGTTTTGGTTTTAGGCCTTCCCTGGTTGCAGATACATAATCACAGGCCCATATACCTTTTCTACCCTGGTCCCTGACACAACTATGGACCCCCTTGAGACCCTGGCTCAGCAAATGCAGGGCCTCTCCCTACAGGTCCAAGCTCTGGCTCAGAAGGGCAACCAGCATGATGCTACCCTGGTAGTGCCCCCCACCTCACCTCTTGAACCCCACCTCAAGTTGCCTGACCGGTTCTCAGGGGACCGGAATACTTTTTTCTCCTTTCGGGAGAGTTGTAGGCTTTATTTCCATTTAAAGCCCCACTCCTCAGTTTCTGAGAGCCAGCAAGTGTTTATAATTATGTCCCGGATCCAGGACGGGCCCCAAGAATGGGCCTTCTCCTTGGCTCCTGACGCCCCTGAACTTTCCTCTGTTGATCTTTTTTTTTCCGCTCTCGGGCTCATATATGACGAGACTGACAAGACTGCCTTTGACGAGACTCAGCTGGTGACCTTACGTCAGGGTAAGAGACACGTTGAGGAGTACTGTTCTGACTTTAGGAAGTGGTGTGTAGCTTCTCGGTGGAATGACCCTGCCTTGAGCTGCCAGTTTAGATTGGGTCTGTCGAACGCCCTGAAATACCTGTTAGTTAGCTATCCCTCTTCTGACTCCCTAGATCAGGTTATGGCTTTAGCGGTACGTCTTGACCGACGTCTCAGGGAACGACGACTGGAACGTTTTTGTGCCTTCCCCTCTGAACCCCCATGATGGCTCCCGAGGATCCGTTGCTTCATTCTTCCACGGAAAACTCGGATGAACCTATGCAACTCGGGGCCTCCGTCTCTCCCCAATAATGACGGAGACACCATCCGAAACGCGTAGGCTACCTACCTTCACATTTTGTTCATTGCAAGATATACTATATACGCCATTGAATACCCTCTTTTAATTAAGAACGAATAAAACTTGGAAAAAGATTCCTTTTACCTCTGCCAACGCTGGATCCAACCACCCTTTCCTAAAAAGGCCCAATGGTTCTCTAAGTTTGATCTACAGGGGGCTTATAACCTTATCCACATCAAAGAGGCGGATGAGTGGAAGACTGTGTTTAACACTCCTGAAGGTCATTTCGAATACATTGTCATGCCCTTTGGGTTGTGTAATGCTCCCGTGGTCTTCCAGAATTTCATAAATGAGATTTTAAGAGACTACCTGGGGGTATTTCTTGTAGTGTACCTTGATGACATACTTGCAGTGGCTTAGCTATACGGGTCGCAGCGGTCGCAGTTGCGACCGGGCCCCTAAGCCTGGGGGCCCACGGGCCCCTGTTGCCATACAGCATGTTTTTCCTAATTAAATCTTCGGTGCCGTTAAGCCGGCACTTCCTGGTTACGGTCACATGGTACACTTAGTGTACCATGTGACCGTGTTATCATGTGACACGGCTTCCAGACAGAGCAGAAGAGTCGGTGCGGAGGACTCCAGGTAAGCTGCAGTGTAATGTTATGTAATGTGTTGTAATGTATTGTGTTGTGATGCCTTGTAATATATTGTGTTGTATTGTGTTGTTTGCGGTGGAGAGGGGGGGGCGTTAAATTACAGCCCCCCCTCCTTCACCGCAAACTGCACAATACAGTACTGTACACATGACTATGAGAGCGGGGCTGCAGCTGAGTGATACAGTCACTGCCCCGCTCCTGAGTCCTGACATGTGCGTGCCGTCAGGATGATGCGATGCGGCCGGCGCTGCACTAATGATTTGCGGCACTGAAGACAGAACATGGCGGGCGCGCTACAAAACACCCCCATCCTCATTAGGGCAGCGCCGGCCGCATCACCTCATGCTGACCGCGCGCGCACTTCCTGTCAGGAGCGGGGCAGTGGCTGTATTACACAGCCGCAGCCCCGCTCTATAGCGGCGGAGATCAGAGAAACCTCTTATCTCCGCCGCTATTCTCCTGAATGCTGCGATCAAAGCTGACTGCAGCATTCAGGGGGAAATGAGAAGGGGGGATGCCCCTGGATCGCATCACAGGGAATTCCCTGTGACGCGATTGAGGGACATACCATATATGGGCAGACAGCCCAGGGTCCATTGAAGGACCCCAGGGCTGTCCTACCATATTTCCTGTTGTTAGGGCATACTGAGGTATGTCCTAACAACTGCCTGTGTACTATCAGTACACAGGCTAATGTACTGGCATATAGCTATAGGCAAGGACATTGAAGTTTAAAAATAAAGTAAAAACAAAGTAATGTTAAATTAAAAAAATACACATACACCTTTTTTACAATAAACATTAAAATAAGTTTCAATACATAAAACATACACATAATCGGTATTGGCACGGCCGCAATAACCTGCACAACTATTGTTTTGCATCATTTATGATGTGTACTCTGTAAAAAAATAAAATAAAAATTGCTTTCTATCACTTAGGCCCCATTCACACGACCGTGCCCGCAATCACGGCCCACAATTGCGGGCACGGCCGGCCGCCGACTGCCACCCGCATTTTCGGGCCGTGCTCCCGCCCGTGCCCGCAAAATGCAAAAGAACGGACATGTTCCATCATTTTCGGAACATTTCTACAGCACGGACACCCATCCGTAGAACTACGGAAATGTGTCCGCGCTCAATGAAAGGGAATGGGTCCATTTTTGCGGACCGCAATTGCGGTCCACAAAAATGCAGGTTATTTACGGTCGTGTGCATGGGGCCTAATTGTGTGGCACGAGGTGCGATGATGAATTTAACCTCCATGTGCCTCACATTAATAGTAATTAACCCCATCATGTACCTTACACATTAACCCATTATGACTGAGAAACATGATGGGGTTAATTACTATTTATGTGAGGCACATTCAAAATTCATCACACCTCGCGCCTCACATTAGAAAACAAAATAACTTTTTTTATTTTTTATTACTGTTGGCAAAGTAAACGAAGTATCGGTATCGAAGTCCAAATTTTTGTATCGTGACAGCCCTACACTGTGGGTCGCGTCCCCCTGGGGGTTCGTGTGAAGACCTCCGGGGGGTCGCGAGTCACTCACTGAGGTCCCGGTTCCATTCAATCCTGGAGCAAGGAGCTGACATATACTTGATCCAGCATTCACTGTGCCCTGAGCGGCTCAACACAGGCAGGCGGATGTAGCGACATCATCGCGCCTGTCTGCGCCAAGTAACTCATAGCACACACCGGAGGAGGGGAAGGATCCTCCACCCGACGTGGGAACGGGGATAGGTAAGTAATTATGCTATTTTTATATTATGCACATATGGGGGCATTATATTGTATGGGGAACTGATATTGCGGGGGGGGGAAATTATGCTGTATGGGGGGCTGATATGGGGAGCATTATACGGTATGGGGCTGTTATGGGGGGCATTATACATTGTGGGGCATTATACTGTATGGGGGCAGCTATGGGAGCATTATACTGTGTGGGGGCATTATACTATGGGGCTGTTGGGCAAGGCGTCTTGGCATAGGCACGCGCAGGGGTCTGATGATGATGGTGGTGTTGGGGAGTGATAGGGGGGCCCAAGCTGAATTCTTGCACCCGGGCCCATGAGCCTTTAGCTACGCCCCTGCATACTTGTGTTTTCCAAGGACTGGTCCTCCCACATTGAGCATGTCAGGAAGGTGCTCCAGGCCCTTCGGGAAAACAAACTAATTGCTAAAACCGAAAAATGTGTGTTTGGGGTGCAGGAGATACAATTTTTGGGTCAAATCCTCACTCCTCATGAATTCCGCATGGACCCTGCCAAGGTTCAGGCTGTGGCTGAATGGGTCCAACCTGCCTCCCTGAAGGCGTTACAGTGCTTCCTGGGGTTTGCTAATTATTACAGGAGATTTATTACTAACTTCTCGGTCATCGCTAAGCCTCTTACGGATCTTACTCACAAAGGTGCTGAAATCCTCCACTGGCCTCCAGAGGCGGTCCAGGCTTTTGAGGTCCTTAAGAAGTGCTTTATCTCGGCCCCTGTGTTGATTCAGCCTAACCAAATGGAGCCATTCATCGTGGAGGTTGACGTCTCCGAGGTGGGAGTGGGTGCTGTCTTGTCCCAGGGTACCAGGTCCCTCACCCATCTCCGTCCCTGTGCCTACTTCTCCAGGAAGTTCTCGCCCACTGAGAGTAACTATGATATTGGCAACCGCGAACTCTTAGCCATTAAATGGGCATTTGAAGAGTGGTGCCACTTCCTGGAGGGGGATAGGCACCAGGTAACAGTCCTTACCGACCACAAGAATCTGGTTTTCTTAGAATCTGCCCGGAGGCTAAACCCGAGACAAGCTCGATGGGCGTTATTTTTTACCAGATTCAACTTTTTGGTCACCTATAGGGCTGGGTCTAAAAATAGTAAGGCTGATGCACTGTCGCGTAGCTTCATGGCCAGTCCTCCTTCGGAGGAAGATACTGCATGTGTTTTGCCTCCAGGTATAATCATTTCCTCTGTTGATTCTGACTTAGTCTCCGAAATTGCGGCTGATCAAGGTTCAGCTCCCGGGAACCTTCCTGAGAACAAGCTGTTTGTTCCCCTTCAATTCCGTCTTGAGTACTCAGGGAAAATCATGACTCTGCACTATCTGGCCATTCAGGCATCCTGGGTACCAAGCATCGCCAGAAACTATTGGTGGCCTGGGTTGCTTAAAGACGTTAAGGCCTACGTCGCCGCTTGTGAAATTTGTGCTAGGTCCAAGACTCCCAGGTCCCGACCAGCGGGCTTACTATGTTCTTTGCCCATTCCCCAGAGACGTTGGACCCATATCTCCATGGATTTTATCACTGATTTGCCTCCATCTCAAGGCAAGTCGGTGGTGTGGGTTGTAGTAGACCGTTTCAGTAAGATGTGCCACTTTGTGCCCCTCAAGAAACTACCCAATGCTAAGACGTTAGCTACCTTGTTTGTCAAACACATCCTGCGTCTCCATGGGGTTCCTGTCAATATTGTTTCTGACAGAGAGGTACAATTTGTTTCATTGTTTTGGAGAGCCTTCTGTAAAAAGTTGGAGATTGATCTGTCCTTCTCCTCGGCCTTCCATCCTGAAACTAATGGCCAAACTGAGAGGACTAATCAGTCTCTTGAACAATATTTAAGGTGTTTTATCTCTGACTGTCAATATGATTGGGTCTCCTTCATTCCCCTCGCCGAATTTTCCCTTAATAACCGGGTCAGTAACTTGTCAGGGGTCTCCCCCTTTTTCTGTAATTTTGGGTTTAATCCACGGTTCTCCTCCGTTTCACCTGGTAGTTCCAACAATCCCGAGGTAGATGTCGTTCATCAGGAACTGTGCACAGTCTGGGCCCAGGTTCAGAAGAACCTAGAGGCGTCCCAGAGCATACAAAAGACTCAGGCAGATAGAAGACATTCTGCTAACCCCTTGTTTGTGGTCGGGGATCTGGTGTGGCTATCTTCTAAAAATTTGCGCCTTAAAGTCCCGTCCAAAAAAATTGCTCCCCGATATATAGGGCCGTACAAGGTCATTGAAGTCCTGAACCCTGTCTCCTTCCGACTGGAGTTGCCCCCGTCTTTTTGAGTACACAACGTATTTCATGCCTCCCTACGTCACAGTGCCCACTGCACATAGTGCCACAGTGCCCACATATAAAGTGACATAGTGCTATAGTGCGCACATATAAAGTGCCAGTGCCCTCATAGTGCCACAGTGCCCACGTAGATAGCACAACTGTGTCCCCTGTAGTGTCATACCCCCATATAGTGCCACAGTGCCCATGTAGATAGCGCTACATCCCTGTAAATAGCACCAACCCCGCTGTAGATAGCACCACCCTCACTGTAGATAGCACCACCCCCCCACTGTAGCTAGCATCACCCACCACTGTAGATAGCACCTCCCCCCACTGTAGATAGCACCACCCCCCTCTGTAGATAGCACCTCCCACTGTAGAAAGCACCCCCCCCCCGTATTTGGCACCTCCCCATGTAGATAGCTCCCCCCATGTACATAGCACCCCGACTTGTAGATAGCACTCCCTGTAGATAGCGGCGCCCCCATAGATAACACCCCCCGAGGGAGCCCCTGATGTCTCTGTCCATATATGGCCAGTGACGCCAGGGGCTTCTTCTCCAGTAGCGTAATCCCTTGGCCAGAGCCTCGGCTGGGGATTCCGCTCTGGCAGGGGATTCCAGAGGTAGCCACTGACGTCACTGAGCATATATGGACAGTGATGCCAGGGGCTTCTCCAGTAGCAGAATCCCTTGGCCAGAGCGTCGGCCAGGGATTCCGCTCTGGCAGGGGATTCCAGAGGTAGCCACTAACATCACTGTCCATATATGGACAGTGACATCAGGGGTTTCTCCAGTAGTGTAATCCCCTGGCCCGAGCAATGTATTAAAAGTTCCAAAAAATGTTTTCCCTTTTTTCCCCTAAAGTAATGTTAAAAAAAAAGTTAACATAACTAGTATTGCCACATCCGTAAAAGTTTGAACTATCAAAATATGACGTCGTTTAACCCGCTCTGTGAACACCGTAAAAAAACATTAATTATAAAACACGCAAGTTGCTGTTTTTTGGCCACCATAGCTCTCCAAAAAAATTAAATAAAAAGTGACCAAAAAGTCGCATATACGCCAAAATGATATAGTTGAAAACTACAGCTCCCCTCACAAAAATTAAGCCCTCACAGCTATATTGACGGAAAAATTAAAAAGTTATGCCTCTCAGAACCTGGCAACATAAAACATTTTTTTTTAGCAAATATATATATTTTTTTAAAGTGGTAAAACATGAAACAAAATATGTCAATTTGGTATTGCCATAATCATTTTAACCTGTAGAATAAGGTGAATATGTAGTTTTTACTGCCTTATGGACGCCTTAAAAACAAAACCAACCGAAAAAATGGCGTACTCACAAATTTTTTTCACATTTCACCCCACAAATAATTTTTTTTCAGCTTCCCAGTACATTATGAGGTACGATAAATGGTGCCATGAGAAACAACAACTCATACGGCTTATTTATGGCTTGGAATGCGGGAAGGAAAAAAAAAATTAAAAAAAATGAAATTGGCCGTGTCTCCAGGGGTTTAAAGAACCTATACAAATCTGGTATTGCTGTAATCATATTGACCAGCATAATAAAGTAAATTTGATGCTTTTACCGCACAGTGAAAGATGTAAAAACGAAACCCAAAATAAAATGGAGGAATCTGCTCTGTGCAAAAAAACAACTTTTTATGCATTATAGTTGACATATTTTTCAGTTAGTGCAGAGTCCCTATACAGTTATAGACAGTGCACTAGTCCAGTAAAGGGTAAAAAATGTTTTTAATAAGTGGAGAAAGAGGCATATTCTATAATAAGATGTATTACAGATTTTATTACCTTTTCATGCACTTTTGAGTTGGAAAAAAATTATAGGTATGCTTTAAGTGCATAATGGCATGACAAAAATTCTTGTTCTACAGATGAAAAAATATGTATTGTATCATGTTATCCAGCAAGAAAACAAAGGAAAAATTGTAGCACCATACTATCAAGGTTATTCCTTTTAATGGATGGATGAAATATTTTCGAATTCTAGTTTGTATTAAAAGACCATCCATTCAGACTTATTAACAGATGAAACTTGGTACTGAATACATACATTACAATACTGAATACATATAATACAAAATAAATAACTTGTATTCCTATCTACATATATTACTAACAAAATACAATAATGTTAAAAAGAGAGACCAGCTCACCACACAAAACTTGACTAAGGCTTCGTTCACATCTACCTCAGGTCTCCGTTCCGACCTTCCATCTGAACTTTCCATCGGAACAGAGCCCTGACTGACACAAACTGAAACCAAAGGTTTCCGTTTCCATCACAATTTCAATGGTGACGTATCCGGTGCCAATGGTTTCAGTGTTTCTCCGCTGTGCAAGTGTTCCTTCATTATGACGGGATGAATACCGTAGCCTGTTCACATCACCGTTCGCTTTCCGTTCCGGGGTTCCGTCTGAGGTTTCCGTCTGGTGAACCACGCAACGGAATGTGAAACTGATACCACAGCTTCCGTTTCCGTCACCATTCATATCAATGGTGACGGAAACATTGCTAATGGTTTCCGTTCGTCACCATTCCGGCAGGTTTCCATTTTAACACCGGAATCAATAGCGGAGTCGACTGTGCTATTGATTCCGTCAGAAAACCGGATTCCTGCCGGAATGGTGATGAACAGAAACCATTAGCAATGTTTCCGTCACCATTGATATCAATGGTGACTGAAACGGAAGCTGTGGTTTCACTTTCACTTTCCGTTGCGGGGTTCACCCGACAGAAACCTCCGACGGAAGCCCGGAACGGAAAGCGAACGGTGATATGAACAGGCCCTTAGGCTACATTGACACGACAGTGAAAAAGAAATGGCCATTAAAAACTGATCAACTGTCAGTTTTTCTTGGCCATTTTTCATCAGTGTGTCTCCAAATTTTCATCCATTTCCAGTCCGTCTGTCCATTTTTAATGGCCGTTTGTCATCCGTTAGCCATCCGTTAAAAAAAATCATGGATTTAATTTTTTGGTTTTGTTGTCAACCACCCCCCCCCCCCCCCGAAAAAACCCCAGTTCCCAAGTAGATAGTGATGCAATGACCCTGTAGATAGTGTCACAGTGACCACTGTAGATAGTGCCCACATAGTGCCACAGTGCCCACTGTAGGTAGTGCCCACATAGCGTCACAGTGCCCACTGCAGATAGTGCCACAGTGCCCACATATAAAGTGACATAGTGCTATAGTGCGCACATATAAAGTGCCAGTGCCCTCAAAGTGCCACAGTACCCACGTAGATAGCACAAAGCACAACAGTGTCCCTTGTAGTGTCATACCCCCATATAGTGCCACAATGCCCATGTAGATAGCGCTACATCCCTGTAGATAGCACCAACCCCGCTGTAGATAGCACCACCCTCACTGTAGATATCACCCCCCCCACTGTAGCTAGCATCACCCACCACTGTAGATAGCACCTCCCCCACTGTAGATAGCACCACCTCCCACGGTAAATAGCAAATCCCACTGTAGAAAGCACCCCCCCGTATATAGCACCTACCCCTGTAGATAGCTCCCCCCATGTACATAGCACCCCGACTTGTAGATAGAACTCCCTGTAGATAGTGGCACCCCCGTAGATAACACCCCCCGAGGGAGCCCGTGATCCATATATGGACAGTGATGTTAGTGGCTACCTCTGGAATCCCCTGCCAGAGCGGAATCCCTGGCCGACGCTCTGGCCAAGGAATTCTGCTACTGGAGAAGCCCCTGGCGTCACTGTCCATATATGGCCAGTGACGCCAGGGGCTTCTTCTCCAGTAGCGTAATCCCTTGGCCAGAGCGTCGGCTGGGGATTCCGCTCTGGCAGGGGATTCCAGAGGTAGCCACTGACGTCACTGCCCATATATGGACAGTGACGCCAGGGGCTTCTCCAGTAGCAGAATTCCTTGGCCAGAGCGTCGGCCAGGGATTCCGCTCTGGCAGGGGATTCCAGAGATAGCCACTAACATCACTGTCCATATATGGACAGTGACGCCAGGGGTTTCTCCAGTAGTGTAATCCCCTGGCCCCAGCATCGGCCGGGGATTTCACTCTGGCAGGGGATTCCAGAGGTAGCCACTGACGTCACTGTCCATATATGGACAGTAATGCCAGGGACTTCTGCAGTAGCGGAATCCCCTGGCCAGAGCATCGGCTGGTGATTCCACTACTGGAGAAGCCCCTGGCAGCACTGTCCATATATGGACTGTGATGTCAGTGGCTGCCTCTGGAATCCCCTGCCAAAGCGGATTCCCTGGCTGATGCTCCTACAGGGAGCTGAAGTGGCGGTATCTGGGGGGCTACGGGCTATAGCTATGAGCTAAGGCCCCCCCATAGCGCCCCCTGTGACATCTACGGGGGGGGGCGCTATCTACCGGGGGTTGTCACAGGGAGACAGGAGTCCCCCTCCAGAGATATTGCGGTGCTCTGGCCGGAAACTCCAAAGTAGCGCTGTGTGCGGGGAATCCTCGACCAGGATCAGTTTTTACTGGCCAGTACAAGGATTGTTTCCTAAAAAACGTCCGGTAAAAGCAGTTCCATTGACTCCTATAGGAGCCGTGGTCATGTCCTATTTTTTGATGCCCCGTTTTCACATTGCACGTCCGTTTTTCGCTGTCGTGTGAATGTAGCCTAAGCCAGTGAAATTTCAAGCACATTTGAAAAAAGAAGACATAATAAAGGGTACATACTATTTAGGCCCTCCTATAGTCATTTTGCCATATTACAGTACTCGTAATAGTAAGGGGAGATGTTCTTTCATAAACTGAAATTCTGCCACATATTACTGCAGACGGTAAAAGTGAATCCAGTAATAATCAGATGCAGACGGAACAAGCAATTACATTTTATGACTCTGAGGTGACATCTTCTCTAAATCTAGTTTTTCTCTTTTCCTTTTCTTTTCCATTTGTCCAAGACCATCATGATGACTTCTTCCAGTAACAACTTGTCTCTGCAGAGTTTGTCTCCCAAACATCTTTGGCTCCTCAATATTCCAGCAGATCCTTACCCTCTATAGCAAAACAAATACCAGATACTAAACAGAAATCAGATCCCAGACCCAAAAAGGAAATCAGACCTCAGACCAGACCACTAAGTCAATTTAGACCCCAGACCAGACCCTAAAATTAGTTAGAGACTAGTGGAGGGAGGGTCTCGCGTGCGCGCAGCTCTCTTAATTCTGTTCAATTAGAGTTACAGAAACAACCGAGCAAGAGCTGCTTGGCTGTTTCCATAACAACCATTCAACAGAAAAGAGAGAGCTGTGCACACGCACAAATCCTCTATCTACTAGTCTCTGACTGGATTATACAGGGGCTGTGTGAGGCACTATCTACAGTTGGGTGTGTGTGGCACTATCTACAGGTGGTGTGTAGCACTATCTACAAGGGGGTGTGTGGCACTATCTACAAAGGGGTGTGTGGCACTAACTAAAGGGGGTGTGTGCCACTATCTACAAGGTAGTGTGTGGCACTATCTACAGGGGGGTGTGGCACTATCTACAAGGAAGTTTGTGGCACTATCTACAGGGGGCTGTGTCTGGCACTATCTACAATAGGGGGCGTGACACCATCTACAAGGGGGGTGCAGCAGTATCTACAGGGGGCTGTGTGAGGCACTATCTACATTTAGGTGTGTGGCACTATCTACAGGTGGTATGTAGCACTATCTACAAGGGGGTGTGCGGCACTATCTACAAAAGGGGTGTGGCACTATCTACAGGGGGTATGTTTGGCACTATCTACAGGGGGCTGTTTGTGGCACTATCTACAGGGGGCTTTTTGTGGCATTATCTACAAAGGGGGTGTGGCACTATCTACAGGGAGTGTGTGTCACACTATCTACATGGGGCTGTGTGAGGCACTATATACAATGGGGTGTGTGGCACTATATACAGGGGGTGTGTGGCACTATCTACAAGGGGGTGTGTGGTACTACCTACAAGGGAGTGTGTGGCACTATCTAAAAGGGGGAGTGTAACACTATCTAGAGGGGGCTGTGAGACACTATATACAGGGGGCTGTGTAACACTATCTACAGGGAGCAGTGTGTGGCACTATCTACAGGGAGCAGTGTGTGGCACTATCTACAGGGGGCAGTGTGTGGCACTATCTACTGGGGCAGTATGGGGCACCATCTACAAGTAGAACTGAGTGTGGCACTATCTACGCAGGTTTTTACGCTACCAGTATTGGTTAGCACATATCGCGTAGCCCTTTTTTTAATAGCACTTGTACGTGCAGACCTATACCTGTAGCGTAAAAACCAGAGGGTACACGGAGCATGACGAAAATAACTTGGTTTTAAAAATATTCGTTTGGAAACACCTCTTTAAAAATCCTGCGTTTGCCCCTGACAGTATATTTACTGACCTTGCTTCTGAGTTGGGTCCGGGCACAGCACGGGTCCTGACGCCTTTTAAGCGTCACAGCGTCACAACGTTATGTGTGCCAGGTATGACATTGTGATGCTGAATGATGTCAGGACCCACACTGCACCCGGAGCCAAAGAACACCAGCTCAGAAGCGAGAAGAGTAAGTGTAAGAATACTGTCCACTGGGACCCTGTATCTATGCCTACCATGTAGTGTGCCACACATATATTGTCACGGGCACAGAGTATGTGGACCCACTAGGCCGCTCCGCCGTAGCGGGGAGGCAGCTAACCAGGTCACAGTCTAAGCAGAAGTAAATGGCAGACAGTATGCTTGGGTACCTGAAATAGTCCGGGCGGTGGCTTCAGCATGGATGGAGGCAGGTGCGGCAAGTTGCGCCAGACGTGGCGGGCAGTATCCGATGACACTTGACGTGGCAGATGGCACTTGATGTGGCAGATGGCACTTGACATGGCAGAAGACACTTGATGTGGCAGATGGCACTTGACGTGGCAGATGGCACTTGACGTGGCAGAAGACACTTGACGTGGCAGATGGCACTTGACGTGGCAGATGGCACTTGACGTGGCAGAAGACACTTGACGTGGCAGATGGCACTTGACGTGGCAGAAGACACTTGAACGCGGGTAGGCACAGGAACAACACTTAATACAGGAACGGTAACAGGGCACGGGTAACAGCTGGAACGGGAGACACTACAGAACCATTTGCGAGACAGACTGGGAAAGACTAACAACGCTCAGGCAAGGATTAGAAGGCCAGGGGCCTTCTTATAGACCAGGAAATCGTGGCAGTTGATGGTGATGACGATTTCCTAATTGCGCGCGCTGGCCCTTTAAGGCCGGGCGCGAGCGTGCACGCGCACCCTACGGGATCCAGCCGAACGGAGCGGAAGTGAGCGCTGGCATCTCCTAGGAGGGAGACGGAGGCCAGCGCTCACAGATCCATGGCTGCGGGCGTCGGGAGGCGAGTAAACCCGACGGCCAGCGGCCATGGGCGCTACAGTATCCCCCCTCTTACGCCCCCTCTTCTTGGGGCCAGAGTGAGAGAGGAACTTTTTAATAAGAGCAGGAGCACTGAGGTTCTCTTCTGGCTCCCAGGACCTCTCCTCAGGACCAAACCCTCTCCAGTCCACCAAATAGAAAGTCCTTCCTTCTACTCTCTTGCGGTCCAGGATCTCCTTTACCTCAAATACATCAGAAGGACCGCTGGAAGCAACTGTGGAACTAGAGGTCTTGCTGTAGTGGTTCAGGACCACTGGTTTCAGGAGGGACACACGGAAGGAGTTAGGGATTCTGAGGGTAGGAGGCAGCCGCAGCTTATAGGAGACAGGGTTAATTTGTTGCAGGACCTCGAAAGGCCCAAGGAACCTGGGAGCGAACTTGTATGAGGGCACCCTCAAGCGAATGTTCCGAGAGGACAGCCAGACTTTAGTCCCCGGAAGATACTGAGGCGGCTCTCTTCTCCTAGTATCTGCCTTTCGCTTCATGCGTTCGACCGCCAGCAAAATAGAGGACCAGGTCTGTTGCCAGATTTTCAGGAAGTCCCCATATGCAGAGTCAGCAGCGGGTACCTGAGATGAAGTCGACACAGGAAGAGGGACTCTGGGATGTTGACTGTACACGATGTGAAACGGAGTGGAAATGGTGGACTCACTTGTGTGGTTGTTGTATGAAAACTCCGCCCATGGAAGAAGCTGTACCCAGTTATCGTGCTGTGAAGAGATGAAGTGGCGGAGGTAATTTTCCATGACCTGGTTGATCCTCTCAACTTGCCCATTGGACTGGGGGTGATAGGCAGAGGAAAAGTCCAAACTCACATCCAGGAGTTTACAAAGGGATCTCCAGAACTTGGAGGTAAACTGAACCCCCCGGTCGGACACAATGTGAAGAGGCAAGCCATGCAAGCGGAAGATGTGCAGAATGAAGAGACTTGCCAGTCGAGGAGCAGAGGGTAGGCCGGTCAGCGGGATAAAATGTGCCATCTTAGAGAACCGGTCCACCACCACCCAGATGGTGTTGCATCCTGCTGAGAGAGGAAGGTCCGTGACGAAGTCCATAGCGGTAGAAGTTGGCGAAACCCAGGAACCGCTGTATGGCCCTTAGGCCTTGAGGGCGTGGCCATTCCAGGACAGACTTTAGCTTCTCAGGGTCCATCTTAAGGCCTTGATCCGAGATGACATAGCCCAGGAAGGGCAAAGACCTCTTTTCAAAGGTGCATTTCTCTAACTTGGCATACAAGCGATTCTCTCTTAGTCGCAGAAGAACTTGACGAACATGCCTCCGATGGGTATTCAGATCTGGGGAGAAAATTAGAATATCATCGAGATAAACTACAACACACGTATAGAGGAGATCTCGGAAGATGTCATTAACGAACTCCTGAAATACTGCGGGAGCGTTACACAGTCCGAAGGGCATCACTAGGTATTCGTAGTGCCCATCGCGGGTGTTAAATGCCGTCTTCCATTCGTCACCCAGGCGAATCCGGATTAGATTATAGGCCCCCCGCAGATCTAGCTTGGAAAAAATTTTGGCTCCTCGTATGCGATCAAACAGCTCGGAAATGAGTGGCAACGGGTACATGTTCTTGACAGTGATCTGATTGAGACCACGGTAATCAATGCAGGGTCGGAGAGATCCATCTCTCTTTTTAACGAAGAAGAATCCTGCCCCGGCCGGGGAGGAAGATTTTCGAATAAAACCCCTCTCCAAGTTCTCCTTGATATAGGCTGACATCGATAAAGTCTCTGGCAAGGAGAGAGGATATACTCGTCCACGGGGAAGAGAAGCATTGGGAACCAGTTCAATGGGACAGTCGTAATTCCGATGTGGAGGCAACGTCTCAGCCTCTCGTTTGCAAAAGACATCCGCAAAACTGGCATACTGAGAAGGTAGATCAGAGAGTGACTGAGGCAGAGGAGGCACAACAGGACGGACTTGTGACAGGCAATGGCTATGGCATCTGGAACCCCATTGAAGAACTTCTCCAGAACTCCAGTCGAGTGCCGGGCGTGTAGACGGAGCCATGGCAGACCCAGCAGGATAGGATTGATAGCCTTGGGTAGTACCAGGAAGGAGATCTGTTCCGAGTGAAGAGCTCCGACCCGTAGTGTCAACGGCTCAGTGATGAGCATGATCGGATCAGGCAACGGTAGACCATTCACAGAAGCAACTGCAAGGGGTCTCTCCAGACGGACTGTGGGTAGTTGAAACCGGTCCACTAGATCCTGGTGGATAAAATTAGCAGCCGCTCCAGAGTCAAGATAGGCGGAGGAAGGATGTGATGCCTGTCCGGTGACGATGGCCACAGGTATCGACAATTTGGAAGAGGTTTTAACGTTTGGAGACGTTCCACCTAGAGTTGCCTCTCCAATCAACCCTAGGTACTGGAGTTTCCCGGTTTCTGTGAGCATCGGCGCACATAATGACCCTTGAGGCCACAGTACATACAAAGTCCAGAGGAGCGTCTGCGCTGCTTCTCCTGTTCAGATAACCAGACTCTGTCTACCTGCATGGGTTCCTCAGGTAGCGCACTAGGAGTGGACAATAGTGGTCTCTGGGCAGAGGGTGCTGGTCTGTGGGCCCGGCTCTCCTGACGAACCTCTTGAGAGCGCTCCCGGATTCTCATGTCAACCCGGGTGGCTAACAGGATGAGGGCATCCAAGGTAGAAGGAAGGTCGCGGGCTGCCAGTTCGTCCTTGATGTGAGAGGACAGTCCCTGCCAGAAGGTCGCCACCAGTGCCTGATTGTTCCATGCCAGCTCAGCTGCTAAGGTACGGAAGGAGATAGCATACTCCCCTACTGTGGAGCCCTCTTGCTTGAGGGTCAGCAGAGTGGCTGCGGCAGAGGAAGTTCGGCCCGGCTCCTCGAACACGGCACGAAAGGACTGCAGGAACAAGTCTAGGTCCGCGGATACAGGTCCTTGTTGCTCCAAAATTGGGTTTGCCCATGCGAGGGCCTTGCCAGCGAGGAGGGAGATAATAAATGCCACTTTGGCCTCCTCGGAGGGGAAGAGATGAGGCCGTAGCCTAAAATGCACTGTGCATTGGGTGAGAAATCCTCTACATGCTCTGGGGTCACCGTCGTAGCGAGGAGGAAGAGGCAGAGTAACTGAGGATCCGGAACAAACAGGGGGAGCAACAGGCAGTGGCACGGCAACAGCTTCAGGGGGAAGAACCTGGGGTGGAACAGCGAGTAGATCCAGGCGGACCAGGATAGAATTCACCGCCTCAAGGAGTTGATCCTGAAGTGTGCGGAGGTCCTGCATCTCTGTCTGAATCTTCTGTACTGGGGTCTTGGGCTGGCCAGCGGGTTCCATGACCTGAGCGTACTGTCACGGGCACAGGGTATGTGGACCCACTAGGCCGCTCCGCCGTAGCGGGGAGGCAGCTGACCAGGTCACAGTCTAAGCAGAAGTAAATGGCAGACAGTATGCTTGGGTACCTGAAATAGTCCGGGCGGTGGCTGTGGCTTCAGCACGGATGGAGGCAGGTGCGGCAAGTGGCACGCTCACTGGTTTGTGCTTGTCCGATGTTGCCCCCCTTTCCCTCACTGCCACTGTTCCTGTGGTATGGATCATGCTTAGCACATACACATCTTTGTGATCCCTGTACTTAACCGCCAGCAATTCCTCAGATGCATAAGCACAGGAGTCCGCCTTTACCATGCGCTTCCCCACTAATTGCTGCGGAAAACCTATTTGGTTTTTGCGCATGGTACCACATGCCCCAGTCCTTACAGCATGCAAATGCCTAAACAGGGGCACACTCGAATAAAAATTATCGCAGTACAGGTGGTACCCCTTGTGAAGCAGAAGCTGCATTAGCTCCCACACGATCTTACTGCTGGTGGAAAGATCAGGGGGGCATCCAGGAACATTTATTGTGCGGTCCTGCCGTTCATAAATCCTGAAGGCGGTGGTATATCCTGACCCGCTTTCACATAATTTGTAGAGCTTAACACCATATCTTGCCCTTAGGAAGGTAGATATTGGCGAAAGCTAAGTCTTCCATGGAAGTTGAGGAGGGATTCGTCCACGGTTATATTCTGCTCAGGAGTGTAAAGTTGCAGGAATAAATTACTGAGGGAATTTATTAGCGGTCTTATTTTGAACAACCGATCACTGTTTGCATCGGTACTTGGGGGGCCTGTGCATTGTCATTGAAGTGGAGGAACCTCGTTATTGTCTCATAACGAGACCTGGGCATTACTGCAGAATACACTGGGGTGGGTTGGGCGGGTCTTGTTGACCAGTAAGACCTAATGGAGGGCTTTTTGACAATACCCATATTTAGGATGATTTTTTTTTAATTCCTGCAAATTGGTGGGCATCCAATCTCTGGCATGGGTGGATGAAGGTTTCTGCCTTATATACTGAGCGGCATATAAATTTGTTTCGTGGACAATGATATTTAGGAGGTCATCTGTAATAAATAAATGGAAGTAATCCATTTGGACAAAATTTGTGTTGTCCACGGTTATGCCAGGAGTGGCAGTAAATCCATGGATTCTAGGCCCAAAAGATGGAGCAGGTGCCCATACCAGAGCCTGAACTGGAGGGACCAGGCTGTCCCGTGCTACAGCGCTACTAGGCCCTGTGCTTTTATGTTCTGCAGTTTCAATTGCAACAGGGACAAAGTCACCTGAAGATGAACCTAAAGTGACACTATCATCGTCACTACCTAAAACAGGTTCTATTTCTGACGCTATCTCTGATGCGGTCTCAGACTCAGACCACAGCATGGCGTATGCCTCCTCAGCGCTAAAAAATGTCCTCACCATAACGTCACTAACACAAACTAAACACACAAACTAACTGGTAAATATATATATATATATATATATATATATATATATCTACACTACCGCTAACAAAAAAAATAAACCGCTATTGCTATATATATATTATATGTATATGTGGATATATATATATATATATATATATATATATATATATATCATTATATATTCCCTACCTGCCTATTCTAATATAATAAAAGATAGAAAGGTAGATAGATAGAAAAAAGATAGATGGATAGATTGTATAGATAGATAGAAATCTATCTATACAGACAGGGGCGTAGCTAAAGGCTCATGGGCCCCGATGCAAAAATTCTTACTGGGCCCCCCCCCGCAAACTTCTCATGGCCGACGGTCCGCAGCTTTCCGCTGCATCGCTGGGTCTCCTAAGTGACCCAACAATGCAGCACTAGCAGCCAGGGCGTCACTAAGGCTGGGTTCACACACACTATTTACGGACGTAATTCGGGCGTTTTAGCATTGAATTACGTCCGAAAATGCGGCTCAAAAGCATTGGCAAACATCTGCCCATTCATTTGAATGGGTCTTACGATGTTCTGTGCCGACGGTCATTTTTTTACGCGCCGCTGTCAAAAGGCGGCGCGTAAAAAAGACGCCCGCGTCAAAGAAGTGCCTGTCCATGGACTCCATATAAAAACAGCTCCAATTACGTCCGTAATGGACGCAGCGAAAGACGCCTGCACTTGCCATTACGGCTGAAATTACGGTGCTGTTTTCTCCTGAAAACAGCACCGTAATTTCAGCCGTAACAGACGCTGCCGTGTGAACATACCATCAGGGCTTAAAATGTCAGGGGAAATAGCCCCAATACATATGTGTCCGCCCCCAAAAAAATGTGTATATGAGACAGCATAGCATATCTATAGCACTACGACCCTATAAACTATGGATAGGATTAGATACAGTGGCTCAGCAGACAGTATCACACATGATAGGATTAGATACATTGGCTCAGCAGACAGTAATACACATGATAGGATTAGATACAGTGGCTCAGCAGACAGTATCACACATGATAGGATTAGATACAGTGGCTCAGCAGACAGTATTACACATGATAGGATTAGATACAGTGGCTCAGAAGGCGGTATCACACATGATAGGATTAGTTACAGTGGCCCAGCAGACAGTATCACACATAATAGGATTAGATATAGGGCCCAGCAGACAGTATCACACATGATTGGATTAGATACACAGCTCAGCAGACAGTATCACACATGATTGGATTAGATACAGGGCCCAGCTCGCTGACATTGCGGCTCCAGCGCTGGACCCAGGAAAGGTAAGAATAATAATTTTGCTTCCTTATGTGTTACTGATTATTTTTGTGTGTTTGTGTTTTTTTACAGGTTCGGTTGTTGGACTTCGGATTCGAGGATTTCAATGACGGCGTTTTTTTTATTCTCAATAAAACGGTTAATGAGGGTTGTGTTTTTTTATTTCAATAAAATATTTTTTCTATGTGCTTGTATCTTTTTAAACTTTATTATCACCGCCTTAGTAATGGCCGCTGGCTGATTGACAACCTCCATTACTAAGGCGAGGCTTAATGTTAGCCGGTGCAGAGGCTACACTAACCCCCATTATTACCCCGGTACCCACCGCCACCAGGAGTACTGGGAAGAGCCGGGTACGAACCAGTACCCGACCATCTGTAGTGACGGGCAGGCACCGGGGTGGCCGCAGGCTGGTAGTATTAGGATGGGGAAGGCCAAGAACAGTGGCCCTTCCCACCCTTGTAATGCTGCCTGCTGCTGCTGTGTTGCATCTGGCTGGTTATGAAACTTGGGGGGGACCCCACATCGTTTTTTCCAATAATTTTTTTTAAAATGACGTGGGGTCCCCCTAATTTTTCATAACCAGCCAGATACAATAAAGCAGCAGCAGCCTAGCATCACCAGGGTGGGAAGGGCCACTGTTTTTGGCCTTTCCCCTCCTGATAATACCAGCCTGCGGCCACCCCAGTGGCCGATCATCACTACAGATGGTCGAATACTGGATGGTACCCGGCTCTTCCCAGCACCCCTGGTGGCGGTGGGTACCGGGGTAATAAAGGGGGTTAGTGTTCGCCTCTGCACCGGCTAACACTAAGCCCTGCCTTAGCAATGGACGTCGTCAATCAGCCGGCGGCCAATAATAAGGCGGTAGTAATATAGTTTAAAAAAAAACACAAAGACATAGAAAAAATATTTTATTGCAATAAAAAAAAAAAAACACACAGCCCTCATTAACCATTTTATTGATAATAAAAAAAAAGCTGTCGTCGAAGTAGTCCTGGAATCCGACGTAGTCCAACGACCGAACCTGTAAGAAAACACACAAGAAAAACGATTAGTAACACATGTGTTAGGCTTAGATACAGGGCCCATGTGTGATACTGTCTGTGGGACCCTGTATCTAAGCCTACCACAACGTAGGCTTAGATACAGGGTCCAGCAGGCAGTCATCTTATACAGTATAAGATTACTGTGTGCTGGGGCCCTGTATCTAAACCTACAGTGTGGTAGGCTTAGATACAGGGCCCAGCAGACAGGATCACGCATGGGCCATGTATCTAAGCCTACCATGTGATTGGCTTAGATACAGGGCCCAGCAGACAGGATCACACATGGGCCATGTATCTATGCCTACCATGTGATTGGCTTAGATACAGGGCCCAGCAGACAGCATCACACAATCTGTGATCCTGTCTCATGGGCCCCCTAAGCCTGCTACATTGTAGGCTTAGGGGTTGTGCAGTGCCTAAACATTGATGGCCTATCCACAGGATAGGCCATCAATAGCTGATGTGTCGCCCGGGACCCGCAAATCAGCAGTTTTGAAGGGGCCGCAGCACTGGTACGAGAGCTGCTTCCCCTTCATTTCACTACTTGCTCACACTGTGAATCGCCGACACGGATTCACAGTGTGACCGGAATGAAGTGACAGGAATGAAGGGGAGCAGCTCTCGTATGAGTGCTGCGGCCCCTTCAAAACAGCTGATTGGCGGGTCCCGGGAGTCGGACCCCGCCAGTCAGGGCTAAGCTTACCTTCCTCTTCGGCCGCGGCGGGAGTTCTGTCGTCTCGATGCTGTGCGCGGCGCACAGCGCTATGACGTCATGCTCTGCGCACAGCGCTTGACGTCAGGACCTCCGCTGCGATCCGGAACCAGGAAGGTAAGTAAAGTATGTTACTATAGTAACAGGGGCCCGCGGGGCACAATGCAATTTGCAACATATAAAGATTTTTTTTTTTTTAATCATTGTATAGTAGGTCCATACAGTTGTCTTTCATGTCAGAAGGCTATATCTACTACACTTCTGTCTTTTAACACATGAAATATTGTAATGTCACAATTTTCTCTTTCCTGCTGTATTGGACTGCTCTATATTTGTTTTTATTGCTGAGCACAATTAATTTACTATATATCCCGGATGAATGCTTGTATATGAAAGTGTAAGTGACCTTGTATTTTGGAACCATATATTAACATTTATTATTATGTTCCGTGCTCAAGCATGAGAACCAGAAAGATACTGTACATCTACTACTGTAACGTCTATGGCCACGGCCCGTCGTTCTGACTTAAACCTTGACGGCCGTGGCCATGGACATCTTACCTGTGTGCAGGGTCATCCTCCTGTGAGGCGCCGGCACTCACTTCCGGACATCGAGGCTGTTTCCGGCAATGGATGGACTGCCATTGCCTGACCCAGTTGTGTCCGTGACCAAGCCATTGAGGCTCCAAGTGGGAGCTCTTCATGCTGAGCTCATCTCCCTGTTCGTCCTGTCCAAGGCCGTCAACCCCGTGCTGCTGGGTTTGCTTTTGCTCCGTCTGCATGCCCCCGTCCTGGATTGGAACTCTGGAGAGGTTCTCCAGTGGGGCCCGAAGTGTCTTGACCGCTGTCTGGGTCATATCCAGTCGCCACAGCCTGCTCCTCTTCAGCCATTGACAGGGTTGCCTTCTTGTTTCTTCATGTTCTCTGATGTCTTCAATAAAAAGGAGGCTGAGACCTTGCCACCACACCAGGCATACGATTGTCCGATCTACCTGGTTCCTGAATCGTCTCCTCCTCGTGGTAGAGTGTACCCTCTCTCCTTGCCAGAGACCCAGTCCATGTTGGCCTACATTAAGGAGAACCTAGAGAGGGGTTTTATTCGTAAATCCTCATACCCGGCCGGAGCCGGGTTCTTCTTTGTTAAGAAAAAAGATGAATCGCTATGACCTTGCATTGACTACCGAGGTCCAGATCAGATCACGGTGAAGAACAGGTACCCTCTGCCTTAGATCTCTGAACTGTTTGATCGCATACGGGGGGCTAAAAAAAATTGTAAACTGGACCTGCGGGGGGCCTAGAATCTGATCCAGATTCGTCGAGGTGACGAGTGGAAGTCTGCTTTAATACTCGTGATGGGCACTACGAATACTTAAGGGGGGTAACGTTGTCCTCCTCATGGAGGAGTACTATGTAAGGGAGATCCAAAGACAATTGAATTCAAGCTGCTATATTGACTTAACCCCTTCCCGCTCCTGGACGTACTATTAGGTCATGGCAGCTGTATCGTTCGCGCTCCATGACCTAATAGTACGTCTCGGGAGTAACGGCCGTTTCGGCCGTCCTCCCGACACATACAGGAGCTGTGACAGCTGCTGTCTTGTTCAGCAGCTGTCACAGCTCCTACAGCGGGGACCGATCGCTGTGTCCCGCTGATTAACCCCTTAAAAGCCGCGTTCTATAGAGATCGCAGATTTTTAGGGGTTAAGCTGCCATCGCCGGCCTGCTACACGATAGCGGCCGGCGATGGTGACTATGGCAACCAGACACTAAACAATGGCGTCCGGCTATGCCATAGACGGAAGCCTAGTGGGTCCTTACAACGTCAGGACCCACTATGCTTGCTGTCAGTGAGTAGCTGACAGTTCTAATACACTGCACTACGCATGTAGTGCAGTGTATTAGAATTGTGATCAGGGCCTCCTGCCTTCAAGTCCCCTAGTGGGACAAAGTAATAAAGTAAAGAAAAAGTTAAAAAAAGAAAATAAAAGTTTTAAAAGTATTAAAAGTAAAAATCCCCCTTTTTCCCTTATCAGTCATTTATTATTAATAAAAATATATAAACAAACAAATAAACTATACATAATTGGTATCGCCACGTCCGTAACGGCCTGAACGACAAAATTATTTCGTTATTTATCCCGCACGGTGAACGCCGTAAAAGAAAATAATAATAAACCGTACCACAATCACAATTGTTTGGTCACTTCACCTCCCAAAAAATGGAATAAAAAGAGATCAAAAAGTCGCATGTACCAAAAAATGGTACTGATCGAAACTAAAGTTCGTTACGCAAAAAATAAGTCCTCGCACGGCTTTATTGATTGAAAAATAAAAAAGTTCTGACAATTAGAATAAGGCAACACAAAAAGTGAATGATTGTTTACAAAACGTATTTGATTGTGCAAACGCCATAAGACATAAAAAAAACTATAAACATAGGGTAACGCCATAATCGTATCGCCCCACAGAATACAGTGAATATGTCATTTATAGCGCACGGTGAACGCTGTAAAAAAATAGAATAAAAAAACAATAGTAGAATTGCTGTTTTTTAGTCACCACGCCACCTAAAAATAGAATAAAAACTGATCAAAAATCCGCAAGCACCCCAAGAAAACTACAATGGATTCCTCAAGGGGTCTAGTTTCCAAATTTGGGTCACTTTTGGGGGGTTCCCAATGTTTTGGCACCACAAGACCTCTTCAAACCGGACATGGCGCCTAATAAAAAAGAGGCCTCAAAATCCACTAGGTGCTCCCTTGCTTCTGAGGCCGCTCCTTCAGTCCATTACCGCACTAGGTCCACATGTGGGATATTTCTCAAAACTGCAGAATCTGGGCAATACGTATTAAGTTGCGTTTCTCTGATAAATCCTTTTGTGTTATAAAAAAATGGTATAAAGAGGATTTTCTGAAAAAAAAAATAAGTTAAATTTCACCTCTAATTTGCTCTAAATTTCTGTGAAACACCTAAAGGGTTCATAAACTTTCTAAATGCTGTTGTGAATACTTTGAGGGGTCTAGTTTCTAAAATGGGGTATTTGATAGGGGTTTCTAATATATGGGCCCCTCAAAGCAACTTCAGAACTGAACTGGAACCTAAAAAATTAAATAAATGAGGCAATACTTCGCTTCTTACATTATACTGATAATGAGCCGTGCCCACCGCGAGATGACCCCAGTTTTGACCGTTTGTATAAACGGAGACCCCTATTAGACCGTTCCAGTGCCCGGTTTTCCCAAGCATACACCCCTGAGAAGTGTATTTCTATTGATGAGTCCCTGGTACATTTTAAAGGGAGGGTTCAATTCCGCGAGTACCTGCCGGGTAAGAGGGCAAGGTATGGCGTGAAGATGTATAAGCTGTGCGAGAGTGCATCAGGGTATACCTACAGGTTTAGGATATATGAAGGAAAGGCCACCCCCAAACCAGACTGCATCCTGGACTACAATAGGTACATAGGAGGGATGGACTTGTAAGATCAAATCCTGAAGCCCTACAGCGCCATACGGTGTGGTATAAGAAGCTGACCGTGCACATTATACAGATGGCTTTGTACAATGCGTACGTGCTACGTCGATGTGCAGGCCAGACGGGAACTTTCCTGGAATTTCAAGAGGTGATTATCAAGAACCTAATCTTTAGGGACCAAGAAGGGGGGGCACCCAGTACTTCTGGAAGCGGGGCCACACGCATCGTACCAGGGCGGCAGCACTTTCCAGGAGAAGTTCCCCAAACTGGCAAGAAGGGAAAAAGTCAAAAGAGGTGCAAAGTCTGCTATAAGAGGGCGATAAGGGATGACACAATATATCAATGTGACACATGTCCCGAATAACCAGAGCTCTGTATGAAAGAGAGTGTTTTAAAATTTATCATACATCCCTTGGTTTATAATTTACCCCAATTTTACTTACCCTGATGCACTCCGCACAGCTTATCCCCCCTCGTCTTTCCCCTCTGAGCCCTGCTGTGTGCCCAGGCAGCTGATAACAGCCACTTGTAGGGTATTGCCATACCCGGGAGAACCCACATTACAGTTTATGGGGTGTAGGTCTCCGGTCAAAATGCTCACTACACCTCTAGATGAATGCCTTAAGGGTGTCGTTTTTAAAACGGGGTCACTTCTTGCGGGTTTCAACTGTACTGGTACCTCAGGTGCTTCTGCATACATGACTTCGCACTAGAAAATCCCCAGTAGGCCAAATGGTGGTCCTTTCCTTCTGAGCCCTCCCATGGGCCCAAACGGCAGTTTATCACAACAAATGGGGTATTGCGGCACTCAGAACAAATTGCGCAACAGAATGAGGTATTTTGTTTCTTGTGAAAATAAGAAATTTTCAGCCAAAACTACATATTATTTTAAAAAAATAATTTTGTTTTCATTCCCAGACCAATTCAAATAAGTTCTGTGAAAAAACTATGGGGTCAAAATGGTCACAACACCCATAAATGAATACCTTGAGGGGTGTAGTTTCCAAAATGGAGTCATGTGGTTGGTTTCTATTGCTTTGATTTCTCTGGAGCTCTGCAAATGCGACATGGCACCCGAAAACCAATCCAGCAAAATCTGGACTCCAAAGAACACACAGCGCTCCTTTCCTTCTGAGCCCTCCCATGGGCCTAAACGGCAGTTTATCACCACAAATGGGGTATTTCCGCACTCAGGACAAATTGGGCAACAAAATGGAGTATTTTATTTCTTGTGAAAATAAGAATTTTTTTAGCTAAAATGGTTTAAGCATTCCGACGTTATTACCACATAAATTGAAATATGTCAGATTTGAAAAATGGGCTCTGAGCCTTAAGGCCAAAACTAGGCTGCATCCTTAAGGGGTTAAAGGAGAACCCAATGGAAGATATAGCCCATAGTCTTAATAGAAAACTTTTATTTGCATTAGATGAAGGGCTAATAAATCGTCAGGAATATAATTTTCTATTGGTAAGGGAACCACGAATGCCCACCATGTACATACTCCCCAAGGTGCATAAGAATAGGGACTCCCCTCCAGGACAACCCATAATCTCTGGAATGGGAGGACCAACTGATCACCTTGGGAAATATGTTGATGAGAAACTAAAGCCCTTTGTCCATCAACTTCCATCATTTACTTTGGACACTGGGGATCTCCTACGGAAAATTAAAAACTTGAGATTTGAGTGTGATTTTATACTAGTGAGTTTAGATGTAGAATCTCTCTATACCTCTATCCCTCATGAATGTGGCCTGAAAGCCTCTGCTTCTTTTCTTGAGGGTCGGGGTGGTGACTGGGCACATCAAAATGAGTTTATAGTGGAAATGCTGGACTTTGTTCTTAACCACAATTGTTTCTCATTTGATGGTAAGTTCATCCGCCAAGTTCAGGGGACGGTGATGTGCTCATCATGTGCACCATCATATGCCTGTCTGCACCTGGGCTGGTGGGAGGAACATGTAGTCTATAAAAATGCGCTATATAAGAAAAATGTTGCCTGTTGGTATAGATTCATGGATGATATTCTAGTTTGCTGGAAAGGATCGGTACTAGAATTGGATTTGTTCTTAAGTGAACTAAATCAAAATTCCTTGAACATCTCTTTGACATACACACATAGTGAAGTCTCAATACATTTCTTGGATTTAAATATATATAAAGAAAATAATATGTTGAGTACATCCACTTATCGTAAACAGACAGCAGTAAACACTTTGCTTTTAGCCAGCAGTCACCACCCCCACCCCTCAAATAAAGGGAATACCAGTAGGAGAATTTACGAGAATCAGAAGGAACTGTTCAAATTTTGAGGAATTTAAGACTGAGGCTATGGAGCTATCGGAGAGATTTGAATCAAGGGGATATTCCAAAAAAGTAATTAAACGTGGATATAACCGATCCTTGAGATTGAATAGGGATGAATTCCTGGGAAAAAAAGATTGAAAAAAGAAGTAAAAAAGATAATAGAGTTCGCTTTATATCAAAATATGGTTCCCTCTGGGAAATCCTACGTAACCTCATGCTTAAAAATTGGTCATATTTGACTCTGAATCCTAAGATTGGGACATTGGTGGGCACATCACCGAGCATGGTGCCCAGGAGGGCCCCAAACCTGAAAGATATTCTAGTTAACTCAGAATTCAAGAGGAACACAAAAGAAAATCAGGCTTGGTTAAAAATACGCTCAAAGGGCATGCTCAAATGTGGGAGTTGTTCTCACTGTAAATATGTTCTGAAATCAGATAAATTTATGGATGCAAGGGGATTAAAGGAATATAAAGTACAAACTTTTATTACTTTCCGCTCCTGTATGGTGGTATATTGTATCATCTGCCCCTGTAATAAATTTTATATAGGGAAAACCATACGTGAACTTCAGATACGTATTGGGGAACACATATCAGACATTAAAAAGGGTGAAATGAAAAGCCCCTTAGCGACTCATTTTAAAATATATCATCAGCAATCTCCCTCTGGTTTAAAGTATATGGGGATATATCATCTCTTTGAGGAGAGGAGAGGAGGAGATAGAAATAGAGTACTCCTACAGAAGGAAACCATGTGGATATATACATTGGGCACCTTGATGCCAAATGGTTTGAACAATGAAATCAAATTTAATATGTTCCTTTGAATGGCCTAAAGATCTCCTTGTTTAATCTATAGGATATTGGTTTGATGACTGAATACCAGTGTCTAAACCAACTTCCCTTTTTTCATACAACTATGGAGTCAATGGCCTATGACTGAAGGATAACCTCCTATTAAACCTCTCACCCATGGGTTGATGGGGACCCGGTCTGGGATGGCATATGCCTATCTCTGACTTGCTCCCTGTCAACCCATGGAATCTATAATTTGTCTCTTTAAATGCTCTCTTGTCTGCCCCTCGCCATATCTCAGACTGTATATTGGGTCTAGATAAACAACAAACAACTTATAATAAAACATCTCTTATATTTATCTTCTAAATATTAGGAAAATGTATTGAAAGAGGCTCTGTCACCAGATTTTGCAACCCCTATCTGCTATTGCAGCAGATAGGCGCTGCAATGTAGATTACAGTAACGTTTTTATTTTTAAAAAACGAGCATTTTTGGCCAAGTTATGACCATTTTTGTATTTATGCAAATGAGGCTTGCAAAAGTACAACTGGGCGTGTTGAAAAGTAAAAGTACAACTGGGCGTGTTTACTACTTTTACTAGCTGAGCGTTGTGTATAGAAGTGTCATCCACTTCTCTTAAGAACGCCCAGCTTCTGGCAGTGCAGATCTGTGACGTCACTCACAGGTCCTGCATCGTGTCGGCCACATCGGCACCAGAGGCTACAGTTGATTCTGCAGCAGCATCAGCGTTTGCAGGTAAGTTGCTACATCGACTTACCTGCAAACGTGGATGCTGCTGCAGAATCAACTGTAGCCTCTGGTGCCGATGTGGCCGACACGATGCAGGACCTGTGAGTGACGTCACAGATCTGCACTGCCAGAAGCTGGGCGTTCTGAAGAGAAGTGGATGACACTTCTATACACAACGCCCAGCTAGTAAAAGTAGTAAACACGCCCCGATGTACGCACATAATACACGCCCAGTTGTACTTTTACTTTTCAACACGCCCAGTTGTACTTTTGCAAGCCTCATTTGCATAAATACAAAAATGGTCATAACTTGGCCAAAAATGCTCGTTTTTTAAAAATAAAAACGTTACTGTAATCTACATTGCAGCGCCTATCTGCTGCAATAGCAGATAGGGGTTGCAAAATCTGGTGACAGAGCCTCTTGAATGTTTATCTTTAATTTATAACCTCTCTTTTCCTTTATCTATATATGATTTTTATTTAGGTACCCCTTATTAGTATTATTTTTCATATTTATTTAATTATTTTGATTTCCCTTCTTTTATTATTCTCTTTCTTTTCTTCTTTTTTTTTCCCCCCTTTTTTCCTCTTCTTTTTCTCTTTTCTTTCTTGAACTTTGAGAGCATCTGTCCAGATGATTATGGTGAAAATTATACACATGAAAATTACACCCAAGATTTCGTTTGGGATTAATATAAATTGTAATATCTCCAGCAATAGGAGAAAATATTATTTGTTATATGGAAAATATTATCGGTAAAATTACCTTCCCTCCTTATCAAAGATGAAATAAACTTTTCTAAAAAGTGTTGGACATAGGGGAAAACAGGAAACATAAGGAAACTTGTGGAATAAAAGTCTAGAAAAAAAGCTTTTCCTTCTGTTATTTAAAAACCAAGGATAATTAGCAATTAAAACTGATAACGAAGCATATATAAGCGGCAGTTGCCTTGAATGCAATAATGGCTCTGAGGAAGTCACAGATGTGATGAAACGCGTTAGCCAATTACCTTTTGACACGTGTGTTTGACGTCACACACCGTGTACCTGTGCTGGATTCTAATCCTAGGCTGTAATGAGCTCAGCCGCGCTTGTACTACACCTGAACGTGAGGAGGCACAAAGGGACACAGACCTGGATAAACCCGTAAAAAGCCATGACAAACATCATGGAAGAGAGAGGCTTTCCTGGACCTTTTGCTAATCGGATCCCGTCCTGAAAGAGATGTTGGAACCTGGACTACACTTACAATACAAAGGTACCAGGGAAAGAACCTCTAGCCAAGTTTAGAAATAAACTTTCTCCAAACATACTTCGGGAGTATCTTCCATGTCTTTCCCACATATATGGATGTGATGTGGATAAATATCTCACTGGAATTAAAAATTGCTCATTACTAAATTGCCTAAACATAATTTTGGATGCATGCATTAATTTCTCGGTACACCTTGAGAGAAAGGATTTCTGGATCTTTTGTTCAACCGGATCCTGTCTTAAAAGACACTTTGCAACCTGGACTATACCTGTAACCACAAGGTACTAGGGAAGGAATCTCTAGCTGAGAGCTAGATACAATTTACCTCAAACATAATTTGGGAGTGTCTTTTTTGGCTTCTTTTGCAAACGCATGAAGTAATTTATATGTTGCTGAATTTTAGGAAGGGATAATTTGTCTCGTTCTATTTTTGCATTAAGCAAAACTACTTTAATATTTGGTATTTTCCAATTATATTTAAATATTATGGGATGATTATCTCCCCGGAATTACATGTTGCTATTATGATATAATGTTTAAATATATGTTTGGATGTATGCATCTATTTGTCGGCTTATTAAATAGCACTTGTATTCATGTCAATGATATGTTACTATGTGTAATGCCTTTTCATAATTATGACAATTGGAAAATATTTTGTAATAATTAAAATAATTTTGTATTTTGTTAAAATAATTTGTACTTTGTACTTAATTTTGACCCAAAGTGTGCTGGTTTTGTTCAATCGTTTTTCTTTTCTCTTTTTTGCTATACTATTATATTGGACGGCACCGTGCAATAATTATTGAATTTTTTTGGGTCATCCAAAAGGATATTTGTGTTTTTTGTTACTACGAATACTTAGTTATGCCCTTCGGCCTGTGTAACGCTCCCGCAGGATTTCAAGAATTTGTCAATGACATTTTTCAAGATCTCCTTTATGTTTGTGTTGTGGTGTATCTCGATGACATTTTGATTTTTTCCCCAGATCCAGTAACTCATCAAAGTCATGTCCGCCAGGTGTTGCTCCGTAGGAGAGAGAATCGCCTTTATGCCAAGCTGGAGAAGTGTGTGTTTGAGAAGAAGTCTCTGTCCTTCCTTGGCTATATCATCTCCAATCAGGGCCTCAAGATGGACCCCCAGAAGGTAAAGGCTGTCCTGGATTGGCCACGCCCCCAAGGCTTAAGGGCCATACAACGCTTCCTGGGATTCGCCAACTTCTACCGGCTGTTCATTCCCAACTTCTCATCTTTGACTGCTCCTATCTCCACCCTCACTAAGAAGGGTATGAATGCCAAAATGTGGACTCCGGAGGCTGAAGCCGCATTTGAATCCTTAAAAAAAGCCTTCACGTCTACCTCCATTCTGCACCATCCTGATGTATCCCTACAGTTTTCATTGGAGGTGGACGCTTCCTCGGTTGGTGCTGGTGCACTGTTGTTCCAGAGAGGATCGAAAGGCAAGGTGTGGTATGTGGCTACTATTCCAAGCTTACAACAAACAAGAAAAACCGGAGTACAAAGCCATATTTATAAAGATAACACATTTTATTAAATCACACAAAATAAGACAAACGTTTTAAAAATGTACAAGATGAAAGGAGAGACTCTATAATGTATTACAAGGTAAACCAGGGATACAGATAATCCATATAAAAGTGCTATGATCCCTGCAATGAGGGTATATGGAGTTGATAGTAGGTAACCCTATCAGTGACTAATCCCTCATATAGAAATCAATAAAATAATGGACACAGTGGCCACGAGGGAAAATAGAAAATCCTTAATGTCAAGAAACCTTTCCCATGTCGATAATTGGGAACACTGGATACCAAGAATAGAACCCCAATGCGCATTTTGCGGTGTGTGCTTCCTCAGGGGTATATAGTGTCCTGTTGTAGTCTGTGCCTTATATAGGACAGGACCCAGATGTCTTCTGTTGTTTAATTGGCGCATGACCAGAGACGCGACCGGAAGTGTGGCATACCACACTTCCGGCCTCCAGCGCCGTCGCGCACATACGGGTTCCTGACGCGTACCAGGAATACTGGCCATGATGATTGGGTGCAGTTGCTCCCGTGGGCAGAGTTCTCTTATAATAACCACACCAGTGAGTCGACCACTTCAAGTCCATTTTTCATCGTCTACAGTCAGCATCCTCATATACCTCTTCCTGTCTCTACTATGTCCTAGGTTCCTGCAGCCGACTCGACCTTCAGGGACTTTCTACAGATTTGGCAACAGACCCAATCTTCTATCCTGTTTGCGGTGGACCGCATGAAGAGAAAGGCAGATACAAGAAGACGGGCGTCTCCGTAGTTCCTTCCAGGAACTAAAGTCTGGTTGTCTTCTAGGAATATCCGGCTGAGGGTGCCATCGTGCAAATTTGTCCCTAGGTTCCTCGGACCCTTTGAAATCCTGCTACAGATCAACCCGGTATCCTACAAGCTGTGGTTCTCTCCTACCCTCAATATTCCTAACTCCTTCCATGTCTCCTTGCTAAAAACCCGTGGTCCTAAACCGCTACTCCAGGACTCCTTGTTCTGCAGTGGTCCCTGGCGGCTCATATGGGACTTTCGAAGTAAAGGAGATTCTGGCCACCAAGAAGGTGGGAGGAAGGACATTTTATTTAGTGGATTGGAGGGGGTTCGACCCAGAAGAGAGGTCTTGGGAGCCAGAGGAGAACATTGATGCTCCTGTCCTGGTTAGGAAGTTTCTCTCCTGCTCTGGTCCCAAGAAGCCCCTTGAGGGATGATACTGTAACGTCTATGGCCACGGCCCGTCATTCTGACTTAAAGCTCGACGGCAATGGCCATGGACATCTTACCTGTGTGCAGCGTCATCTTCCTGTGAGGCGCCGGCACTCACTTCTGGACATCGAGACTGTCTCCGAAGGGTGCGCGCGCCCGCGCGTGCACGGTCTTAAAGGACCAGTGCGCACATTTTGCAGGAAGTCAGCAATCTAGCCCAGGATGCCCTGGGCTATAAAAAGGGCTCTGCCCTCTTGATCTTTGCCAGAGCGTTGTTTGTTACTCATAGTTTGTCGTGCTAATGGTCTCCCAGTGTCTTCCAGTTTCCCAGTGTACCTTGTTCCTGTATTCGTGTTACCCAGTTCTAGTGCCGTGCTGTGCTGTTGCCATGTTGTGCTGCAGTCTACTCTTATTTTGCTACGCCTCACCTGACAATTTCCCGCTGCCTGGTCCTGGATGTGCCTGCCTCGCTACTGTCTTCGTTGCCTCAGGTATCCTCACTGAACTATTGAACTCTGTACTTTACCTGTTTGGCCAGCTGCCATCCCGCTACGCAGTACGGCCCAGTGGGTCCACACCCCGCTTCGTGTCAACTACAAAGAATGCGAAAAATATAATGCCAGTTAACATCTAACATCAACAGCCTTTATTTATGGACTACATGCCCACTTTTGGTTAGGTTTATCTTTACTATATTTACTTTTAATTTGGTTTAATTTTATTTTGATTCATAATATTTATGGTTACCATTTCCATCTATGAATACTATTTTCCCTTAATATTAGAATTCCCCTTTCACTACAACTGGAAATTTGCTCCTACAACTTATGTACTTTATGTATAGTATCCCTGGTTAAAGATCTTCAATATGGAAGTATACAAAACCATGCTATTTTTATCAGAAGCATAGCTAATAACACATGTGTGCCCAAATAAAAAAATAAAAAACCAAGGTCTCCTTATATACATACACACACATAAACACACACACACACACACACACACACACACAAACACACACACACACACACACACACACACACACACACACACACACACACACACACAGCTAAGGTCATTTTATCCATAAGGGAAAAGGCTGCTTCTGCACTGGGCCCAAAGGAGTCCATTAACTGTGAGGGGAACAAAGTGGCTATTATTACTGCCTAGAGGCACAAAGGGGGGCACTATTACTTTCAGGGGCCTAAGAGGCGGCACTATTCTTTGTGGTGTACAAAAGGGGACATTATTACTACGTGGAGCATAAAGTGGGGACGTATACAGAGTGGGCCACTATTACTGTCTGGGGCACAAATACTGTGTAAGTCACTAAATATCTGGCACTATTGTTTTCAGGAGCACTATTTGTCTGGCACTATTATTTTGGCTTCACCTTCTGTGTGGCACTATTATTTTGGCTTCACCTGTGTCACTATTATTTCTGGTGTAACTGTAGTTGACACCAATATTTCTGTTGCTGGTATTATTTCTGGTGTAACAATAGTTGACACCAATATTTCTGTTGCTGCATTTTTTTAATAGTATTTGGGGGCACTGTGCAATGCAGCATGTGCAGTAATGGGGGCAAATTGGACAGCAACAGGTACTTCATTAGAGGGTAGCAGCAGGATAAGGAGTTTGTGTAGAGGGTGAAGAATAAGTGGAGAGGGTGCTGGGTAAGCGAGCAGTCAAAGATGCCTGGGCAGCAAACTCTGCAGAGAAGAGTCGTGGCTGGAAGAAGTCTTCATAGCCGTCTGGGCCGGATAGAAAATAAATGTGTCTAAAAATTTGCCTCTAAATAGATATACAGATTTGTCCTTCTTTATATTTCCACCTATTTCAACATATCCAGAGATGTTACAAAATGACCCGTTTTGAAAAAGACATGATTTTGCCAAACTCGAGATGTCACAAGATACCTTTGCTACATGTATTTATGTGTGGCCACCCAGTGGTAGTGATGTGTATTGCAGTCTGTCAAGGGTTTTGTAGTATGTTGTGATATTGTAAAGAATTGGTTTTATGAGAAATTGGAGTCCTTAACCAAATTCAAGCAAAGGTAAGGGTGTACATATCAGTAAATGTGATTTCCTTATGAGGCCTCTGTATGGTGCCATATTCTCCCATAGAAACAATACATCAAGGAACAACTATTTCCATTATACGGCATGCGATGGAACATGCCACAATGTTTTTCTCCAAAATTTCAAATTAATCAGTGAAAAAAACCCTCTTTATAAAATCAGAGGCAAATAGGGTACAGTATGGGCTCACAATTTTGGGTACAGAACAACACTTGTCTGTAATATAAAGTGTGCAAGATCCCTCAGCCTTCATTCAGATGGACATAATACAGCCCCTATAGGTTTTTTTTTTCTCTTTTTTGATTACACATGACAGGATCTTATCCTATTTTCTTTAACTAAACTGTATTTTTTTCTTCAACTATACCGTATATGGCTCATATATGGAATTACATTATGGCTGTCTGAATACAGCATTATAGGTGTGTGGTGGGGGCACAAATTTTTTGTCACAGCTGTGAGACTTATTTATTAATGTAAAAAAATAGAAAGGGTTACTGTAGTTATGTTCATAAATGTTTTGACAATAAGAGTCATGACCGAGCCTTTGGACAATCAGTGGATCCTCATATCCAGATATTCAACCTTGCAGCCTAGGAATACTATTGTGATATCATAAAAATAGAGCAGAGATATAAAATGCAGACACAGTATACTGAGATACCATAACATAAATCCAGCTTACAAATTATGACAAACAATATTGTGATACCATCACAACAGAAAACTGTTTAGTATTATAGTATTATAGTTCCGTGATGAACACAATTGGATCGGGCAATGGTAGGCCATTCACAGACGCAACAGCCAGAGGTCCCTCCAGAAGAATTGTGAGTAGATGTAAGCGATGAGGAGGAATGTGATGTCTCTCCAGAGATGATGGCCACATGAATCAATAATTTGGAAGAGGTTTTGACATTTGGAGATGACCCACCTAGAGTTGCTTCTCCAACCAACCCTAGGTGCTAGAGTTTCCCGGTTTCTGTGTACATAGGCAAACAAAATGACCCTTAAGGCCACAATACAAACATAATCAAGAAGAGCGTGTGCGTTGTTTTTCTTGTTCGGACAACCGGACTCTGTCTACCTGCATGGGTTCTTCAGGTAGCACACTACGGAAAGACAATAGTGGTCTCTGGACCGAGGGTACTGGTCTGTGACCCCGGCTCTCCTGTCGAACCTCCTTAGTGCGTTCCCGGATCCTATGTCAACACAAGTGGCCAAAAGGATAAGTGCATCTAAGGTAGAAGGAAGGTCGCGGGCTCCATGTTCGTCCTTCATATGCGAGGACAGTCCCTGCCAAAAGGTCGCCACCAATGCCTCATTGTTCCATGCCAGGGTACGGAAGGAGATAGCATACTCTCCTACTGTGGAACGCTCTTGCTTGAGGGTTAACAGAGTGGCTGCGGCAGAAGATGTTTGGCCCGGCTCCTCGAAAACGGCACGGAAAGACTGCAGGAACAAGGCTAGGTCCGAGGATACAGGTACTTGTTGTTCCAAGATTGGGTTTGCTCATGCAAGGGCCTTGCCAGTGAGGAGGGAGATTATAAACTCTACTTTGGCCTCCTCGGAGGGGAAGAGATGAGCTCATAGCCTAAAATGAACCGTGCATTGGTTGGTGAACCCTCTACAGTCTCCGGGATCACCGTCATAGTGAGGAGGAAGAGGCAGTGGAAATGTGGATCTGGAACAAACAGGGAGAGCAACGGGCAGTGGAACAGCAACAGCCTCTGGAGGAAGAACCGGAGGTGGAACAGTGAGCTGATCCAGACGGGCCATGATAGAATTTACAGCCTCAAGGAGTTGATCCTGACATGTCTGTTGGTCATGCATCTCCGTCTGTATCTTTTGAACTGCAGTCTTGGGCTGGCGAGCGGATTCCATGGCCTGAGCGTACTGTCACGATCACAGAATATGTGTACCATCTAAGCTGCTCCGCCGCAGAGAGGCAGCTAGCCTAGTCACAGTCTATGCAAAAGTCTATAGCAGTTTGTAACACAAGGATACCTGAAATAGTCCAGACAGTGGCCGAGGCTTCAGCACAGATGGAGGTGGGTGCAGCGGGTTGTCCAGACGTGGCGGACAACACTGGAAGTGGTAGATGACACTGGATGTGACAGACGACACTGGATTTGGTAGACAACACTGGATGTGGAAGACAACACTGGATGTGGCAGATCACAGCAGGTGCAGTAGGACACAACTCCAACACTAAAAGGCTCAGGAACAAGAACACAGCATGGGATACAGGATGCAGGTAGCATGGCATGGGTAACAACAGGAACAGGATAACACTATGGGACCATTTGCAAGACTGACATGGGATAAACTAACAATGCTCAGACGATGAGCAAAAGGGCAGGGCCCTTCTTATAGTCCAGGAAATCGTGGGCAGTTGACGATGATGTTTTCCCCATGAGTGCGCGCTGGGCCTTTAAGGCCAGGCATGCGAGTGCGCACGCACCCTACGGGACACAGTGGACCAGAGCGGAAGTGAGCGCTGGTGTCTCCTGGAAAGGAGATGCTAGCCAGTGCTCACAGATCCATGGCTGCGTCTGCCGGGGGGTGAGTAAACCCGACGGTCCGTGGCCATGGACACTACAAGAACACAGGTGTATTTTCAGATTAGGGACCCACTTAAAAGAGGTTGCCTTGTTGTGGCAGGTGGGCTCACACAATTTGATCAAAATGTGCACTAAGAACCTCACTTTTGTAGATAAACGTAACAGTAATGCATATATATTTATACAGAGAGTATTAGGTAGTCGTAGCGTTCACAGAGTGCTGTTGCAATGTTTTATTTCTTTACATATAACAATAGAACATATGTTGTGGTTACTGTGACATCATCAAAATAGAACACATCTTATTTAAGAAGACGGGATATAGTGACATAACCACAACAATAAACAGCTTATGTATTGAGCCCTTTCAAGAAGGGCCCTCTCTCCTTCTGTACCAGTTTGACACTCTGTAAGCTGATAATGATTGTACTTGTTTTTATTATTTGTTTGTTCTATATGGCATCCTGGAAATTAAAGGCTATAAAATTAATAATAGTGAAGACACAGGATATTGTGACACCATCATAATAGCATACAGTCTAGCAATACAGGCAAACACTATTTTAAGAAAGTTGTGCCTTTTTTTCCAGCGTATACCCAACCCTACAATTGAATATGACTTCTACTGAGAGAATTCTCACTTTTTGCAATCGTGTTTGAAAAAGGTGGACTAAGGCTTCACGTTTTAGATTGCAAATAAATTTACTTGAAGCATTCATTACCTGGATCCCTTTACATATATATATATATATATATATATATATATATATATATATATATATATATATATATATATATATATATATCTGGGTTGGACCCTACTTTTGCATCCACATCCAGAAACAGAGTGCTATTTATCTTGCTACTACTATCTTGACATTAGCACCATAGAGATCACAGCTTATTAATAAAGAGACAATAGAATGTGACATCTGCACTATAGAAGACAACTTATAAATAAAGATACAGGCAATTGTGACATCATAACAATAGAACCTCGCCTAGGAATAGAGGAAAACAGTACTGTAACATCATCAAAATATAACACAGCAAGTTATAACACAAAAGCTTTTGTGACATAACCACTTACACAAAATACAGCCTAAGGATAAAGACAAACAATACAACAGAATTAGAGATGAGCGAACTTATGAAAAGTTCGGTTCGGCAGGTTCGCCGAATTTCGTGAAAAAGTTCGATTCGGACCGAATTAGTTCTGACCGAACCTGTAATACAAGAAAGTCCCTAAAAATCGTGTATAACACTGTTTAAAAGCCCTAGAAGCCCTGTATAACACTCTTAGGTCATCCATGAGTGTATCCAAGTACTTTTGAGCTGTCTTTAAGGCAAAGTTAGTGTCAAAGTTACGTCAACATGTATGGCTCTAGGAAAACGGATGGGACACGGTGATAACTAACAGAAACCACTGCACTTGTGCATGTTGTATGCTTAATGCATTGTTCAAAAAGGTACAAAAATTAACCATTTTTGGCGGCAGATGCCTGCCAGGGTTCATACATATAAGGTGGTAAAAGAAGAAGCAATGGCTTTTGACAAGCCCTCCAAAAATTTACCCTTTTTATTGGCAAATGCCTGCCAGGGTTCTTCCATACATGGATGTAAAAGCAACAAGCAATGGCTTTTCACAAGCCCTCCAAAAATTGACCCTTTTTATTGGCAGATGCCTGCCGGGGTTCTTCCATACATGGATGTAAAAGCAACAAGCAATGGCTTTTCACAAGCCTTCCAAAAATTGACCCTTTTTATTGGCAAGGGTGAGTAGTAGCAGCACATTAAAAGACACTGGACAGTCACAGGACAAAGCCCTGTGGTGGGGCAGGCCTGCTTGTAGCAGACAGGCGGCAGTGGAGGTGTATTGGTGGTAGTAGAGGTAGCCAACACAGACAGCAAGGGTGGTAGTAGTAGTAGCAGCAGCACATTAAAAAAAGAGACTGGACCACAGTCACAGGACAAAGCCCTGTGGTGGGGCAGGCCTGCTTGTAGCAGACGGGCGGCAGTGGAGGTGTATTGGTGGTAGTAGAGGTAGCCAACACAGACAGCAAGGGTGGTAGTAGTAGCAGCAGCACATTAAAAAAAGAGACTGGACGACAGTCACAGGACAAAGCCCTGTGGCGGGGCAGGCCTGCTTGTAGCAGACGGGCGGCAGTGGAGGTGTACTGGTGGTAGTAGAGGTAGCCAACACAGACAGCAAGGGTGGTAGTAGTAGTAGTAGTAGAAGCAGCACATTAAAAGAGACTGGACAGTCACAGGAGGACAAAGCCCTGTGGTGGGGCAGGCCTCAGGCCTGCTTGTAGCAGACGGCAGTGGAGGTGTATTGGTGGTAGTAGAGGTAGCCAACACAGACAGCAAGGGTGGTAGTAGTAGTAGTAGTAGTAGCAGCACATTAAAAAAAGAGACTGGACAGTCACAGGAGGACAAAGCCCTGTGGTGGGGCAGGCCTCAGGCCTGCTTGTAGCAGACGGGCGGCAGTGGAGGTGTATTGGTGGTAGTAGAGGTAGCTAACAGACAGCAAGGGTGGTAGTAGTAGTAGCAGCACATTAAAAGAGACTGGACAGTCACAGGACAAAGCACTGTGGTGGGGCAGGCCTCAGGCCTGCTTGTAGCAGACGGCAGTGGAGGTGTATTGGTGGTAGTAGAGGTAGCCAACACAGACAGCAAGCGTGGTGGTAGTAGTAGTAGTAGCAGCACATTAAAACAGACTGGACAGTCACAGGAGGACAAAGCCCTGTGGTGGGCAGGCCTCAGGCCTGCTTGTAGCAGACGGCAGTGGAGGTGTATTGGTGGTAGTAGAGGTAGCCAACAGACAGCAAGGGTGGTAGTAGTAGTAGTAATTGCAGCACATTAAAACAGACTGGACAGTCACAGGAGGACAAAGCCCTGTGGTGGGGCAGGCCTCAGGCCTGCTTGTAGCAGACGGCAGTGGAGGTGTATTGGTGGACCGTGGTAGTAGAGGTAGCCAACAGACAGCAAGGGTGGTAGTAGTAGTAGTAGCAGCACATTAAAACAGGCTGGACAGTCACAGTCACAGACAAAGCCCTGTGGTGGGGCAGGCCTGCTTGTAGCAGACGGCAGTGGAGGTGAATTGGTGGTAGTAGAGGTAGCCAACAGACAGCAAGGGTGGTAGTAGTAGTAGCAGCACATTAAAAGAGACTGGACAGTCACAGGAGGACAAAGCCCTGTGGTGGGGCAGGCCTCAGGCCTGCTTGTAGCAGACGGCAGTGGAGGTGTATTGGTGGTAGTAGAGGTAGCCAACGGACAGCAAGGGTGGTACTAGTAGTAGCAGCACATTAAAAGACACTTGATAGTCACAGGACAAAGCCCTGTGGTGGGGCAGGCCTGGTTGTAGCAGACGGCACTGGGGGTGGATTGGTGGTAGATGTAGTAGCAGCACCTACAGCGGCACATTAAAAAAAGAGTGGACAGGACAGAATCCCGTAGTAGCAGGTGGTAGTAGCACGTGGCAGCGGCAGCAGCAGCAGCAGCAATGTCAGATCTAGTCAGTGGCATCAGGCACAGGGGTTTTAAAATCCTCACCGATCCACGCTTGATTCATTTTCAGAAACGTGAGTTTTTCCAAGCTGTTGGCGGACAATCTTGTTCGCTTAGGGGTGACGAAGCCCCCTGCCGCGCTGAATACCCTCTCTGACGCTACACTGGAGGGTGGACAAGACAGTACACCCATGGCAAACTGGGCCAGTTCTTGCCAATGATCCAATCTGCTTACCCAGAAGTCCATGGGGTCTGGGATCAGCATTTCTGACGGAGAAAGGGCACAGTCCAGGTACGAGTGAACCTGGTTGTTTAGGTGCTGCACCTGGTGATGGTGAACATCCCTTTGGTGACTACGATGTGTGTCAGGTCGGGGTATTGGATGTAAAAATGTTGTCATCATATTTTCCAAACTGAATTGGCTGCTGCTGCTTCTGCTGCTGCTGCCGCGGCTGCCGCCTGTTGCAGAGGTAGCTCTGCCAGAGGTGGTGGAACGATGAGACAGTGGGGAGCGGAGAGTGGCCCCCTTGTCAGACATGCTTGCAGCAGGTGTTTGCCGTTTGAAAGCCATGACAAGCTGGCTGCATAGCTTCTCTCGATAATAAGCCAATTTTGCCTCCCTCTCGGAAGGCGCAAAAAAACTCCCCCATTCTGGCTTTATACTGAGGGTCTAAAATTGTGGCTATCCAGTACTCATCTCTTTGCTTCATGCTAACAATGCGACAGTCAGTGCGCAAGTAACGAAGCATACAGCTCGCCATCCTAGCCAGCGTTTCAGGGGGCCCGGTTGGTTCCATCTCCGCCCCATACTGCCATGGTTGTCCATCATCAAGGTCGTCGTCAGACTCGTCATCACCACCATCACTGTCATGTTGTGCGGCTGCCTCGTCCCCTATCCCTTCCTGTGATTCCATCTCCAAATCCAGCTCCTCTTCAGGTCCTGTTTCCTCATCCTCATCCTCCTCCTCCTCCTCCACATCCATAACCAGATGTGATCCTTCCTCCATCCTTTGCTGAATCATCGCTGTGAGCGTTTGTTCCATAATGAATATCAGCGGCATAACATCGTTCATTCCGCTAGCGTCACGGCTCACAAATCGTGTGGCCTCTTCAAAGGGCCTCAAAACGCGACATGCATCTCTAACCAGCCAGTGCCAGCTGCCAGTGCCTGAGCTCGAAATTACACTGGCTCCAAACGCTGCCCGTCTGCTGCATCAGGAAATCATTCACGGCTTTCCGCTGTTCGTACAGACGGTCCAACATGTGCAGGGTGGAATTCCAGAGTGTTGGAACGTCGCAAATCAGGCTGTGTTCTGGGAGGGCTTGCTTAAATGCATACGAACGTCTAAAGCGAACGCAAACCCTCCTGGACATGGCCAGCACACCCTTCAAAACAACATATGACTTTAAGAAGCTATGCTATGACCAGATTGATCACATGTGCCATGCAAGGAGCGTGTGTCAGGTGACCTAGACGCAGTGCAGCCACAACGTTCTTGCCGTTATCAGAGACAACATTGCCCAGTGTGAGTTTCAGAGGAGACAGCCAGCGTGCGATTTCCTCCTTGATGCACAGCAGCAGCTCCTGCCCTGTGTGGCTTTTCTCGCCCAGGCTCAGCAGGTGTAAGACAGCGTTGTGGCGCTTAACGTTGCACCTATGAAAAGAGGAGGGAGGAGGAGTGGAAGATACGCTGTGTCCTGTCGGGGACGGGAAGACCTCCAAGGAGGAAGGCAAGGAGGAGGAGGAGTAGGAGGATGGTAGGCGTCTGGTGTCCGGAGTTGAACCAGAAAGATACAAGCGTGGAGGTGGTAATGCCTGGCATTGCTGCGGTGGTGCATCGGACTGCAAAATATTGACCCAGTGGGCCGTGAAAGACATGTACTGTCCCTGCCCATAGTTGCTGCTCCACGTGTCGACGGTGGCATGTACCCTGCTGCACACGGATAATTGCAAGGACTGGCACACCTTTTCCTCCACATGCTTGTGCAAGGCAGGGACAGCTGTTTTGGAGAAGTAATGTCGGCTAGGTATTCGCCACCTAGGCTGAGCGCACGCCATCAATTGCTTGAAGCCGGCGGAGTCGACCAGGTGGTACGGCAGCGACTGCACCACCAATAACTTAGCCAGGTGTGAATTAAGCCGCACGACAAGTGGATGACTGGGTATATATTGTTGCTTATTGGACAACGATTCCGTAATGGATAACTGACGGGACGTAGGAGGAGCACTAGATGACAGTGATGATGATGATGACAACGACATGGTGGATAAGGCCTGGTTACTACTTAGATGACAGGGACTCGGAGCAGCAGCAGCAGCTGCAGAGGGGTCTTCATTAGATGTACATGATGATGGTGGGGCATGTCGATTGTCCCACATGGCCTTGTGATGCCGCTCCATGTGTTTACGTAGAGCGGTAGTTCCTACATTGCTGTCCTGCCCACGCCTTACTTTCTGCTTGCAGATACGGCACTGTGCCATGTTTTCGTCCTCCGGGAAGGTACAGAAAAATTGCCACACGGCAGAGTACCGTAAAGAGGTAGTCCCACGTCCACCACCACCACCACCACCACCAGCACCCGAGCTTGCCCCTTGTCTGGCAGGCTTTTTTCGGGAGCCTACAACAGTATCAGTGTCGCCGTCACCGGATCCTGAGCTGACCCTACCGCTGCAACGTTTTGCAGATTGACTTCTGCCCCTACCTCGGCTTGGCTGTTTATCACGGCCAGTGCCGCAACTACTACCCTCCTCCTCTGACACCGTCATCACCTCGTCACCTGGTTCCCACGTCCTGTCTAAAACAACATCATCATCATAGCCTTCCTCATAATCCCCGCCACTTCTGTCACTGTGTTGTGAATGTGATGTGACATCATGGCGGGCTCCATGCCCCCCCTCATTACTGCGTCTGCCACCACGGCTACCACCACCAACACCCCCACTACCGCAGCTATGCGTCTCGGACACCGCTTCCACCTCCACCACTGCCGCAACACACTCCGTTGGCTGACTCATGGAAAACAAATCATCATCATCACTATGTTGTTCAGTATCTTCCTTCGCACCCGAGGAGATGTCTCTTAGGACTCTCAGGAAAGATGGCTTCCCGCTAGGAAGGGGGAGCGAAGACATAGATGATGGAATGGAAACGCTAGAAATACCTATATTACTACTGTCACTGTGCCAAGGAACTGTAGAGGATCTGGAATCCAACGAAACCTGGCTTGAAGCCAGATCGTCAGAGTCTTCCTGCTGAGATGACCGCGAGCCAGCCAACCAGTCCACAATGGCCGTATTGTCTAAAGTAACCCGCCCACCGGAGGAGATGGACATGTCTGGCTTGCTGATACTACTACCAGCAGGCACATGGCAGCTGCTACTAGTGGAACTGGACACATGTCTTGTGCCACAAATGCTGGTACTGGGTCTGCTGGCACCAACAGATCCAACATTTGGACTGGAAGAGGAGACGGCATGGGTGTTTTTTCCTCTACCCCGTCCTTTCACAACCTTTTTTTTCCCAGACATTTCACTGCTAGAGTGCAGCAAGTTGAATCAAAACCTGGGGGATGAGCCCCTTCTAAAAGCGTATTCACACTGACACTGGCTTGGCAAATGGCAATGAATGAGAATTTCTATCAGCCACGCCGCAGTGCACTCAGGGAATGCTGGGCCTTGTAGTACTACTACTACCACTACTACAAAGGCTGCCTGTATTGCAAGTTGTATTGTTATTTGTTTGTTATGTTAACGGCCGGGGATGAGCCCCTTCTAAAAGCGTATTCACACACTGACACTGGCTTGGCAAATGGCAATGAATGAGAATTTCTATCAGCCACGCCGCAGTGCACTCAGGGAATGCTGGGCCTTGTAGTACTACTACTACCACTACTACAAAGGCTGCCTGTATTGCAAGTTGTATTGTTATTTGTTTGTAATGTTAACGGCCGGGATGAGCCCCTTCTAAAAGCGTATTCACACACTGACACTGGCTTGGCAAATGGCAATGAATGAGAATTTCTATCAGCCACGCCGCAGTGCACTCAGGGAATGCTGGGCCTTGTAGTACTACTACTACTACTACTACTACAAAGGCTGCCTGTATTGCAAGTTTTATTTTTATTTGTTTGTTATGTTAACGGCCGGGGATGAGCCCCTTCTAAAAGCGTATTCACACACTGACACTGGCTTGGCAAATGGCAATGAATCAGAATTTCTATCAGCCATGCCGCAGTGCACTCAGGGAAGGCTGGGCCTTGTAGTACTACTACTACCACTACTACAAAGGCTGCCTGTATTGCAAGTTGTATTGTTATTTGTTTGTTATGTTAACGGCCGGGGATGAGCCCCTACTGAAAGCGTATTCACACACTGACACTGGCTTGGCAAATGGCAATGAATGAGAATTTCTATCGGCCACGCCGCAGTGCACTCAGGGAATGCTGGGCCTTGTAGTACTACTACTACCACTACTACAAAGGCTGCCTGTATTGCAAGTTGTATTGTTATTTGTTTGTTATGTTAACGGCCGGGGATGGGCCCCTTCTAAAAGCGTATTCACTCTGACACTGGCTTGCCAAATGGCAATGAATGAGAATTTATATTAGCCACTGTGCACTGACTCAGGGAATGCTGGGCGTTGTAGTACTACAAAGCCTGCCTGTATTGCAAGTTGGATGCAACGGGGATGAGCCCCTTATAAAAGCGTATTCACACACTGGCTGAGTAGTGAGTAGTGGATGAGCCCCTTCGATTGCTGGATTCCTGCCTTTTAGATTCCTAAAGCTTTCCCTTACTGCACAGAGATGCTATCCCTACAGCTCCTGTCTGTAAAATGGCAGGCTTGAGCCCGCCCCTATGCTGCCTCCCGATTGGCTGGGAGAGCCGTTTGCAAGGCATTATGGGGTAGCCTGATGTCAGGTGATCTTGTGAAATCCTCCATTTTAGATGTAACATGTGGCAGGCGCCAAAATGTAGCCGGGTTCGGTCAAAACGGGTTCGGCCGAACCCGGTGAAGTTCGGATTCGCTGCGAACCGACTTTTCCGGAAGTTTGGACCGAAACCGGGTTCGGTTGTCCCGGTTCGCTCATCTCTAAACAGAATAATCAAAAACTTCCTAGGAATGAAGTCACAGAATATTGAGACATCATCAAAAAAGGACAAATGTTATATTAATAAAGACATAGGCAATTGGGACATTATCATGATAGAATGCAGTTTATAAATGAATCCCTTAATGACCAGCTTAAGTTTTTCATTTATTCCTTTCTGCATTTCAGCAGACGTGGCTATATGAGGCTTTGTTTTATGTGGGATAAATTTTATTATTTTTCAGCGCTGTTTTGGGTGTACATATAAATTACTGTGTAAGTTAGATAATTTTTTATTTTTTCTGTGACACAAATACAGAAAAAATTAATTTGTGACATTTTTTTTTCTTATACCTTGGTTGTTCATGTTTTACTCTAAATAACCATTAAAATAAATTAATCATAATAAATTAATTGTTCAGGTTATTACAGATACCTACAGTAATAATTGTAGGTTTTTTATTTTTCTGTAATGTATGCACAACAAAATGTGTTTTATACTAAATATTCTATTTATTTTTGTGGACTTTTCTATTTTTTATTTTATTATTATGTTTTACTTATGCTTGTTATATGTTTTTGTTACATATTCTGTTCCCTAAGGCCTCATGTACACGAACGTGCTTTTGTGGCCGCAATTCCAACGAAAATCCACGGGAGAATTGCGGCCCCATTCATTCCTATGGGGCCATGCATACGACCGTGGTTTTCTCGGTCCGTGCATGGCCTAGGAGTCCCACCGCAGAAAGAATGGACATGTCTTATTACGGCCGTGTTCTGCGGTCCGGGTTCATTGAAAATAATGGCCGTGGCCATGTGCACGGCCCGCCATTTTCTGGGTGTCTCGCGGCTGTCACTCCGTGGCCGGCCGGCCGACCCAAAAATAACAGCCGTGCACATGGCTACAGTCATGTGCATGAGGCCTAAGAAGTCATAACAGACCTCTGGGTGATATCCTGCCTTTTTTATATTGTTCAGGTTTCACTGCCTCTGGGGCATCCATAGAAGCCTCAGTTACAAGGAAAAACAGCCCCCTTGTCGTGACATCACTGACAGCGGTGATCTGGGTCTGCTATGCTGGAGGGCACCTAACGATCAGGTGATCGCTGGGTCCAATAGAGGCCACTGTCTTTTTTCAATAGTGTTCATTGAGTGCTATGTAGGCTCAGAAAGAGAAAACAGAAGCGGTTATAAATTGCTTGTATCATCTTCTGAGAGTCTCTGTCTCTAACACCTGGGCACCCGACTGTAATCGGTAAAAAAAATAGTAGATACCACCTAGAAATCCTGCCTTGAAATTTCATTCTCACTGCTGGACAGTCGCTATAGACCTTTAGTGACTGCCCATTGTCTTTTGACGGCGGGGCAGTGCAGGTACTAAGTCTACAGTAACATCTTTTGATGTTATTGCATTAAAGCTCCTGCTGCTGCAATCTAGTAGGAGCAGGCCAGGCTTATTTTTAGCTCAGTTCCATTAGGGCAGAGCTGTGATCTGTGACTACAGTTAAGTTCCACTGCCTACATGGAGTATGAGGTAGTCTGAAATCCCATTTCATAATTGGTTATGGCTGCTGCCCTCTGCCTCCCCTGTGCAGCTCTGCTTCCTCAGATTGGCTGTTGTGTATAAACACAAGTCTATCACAGGCTTACCACAAAGTAAGTGCATGGATAGCTGATTTATATTACAGCACAAGCATCTAACCACCAGATTAACATCAGGTAATTGTCACATCATCATACTGAGCCCTGGTAAGGGGGAGCCTGCAGAGTAAATTTTTGTCAGGTAAATTTTACATGATCAAAATACTGTAGAACACAGTCTAGGCATAAAGACACATACCGTGTTATTGTGATGTAATCATAAATATATAATGCAGCCCATGAACACAGAAAAAAATATTGTGACATCACCAAAATAAAATGAACAGAAGTAGCATCAGACTGAGGAATTTGTTTTGCTATAGAAGGTGAGGACCTGCTGGAAAGCGAGGAGTCAAAGATGTCCAGGGGCAGCAAACTCTGCAGAGATGAGTTGTAGCTGGGAGAAGTCGTCATGACGGTCTGGGCCAAATGGGGAAGAAAAGAAGAACAAATACAATTAGTGAAGACGTCACCTGTGAGTCACTGAATTGACTTGCTTACTCTGACTTCAGACTTCATCTGATCAGTACTGATCACTAATGATTAATAGACCTTGTTTACACAGTGCCAATTCGGTTCCATTTTGCATGTTATTTATTTATTTATTTTTTTTGCCAAAACCAGAGGTGTGTTTAAAACCGATGAAAAGTTCCTTCTTCTTTCTTTGTATTTAATCTTGGTTTTGGCTGACTAAAATGCATGTAAAAAAAAAATAAGGTACCAAATCTGTACTGTGTGAACAAGGCCTAAATATATATATAGAATAGAATCCAAAAATCAGGCAGCACTCCAAGGTATAAGCAAGGTAGAAAAAGGTGCTTTATTGGTCCATATACACACACACACGGCGTTTAGATACCAACGATCATTTACTATAAAAACATATTAACTGGAAATCTGAAGAAGACAGACATAAAATAGAGCTCTGAATGAAAAACACATTCTAATACATATTAAAAAGAATAATTAACTTCATAGTTAACTTCAAATCTAAAATTGTATACCCTATAAACAAATTTTGTGTTTGTTTACAGTAGCTGCTTCAAGCACCCAGCTTAATAAATCTAAATTTAATATTGCAAGCATGCAAGTAATGATTTGGATCAGATGAGCCAGATGCCAAAAGAAGAGGAGACAATTTTAACAAAGTTAGCACTGCTGGAGAGAATAATATTTGAACAGGTGTGGAGAATATACGAGTAGATATTTCCCATTTATTAAATGGAAATAATGCAGAAATCAATACTGATTTACAACAGACAGAGCAAATCCACAAAACATCTGTTAGAGTATGATGCCTGCAAAAGTTATTTTTAAAATTATTTTTCTAAATTTCCTGAATATAGTGGTGCATTATTAGGCACTCATTTGTATAAGCAATCAGAAGAAGGTGAGATTAATAAAAGCAGTGATAGCCGAGTTTACCTCGCACAGTTCCTTATGCTTTTTTTTTTTTTTTGCATTAATTAGAGAGAGAAAATATTTTAATAAATGACCTTCAGAACGAAGCCGATTTTTTAAATCTGACACGTGTCAATTTATGTGGTAATAACTTCGGAATGCTTTTACCTATCAAAGTGATTCTGAGATTGTTTTCTCGTAACAAATTGTACTTTATGTTAATAAAAAAATTTGGTCGATAAATTCAATATTTATTTGTAAAAAAACACATGCATTTTTCTAAATTTAAATGAATCTGCTTGTAAAACAGATAGTAATACCACACAAAATAGTTACTAGTTTACATTTCCCATATGTCTACGTTATGTTTGCATAGTTTTTTTGAACATCCTTTTATTTTTTTAGGAGGTTACAAGGCTTTACCAGCAATTTCTCAGATTTTCAAGAAAATTTCAAAAGGCTATGTTTTCAGGGACCAGTTCAGTTCTAAAGTGGCTTTGAGGGCCTTATATATTAGAAAGTCCCCATAAATCAGCCCATTTTTAAAACTGCACCCCTCAAAGTATTCAAAACAGCATTTAGAAAGTGTTTAACCCTTTAGGCGTTTCACAGGAATTAAAGCAAAATAGAGGTGGTATTTCCAAGTTTCCTTTTTTTTTTGGCCAAAATTAATTTGTAATAAATGTACCACAGAAGGTTTTACCCAAGAGATGCCACTCAATATTTATTGCCCAGATTCTGCAGTTTTTAGAAATATCCCACATGTGGCCCTAGTGTGCTAATGGACTGAATCACAGGCCTCAAAAGCAAAGGAGCACATAGTGGATTTTGGGGCCTCCTTTTCTTTAGAATATATTTTATGCACCATGTCAGGTTTGAACAGGTCTTGTGGGGCCAAAAACGTAAAGACCCTCAAAAGTGGCCCCATTTTGTCAACTACACCCCTCAAGGAATTTATCTAGGGGTATAGTTAGCATTTTGAACCCACAGTTTTTTGCTAAATTTATTTGAATTAGTGTGTGAAGATGAAAATCTACTTTTTTTCTGAAAAAACGTAGAAATTTTACATTTTTACAAGGACTAAAAGAGAAAAACACCCCAACATATGTAAAGCAATTTTTTTTCCCGATTATAGCAATACCCCATATGTGGTAATATACTGCTGTTTGGGCCCACATCAGGGCTCAGAAGGGAAGGAGCACCATTTGGAATTTGGATTTCCAATTTTGCTGGAATAGTTTTCAGTGCTGTGTCACGTTTCCAATGTACTGGAGGGACCCAATTTTGGAAACTACACCCCTCAAGGAATTTTCTAGGAGCAAAGTTAGCATTTTTACTCCGCAGTTGTTTTGCTGAATTCATTGGAATTAGTCTGTAAAGGTAAAAATTTACTTTTTTCTGAAAAAACGTAGCCATTTTGAATTTTTACAAGGAATAAAGGAGAAAAAGCCCCCCAACATTTATAAAACAATTTCTCCCGATTACGGCCATATGTGGTATAAACTGCTGTTTGGACCCACAGTGGGGCTTTTGGAGCTCAAATTTATCTGAAATGGTTTTCGGGTGCCATGTCGCATTTGCAAAGCCCCTGAGAGGCCAAAACAGTGGAAACCCCCCAAAAGGGACCCTATTTGGGAAACAAAACCACTCAAGGAATTTATCTAGGGGTATAGTGAGCATTTAGAATGCACAGGTCTTTTGCAGAATTTATTAGAATTAGGCGGTGAAAATGAATATCAACATTATTTCCACTAAAATGTTAAATTTTTTCAATTTCACAAAGGATAAAGGAGGAAAAAGCACCTCAATATATGTAAAGCAATTTCTCCCGAGTATGGCAATACCCCACATGTGGTCATAAATGTTTTTTCATTATAAAGTAATTAACCCTTTCCAGACTGAACCATTTTTTGCTTCTTCTTTTTAGTTTTTCGGCCAATAGAGTGGTGTGAGGGCTTATTTTTTGTAGGGCGAGACGTAATTCTAATTGGTACCATTTTTTGTTACTTACAACTTTTTGAGCACTTTTTATAAAAATTTTTGTTAGAGCCGATTTTGCCATTTTCAATTCTTTATTTTTCAAGTCGTTCAGCGTGTGAGTTAAATAATGGTATATTGTAATAGTACTGACTTTTTCGGATGTAGCGATACCAATTTTGTGTATTTTTTTATTTGTTTACATTACTTTAGAGAAAATATGTGAAAATGTTTTTTTTCGGACTTTAAATTTTTATTTAATTTTTTTCACTAATAATTATTTACTTTTGTTTTTACACATTTTATTAGTCCCCCTAGGGGACTTGAACCAGCAATTAGTAGATCGCTGGTACAATTGGTATATTATCATTTTTACAGGCTCCTGTAAAAGCGCGACCGCTGTTCCTGTCTGTGACGATCGCCGATCTCAGGTCACGTCACAGGGGTGAACTACACTACTGAGTTTATTAATTTACCTCATAAATCCACGCCCACCTACTCTAGATGACAGGATTATGCTAAATTACTCCCGTAGTTTCCAACACCCCAATAATTTTTACCACAGTATGCTACCACCACCTATACTTATCTAGGCAATAGGGGCCTATGTCTCTATGTTCCCTTAACACCAGTTCCTATAACACAGGTTATCTAAATTGAACATAAAATACAGGTAACGTTCCTCACCTTCGGAAGATTAAGTTCTGTAAGACTACAAGGAAGAGATTTATAAATATTTCAAATTTAATACACAATAGTGCAGTGCAATACATAAAATAGTTGTCAGATTAAAAGATAAACAATATACATACAGTTACAATGCAATCAAACAGTTTATGAAAATAAAAGGGATAAAAGAAACAGAACAAAACCTTACTGATGTACAGCGGCAATTTTTTTTTTTTTATTGAAAGCCCGAGTCGTGCTTTCTATCACCCAAGTGCATAAAAAGTGCAGAGGTGCCACACAAAAAGTGCACAAGGATGCGGTCTATCGCAGCCCTTCTCTTAAAAGAGAGAGGCCCCGCATAACCATTCCTCGACCCTCCAAGCCTTAGGCCTAGAGGATCAAGGATCGATGATCCCCCCTCGCCGAAGCTTAGGGAGACCCAACAACACTCCAAGGCTTCTACCTGGGCTGCCACCCCAGTGTCCACCTTGGAGCCTGCATCAAAGGTGCACCTCCCCTCCGAAGAAGGGAGGCCGGGTTGCAGGGGAAAACGGAACCAGATGGCCACACATTTTCCCCCTAGACCTCAGGAGGGTCCCAAAAGGGCACCGCATCCCAAAATCCTTGTGACAAAACGTGACAAACACACAGTGAAAAACAAAATTAAATAAGTGGATGTGCGCTGTGATACAGCTTGGACATCTGATGTACAGCGGCGATATCCTGGCTGTGGGGACAGCTAAAAATATGGGCAGTCACTCCAACCGAGATATGGATCCCCAACGACTGACAACTGCCCCTCACTTCTCATGGCATTTTAAACCCAGTTTTTCCCTCCAGTTCACTGGCTGGTGATGTCACTGAGAGGAGGCTGTTCATATGATAATGAAGCATCCTCCTCCCATTACACAGTTGTATTTCTATAGAGAAACATATAAGTGGTCATGTGTCCTTGCAGGAATCCCCTAGAAATATAATATTACCTGCATTCACCTGTGCAGACATTTACCAACCAGGGCATATCAAACACCACTATAATAGGCCCATGTTTTTAGCCAATCGCCAATCCCAGGTAGTTCCTCCGAGTGTAGGGATCTGAATTTGACATATATATGAGGGCTATTTCCCCTGATCATAACTAGCTATGTGGATCATTACAAATATCAATTATGATGGCGTTTGCCTTGATGTATCATACTTTCTTTGAACATAAGCCATTGTCACATGTTTCTCCTGGTCCACAGACAGACACACCACAGGCTCCCATTTGCATAGCTTTAGATGTTTGGTCAGCCCTAGTGACAAATCCTTAATCAGCACATCTCGCACCTTGGTGAGGAAAGAGCCAATTAAACATTTGTCAGACAGTGGACATCCTTTGATGGCCAAAGATCTGCATTTCTTATGTAAATCAGTCGTATCTTCTGTGTCAGAAGGAGTTATGAAATGACCTCCTAATAACCTACTTTTGATTCTCTTACCTATAACACCACACTGTCCGTTAGTCCTGGGTGTCAGCTCTAATACACAGCTGACACCCGCAGCATATGGCGCGGACTCAGCATGTGAGCCCGCTCCATACATAACCCCCACACCATGACATGCTATGTCATGGTGCGCGAAGGGGTTAATGCGCAGTGGATGGTGCAGAGTGAAAATTAACATTTTCCACTGACATGCCATTTTAGTGCACAATATGTGGTGCCCAGTTTGTGCCAATGAAGAAAAAGACCTCATAAAATATTAACCGGGTTCTCCCGGGTATGGTGATGCCATATCGGTGGGCTTAAGCTGCTATATGGTCATGCTGTATGGCTCAGAAGGGAGGGAGTGGCATTTGGAGAGCATATTTAGCTTGGTAGTAGTCTGTTTGGCGTTTTACTGGTTTCTCAGTTTATAATGTGGGGGCATTTGTAAGCTGTGTTTTGAATACATCAGGGTATATGTAATCTGTGCAGAGTACATCAGGGCATAATAAGAGGGTATAATAATGGGGTAAATAAATAACTAGTCACAGATATTGTTTCCAGTGTCACACTGATAAATGGTGCCCAATCTTATCCGCTTTTGGAACACTCTGCACATTTTGCATCGCGATATTTTGAGAGCCAGAACTTCTTTATTTTTTCTCCACCGGAGCTGTGTGAGGGCTTATTTGTTGCGGGACAATCTGTAGTTTTCATTGGTACCATTTTGGGGTACATGCGATTTTTTTTGATCACTTTTTATTCAATTTTTTGGCAAGCAAGGTGACCAAAAACCATCAATTCTGACAATGTTTTCTATAATTTTTTTTATGGCGCTCACCCTTGGCTATAAATTACCATTTTACTTTATTCTGCGTGTCAATATGATTACGGCGATACTATTTGTATATGTTTTTTTTTATGTTTTGCAGCGTTTGCGCAATAAAATCACTTATTTATAAAAATTATTTATTTTGTGTCACCATATTCTGAGAGCCATAACATTTTTATTTTTCAGTCAAAAAAGCTGTGTAAGGGCTTGTTTTTGCGGGACGGGTTGTAGTTTTTATTGTTACTTTTTTGGGGTATATGTGACTTTCTGATCACTTTTTATTGTATATTTTTGGAGGAGTGGTGACCAAAAATAGTGATTCTAGCATTGTTTTTGTACTTATTTTTTTTGCGTTGTTCACTGTGTGGGAAAAATAATATTACAGTTTTATAGTTTGCGTCGTTACGGACGCGGTGATACCAAATATGTGTACTTTTTTAACGTATTCATCTGTTTCCTATGATAAAAGATTTATTATAGGAAAAAAAGCATTTTTTGTTTACGGAACTTATAACTTTTATTTTTACACTTTTTTAAAACATTTTTATTATCTTGTTTTTTCTTGTCCCACTAGAGGACATTTAGACTTGCAGCTCTGATCGCTGCTAGAATACATTACACTACCTATTAATGTGTTCTAACTGTCGTTGTGACATGACAGTCTCTCTGACAGGAAGCCTCCGGCTAGTCCTCATAGGCTTCCGTACATGGCAGCCCGGAGGCCATTGTCTGGCCTCCGGTTGCCGTGACAAGGATCGCCAGCCCCCGCAAATGCATGTGGGGGGCTGCCGATCTGCTCTAAACCTCTTCAATGTGGCGATCGCAGTCAACCGCCGCATCGAAGGGGTTAATTGTCGATTTCAGCGGCGACATACCGCTGATCGGCAACACGGAGAGCAGGGCAGACACTGCACAGTTAACCGCCACTGTGGTGTAGCGCCGCGCGGCGGTTAACTGTTAAAGCGCGGATGAAAATGCACGCCCAGGTGGCGAAGTTACTTCTCACCTGGGTGACCATTTACGCCAAGGTGTAGGAAGGGGTTAATCAAACCCTGTTTAATGCTGCTCCGTGACCAAACACTTCACTTTGCAAAGGACAAATAATACTCACATAGAAGCTCATTCAACACTCTTAAATACCCCCTCCCCGTTTCGACCTTGGAGATGGAACATTCTTTGCCTCTAAACTGTTCCCAGCAGTATGCAGAAAAGCCACAATGTTATATGAAAGGAGAATGCACAGGTGCAAATTACTGGTGAACAGCCACTCTCACAACTACCATTTAGGTGACGGGGTACTAAGCAGCCTGGCTTGTCTACATCCTGCTGGTGTTTGAACCTGCACTTGTATCAGTATGTATGGCCTTTTTCAGTAATTGTAAGTAAATGTAATTCCTTTTACAGTGATCTGTTTGTAATACAAGTGTAGAGACATGCAAGACGATGTGGACCCTTGACGTGAGTCCTTGACGCGAGCTTGCATATTTTTGGTCAAAATATCGACTAATACATCTTGTTTATCATGGATATTTTTGCCAGATGCAGCCTGGCCTTGTGATGTTGGGGGAAAATGGGGTATTATTACTTAGTGGGCTACACTTAAAAGGTTCTGGGCAGCCCGTCTGATCTAATAGTATCGGTGTAATTAATAGGCCATATGCCAACATGGTGCATTGCATGTAATCCTGTGACTGGCACCCTTATAGAAAATTGATCTGTGTGCAATGATAATACTAAGCAACCACCCATATTAATCAATATTTTGCACCTGTGCAATCTCCCCCTATGTAGCATTGTGCTTGTCTGCATCCTGCTGGGAACTATAGTTTGAACCTGCCCTTGTATCAGTAAGTATGGACTTGTTCAGTGACTTTAAGGCCAGGTTTACACGAGCGTGTGCGTTTTGCGCACGCAAAAAACGCTTTGTTTTGCGCGCATTGCACATGCGTTCCTGTGTTCTGCGGCCTGCATTTTAAACGAGCGTAAAAAAAGGAGGGAGGCGTTAATGAGAGGCCAGCCTACAAAAAGGCACACTTGCCAAACACCTGCTTGCTGGGTGCACATGTTCTGAGCCTTTTTTCCTCTTGAGCAAAAAGAGTGTTTCTTCACACAGTTGACAGACGAATTGTCTTCCAATCCAAATTTATGCCTTGTCCGTCGTTGGCCCGTGTGCTGCTAGCGTCAATGATTTCTCGGAGATTTGGCGAACGGCGTCCCATGCTACAAGACCACCCGCGTAGAAGAGGGAGGATGGGGGTTCATTCGCTTGTGACCCAACGTACCTCCAAAGGGCACTTTCATATCCTCTATGAGGACCTCCGGCGTCACCCAGAGAAATTTCGAGCCTTTTGCCGCATGTTTGTGGCCACGTTTGATATGCTGCTTGCGCAGATTCGTACAGGAATCACCTACCAGGATACAAACATGCGGCGCTGCATTTCCCCAGAAGAGCGAATGCTTGTGACCTTGAGGTATGTGTGTTTTTGAAATTAGTGCTTACAGAATGCTTTGTGGGTTTCAAGTCACACATAACATGTGTTCTTTGTTGCTTCTGTTTTTCTTGTCCGGTAGATTTCTGGCCACAGGCAATAGATACCATTCTTTACATTTTGAATTTCTTCTGGGAGTGACCACCATTTCCTTCATTGTAACATCCACCTGTGTCGTGCTGTGGCAGAGATTAAAGATCACGGTCATGCCTCAGCCCACTGCAGAACAGTGGCTTAGTATTTCGGATGATTTTCTTACTGCAACACAATTTCCTCATTGTATTGGTGCCCTAGACGGGAAGCACATTCGTGTGAAGAAGCCCCCAGGCACTGGCTCCAGATACTATAACTACAATCAGTATTTTTCTATAGTCTTGTTGGCCTTGGCGGACAGTAATTTTTGTTTTACCATAGTAGACATTGGGTCGTATGGAAGCTCTGCAGATGCACGCATATTTCGCTCGTCCCAAATGGGTAAACGTCTTATGAATAATCAACTTGCTGTGCCTGAACCTACCATCCTCCCTGGCTCCAGCGGTCCACCAATCCCATATGTCATTGTTGCAGATGAGGGTTTTGCCCTGACAAGGCAAGTGATGCATCCATTTGCAAGAAGGGGCTTGGATGAGCATAGACGCATCTTCAATTAGCGGCTATGCAGAGCGCGAAGATGTGTCGAATGCGCCTTTGGCATTATGTCTAACAGGTGGCGGGTGTTTATGACAACAATGCAAATGTCACCGCAGAATGTGACACGTATCATCCAAGTGTGTGTAGTTCTGCATAACTTTAGCCGCATAGATGACGCTAATTTTGATGCTGAATATATACAAACAAATGTAACCACCACCAACACTGTGCCGCCAATTCCACTAGGGAGAGCTCTAACATCTGGACTACGAGTGCGGGAAAGTTTTGCCACATATTTTGAGAGCCCTGCTGGAGTCGTACCATGGCAGCGCGATGCCATTTAAAGGGTGCCATAGTTATTAGTATTGTGTACAAAGGTCCTTAGAGACCCGTGTTTTGTCTTTTATGTTCGGGGCTTCTAGTGTTAGGGACTCGCAATACATGAGGACCCTTGACGTGGATTGCGAGCTTATATCTGTTTGGGTTTGGACTTGGCATTTTTCAGGCAAACAAGTGATTGCATCAGAAACACATAGGCTCTACCATTGCTTTCTCATACAATCACAACTGTCCTTTGTGCGTCAAATGTGAAAACACTTCACGGCAACATTAAAATATCTTTTGAATAACGCCAAACCCCAACAGATGCATGCTACAATGTTGGGCCCTGGTAAACAGTGTGTGAACAATAACATGACGATTGAGAAACATTGTGAAAATGATGAGTAGATAAGAATGTCCACACTCAATAGCAAATCTAAACAGCAGAGTTTATGTTCACGGCACACAAAACCCCAAGTGCAAACATATGAAAACACAATAGTCTTAACTTGGCACCAACATGATGCAACAACAATAATAAGCCAACACTCAAGTCAGGAAACAAAAAGCACTACTTCATCCCACACGCACTCCTACAAGTCCTGGTATTCATGAGGCGAAGAAGTGTAGGCGGCCATTTCAGCACCACTATGCTGTCCACGTGCCTGCAGTGGATATTCCTCAACAGCATAGTGGTGCTGATGCTGCGCCTGGTAGCTGTGGCTTTGGAAAGCAGGTGCATAGGTTTCTGGTGCTCTGCTGTAGGGCGGAAAATTGTGCTCACGGCCAGCCACAGGACCAAGGGAAAAGCGGGCAAGCAATACCTGTACTGGTGTTGCTGTGCGCTGGGGTGGCTGGTTGGGATGGCCCTGGTAAATTTGAGCCGACAGAAGACTCCGGTAATCCTCGCCAATGCTCTATTGCATAGAAGCAGTGGCGAGGGTTGTTGGGTGGGGTGGCACTGTCAATTAACGAGATAATTGCCGACTGGAGGAGCGGCAGCCTATTGTCCGGTACCTTGCGCAGTAGTGGCACGATGCTGCGGCCAAAAAAGTCGTAGCCGTCCTCATCTGCCGCATGACGCAGGTATTCCAGGACCCACTTGCGCACCAGTGGAAGCCATGTGAGTGCGTCTGCGTCTGGCTGGTGCAGGATGTTGTGGCAGTTCATCCGTTGGGACTTGGGCTGGGCCGGACACTAGTGGCGCAGGGTCCTGAGATGTCAGCTCCGGGGTTAGGGGCAGCAGGCGACTGGTGTGAAGTTGCACTTGGGACTCTCCATGGTCAGGCTCCTCTTCGGATTCGTTTAGATTGTCGGTGGTTCTAGAATATAAATGCATAATGAGAAACAACTTTTCAACAACGAACAAACATGCTCTTTTGAGGAGATGACATGTGCAAACAAAGATTTGTTCATGCGACAGTAGGATTACTTACGCGCGCATCTCCATAATATCTTTCAGGAACATTAGCTGCTGTTTGTAGATGTACCTCCTTTTTTTTGAGGCACCATCTCCACTTCTGCCTCTGTCGCTGTACTCCTTACGGAATTGAACCCTGCAGCTCCTCCACCGGGTTTTAACATCATGTACTGCAGGATGAACCACAAAAAGATGGTCACTCATTGTGTTACAGCACACACAGCTATACTTCAAACACATTTCCAGGCCTTACCAAGAAAAATACATTCCACAAGGTGATGATGCAGCGACACAAAAGAAACGTTGGCCATTTGGGAAAATGTTCGCACTGGGACACCCTACTGAATATGGATGACATTTCATCTAGAAATACATGTATTGACCAATTCTCTGACGGTCGCGCGTGCTGCTTTTAGCCCATTCGGTCCTGAATAGCGACTGGGCTATGTGCTCCCATGCCACTTCTTTGGCCGACCAGTCATGGTAGGACTCCGAACAGGTGGCCCACACCTCGGGCCTCTCCTGCACAAGGCAGATTAATTTCTCTACATCCAGAGCTCGAGGCATGGCTGCACTTCTCTGTGTGTAGCTAGGTATGGGGCAAACACGTTCTAGAATAAAGCACTTCCTGGTTTGTGCTTGTTTGGACAAGTTTTCTAAGTCATTTACATGCTCTTAACAAGTGATGCGTGAAAAACGCACGTCACACGGAGGTGGCTCCGTGTGGCATGCGTGATTTTCACGCACCCATTGACTTCAATGGGTGCGTGATCCGCGAACAACGCACAAATATAGGACATGTCATGAGTTTTAGGCCTCATTTACACGAGCGTATTATACGCGCGTGCGACGCGCGTGTTTTTCACGCGTGTCGTACGCACCTATATTAGTCTATGGGGCAGTTTAGACGATGCGTGAATTTTGCGCAGCGTGAGTGCGTTGCGTAAAACTCACGACATGTTCTATAATCATGCGTTTTTCACGCAACATGCACCCATTGAAGTCAATGGGTGCGTGAAAACAACGCATGACACACGGACGCTCATGCGTTGCATGCGCTAAAATCACGCAAGAGCTGTTATGTCCATGCCAAACAATCTATAAAGCTAGACAAAGCAAACCCAAACCAGGAAGTGCCTGCCTTTCCAGTGCGAGGGGGCAAGTCTAGCCAGTGCCTGGAGACTTCAGTCAAGAATTCTTGGAGCGTATCATCTATTCTACAGCCATGCCGCGCGGGATGGATGTGGAGCGCCTCATCCTGTTTGTCCAGGACCATCGTGCTATATGGGACACCAGATGTGAGGAGTACCACAATAGGACGGTAAAAGAGGACGCATGGGAGTTGGTGGCAAAAAACATGTTTGAGCAAGAGTGGGAGACTGCCAGAACCCGGGACCGCACTCGGTTGGGTGAGTACCACGCATTTTCTGTAAATGCCTGTCATGCCTATTGTAAACCTGGGGCCCTGTATGTGTATTCCGCTCATTAGTACGAAAAACTTAGGTGAAGCAGGTGCTTCCCCGTGTCCCACGTCATTGCCACTGCAGGGCCCTTCATTTAGAAGTGAGAGGTTATAGTTCTGATGGCGTGTTATGTTTTTGTTATATCCTACAGTCCAAGATATCAAGACACGGTGGCGGAGCTGCCGTGATCAATTTAGGCGAGAGATGGGTGACAAGGGACGCAGCGGAGATGGGTCATCTCGCAAACGGCCCTACATATACACCAAGCAGCTCATGTTCTTGAAGGACATCATGGATATGCGCACGTAAGAGTTAATGCCGTTGCATGAGTCTAATGTGTGTGTGCCAATGTCCTGTTTGCCAACGTGTTGTTGTCGCCAATGTTAGATATTGGATTCATACGTTTTTTTCTCCTTGTAGAACCACCGACAATTTGGAGGTCACAGCAGAGGAGACTGACGTGGGGGAGGCTATGGGAGAACCTCCTGCTCCCAATGTCCTGCCGCCCAGCCCCGAGCCGACACCCCAGGAGCCCGCACCAGGGCAGTCTGCACGGCCGGTCGCCTCTCCAGCCCAGGAGCGCCCCGTGCGAGCCCGCAGTCGGCGTGTTCGTGCACCACAGCCCTCCACAGCAGCCCAGGTCGATACTCGGGTACTCGACTATCTGAGGCGAGCGGCAGAAGAGGACGGGAATGATGCCTTCGGCCGCAGCATTGTCCCCCTCTTACGCCTGGTGCCCATGGACCGTATGGGCCGTCTGCAGGCGTCGATCGTCACTTTGATCGATGCTTGCAGACCGCCCCACAATCCCCATATGTGTTTCACGGCGATAGAGCAATGGCGAAATGCATACATGCCGCCATCCACGCCCCAGGTGGCTGGCCAATTCCACCCTGTTCCCCAGATGGGCCGGCCGCATCCATACATGCGCCCTATGGCTCCCCACTTCGCAGGGCCCACATTCCACCCACCACATCAGCACCACTATGCTGGCGAGTACACAAAGAATAAAGGGGAGACCCCAGGTAGTTGGCAGGCACACTATTAATAGACAAGAGAGAAGAATCGCCCTAGGCGACGAGCCAAATTTCCCAACTACCAAAATTGTAAAATAAATAAATCTTTATTCGCTACTTGTAGCAAGACAGACAACACAAACAATTTTAAAATTCTCACTACCATAGAACCGGACGGCAAGGATTAGCCTGTATGTACAAGCAATGGATAGATGCCAATCAGGTATGTGTGAATAGATTCTGCAAGTTAGATTTTAATATCAACTGGGTAGATAGTAAGTCCGGTCAGTGATAGGAACTAAAAAACGATTAGAAGCCCCCCCGACATGTTTCGCTACAGAGTAGCGTCCTCAGGGGTACACGGGGCTAATGGCGACGCGGCGAGACGGAAGCTACTAATATGGGCAGATAGATTGACATGTCATGAGGGTGTGTCAGGAAAGACAACCAATCACGCCATAGAAGACATATTAATGGCGTGGAGGCGGAGTGTCAACCACTAGGAATCAAGGTAAGTTTAGCAAATGGCAGGCAAGCCGGAGCGCAAGCGCAGAACAAAAAATCTGAACATAGTGTATTTTTTGCAAGCCGGGTTCATAGGAACTCATTGGCGCATGCGCAGATCTGAAGTTTTATAACTTAGATTGGGATGATAGTTTCCCATCAGATTCCCAACAAAGAGGGCGCAGGCACAACAGCGCAATATGCGCCCTCTGAGGAGAAATGTAAATAAATAAATAAAACGATGGAAGGCGATGGAAGCGCAGGCGCAAGAGCACAGGGTCTGGACTTAGCATGTATATAACATGCCAAGTCAAAAAGGCACACAGTAGAAATGTGGTCACTGACTGTGACTTGTGTCTCTTGGACCCCCCCCCTTTTTTGCTTAAGTCACTATGCAGCACAATTGCGCATGCGCCACTGTAGACTTGCCACTTTGTTTCTAAGTCCTAATATAGCACTTCAGCGCATGCGCTACTGTGTGCCTTTTTGACTTGGCATGTTATATACATGCTAAGTCCAGACCCTGTGCTCTTGCGCCTGCGCTTCCATCGCCTTCCATCGTTTTTTTTATTTATTTACATTTCTCCTCAGAGGGCGCATATTGCGCTGTTGCGCCTGCGCCCTCTTTGTTGGGAATCTGATGGGAAACTATCATCCCAATCTAAGTTATAAAACTTCAGATCTGCGCATGCGCCAATGAGTTCCTATGAACCCGGCTTGCAAAAAATACACTATGTTCAGATTTTTTGTTCTGCGCTTGCGCTCCGGCTTGCCTGCCATTTGCTAAACTTACCTTGATTCCTAGTGGTTGACACTCCGCCTCCACGCCATTAATATGTCTTCTATGGCGTGATTGGTTGTCTTTCCTGACACACCCTCATGACATGTCAATCTATCTGCCCATATTAGTAGCTTCCGTCTCGCCGTGTCGCCATTAGCCCCGTGTACCCCTGAGGACGCTACTCTGTAGCGAAACATGTCGGGGGGGCTTCTAATCGTTTTTTAGTTCCTATCACTGACCGGACTTACTATCTACCCAGTTGATATTAAAATCTAACTTGCAGAATCTATTCACACATACCTGATTGGCATCTATCCATTGCTTGTACATACAGGCTAATCCTTGCCGTCCGGTTCTATGGTAGTGAGAATTTTAAAATTGTTTGTGTTGTCTGTCTTGCTACAAGTAGCGAATAAAGATTTATTTATTTTACAATTTTGGTAGTTGGGAAATTTGGCTCGTCGCCTAGGGCGATTCTTCACTATGCTGGCGAGGAACAACCTACCCAGCTCCAGGTCCAGCATAGTGGTGCTGAAATGCAGGCATATGCCTCCCCAGGACAACTATACCAACACCTCTGAGTGTGTTGGTGCCAATATATTTGGACGGCACTGTTGTGTGTGGTGCAGGCCTGGCCACGTTTGTTGTGGGATCATGTTTTTATGTTGTATTTCGTTACACCATGTTGGTGTCTAAGTTTTTGTGCCCAAAATTTGGGTTTGGTCCTAATCCGAAAATAAAAATATTCATGGTTAATGGTTTGATTTCGTTTTATTAATCATTTATACCACACAACACAAGGTTTGCCACACATTTCCTTTGCCTACACTCTCACACACTTCTGGCCTTTTGGACCAATGCATGCCCATGTGATATGAGGTTTTAGTTAATCTCTCGGGGTTTGACATGGCTTGAAAGGGATTGCAAAGTTTAGGTCCTGCCATGGGACCCGAAGCAGAATAAGTACACTTGCAATTGGACTTCCCTAATTGGAGTCCGCACAACAGGATATATGGGGAAAGTAAGTCGGCAACTGTGTAAAGTCCTGCTCAAACCCCGAGAGATATAAGCTCGCAACCCGCGTCAAGGGTCCTCATGTTTTGCGAGTCCCTACCCCAACCCCAACCCCCAAAATAAACCCCAAAAAAAAAATGGCCACATCTCACGTGGGTAGTGAAGCCTCAAAAGAACATTCACCCCTTTAAAGGTCATCAGCCCCCCACGGTGCTGGTCCAGATGGGCACTCAAAATATGCGGCAAAAGTATCATGCACTCGAAGGCCGGAAGAGTCAGATCGGCCTAGAGGATTCACCGGGACATTGTCAGTGGTGCCTGCATGTGTTAGGATATATTCTGCATCAAAGTTAGCATCATTAATGCGGCAGAAGTTATGCAGAACTACACCCGCTTGTATAACACGTGTGACATTCGGCATGGACAATTGCATTGTTGAGAGAAAGACACGCCACCTGTTTGACATAATGCCAAAGGCACATTCCACACATCGCCGACGGTCATCCAAGCCCCTTCTTGCAAAGGGACGCATGACTTGCCTTGTGAGTGCAAACCCCTCATGCGCCACGATAACATACGGGTTTGGGGGCCCGCTGGAGCCCCGGAGGATGGAAGGTTCCGGCACCGCCAATCGCCTATTCACGAGTCGTTTTCCCATTCTTGATGCACGGAATATGCGTGCATCTGCGGAGCTGCCATACGAGCCAATGTCTACAATACTGAAACAATAATTCGTGTCCGCCAAGGCTAACAATACCATAGAAAAATACTGCTTGTAGTTAAAGTATTGGGAGCCACTGCGTGGGGGCTTTCTCACACGAATGTGTTTGCCGTCTAGGGCACCAATGCAATTTGGAAATTCTGTAGCTCGAAGAAATCCCTCTGAAATACTTAGCCACTGTTCTGTCGTCGGCTGAGGCATGACCGTGCTCTTTAACCTCTGCCACAATACGACACACGTGGATATGACAATGAACGAAATGGTGGTCACTCCCAAAAGAAATTCAAAATGCAACGAATGATAACTATTGCCTGTGGCCAGAAATCTAGAAAACAACGAGAAAGAAATACAAAGGCAGAACACATGTTAGTGGGGGGCTGGTGAAGCAGACAGCGGCATGAACTAAGTTCTAGCAGTTTCACACATACCTCAAGGTCACAAGCAGCCGTTCCTCGGCCGAAATGCAGCGTCTCATGTTGGTATTCTGGTAGGTGAGACCAGAGCGAGTTTGCGCAAGCAGAAGGTCAAATGTGGCCACAGACATGCGGCAGAAGGCATGAAATTTGTCTGGATGCCGGCGTAAGTCCTCATACAGGGTATGAAAATGGCCTTTTATAGTACGTTGGGCCACAAGTGGATGAACCCAAATGCGACTTCTTACAGGCGTTTGGTCCTGCAGCATGTGTCGGCGCTCGCCAAACCGACGTGAGATCATCCAGACAAGAAGCACACGCGCCAGCGCTGGCGAAGCCATAATAGTTGGGTGGCAAGGCAATTCCAACGTGAAGGGAAAAACACACACGGTGGTTTCTGCAGAGGCGGAAATAAGGTTCTAAACATGCTTCTACCAGCAAGCATGGGTTGGGCCAGCTGGCCTATTTGTAGGCTGGTGTACCACTAATCCCCTGTGCGTTTTTTACGCGCGATGCAAACGCTAGTCGTGTGCGCGTTTAAAACGCAACAAGGCTGCGTATATGCAGTGCATACGCAATACAAACGCGCGCAAAACGCGGCATTTTTTGCGCGCGCAAAACGCACACGCTCGTGTAAATGAGGCCTTACGCAATGGAGTCACGCTGCGCAAAAATCACGGACTGTCTGCACGGCCCCATAGACTAACATAGGCCCGTACGACACGCGTGAAAATCACACGCGTTGCACGGACGTATTACACGTTCGTCTAAACAAGCCCTAAGTAAATGTAATTCCTTTTTCAGTGATTTGTGTAACTAACAGTGTCTCCTAGTACTCTGTTATCCCGAAGATTTAGGGGGGATTCACACGAGCGTGTATTCGGTCCGTGCGGGCCGCGTGGTTTTCACGCGGCACGCATGGACCAATACAAGTCTATGGGGCAGTACAGACAGTCCGTGCTTTTTGCGCAGCGTTTGTCTGCTGCGCAAAAAGCGCGACAGGTTCAATAACTGCGTATTTCGCGCATCACGCACCCATTGAAGTCAATGGGTGCGTGAAAATCACGTGCACCACACGGAAGCACTTCCGTGGGACGAGCGTGATTCACACAACAGCAGTGAAAAGGATGAATGAAAACAGAAAAGCACCACGTGGTTTTCTGTTTCCGAACATCCAAACGGAGTGTCTTTGCGATGAGCGAAGCCGGACAAGCGTACCGAACTTCACCGGGTTCGGCCAAACTCGTTTTGGCCGATCCCGGCAAAAAAATTATCGGTACGCGACGTCAGGAGATAGTCACTGTCCATGGTGCTGAAAGAGTTAAACTGTTTCAGCACCATGGACCGTGACTTCCGATCCCAAAATACATGAACCTGTAGAAAAAAAAAACGAAGTTCTGACTTACCGCTAACTCCCGGCTTCTTCCTCCAGTCTGACCTCCCGGGATGACAATTAAGTCCAAGTGACAGCTCCAGCCAATCACAGGCCAAGCACAGGCTGCAGCGGTCACATGGACTGGCGCGTCATCCAGGGAGGTGGGGCCCGATGTCAAGAGAGGCGCGTCACCAAGGACGCGTCACCAAGGCAACGGCCGGGAAGTTCTCGGTAAGTACGAACTTTTTCTTTTTTTTCTACAGGTTTTGCGATATTGTGTTCGGCATTCACTGTCGAGGGTGCTGAAAGAGTTAGCTCTTTCAGCACCTTGGACAGTGACGGCCGTCGACTAGCCTCATCTCTATGATGGCGGCTGCGCGAAAATCACGCAGCCGCGCATCAGACACGGATGACACACGCAGCTGTCAAATGTTTTTTGCGCGCGCAAAACGCTGCGTTGTTTGCGCGCGCAAAAACGCAACGCTCGTGTGAATCTGCCCTTAAGGTAAGGCCAAATTGTGACTCAACTAGGTGATCTAAGGGAAGGGAAATATAGAGCATTTATCACATATTTTAGCAGGCCATAAGATTAGCTGAAAACAGAAACTCACCGACTGAAGACAGGGATGGTAACAGAATGATGTCAGATGATAAGAGTCGAATGATGGTAACTAAAGGATGATGGGTTATTACAACAAGCTGACCCTATCTCTAAAGGGCCTTTTAGACGAGTTGATTCTCGTTTGCGTAATCGTTAGATTGAACAAAAGTGATCAATCAGCCTAGGTGTAAACACTGCAAGCGATCGAACGATTAACGATATATCCTTTGTATATCAACGATCGCATTGTTTTGAATGAGAGAAATATTATTGTTCGTCGTCACTAAATGTGCAAGGTTAAACAGGTTTCGTTTGTCTTTCAACGACAAAGCAGTAGGCGTTTGATTTTTCAGAGCGGTGTGTCTCATGACTGTTGTACATCCCACCAAATGCAGTAATTGGTTAGATGCCAGACTAAACACTGATCGTAAATAACGACTATTTCAACGATAATAGATGCAATTAAATAACGATTGTTCGCTATGGAACTACATGCTAACAAATCGCTAAGGGTATGTTCACACTCACTAATTACGGACGTAATTCGGGCGTTTTTGCCCCGAATTACGTCCGAAAATAGTGCCTAAATAGCGCTGACAAACATCTGCCCATTGAAAGCAATGGGCAGACGTTTGTCTGTTCACACGAGGCGTATTTTACGCGCCGCTGTCAAATGACGGCGCGTAAATAGACGCCCGCGTCAAAGAAGTGACCAGTCACTTCTTTGGCCGTAATTGGAGCCGTTACTCATTGACTCCAATGATTAGCAGCGCCAATTACGTCCGTAATGGACGCAGCGTTCAAGCGCCTGCACATGCCGTTACGGCTGAAATTACGGGGATGTTTTCAGGCGGAAACATCCCCGTAATTTCCGCCGTTACGGACGCCCTCGTGTGAACATACCCTTATCGTTCGATCGTTACAATTTCTTGGCTTGTCTAGAAGTCCTTTAACTTACCCTTTATCTATCCCTGGATCTCTCCCTGAAAACTGACTCTTAACACCAGATGCCACTAACCATTAGGCCCTGTTCACACAGAGTTTTTTGCAGGCAGAAAATTCTGCCTGGAAAAATCAGCTCTGTTTTTTTTTAAGTGGTTTTGCACCACACACGTTTTTTTCCACAATTTTTGACACAGTATTTTTCCACGTTTTTTTGAGGCGTTTTTCTTCCTATTTCTTCCACAGACACAGACATTTCTGAAAAATTTCTGAAAAATGCGTCAAAAAACGCACCAATAATCGCAGCAAAAAAACAGTAAAAAAACGCACTTTATGTGCCCCCATTAGAGATTTGTTTAGGGTCCGATTCGATCAAAACGGCCATATGATTTGATTCTGTTAGAATAAATTTGCTGTGAATGGCAAGTGCCCCGATTGAACTGAAAACTTGTGTTTAACTTTCTGATGTCTTCTAGGATTGTATTCAACCCTTTCAAGCGCTTTAACGCAAAGCCAGCATTAGTAATGTCAAACTAACATTAACATATATGGATATGGGTAAATAACCGCATTGCACTTTCAGAAGACTGCCTGCAAGGCATTATGGGGCAGCCTGGCCAAGGTCATGTGATTCTTTTACTAATCTGTAATAAGACATCTGCCGATAACCAGTGGTTTCCATTTTACTGCAATTCGTGCACCACAAACACCAAAAGTTTAAGATTTCAAAACTTTGGGAAAATTCTGACAAAAATTGATTTGTGTAGATTTGATTATAGTTTATAGCTAATTAGGAACAATCTTACCAATTTTAGAGGTCTTCTGGTTCATTGGTGTTGGCTGAGTAGGACAGAGGTCTTTGAGACTGAGAAATAGAGCAACTGCATTTGTCCACTGGTCTGGTGGAAGTTTCTCTCTCTCTCTACAGCTCTTTTGATTATAGTGAAGAATGCTTCCACATCATCCTCAGATGTCAATTATTGTATCAAGGCTTTTTCTCTGCTTCCAGTAGAGGCAGGATCCATCCGGACTTGGGGCTTGTCTGACAGAACCTTTATCAACAGATTTTTATTAATTACCTGCTAGCATTAGGCCTTGTTTACACGAGCGTGTGCGTTTAGCGCGCGTAAAACACGTTGCGTATTGCCATTGCATTTGGCATGCGTATACGCAGCGTTGTTGCGTTTTTAACGCGCGCGCGCGTCTTGCGTTTAAAACGCGCGTAAAAAACGCAGAGGTAGTTAATGCGAGGCCAGCCTACAAATAGGCCTGCTGGCCCAAACCCTGCTTGCTGGGAAAACAGGTTTTGCGCCTTAATTGCAGCCTCTGCAGAAACCCCAGTGTGTGTTTCAACAGTTGACACGTGTTTTGACTTGCAAGCCACAATTATGCCTTCTCAGTCACTGGCACATGTGCTTCTTGCGTGGATGATTTTGCGTCGTTTTGGTGAACGGCGACCCATGCTGCAGCACCAGACGCGTGGTAGAAGTCGCATTTGGGTTCATCCACCCAACAAACCTCCAAAGGGCATTTTCATACTCTCTATGAGGACTTACGTCGTCACCTCGAAAAATTTCGAGCGTTCTGCCGCATGTCTGTGTCCACATTTGATCTTCTGCTTGCGCAGATTCGCCCTGCAATCACCTACCATAATACCAACATGAGAGGCTGCATTTCCCCAGAGGAACGCCTGCTTGTGACCTTGAGGTATGTGTTCACTTGCAATCACTTCTTCAAGGACGCTGTATGTTTTACAAGTCCGCCCTAACATGTTTTGTTTATTGGTTTGGTTTTCTCTTGCCTTTAGATTTCTGGCCACAGGCAATAGTTACCATTCGTTACATTTTGAGTTTCTTTTGGGAGTGATCACCATTTCCTTCATTGTGACATCCACCTGTGTTGTGCTGTGGCAGAGCTTAAAGACCACGGTCATGCCTCAGCCCACGACAGAACAGTGGCTACGAATTTCGGAGGGATTTCTTCGAGCAACTCAATTTCCTAATTGTATTGGTGCCCTAGACGACAAACACATTTGTGTGAAGAAGCCCCTACGTAGTGGCTCGCAATACTATAGCTACAAACAGTTTTTTTCTATGGTATTGTTGGCCTTGGTGGACACAAATTATTGTTTCACAATTGTTGACATAGGCTCGTTGGACACAAATTATTGTTTCACAATTGTTGAATATGCCCGCATATTCCGTTCATCAAGAATGGGTAAACTAAACAACACACCAACATGGTGAAAAACGGATGTCGGCAGACTATAGAGCCCTTCACACATGTGCGTTGCTCCGCACAGCCCACAGGCACTTTTACAACTGATGGTACTGGTGTCCCGGGGAGGAGTATGCGGGCATTTCAGCACCACTATGCTGGCCATGGAGCTGCTGAGGATGTTCCTCTCCAGCATAGTGGTGCTGATGATGGCCCTGGTAACTGTGACAAGGGAAAGGGGGAGCCATGGGTCGGTAATAAGGGTGAGGCCGTGCGCTGGGGGTGGGCGGGTGGTATGGGGCTGGGAAATTGGAAGTGGTGCTAGCCACGGCGAATCCGCGCCACTGCTCGATAGCTGTGAAGCAGTGGTGCAGATTGTGGGGGGGTGTGGCACAATCTATTAGGGTAATGATGGCCGAGTGGAGGCGTGCCACCCTATCCTCAGGTACCCTCCGCAGCAGGGGAACAATTCCCCGGGCAAAGAAATCCTGCCCGTCCTCGTCGGCCGCTCGACAAAGGTAGTCCTGTACATGAGAATCCACCTGGGCCCCGGCGGCTGCCTGCTGACTACGTCGGCGTCTTGGTGGTTGTCGCGGGGGGGTTCTCAGGCAGAGAGAGTACGGCAGGGGACGACTCTACTGGGGCCGGGTCCTGGGGTGTCTCAGTCGACTGCCGGGAGGTTGCGGCCCAGACTCTGGTAGGTCACTCTCCTCCTCGGTGTCGTTCAAGTAGTCCGTGGTTCTGTAATTTGAAAATATAATGAGAAACCAATAGTGATCATTGGCCAAAAAAGCTAGATGGCGACCATGACCTGTGCAAACAAACATTTTACACATGCAATAGCACATTTACTTACGAACGCATCTCCATGATGTCCTTGAGGAAAATCAGGTTCTTCGTGTATATATAGGGCCACTTTTGGGAAGCCCCATCCCTACTTCGGCCTCTGTCGAAATACATGAGGGGCCTTACACAGCAAATGACATGCTACACGGTGATGCGGCAGCAACACAAAACGTAAGTTGGGCATTTAGCTAAAGACACAGACAGGGACACACTACTTCAATAGGGGTGACATTGCATCGTTTATAAAGACATGTACTCACCCATCCTAGTGCAGTCGCGGGTCCTGCTTCTCTCCCATTCGGAGCTAAACAGCGCCTGGGCTATCTGCTCCCAGGCGTCCTCCTTGGACGTGCGGTCGTGGTAGGACTCCGCGCGGGTGTCCCATATTTTGCCCTTCTCCTGCACCAGGCTGATAAGCCTCCCCACATCCAGCCCACGCGGCGTGCCTGCAGTTGTCTGGGTGGAGTTTTCAGTCTGGCCCACTCGCAGAGGAAACTCAAGCACTTCCTGGTTTGTGCTTGTTTGGCCCTGCTTTATAAACTCATTTTCATGGACATAACAAGTGATGCATGAAAAACGTGCATCCAACGCAGGAGCTTCCGTGTGTCATGCGTGTTTTCCACGCACCCATTGACTTCAATGGGTGCGTGATGTGCGAAAAACGCACGAATATAGGACATGTCGTGAGTTTTACGCAACGCACTCGCGCTGCGCAAAATTCTCGCACTGTCTGCACTGCCCCATAGACTAATATAGGTGCGTATATAGACACGCGTGAAAAGAACGCGCGTCGCACGCGCGTATATTACGCTCGTGTAAATGATGCCTTAGGGTAAGGCCACACGGTGCGCCCACATTGCATTTATGTTGCGTTTTTAAAACGCAGCAAGTCATTCTTCAATAGAATTCAATGGTGAAATGTTTGTTATGGACAGACTGCTGGTATTATATTACAATGTGTTTCTTGTGCAGTTAACTGCATCTTCATAATGTCCGACTACATGCAGTTAATGACCGCGCTGCCAAAGTTGTTGCTGAACTGCTTGCGTTTTTGCTAACAGTTCTGCAATGCATTGTAATTAACTATATACAGGAAGAACCTAACAAACTTCAACACGGGTGAAAACTATGTCCATCAAGTATTTCCTTCAAAAACGCAACAGAACTGCAGAATTACAGAGACAAATAACACATGCAGTTGAGCGCATGTGGTTTTCAAACGCAACAGACCGCGTCAACGACGCAACGTGTGGCCTTACCCTAACCCTAAGGCTGGGTTCACACAACCTATTTTCAGGCGTAATGGAGGTTTTTACGCCTCGAATTACGCCTGAAAACACGGCTCCAATACGTCGGCAAACATCTGCCCATTCATTTCAATGGGTTTGCCGATGTACTGTGCCGACGACCTGTCATTTTATGCGTCGCTGTCAAAAGACGGCTTGTAAAATATCAGCCTCTTCAAAGAAGTACAGGACACTTCTTGCGACGTAATTTGAGCCATTTTTCATTGACTTCAATGAAGAACAACTCCAAATTACGTCCGCAATGGACGCCTCGCAAAACGCGAGTACGAGCAATTACGTCTGAAATGAAGGGTATGTTCACACGTACGCATCCGTTATGTCTGAAATCACGGAGCTGTTTTCAGGAGAAAACAGCTCCGCAATTTCAGACGTAATTGCAAGTGCAGGCGCTTTTCGCTGCGTCCATTACGGACGTAATTGGAGCTGTTTTTCCATGGAGTCAAGGGAAAACGGCTCCAATTACGTCTCAAGTAGTGACAGGTACTTCTTTGACGCGGGCGTATTTTGACAGCGGCGCGTAAAAAAAATGACCGTCGGCACAGTACAGAATGGGCAGATGTTTGCTGCCGCTTTGGAGCCGTATTTTCGGACGTAATTCGGGGCTAAAACGCTCGAATTACGTCCGTAAATAGGGTGTGTGAACCCAGCCTGAGGGTATGTTCACACGGCCTATTTACGGACGTAATTCGGCCGTTCTAACCCCCGAATTACGTCCGAAATTACGGCTTGAAAGCGTTGACAAACATCTGCCCATTGAAAGCAATGGGCTGACGTTTGTTTGTTCACACGAGGCGTATATTTACGCGTCGCTGTCAAAAGACGGCGCGTAAATAGACGCCCGCACCAAAGAAGTGTCATGTCACTTCTTCAGACGTAAATGGAGCCGTTTTTCATGGACTCCATGGAAAAACAGCTCCATTTACGTTCGTAATGGATGCAGCGAAAAGCGCCTCAACATGCCATTACAGCTGAAATTACAGAGCTGTTTTCTCCTGAAAACAGCCCCGTAATTTCAGCCGTAACGGACGCTGCCATGTGAACATACCCTAAGGCCATATGGCCACTAACTACACATAAGGATTCTAACTGAAGAGAGCTGAACGTGGTGTGCAGCATCCCCAACAAAACACATAAGGGTATGTTCACATGTATAGTCAAAAACTTCTCAAAATACAGAGCTGTTTTCAAGGGAAAACTGATTTTCAGAAGTTTTTTGAGCAAATCGCGTTTTTCGCAGCGTTTTTTACGGCCGTTTTTGGAGCTGTTTTCATTGGAGTCTATGAGAAAACGGCTCCAAAAACTTCCCAAAAAGTGTCCTGCACTTCTTTTGACGAGGCTGTAATTTTACGAGCCGTCTTTTGACAGCGACGCGTAAAATGATAGGTCGTCGGCACAGAACATCGTAAAGCCCATTGAAAGTAATGGGCAGATGTTTGCCGACGTATTGGAGCCGTTTTTTCAGACGTAATTCGAGGCGTAAAATGCCTCCATTACGTCTGAAAATAGGTTGTGTGAACCCAGCCTTAGGATTGAGGACAGGGGGGGACGCCAACTCAGATGAACCGTGTTTCAGCCACTGTAAATTGAAAAAAACAAACAGTTAATTACTGCGGCAGCCAGCCACTACACTTACAAATCGCTTATTTCAAAGTGTGCCAGCTGGGTCAGTACACTTACAAATCAGTGATTTGTGTGTTTTGGATGGCTGCAATCAGCTAAGTTCTTCCTTGGAAAGTAGCGCTCTGTGTAAAAGAAGAAAACAGCTAATTGCTGCGACAGCTGCCCGACATTTAGATGGCGTAAACATGAAAATAAGGAGTATCGACGTAGTCTCACGTGACATATCCTGGTAAAACCTGCAACAAATACCGCAGCAACATGTAACATGCAGATTTTTAGGTGAATTTGCGGATAAAGACGCAGGTGGAATTTTCTGCTATGTGTGTAGGTAGCCAACAGCTCCAGAAGGGGGTTGCCAAACTGAATCTTTGCCCCAGGTGACGGAAAACCTATTTATGCCGCTGCTCACAACAGCTTTGTCCTAGGAGCAGAGAGCCATCAGATTGTGTACTCTCTGCCGTTTTAGAGCACATCTCAGCTTTGCAGAAAAATTAGCCACAATAATCCCACATATTCGGAGTGGTTAATTGAAGTAGGGACCTCGTAACTGGTAAATGAAAAAAGGATATCAATGGTGACTGAAACGGAAGCTGTGGTTTCAGTTTGACTTTCCGTTGCGGGGTTCACCCGATGGAAACCTCCGACGGAACCCCAGAACGGAAAGCCAACGCTGATGTGAACAGGCCCTTAGATACAGGGCCCAACAGAGAGTAAATCTTATACAGTATAAGATGACTGTCTGCTGGGGCCCTGTATCTAAGCCTATCATGTGGTAGGCTAAGGTACAGGGCCCATCAGACAGGATTAAACATGGACCCTATATCTAAACCTACCATGCGGTAGGCTTAGATACAGGGCCCATGTGTGATCATGTATGCCAGAATACTGGCATACAAACGTTGTTACATTACCCTCTAAATTTTTATAAAGTTGCAGAACTTTTAACACTATCTTGTAAACAAATTTTTATTGAGTTTTATAGCATTATTACAAAAAAGAAACTCAAATATTATAAAACAAAATTGATCCATGAGAAAAGGAGATGTACAATAACAGCAACATATTGCATAAGATATGACAGAGAATACAGTATTCTACAACATTCACAGTATCACAGATGTGCATTGAGGTACTTGTTGTTACAAATAACATTAGATCACAGTAACTAAACAATCAAACTTAACCCCCCCTCCCCACCATAGCTCAGGGGCCCATCAGTTTTCAATTAATCTCCAATAGAAACCAATGTACGAAAATAGGACATCAGATCAAATATATCTACATGTTCAAGCTTAATGTACCCCCTCTCCTTGAAATAGACCTTCACTGAGGCCCCAACTTACCTAACGTCCCCGCCACCGCTCTTGTCAAATACCAGGACGTGTAATGAAATGGTGCCATCAATTCCACAATCTCGCTTTGTTGATAATGCTTGCAGATAAAGATCTTCCATTTCTGGAAGAATTTGGAAGCTTTGGCTCCCGGTGTACGCTCTATATCTAACTTATCCATATGTATACCCTCGGTCCAATACGGAACGAGTTTGGGACACTTCCATAATCCATGCAGAAGATCGGTTTTGGGAGTGGCACATCTTGGGCAAGCCTCCAATCTATCTGGCGCATTTGGATGTGGGGGTATATTGAAACCATAAATAGCGCGATGTAGAAACTTAAAATGTGTCTCACGCCATTGCTCATTTACTACCGCTTTTCTCACTTTTAACCACCCTTCCAGAATTTGTTGAGATAATTCTGAGACCGGGAACTCTCTGTTCCATGCTTTAAACAAAAGTGCTGCCGTAGACCTCCCCTGTTGATCACAAAATGTTTTATAAAGAAGTGATAAGGAGGTTTTAGATGGAGGAGACCCAATCATAGAATCAATATGGTTTTCCAAACACGCCTGTGTCACATCTCGACTTAGGGAGCATATAAAAGAGCGTAGCTGACAGTAAGCCAACTGATGATGCAAAGGGACATTAAATGTATCTACCAATTCCTGAAAGCTCCTTACATGATTTTCAGAAGGGTGTAGAATGTGCCTAAGTGTTGTGATGCCCAAAGCACTCCAATGCCGAAAATCAGAGTTTTCTCTCCCCTGTGAGAAACCCGGGTGTCCCCATAGATTCATGTGTGGGGATAGACGCTGAGGGAGCCCAAATGAAGACCTAAGGGACTTCCATGCCATTATAGTATCTCGTAATAATATGCGTTGTCTCACATTGTCAGGAAGCATACCAAAAGCAGTATGCAATAATGATGACAACTGCAGCGGGTACACCACTCCTGCCTCTAGGGAATAGTTGGAATAGAAGTTAGATCGCTGCAACCAGTCTATCCCGTGACGAGCCAGGCATGCTAAATTGTACCTACGGAGGTCAAGGAAATTAAGGCCCCCCAGGTCTTTGGGTAGCATAAGCTTCCTCAGCGCTATCCTTGGTCGTTTTTGAGACCAAATAAAGGAAGTAAAGGCAGCATTAAGTTTCAAAATATCAGTGTGTTTAAGGAGAAGGGGTATAGTCTGCATCGGGTACTGCAATCTGGGAAAGCTTATCATCTTAAGTAAATGACATTTTCCCATAAAAAGATAATGGCAAGCTGCGCCACCTCGTTAATTCATTAACCAATTTAGACAACAGGGGAGGGTAGTTGAGAGTATATATGGAGTCTGGGGTACGGGCTATATGGATTCCCAGATATTTGATTGAACTTTTGGCAATGGTCACCGGGATGTTTAAAGTGGACCAGTTAGATGAGACTCGTGTCCGAGACAAATCTAGGAGTTCACACTTCGCCACACATTCACCTTAAACCCGGAGGAGGCCTCGAAAGCCCTCAGCAGGTCAAAAACCCGAGGAAGATCCCTAAGCGGGTCTGATAAAAAGACCAAAACATCATCTGCAAAATATGACGCCTTAACTACTGTCGAGCCTACCGTTATGCCATGAATATCCCCATCAGCCTCCAATGTCCTAATAAAAGGTTCAAGGGCAATGTTAAAAAGAAGAGGGGAAAGCGGACAACCTTGTCTGGTGCCCTTAAATAGAGGAATAGGGGTTGACAGAAAACCAGGAGTGTATACCCGTGCTGACGGTTCTGTGTAAAGTGCGGTCAAGTATGTGCGAAAAGGGCCCACTATATGCATGGAATCTAAAGTCCTACCCAACCATCCCCAGTCCACCATATCAAAAGCTTTTTCGGCATCCACGGTAAGGATCGCTGGGGATGGATGAGCAGAAGTATTAAGATTTACGTCATCTAGAACACTCAGAATCCTCCGTATGTTTGACACTGCTGAGCGGCCCTTAACGAAGCCCACCTGGCTAGGAGAAATTAACCTGGGGAGAATGAAGGCAAGTCTATCTGCCATTATTTTAGACATCAACTTCAGGTCCAAATTAATTAACGAGATTGGTCGGTATGATGATGCTAGAGCAGGATCCTTATCCTGTTTCGGCAAAACCTTTATATATGCGACATTAGAGGCTGGTGGAATCGGCTGTCCGGACAAGTAACCATTATATAGTTGAAGCAAACATGGAGCCATTTGATCCCTCAGAGCTTTGAAATATTCCCCAGTATACCCATCGGGGCCTGGCGCTTTATTGAGTTTCAAGGAATTGATAGCAGATTTGAGCTCGTCTTCCGTAATTGGGGAATCTAACAAGACTTTCTCTTCCTCGGTAAGAACAGGCAAATTTAGGGAGTCTAAAGAAAGAGGAGTCACCCCAGGTGTACTCTGGCGACTAGCGTATAAATTGGCGTAAAAATCCCTCAAGATGGAATTGATCTGTTTGGGGTGATTCTGCATCTGACCCAATTGATCCTTCAACCTAGCGATAACAGAGTGTGACCATGGACCTTTTGAGAGCCTAGCCAGGAGACTGCCTGCCTTGTTGCCAAATCGAAACAATTTTGCCTCTAAAGCCGAGCGCTTCAATTTCTCACCCTTATCTAACCATAGCTCGTAGTCGCTTTTGGCTTTTTTCCAGGATTCTCTATTAACTGGAGAAGGCGAATTCTGGAAAAGAGGGTAAGATGCCCTGAGAGTTGCACTGTAAGACTCAATTTTTTGCTTAGTAACTTTCTTAAAATTAGCGACATATGCCATAATCTGACCCCGCATGACTACCTTTGCTGCATCCCAATAAAGCTGAGTGTTATCTGCATGAGCTCCATTTGTCAATTCAAACTCCTGCCACCATCCTTTAAGTTTGACTTGGAAGGATTCCTCCGTAGCCAGATTTGACGGAAATCTCCATAAGTAATCAGTACCGTGAGGGAAGCAATCATGTACTTCCAATACTACAGGGGAATGATCCGAAATAAGCATCTGCTCAATTGCACACCCTCGCATTCGTTGCAGTAAAAGTGGAGATGCTAACATATAGTCGATGCGAGACCAGGATTGATGTGGATGTGAATAATGGGAATACTCCCTACCGTCTGGGTTATGAAGTCTCCAGATATCCGTCAAATCGGTGGCTGTAAGAATTTTTTTTAATATTGTTTCACTTGTGATCAAGGGGGCCCTCCCGCCCTGAACTGCGGTGGTCCTATCTTCACTCGGGTGTAAAACGACATTTAGGTCGCCTCCTAAAATTTTATGCGGATGTCGATCTGCTCCAATTGTAGTGCTTAAATTATGAAAAAAGGATGAGCTACGCGTATTTGGGCCATAAACATTGTACAGACTGATTTGTTCTGTGGAGCCAGTAAGTAGCACATTTATCCAGCGACCTTCCGAGTCTCTGGACATCTGTGACACTGTTGAGGAAAACTTTTGGTGTACAAGAACAAGAACTCCAGCTTTCGAATCGACAGCCGAGGATCCGAACACTTGGCCTACCCATAACCTTTTCATCCTAAAGAAATATGCCTCTGCCAAATGCGTTTCTTGTAAGAGCGCTATGTCTGCACGCAAACGCTTCAGGTGACGCAGTACCATCATGCGTTTATGTGGAGACCTTAGTCCTTTGACGTTCCAGGATATAATTCTCATATAAGAGCAATTAAATATACGGTACGGATATACATGCCCCTGAGCATGGATTCCCATGACATAAACTGCCAGATCAACCGTTTAACTAGAAACAATAAAACAATCCCCGCACTGAAGGTGTGGATTAATACCTTATCTCCCACCCATTGGTGCAATAAGACTTCGCTTATTTCCGACACGCAGAAATACATTACCAAAAAAGCAACATGGTTATGTAACATAGAACAATTACATTCAGTAGCCTTCCATTCCCCCCTACCAAAGTAGAATCAACTGGGGTAGCTGAATAAAGAACAACATGAAACAGTTAGTATGTCCATACCACATCTTCCATATCGGCAAGGCTCAGAAGAAGTGAAGACCCGCCATCCAGACCATTCTCACTTGATCTGGCAGGTAATATAAAAGCCGACTCAAAACAGGAACTCATCGGTGAATAAAGAACGGCTCTGTCCGTCCGTGTTAGCCATCGAAATCTTGTCAGGTATCAGCTGAAACCAGACGACCCACCCGCTGGGGCTTCGGAGAAGATGGAGGAATTGTAGTAATGTCCCGACTGTCTTCTACACTCTGCCTCAGAAATCCAGGGGCTGAGCGAAGAGGGGGCGTAGGAGAATCCTTCGAAGTTGAGGGCTTCAAGTTTACAAGGGCCTCTTCCGGAGACTGGAACGATTCGAATGATCCATTCGATTGAAAAACTTTTAGAACCGCGGGGTACAGTAAAGCGAATTTCATCTGGCGTTTGTACAGATCTGAGCAAATTTGAGAGAATGCTCGCCTTTTCTTAGTAACCTCCGCCGAGAAGTCTCCAAAGATAAGGATACGATGGCCTTTGTAATCTAATCCATCTTTTCTGTTCTTGAAGGATTTGAGCACAGACATCTTGTCAGAGTAATCTAGGTACTTTACAATTACTTGCCTCGGGCGATCTCTCATTGTATTCACATCACTGCGGTTATCCGACTTTGCCGCACGCAGATCAGCTCCAATTCTATGTGCACTTTCCACCCTGCATGGATGGTGTATGCCCAAAACTGCCGGCAGATCCAGCTCACATAGACGTCTCAGATCTTTAGCTGGCACCGATTCTGGTAAGCCGACTGTAAAGGATCTGCCAGGCACTACTTCTGTGGATACTCCCAGGATTAATCAATCGACACCTGAGGCCGGACCTCTTAGACTGACTCCGGCTCCCACCAATCAGGGTGGCAGGCTCAGGAGTGGGAGAGCCTATCGCGGCCTGGTCAGTCGGAGTTAGCTCCGCCCCCTGTCCATTTATACCTGCCGTTTTCTCTTCCTCGTTGCTTGTGATTCTTCCTGGTTTCCTGGCCCTGCTACAGCCTTGCTCCAGCCTGCTACTGCCTTGCTTCAGCCTTGCTACAACTTCCACTTATCCTGCTTCGCTCTGAACCCGGCTTGCTTCCTTGCTTCCTGCCTTGCTCTACGTTCGTATTCTTCGTAACATCTTGATTCTTACTGGCTCGTTGACCACTCTGGTTTCCTCACGGTGTTCCGTGGGCTACTGCCCCTTCCCTTGCTTGTTCCCTGTTTGTATTCCCTTGCACTTAGTCAGCGTAGGGACCGCCGCCCAGTTGTACCCCGTCGCCTAGGGCGGGTCGTTGCAAGTAGGCAGGGACAGGGCGGTGGGTAGATTAGGGCTCACTTATCCCCTTCTTCCGGCCATAACATAATCACAAGCCTACCCTTTCTCCTACTCTATCATGGACCCCCTTGAGACCCTGACCCAGCAGATGCAGGGCCTCTCCCTACAGGTCCAGGCCCTGGCTCAGAGGGTCAACCAGCCTGACGCTGCCATAGTAGTACCCCTCGCCTCACCTCTAGAACCTGACCTCAAGTTACCTGACCGGTTCTCAGGGGACCGTAAGACTTTTCTCTCCTTTCGGGAGAGTTGCAGACTTTACTTCCGTCTAAAACCTCACTCCTCAGGTTCCGAGTACCAGCGGGTGGGAATCATTATATCCCGACTCCAGGAAGGGCCCCAAGAGTGGGCCTTCTCCTTGGCTCCTGACGCCCCTGAACTTTCCTCCGTTGATCGTTTTTTCTCTGCCCTCAGACTCATTTACGACGAGACTGACAGGACTGCCTTGGCCGAGAGTCAGCTGGTGACCTTACGTCAGGGTAGGAGACCCGTTTAGGAGTACTGTTCTGACTTTAGAAAGTGGTGCGTAGCTTCTCGGTGGAATGACCCTGCCCTAAGGTGCCAGTTTAGGTTAGGCTTATCTAACGCCCTGAAGGATCTGCTTGTTAGCTACCCCTCTCCTGACTCCCTAGACCAGGTTATGGCCTTAGCAGTACGACTTGACCGACGTCTCAGGGAACGACAGCTTGAACGTTTCAGTGTTTTCCCCTCTGACTTCCCTGCGATTCCTCCCGAGGTCCCGTCTCCTCGCTCTTCCACGGAAGACTCTGAGGTACCTATGCAACTCGGGGCCTCCGTGTCCCCCAGACAACGTAGAGAGTTCCGCAGGAAGAATGGTCTCTGCTTCTATTGTGGGGATGACAAGCATCAACTGAACACCAGTCCCAGGCGCAAGAATAAGCAGCCGGAAAACTTCAGCGCCTAAGTGATCATCGGGGAGGTCACTTGGGCGCACAGGTATTTCCCGTTAATATGAAACGCAATAAAATTTTGCTTCCCTTTCAGGTCTCGTTTGGTGGTCAGTCTGCCACCGGCAGTGCCTTCGTGGATTCAGGGTCATCTGCTAATATCATGTCTGTGGAATTTGCTATGTCTCTAAAAATGCCTTTTATTGATTTGCCTAATCCTGTCCCGGTAGTGGGTATCGACTCCACTCCTCTTGCTAATGGTTATTTTACTCAGCATACTCCTGTTTTTGAACTCCTTGTTGGCTCCATGCATTTGGAGCAGTGCTCTGTACTGTTGATGCAGGGATTATCGTCCGATCTGGTATTAGGTCTTCCCTGGTTGCAGTTGCATAATCCCATGTTTGATTGGAATACTGGGGATCTCACCAAATGGGGTAGTGAATGCCTGACGTCATGTCTTTCGGTTAACTCTATTTCTCCCCGTGAGGAGGTAAACACGCTACCTGAGTTTGTTCAGGACTTCGCTGATGTTTTCTCTAAGGAGGCCTCCGAGGTATTGCCCCCTCATAGAGATTATGATTGCGCTATCGATTTGGTACCAGGTGCTAAGCTTCCTAAGGGTAGGATATTTAATCTTTCATGTCCTGAACGTGAAGCCATGAGGGAATATATCCAAGAATGCCTGGCCAAGGGTTACATTCGCCCCTCTACTTCTCCTGTAGGTGCTGGCTTCTTCTTCGTGGGGAAGAAGGATGGTGGTCTTAGGCTGTGCATTGACTATAGTAACTTGAATAAGGTCACTGTAAGGAACCAGTATCCCCTTCCTTTGATTACGGATCTTTTTAATCAGGTTCAGGGGGCCCAATGGTTCTCTAAGTTTGATCTACGGGGGGCGTATAACCTTATCCGCATCAAAGAGGGGGATGAGTGGAAGACTGCGTTCAACACGCCCGAAGGTCATTTCGAATACCTGGTCATGCCCTTTGGGTTGTGTAATGCCCCTGCTGTCTTCCAGAATTTTATTAATGAAATTCTGAGAGATTACCTGGGAATTTTTCTTGTAGTGTACCTTGATGACATACTGGTGTTTTCCAAGGACTGGTCCTCCCACGTGGAGCATGTCAGGAAGGTGCTCCAGGTCCTCCGGGAAAATAATCTGTTTGCGAAAACCGAAAAATGTGTGTTTGGGGTACAGGAGATACCATTTTTGGGTCAAATCCTCACTCCTCATGAATTCCGCATGGACCCTGCCAAGGTTCAGGCTGTGGCGGAATGGGTCCAACATGCCTCCCTGAAGGCGCTACAGTGTTTTTTGGGGTTCGCTAACAATTACAGGAGATTTATTGCCAACTTCTCGGTCGTCGCTAAGCCTCTTACGGACCTCACTCGCAAGGGTGCTGATGTCCTCCACTGGCCTCCTGAGGCCGTCCAGGCTTTTGAGACCCTCAAGAAGTGCTTTATCTCGGCCCCAGTGCTGGTTCAGCCCAACCAAAGGGAGCCATTTATCGTGGAGGTTGACGCGTCCGAGGTGGGAGTGGGGGCTGTCTTGTCCCAGGGTACCAGGTCCCTCACCCATCTCCGCCCCTGTGCTTACTTCTCCAGGAAGTTTTCGCCCACGGAGAGTAACTATGATATTGGCAACCGCGAACTTTTAGCCATTAAATGGGCTTTTGAAGAGTGGCGTCACTTCCTGGAGAGGGCCAGACACCAGGTAACGGTCCTTACTGACCACAAGAATCTGGTTTTCCTAGAATCTGCCCGGAGGCTTAATCCGAGACAAGCTCGATGGGCGCTATTTTTTACCAGATTTAACTTTTTGGTTACCTATAGGGCTGGGTCCAAAAATATTAAGGCTGATGCACTGTCGCGTAGTTTCATGGCCAATCCTCCTTCGGAGAAGGATCCTGCTTGTATTTTACCCCCTGGTATAATCGTTTCTGCCACTGATTCTGATTTAGTCTCTGATATTGCGGCTGATCAAGGTTCAGCTCCCGGGAACCTCCCTGTGGACAAGCTGTTTGTCCCCCTGCAATACCGGCTAAGGGTACTTAGGGAAAACCATGACTCTGCACTATCTGGTCATCCTGGCATCTTGGGTACCAAACACCTCATTACCAGAAACTATTGGTGGCCTGGGTTGCCTAAAGACGTTAGGGCCTACGTCGCCGCTTGTGAGGTTTGTGCTAGGTCTAAGACCCCCAGGTCCCGACCTGTGGGCTTACTACGTCCTTTACCCATTCCCCAGAGACCTTGGACCCATATCTCCATGGATTTTATCACCGATTTGCCTCCATCTCAAGGCAAGTCGGTGGTGTGGGTGGTAGTAGACCGCTTCAGCAAGATGTGCCACTTTGTGCCCCTTAAGAAACTACCTAACGCCAAGACGTTAGCTTCTTTGTTTGTTAAACACATTCTGCGTCTCCATGGGGTCCCAGTCAATATCGTTTCTGACAGAGGAATACAATTTGTTTCATTATTTTGGAGAGCCTTTTGTAAAAAGTTGGAGATTGATCTGTCCTTCTCCTCCGCCTTCCATCCCGAAACTAATGGCCAAACGGAGAGGACTAATCAATCCCTGGAACAATATTTAAGGTGTTTCATCTCTGACTGTCAATTTGATTGGGTCTCATTCATTCCCCTCGCCGAATTTTCCCTGAATAACCGGGTCAGAAACTCGTCAGGGGTCTCCCCGTTTTTCTGTAATTTCGGGTTCAATCCGCGGTTCTCCTCCGTTTCTCCTGGTAGTTCCAATAATCCCGAGGTAGAGGTCGTTCATCGGGAACTGTGCACAGTCTGGGCCCAGGTTCAGAAGAACCTAGAGGCGTCCCAGAGCGTACAAAAAATTCAGGCTGATAGAAGACGTTCTGCTAACCCCCGGTTTGTCGTCGGGGATTTGGTGTGGTTGTCGTCTAGGAACTTGCGCCTTAAGGTCCCGTCCAAGAAGTTTGCTCCCCGATTTATTGGGCCTTATAAGGTCATTGAAGTCCTCAACCCTGTATCCTTCCGTCTGGAGCTGCCCCCATCCTTTCGCATACACGACGTCTTTCATGCCTCCCTCCTTAAACGCTGCTCCCCGTCCTGGTCCCCCTCGAGGAAACCTCCTGTTCCCATTCTCACCCCTGAGGGGGTGGAATTCGAGGTGGCCAAGATTGTGGACAGTAGGATGATCCAGGGCTCCCTCCAGTACCTGGTCCGTTGGAGAGGATACGGGCCGGAGGAAAGGACTTGGGTACCTGCTCGAGATGTTCACGCTGGGGTATTGGTCAGGAGCTTCCACCTTCTCTTCCCCACTAAACCAGGTCCTCTTAGTAAGGATCCGGTGGCCCCTCATAAAAGGGGGGTACTGTAAAGGATCTGCCAGGCACTACTTCTGTGGATACTCCCAGGATTAATCAATCGACACCTGAGGCCGGACCTCTTAGACTGACTCCGGCTCCCACCAATCAGGGTGGCAGGCTCAGGAGTGGGAGAGCCTATCGCGGCCTGGTCAGTCGGAGTTAGCTCCGCCCCCTGTCCATTTATACCTGCCGTTTTCTCTTCCTCATTGCTTGTGATTCTTCCTGGTTTCCTGGCCCTGCTACAGCCTTGCTCCAGCCTGCTACTGCCTTGCTTCAGCCTTGCTACAGCTTCCGCTTATCCTGCTTCGCTCTGACCCCGGCTTGCTTCCTGCTCCTTGCTCTACGTTCGTATTCTTCGTGACATCCTGATTCTTACTGGCTCGTTGACCACTCTGGTTTCCTCACGGTGTTCCGTGGGCTACTGCCCCTTCCCTTGCTTGTTCCCTGTTTGTATTCCCTTGCACTTAGTCAGCGTAGGGACCGCCGCCCAGTTGTACCCCGTCGCCTAGGGCGGGTCGTTGCAAGTAGGCAGGGACAGGGCGGTGGGTAGATTAGGGCTCACTTATCCCCTTCCCCTTCTTCCGGCCATAACACCGACGATGCGCAGATTATTCCGCCGAGAGCGGTTCTCTAGATCTTCTACCCGCTCCCACAATTTCTTGTTTTCCAACCGGGTATCTCGTACGAGTTGTTGTACCTCCACAAGTCCAGAATCCATATTCTGAATCGCCGTTTCCAGCATATCTAGACGTTCCTCATGCTGTGTCACTGAGGTATGCAGGTGTGACAATGAGGTTTCTATCGTTTTAGATAGGGATTCCTGCAAATCCGGGGTAATTAATTGTGCCACCTGTATCGCCAGTTGCTTATAATCAATGATACAGGATGTGTCTCCTGTGCCCAGTACTTGTGAGGAGCTGAGCTCCGAGTGTTCAGGCAAGACACTAGGCGGGTCAGGCCCGTCCGCCATATTGGGCGGTTGTTCAGCCACGCGGCCTGATTTGCTTTGCGTCTTGGATTTCCCCATTACTGAGACAAATCTGTCCATGCACTCACCGGTCGATCGGGTACTGCGCCCGCAAGATGGCTGGGTGATCTGTGCTTCCCCAAAGAATGTAAGTACGATCTGTCAGGGAGATATGTGGAACGGAGGCAGGAGTGCTCTCAGGCGTGCATCTCTACATTCCGGGGCCGGAACCGGAAGTCTTTTAACACTATCTTTGACAGTCACAAGTATATTGCTAACAAAATATGTAAGAAAATACCAAAATGTTCTCAAAATTGAAATACTGTTTTAAAACAATCCAAATATAATTTGATATTTTAGGATACTTGACAAACAATCTGCTTGAAACGTTCCAACCAACAACACACTTGTAACATTTTCCAAATATATGTAGTGTTCATGAATAGAGATGAGCGAACCGGGACAACCGAACCCGGTTTCGGTCCGAACTTCCGGAAAAGTTCGGTTCGCAGCGAATCCGAACTTCACCGGGTTCGGCCGAACCCGTTTTGACCGAACCCGGTCAAAAACATTATACAAATCGGCAGCCACTTATCTCTATCAATCACTGATAGAGAAAAGAGGCTGCTGATTAAAAATAAAATAAAAAGCATTTCATACGTACCCTGTCGTTGTCTTGGTGACGAGTCCCTCTTCTTCCTCCAGTCCGACCTTTTCTGACGCGGCAGCCTGTGATTGGCTGCAGAGGCCTCTGCAGCCTGTGATTGGCTGCAGAGGCCGCGGCAGCCTGTGATTGGCTGCAGCGCTCACATGGGCTGCATCGTCATCAAGGAATGTCGGGCCGGATGTCGAGAGGGACGCGTCACCAAGGCAACGGCCAGGAGACCGGACTGGAGGAAGCAGGGAGTTCCCGGTAAGTATGAACGTCTTTTTTTTTACAGGTACTGTGATCGGTAGTCACTGTCCAGGGTACTGAAACAGTTACTGCCGATCAGTTAACTCTTTCAGCACCCTGGACAGTGACTATTTAGGGTATGTGCACACACACTAATTACGTCCGTAATTGACGGACGTATTTCGGCCGCAAGTACCGGACCGAACACAGTGCAGGGAGCCGGGCTCCTAGCATCATAGTTATGTACGATGCTAGGAGTCCCTGCCTCTCTGCAGGACAACTGTCCCGTACTGTAATCATGTTTTCAGTACGGGACAGTAGTTCCACGGAGAGGCAGGGACTCCTAGCATCGTACATAAATATGATGCTAGGAGCCCGGCTCCCTGCACTGTGTTCGGTCCGGTACTTGCGGCCGAAATACGTCCGTCAATTACGGACGTAATTAGTGTGTGTGCACATACCCTTACTGACGTCACCTAGCAATGCTGCCGTAATGACGGGTGCACACATGTAGCCACCCGTCATTACGGGGCCTCATGCACACGACCATAAAAACACCCGTTATCACGGGTCGTAATTACGACCCGAAATAGCGGGCCCATAGACTTCTGTTAGCCACGGGTACCTTCCCGTTTTCTCACGGGAAGGTGCCCGTGCCGTTAAAAAGATAGAACATGTTCTATTTTTTTATTTTACGGGCCGTGCTCGTAATTACAACTCGTAATTACGAGCACGGCCGGCCACGGGCAGCCGGCCGCTTTTGCGAGCCGTGCTGTCATTATAAAGTATAGCAGCACGGCCCGTAAAATAGAAAAATAGAACATGTTCTATTTTTTTAACGGCACGGGCACCTTCCCGTGAGAAAACGGAAAGGTACCCGTGGGTAACAGAAGTCTATGAGCCCGTTATTGCGGGTCGTAATTACGACCCGCAATAACGGGTGTTTTTAGGGTCGTGTGCATAATGGGAGCACGGCTCGGAAAAACGAATGGCTGCCCGTGCTCATCTCCTGAAATACTCTGTGCTGCCTTAAACTCTGTGGACAGGTCAGGATCCTGTTTCTTTTAAATGCTGCTAGGGAACCCGCTCGATCCACTATATAAGGCTACGCTACAGTGCAGCATTTAAAAGAAACAGGATCCTGACCTGTCCACAGAGTTTAAGGCAGCACAGAGTATTTCAGGAGATGAGCGTGCAGATTCAGTGCTGCTGTGAACTCTGCTCTTACCATTACGTAGCTCTCAGTCTGTTACCTCTCCTCCACTCCTGTCCTCAATAACACCTTCACATGATTGGCAAGTCACCACGTAATGGTAAGAGCAGAGTTCACAGCAGCACAGAGTATTTCAGGAGATGAGCGTGCGGATCTTGTGCGGGGTGGTGACTTGCCAATCATGTGAAGGTGTTCTTGAGGACAAGAGTGGAGGAGAGGTAACAGACTGAGAGCTACGTAATGGTAAGAGCAGAGTTCACAGCAGCACAGAATATTTCAGGAGAGGAGCGTGCAGATTCTGTGCTGCTGTGAACTCTGCTCTTACCATTACGTAGCTCAGTCTGTTACCTCTCCTCCACTCCTGTCCTCAATAACACCTTCACATGATTGGCAAGTCACCACCCCGCACAAGATCCACACGCTCATCTCCTGAAATACGCTGTGCTGCTGTGAACTCTGCTCTTACCATTACGTGGTGACTTGCCAATCATGTTAAGGTGTTCTGGAGGACAGGAGTGGAGGAGAGGTAACAGACTGAGAGCTACGTAATGGTAAGAGCAGAGTTCACAGCAGCACTGAATCTGCACGCTCATCTCCTGAAATACTCTGTGCTGCCTTAAACTCTATGGACAGGTCAGGATCCTGTTTCTTTTAAATGCTGCACTGTAGCGCAGCCTTATATAGTGGATCGAGCGGGTTCCCCAGCAGCATTTAAAAGAAACCGTGTTTGTGTATGTGTGTGTTTGTGTATATATGTGTGTTTGGGTATGTGTCTTTGTCTGTTTTGGTTTTTATATGTGTGTTTGTGTATATGTGTGTGTGTGTGTTTATGTGTTTGTGTATATATGGGTGTGTTTGTGTATATGTGTTTGTGTATATATGGGTGTATTTGTGTATATTTTTGTGTGTAGATGTTTGTGTGTGTTTTTGTATATGTGTGTGTGTGTATATGGGTGTGTGTATATGGGTGTGTGTTTATGTGTGTGTTTGTGTGTATATATGGGTGTGTTTGTGTATATGTGTTTGTGTATATGTGTGTGTTTGGGTATGTGTGTTTTTGTTTGTATATGTGTTTGTGTATATGTGTTGGTGTGTGTGTGTGTGTGTGTTTAGATATGTGTGTTTTTGTTTGTATATGTGTGAGTTCGTGTATATGTGTGTGTGTTTGTGTTTATGTGTGTGTGTGTGTGTATATCTTGTTGTGTTTGTGTATATATGTGTGTTTGTGTATGGTTGTTTGTTTGTGTGTGCGTGTATATATGTGTGTAGGTGAGTAGAAGTATTGGTATTGTTCACATTGATAACTGTTTTTTTATGTTGTTGCAGATTTTGATGTACCGATTGGACTACATCTTCGATTCGTTGGACTACTGCGTAGATCTACGTTTTTTCAAATTTTAATAAAATGGTTAACGAGGGTTTTGTTGGGGATTTCTTATTTCAATAAAAAAGAATTGTCTTTGTGTTTTTTTTTAAACTTTATTAGTGCCTAGATAATGGCAGTTGGCTGATTGACAGCATCCATTATTAAGGCGGTACTTAGTGTTAGTCGGTGCAGAGGCTAGCACTAACCACCCATTATTACCCCGGTACCCACCACCACCAGGGGTGCCGGGAAGAGCTTGGTACGATCCAGTATCCGACCAGCTGTTGTGATGGTCGGGTACTGGGGCGGCCGTAGGCTGGTATTATGAGGCTGGGAAGGGCCAAAATCAGTGGACCTTCCCACCCTTGTAATGCTAGGCTGCTGCTGCTGTGTCGTATCGGGCTGGTTATAAAAATGGGGGGGACCCCCACGTCGTTTTTTTTTTTGAATTTAACAAATTTAGCAATAGACGGGTCCCCCACATTTTTAATAACCAGCCATATACAAGGCCGCAGCAGTCTGGCATTACATGGGTGGGAAGGGCCACTGGTTTTGTCCATTCCCAGGCTAATAACACTGTGTTGTATGTGGCTGGTTATGATAAATTGGGTGGAACCCCATGTCTTTTTTTTAAAAAATAAATAAATAAATAAATAATTTAAAAAAATGACGTGGGGGTCCCCTCCCACTTTTATAACCAGCCAGATACAACACAGCAGCAGCAGCCTAGCATTACAAGGGTGGGAAGGTCCACTGTTTTTGGCCCTTCCCAGCCTCATAATACCAGCCTGCATCCGCCCCAGAGCCCGACCATCACAACAGATGGTCGGGTACTGGATCGTACCTGGCTCTTCCCAGCACCCCTGGTGGTGGTGGGTACCGGGGTAATAATGGTGTTTAGTGTTAGCCTCTGCACCGGCTAACACTAAGCCTCGCCTTAGTAATGGATGTTGTCACTCAGACAGCGGCCATTACTAAAGTGGTAGTAATAAAGTTTGAAAAGAAAAAGACAAAGATATAGATAAAATATTTTATTGAAATAAAGCACCCCCAACACAACCCTCATTAACCATTTTATTGTAGAAAAAAAACGTAATCTAAGTAGTCCTCGAAACCGACATAGTCCAAACACCAAACCTGTAAAAAAAAAAAAAATGAAATAAAACATGTCGTAGGCTTAGATTCAGTTTAATGTGTGATACTGACTGTTATACCATGTATAGAAGCCTGCCGTGAAGTTGACTTAGATACAGGGCACCAGCAGACAGTATCATACATGGCCATACAGACATATATACAAACAAACATACATGCAAACATACATACATATATACAAACATACATACAAGCATGCACATATATGCATGCAAATATACATACATGCAAACATACACACATATATACATGCAAACTATCATACATACATACATGCATACACACACCCATGAAAACATACATACATAAAAAACATGCAAAGATACATACATACATATAAACAAGCATGCACAAATATACATGCAAACAAATACATGCAAACATAATTACATACATGCACATATATATATATAAACATACATGCAAACATACATGCAAAAATAAAAACATGCAAACATACATACATGCACATATATACATACATACATGACAACATACATACAAACATACATGACAACATACATACATGCAAACATACATACATACATGCAAACATACATGCAAACATACATACACACATGCAAACATACACACATGCAAACATATATACATGCACATATACATACAAACATGCACATGTATACATACATGCCAACATACATGCAAACATACATGCACATATATACATACATACATACATGACAACATACATACATACATGCAAATATACATACACACATGCACATATATACATACATGACAACATACATACATACATGACAACATACATACATGCCAGTAGTATACCTACATGAAGAACACCACGAAAGAAATTCCCCAGATACATTTATCGCAGTCACAAAATCTGACCCATCACATAATAACCCATGGGGAAAGACGCATGGTAATAACGGTGAACCCGCTGATTAATTACAAAAACCTATAAATCGGAGTCTGACACACCAAAAATAACTTTAAAATAGAAAATTTATTGAATACATCTAAAAAATGCCACAAAAGTTAAAACAGAGATGATATCCACAATACAGAAAGACAACCAGATTAATTGTATATAATAATTCCAGATATATGGGTAAAAGGCAACACTGTTCAGATACAGGAATACATCCACAGTGGGTTACAATTGTGTAGCGTCATATACATATTCTGATACATTCACCAGCAAAATGGGCTATTCAGCACATAGGGCAAAACTCCCCCGTATGTATCTCTTTCACATTTTTAAAGTATAAATTAAGTAAGCATCAATGAGTAACGTACAAAAGTATAAATACCCCTGAATAAGGCCAGATGCAAAAATCAGTAAAGAAACAATACAAATACTAGTACCATGCACAAGTAAAATACATGGCTCAAATTTAAACAAGTGAAAACAGACACATGAAATACGAGCAGGGCAATAGCTGTAATGTCAGCCCCAGTTACAGACACTCAAACACCCATTAGATTAGATATGGTAGAAAAAAGCTTTTGCTGGAACACAGACATATGCTGGAAGCGGAGTTCATACCCATTGTGACAGGTCACCGTCTCTGGTGTCAACCCCGACGCGCGTTTCGGCCCGGAAGCCTTCGTCTGGGGGTCAACATACATACATGCCAACATACATACATACATAAATGCAAACATACATACATACATACATATATATATATATACACACATGCAAATATACATACAAACATGCATACATACATACATGCAAACATACATTCATGCAAACCCACATACATACATTCATGCAAACATACATACATACAAATATACATACACACATGCACATATATACATACATACATGACAACATACATACATGACAACATACATGCAAAAATACATACATGCAAACATACACACATGCAAACATACATACATGCAAATATATACATGCAAATATACATACAAACATGCACATATATACATACATGCCAACATACATGCAAACATACATGCACATATATACATACATACATGACAACATACATACATGCCAACATACATACATACATACATACATGCCAACATACATACATACATACATACATGCCAACATACATACATGCCAAAAAAAAAAAATAATACGTTCGTACCTACTTTCCTCCTGTCCGGCCTCCAGCGATGACGTTTCATCCATGTCGCCGCTGCAGCCTGTGATTGGCTGCAGAGGCGGTCACGTGGGATGAAGCGTCATCCTGACGTGCGTGACCGCCACTACAGCCTGTGATTGGCTGCAGCGGCGAAAGGGATGAAACGTCATCGCTGGAGGCCGGACAGGAGGAAAGTAAGTACGAACGTATAATTTTTATTTTTTTATTACATTTAAATTGTATTTTCCGCGCGCCGAGCATGTACTGTCAAGGTTGCTGAAAGAGTTAGTGCAGCCCATTAACTCTATCAGCACCCCGGACAGTAGCATGCTCGGCGCACGGAAGTGACAGGTTCGGTCAGAACTAGTTCGGTCCGAACCAAACTTTTTTGTGAAATTCGGCGAACTAGCCGAACCGAACTTTTGATAAGTTCGCTCATCTCTATTCATGAATGATTTACCAGTATGTAAAGTTTTGCATTGCAAATTTTGTTTTCAGTATCCTGCTGCAAAATATGCAATTTTGACACCTTTTTTGCCAGGTGCATTTTAAACAGCTGCTCCAAATTTACTTCATTGACTCCTAGGGTATGTTCACACGCTGAGTCAAAAACGTCTGAAATTACGGAGCTGTTTTCAAGGGAAAACAGCTCCTGATTTTCAGGCGTTTTTAAGCTGAAAATGAAGCTTTTTTCAATTTGGAGCTTCTTTTGAGGCGTTTTTTGAGGCGTTTTTCATAGTGTTCAATGGAAAATCAGCTCCAAAAAACTCCTCAAGAAGTGACATGCTACTTCTTTTTATGGAGCGTCTTTTTACCCTCCGCTTTTTAAAACAGTATCATAAAAAGACGCCCCATACGAACTAAATGCTGTTTTTCCCATTGATTTCAATGGGCAGATATTTGTAGGCGTCATCTTCCATATTTTAAGGCGTTTTTCGAGGCGTAAATGCCCCGAAATACGCCTGAAAACACTGCGTGTGAACATAACCTTAGGTTAAAAATGTTCTTGAAAGGAAATGTATTTATTAATCACTTCCAAATATGGAAATTGGACAAACAGACCACTTGGGAGAACAGTCTGTTAGGAAAACACAGTAAAAACATCATGTATACATGAATCCTAAATCCAGCTACAATACATTAGTACTGCCACTTATGTAAAATATTGTATGTAAACTGTAATGAAAAATTTATTGATTGCTGGTTTTGAGCAAGTAGAGGAAAAATATATGACAACGCTTGGTAAATTTCAGCTAATCTTTATTTTTACTTGCTTTCAGGATGTATTCAAACTGTGCGGTTTTGCCGTGTTTTTTTGATGCATTTTTGGCATGCATCCGAAAAACGCACTGAAAAACGCATGCGTTTTTACAGCGATTTGCAAAGTTGCGTCAAATCGTGGTAAAAATGCATGCGATCTTTGGTCCTGTTTTTGGGCGAGCTGCAAAAAACCACGTCTGCAAAACAACACAGAAAAACCGTAACGTGTGAATACACCCTAAGGGCTTGTTTACACGAGCGTGTTATTCGTCCGTACGACGCGCGTGATTTTCACGCGTGTCGTACGGACCTATAATAGTCTATGGGGCCGTGCAGACAGTCCGTGACTTTTGTGCAACGTGAGTCCATTGCAAAAAACTCACGACCTGTTCTATATTTGTGCGCTGTTCGCGCATCACGCACCCATTGAAGTCAATGGGTGCGTGAAAACCACACATGTCACACGGAAGCACTTCAGTGCGAACAACGTGATTTGTGCAACAGCAGTGAAAAGGAAACGGAGTGTCATAATAATGGCGGCTGTGCGAAAATCACGCAGCCGCGCATCATATGGTGATGACACACGGAGCTGTTAAGTGCCTTTTGCGCATGCAAAATGGCATGTTTATTGTGTGCGCAAAACGCACACACTCGTGTAAACGAGGCCTTAGGGCAAAGCCACACGTGGCGGAATTGCTCTTGAATTCCGCTGCGGACACTCCGCAGCGTTAATCCGCAGCGGAGCCGTTTCTCCATTGACTTCCACTTCTATTTAGTAGGGTTCGTTTAGACGAAGCGGAAAATTCCACTGCCGAGCATAGGCTGCGGTGCGGAATTTGGTGTCCGCAGCATGCACTGGATGTTGCAGAGTTGTGGCGGACTGGTTGCGGACTCATGGCGGAATTTCTCCATTGACTTCAATGGAGATTCTAATTTCCGCAATGAAGTCCGCAGCTGTCATGCACATGTTATGTGTGCTGCGGATGCGTCTTGCTTTTTTGACATGACATTTCTTCATTCTGGCTGGACCTATGTATTTCTAGGTCTACAGCCAGACTGAGGAAGTCAATGGGGCTCCCGTAATTACGGGAGCGTTGCTAGGAGACGTCAGTAAATAGTCACTGTCCAGGGTGCTGAAAGAGTTAAGCGATCGGCAGTAACTGTTTCTGCACCCTGGACAGTGACTACCGATCCCAATATACAGCAAGCTGTAAAAAAAATAGAAGTTCATACTTACCGAGAACTCCCTGCTTCTGTCTCCAGTCCGGCTTCCCAGGATGACGTTTCAGTCTAAGTGACGGCTGCAGCCAATCACAGGCTGCAGCGGTCACATGGACTGCCGCGTCATCCAGGGAGGTCGGGCTGGATGCCGAAAGAGGGACGCGTCACCAAGACAACGGCCGGTAAGTATGAAATTTGTTTACTTTCACTAGGGAAAGTGCTGGCCCTTCTCTCTATCCTGCACTGATAGAGAGAAGGGAAGCACTTTTACCGCAGTCCGCAGCAGCTAGTCTGCATCAATTTACTGCACATTTTGGGCAGATCCGCAGCAGAATCTGCAACGCAGATTCTGTGCGGCATTGATACGGACAGTTGTGGAGGAAATCCGCCACGTGTGGGCATGCCCTTATAGTGTTGTATATATACACTTAACTTTTTCAATATCTTCTTCGAAATCAGGTAGAATATTTAGCAACATGTGTGTGAACATCACCAGCTCTTCTGCAGAAATTAGTGAATATTGACTTCACCTGCCAGGTACAGACATTTTACATTCACAAATCCCTGAGCAAATCCGTCTTTCTCCTATGAAATCATATAGGCTGATGGTGTATGCATCCATGGTTGGATAACAACATAATTGAATAGTATGTAGTATTTTCTATACAAAAGTTATTAAAAAAAATAACACATTTAAAATTTGTGTTTGCATATATTTTATTTTTGCTTCTTGTTTTGGACGCGTGCACAGTTCATATGATATGATGTTCAATGATACATTGATTAAACTGGTGAACCTTGTAATGGAGGAAATTTTTCAATTAAACTTGTTTCTGCTCCTTATAAATATGCCATGTTTACACTTTTTAACAATTTTTCTCTACTAAGCAAGTTAAAGTAGAAAATACCAATAAATATATTGTAAATAATGAAACATTATATGCAATACTGTATGGAAAAAAAACAATTAGGAAATTTAAATGTTATACATGCCCCAACTTGGTGGGGTTCTTTCTACAGATTTTGATATGAATTTCTTCTTTTGGATTACAGTTAATATTTTACTGTAATTTTGACAAATTAAATGTATGGAAAAATGTGGCAAAAGCCACGCCATGAAAAGCACATTTTAGGCCAGATTCACTTACAGTGGTTTGCAACGTTTTTAGTGTTTTTGTTTTATTTTTTTGCTTAAATCACCCAAGCCAGACGTTAGTTAAAAGTCTGTAATGAAGCAAATAATTATCTACATACATAGCGTTTTAGTTTGTGGCATTTTTGTAGCTTTTCACAAAAAAAAATGTAGGTTGGTTTAGGTAAATTTTTCTCCCTAAACTCCTCAATATAACTTAAAAATGCCAGGAAAAACACATGTACAAAATGACACACAAAATAAAAACCGAAAATTTCCGCTGCGGAAAAAAGCACTCATACTTACACCCTCCATCTTCTCTGCGCGTACTCCTACGATGAGGTTGCAGGCCATGTGGCGCTGCAGCCTGGGATTGACAAAAACGCAGCATACATTGACATGTTTCAGTATTAAATTCCGCACTACAAGTCAATTTATTATCATTTATGTTGCGTCATTTTTCCGCAGCGTGGGCATTAGATTTTCTAAATCGCATCCACTTTGCTGCCACTGTAAATGCTGCATCATTTCCTCACACGATCCTGTTGTGGAAATTCAACAGCATTTACGCTACGTGGGAAGCCGGCCTAAAGAACGCTTCAAATTGTTGGAGCTTTTTACATGTGTTTTTTAAATGTAGAACAAAAACCTTACCTAAACGAGGCCTATGACCACTTTCACATGGGCAAATTTTAGTCTGTATTTTCCCTCAGTATTTATAAGCCATAATCAGGAGTGGAATATAAACAGAGAAAAATTACAATGTAAAGATTTGCGCCTATTCCGTGTTTTGTACCCACTCCTGGTTTTGGCTTACAAATACTGCTTCAAAATAGTGATTAAAATACCGGCGTGTGAAAGTGGCCACAATGAAGCTAAGTTTTATTGTCCGTATTACGACGGCAACATTCAGATCTCCCAGGGTTCAACTGAACTTTAATCGCCATAGAAATTTATGGTGCTCTCAGTTCAGTTGACTTAAGCCGTGGGTGGTCCAGGTTTTGCAGCCATAATACAGATGTTTTCAAAGGCATGGAGCCTGTACGGTGGCACAGAGAGACCCTGCGGCTCTGCATTACATCTGTAAGGCACCATATTACAGTACTTTAATTGCATTAGATTATACAATTTCTAAACAGTATGTAACAAAAGAGAGTTTATCAAGCAGCACTAATGGCTGTAACGTCTATGGCCGCGGACCGTCGTCCTGACTTACCCTCTGATGGCCGCAGCCATGGACGAGTGAGTTCCCGGCGGCATCTCACTCCTGAGAGATGCCGGCACTCACTTCCTGGTCTGGTCACTGTCCAAGCAGGGCGCGCACAGGTACCCTTTCTGGACTATAGACATGGTATTGTACCTGTTTGGCCAGCTGCTATCTCAGGGAGCCACACCCTGTGCCGTGAAAATGGCATAGGGCTGGTGGCACATTGTCCCCTCTAAACAGACCCCTCTCCGGTCCTATAGTCTTCCATTTGTTGCTGTCAACAAATATATATTTACTAGCCTTATTTAAGCATGAAAAATGCCAGACTATACATAAAGGCCCAAAAAGTTGCTATGTTTTAGATGTTGGACTAATAAACATTTTTCTACTTCATACAAAACGTCAAGAAATGTTGAAAAGTTAGGTTTTGTCCACACCTCCGTTAGACTATGTTCACATCTGCATCGTTATTTAGTTTTTTCTGTTCCATCATAGGAACCGAAAAGAATAATAACGTAAATGACAGATCCGTCACATGATGAATGCCAATTTCACAGGACCCATTGACTTTAATGGGTTCCGTCGGGTTTTTGACATTTTCCCAGGCAAAATAGTAGTAGTTTTTTTGAGGAATCCCTCAGGATGAAAAAGCATAGTCTACTAAGCTATTCCTTCCTTAAAAAAAAAAAAGTATACTGACATATCCCAGCCTGATAGAGAACAAATCAAACACTCTGTCAGGCTAAGACATGTTTATCGTGTAAGTCGGGAGCTTTCCCGGCATACACAATAAGAAATGTGATCTGAAGGCGGCCTAACTTATTAAATACACTGTAGCAAGAAACTTCAACATGACCTTTTCAATATCTTTTCAATGGCTTTTGTTGTGTTAAGTGATAAGTTATCATGCTGTAGCAAGTTAAAGTTTGCTATTTCTGTATACATTTTGTTTTACATGTTGAGGGAGGATGTTCTGTATCTCTGTAAAATGGAGCACGTCACGTTTTATTTTTTTTCAAGTAAAACAACTCTATTTGCATCCCAGTGTAACCGGAGGCATAAAGAGGTACGGTATGCGCTCATAACAATCTATAAGAGCTTCATTAGGCCTCCTTCCCATAGGATATTTCTCTGGATTTGCAAACCGCATAAAAAAATGCATGTAAAAATGCCAGCGCTTATTAGGGTATGTGCACACACACTAATTACGTCCGTAATTGACGGACGTATTTCGGCAGCAAGTCCCGGACCGAACACAGTGCAAGGAGCCGGGCTCCTAGCATCATACTTATGTACGATGCTAGAAGTCCCTGCCTCGCTGCTGGACAACTGTCCCGTACTGTAAACATGATTATACTACGGGACAGTTGTCCTGCAGCAAGGCAGGGACTCCTAGCGTTGTACATAAGTATGATGCTAGGAGCCCGGCTCCCTGCACTGTGTTCGGTCCGGGACTTGCGGCCGAAATACGTCCGTCAATTACGGACGTAATTAGTGTGTGTGCACATACCCTAAAATGTAACAAGCTTTTTTTTTAATATATATATATATATATATATATATATATATATACATATATATATATATATATATATATATATATATATATATATATATAGTATTTATACATTGCGTTTTTGATGGCATCTTTTATTGCAAAAAATTTAAAAATGTGTTTTTTTTCTAGTGGATTTCAATTTTTGTAGAGAAGTCCATGGTAAAAACGCCAGAAAAAACACCATAACCAATGCCACTGAAAACAAAAACACCACCAAGACACCACAAACCAAAACTGAGTGTATGTGGACATTTCTTCCCCAGCAGCGTGATAGCAGAGCAGGACATGTTATGTTTAGCTCATGTTCTTTGCCATGTAATGTTTTTTTGTTTTGGCAGGACGGTTGAATGATGGTTGGCTCGCTAAGTACTAATTTGCTTTGACAATAAATGGCATGGATAAATGGCTCAAATGCCATCTTAGTTAGCCTTCTGCCGCTCCATACAGTGGGGAGGATGTTGCAGCGTAACTATGCCGCATCCTCATGCTGGGGTCGGCACTTACAATATGTGTCCAGTGTACAGGCAATGCAGTAAGAACAAGTTGCTGTGACAGTTGGAGCTGACAGCACGTGCTGAGGTCCAAAATCTGAGTGGTCCAGGAAGCGCTGTTTAAAGTGTAGGTGACAGGCAGGATGCTCCTCACATATGTGTGATGCATTTCTGTGGTCAATAGGTGATTGGCAGAAGCCTCCCCACGTGAGACAGTGAGAATGGAGCAGATCAGCACGAAAGTAGACAGGTGATGCCTAGTGCTAGGCCAGAGTTCTGTTCAGGACTACCCCTCTTGACTCTGTCCAACAAGTGTGATAGTCAGTCAGCTATCAAACGCCTGCCCGAAACACAACTTGTAAGAACGTTGCCTCTCAATTCTGAGAAGTGTTATGTTTCTGTGTTTTCCGATGTGACACAACATCGACCCGTGTAAAGGTCCATTCGTTTCTATGGCCGACGGACACCTTCCTGCATATTTATCGGAAGGTGTTCGTGCCGTGCCGTAGAAACTTGCTGTCCTATTTTTTTTATTTTACAAACCATGCTCCCATACTTTATAATAAGAGCATGGCCCGTAAATACGGACGGCTGTCAGCGGCTGTCCACGGCATGGTTGTGGGCATGGAGCCTAAGGCTGGGTTCACACAGAGTTTTTTGCAGGAGGAAAATCTGCCATAAAATTCATTTTGGAATTTTGAGGCAGCTTTTCGTCACTATTGTAAAGATCATTAATATGGTTCCAATAGATTACTATGGGCTGATATTGCACCTCTGTTGTGCCTCTGATTTATGGCAGAGGCACACAGAGTATTTCCTCTTGGATCTATATGAAATCCATGAAAAAATTTATTGTGGAATTCTGCATTTTGTATTATAGAAGTATTCTTCCCTAGAAGCATTTCTTATAGTTGGGCAATAAGGTGCACCTGCAGATCCATAATGCAGATCGGAAGCCTATATGTGCCACCATATAGGCTTCACTGTGTGCAGGAACTCTTAGGGCATGGCCACACGTGGCGGATTTCCTCCGCAACTGTCCGCATCAATGCCGCACAGAATCTGCGTTGCAGATTCTGCTGCGGATCTGCACAAAATGTGCAGTAAATTGATGCGGACTAGCTGCTGCGGACTGCGGTAAAAGTACTTCCCTTCTCCCTATCAGTGCAGGATAGAGAGAAGGGACAGCACTTTCCCTTGTGAAAGTCAAAGAAATTCATACTTACCGGCCGTTGTCTTAGTGACGCGTCCCTCCTTCGGCATCCAGCCCGACCTCCCTGGATGACGCGGCAGTCCATGTGACCGCTGCAGCCTGTTATTGGCCTGTGATTGGCTGCAGCCGTCACTTAGACTGAAACGTCATCCTGGGAGGCCGGACTGGAGACAGAAGCAGGGAGTTCTCGGGAAGTATGAACTTATATTTTTTTACAGGTTGCTGTATATTGGGATCGGTAGTCACTGTCCAGGGTGCAGAAACAGTTACTGCCGATCGCTTAACTCTTTCAGCACCCTGGACAGTGACTATTTACTGACGTCTCCTAGCAACGCTCCCGTCATTACGGGAGCCCCATTGACTTCCTCAGTCTGGCTGTAGACCTAGAAATACATAGGTCCAGCCAGAATGAAGAAATGTCATGGCAAAAAAGCAAGACGCATCCGCAGCACACATAACATGTGCATGACAGCTGCGGACTTCATTGCGGAAATTAGAATCTCCATTGAAGTCAATGGAGAAATTCCGCCATGAGTCCGCAACCAGTCCGCCACTGCTCCGCAACAGACAGAGCATGCTGCGGACACCAAATTCCGCTCCGCAGCCTATGCTCCGCAGCGGAATTTTACGCATCGTCTAAACGAACACTGCTAAATTAAAGTGGAAGTCAATGGAGAAACGGCTCCGCTGCGGATTAACGCTGCGGAGCGTCCGCAGCGGAATTTAAGTGAAATTCCGCCACGTGTGAACCCAGCCTTAGGCTGGGTTCATGGTGGCATAACAACTAAAGCCAGGGGCGTAGCTAAAGGCTCATGGGCCCCGATGCAAAAGTTCTTATTGGGCCCCCCGCCCACCGCAAACTTCTCATGGCCGATGGCCCGCATCTTTCAGCTGCATCGCTGGGTCTCCTAAGTGACCAACAATGCAGCACTTGCAGCCAGGGGCGTCACTAAGGACTTAAAATGTCAGGGGAAATAGCATATACATATGTGTCCGGCCCCAAAAAAATGTGTGTGTAGGAGACAGCATAGCATATCTATAGCACTACGACCCTATAAACTATGGATAGGATTAGATACATTGGCTCAGCAGACAGTATCACACATGATAGGATTAGATACAGTGGCTCAGCAGACAGTATCACACATGATTGGATTAGATTACAGTGGCTCAGCAGACAGTGTCACACATGATAGGATTAGATACAGTGGCTCAGCAGACAGTATCACACATGATAGGATTAGATACAGTGGCTCAGCAGACAGTATCACACATGATAGGATTAGATACATTGGCTCAGCAGGCAGTATCACACATGATCGGATTAGATACAGGACTCAGCTTGCTGACATTGCGGCTCCAGCACTGGACCCAGGAAAGGTAAGAATAATAATTTTGCTTCTTTATGTGTTACTGATTATTTTTGTGTTTTTGTGTTTTTTTTACAGGTTCGGTTGTTGGACTTTGGATACGAGGACTTCAATGACGGCATTTTTTTATTCTCAATAAAATGGTTAATGGGGGTTGTGTTTTTTTATTTCAATAAAATATTTTTTCTATGTGCTTGTATCTGTTTAAACTTTATTATCACCGCCTTGGTAATGGCCGCTGGCTGATTGACAACCTCCATTGCTAAGGCGGGGCTTAATGTTAGCCGGTGCAAAGGCCAACACTATCCCCCATTATTACCCCGGTACCCACCGCCACCAGGGGTACTGGGAAGAGCTGGGTACGAACCAGTACCCGTCCATCTGTAGTGACGGGCATGCACCGGGGCGGCCGCACGCTGGAAGTATTAGGCTGGGGAAGGCCAAAAACAGTGGCACCTACCACCCTGGTAATGCTGCCTGCTGCTGTGTTGTATCTGGCTTGTTATGAAAATTGGGGGGGGACCAGACATCGTTCTTTTCAATTATTTTTTTTTTATTTTTTTTTAAATGTAGTGGGGTTCCCCCCATTTTTCATAACCAGCCAGATATAATAAAGCAGCAGCAGCCTAGCATTACCAGGGTGGGAATGGCCACTGTTTTTGGCCTTTCCCCTCCTGATAATACCAGCCTACGGCCACCCCAGTGGCCGACCACCACTACAGGTGGTCAAGTACTGGATGGTACCCGGCTCTTCCCTGCACCCCTGGTGATGGTGGGTACCGGGGTAATAAAGGGGTTAGTGTTAGCCTCTGCACCGGCTAACACTAAGCCCCGCCTTAGTAATGGACGCTGTCAATCAGCCGGCGGCCATTACTAAGGCGGTAGTAATATAGTTTAAAAAAAAAACACAAAGACATAGAAAACATATTTTATTGAAATAAAAAAACCCACACAACACTCATTAACCATTTTATTGATAATAAAAAAAAACCCGTCATCGAAGTAGTCCTGGAATCCGACGTAGTCCAACGACCGAACCTGTAAGAAAACACACACAAAAAAAACCGATTAGTGACACATGTGTTAGGCTTAGATACAGGGCCCATGTGTGATACTGTCTGTGGGATCCTGTATCTAAGCCTACCACAAGGTAGGCTTAGATACAGGGTCCAACAGACAGTAATCTTATACAGTATAAGATTACTGTGTGCTGGGGCCCTGTATCTAAACCTACAGTGTGGTAGGCTTATATACAGGGCCCATCAGACAGGATCACACATGGGCCATGTATCTAAGCCTAGCATGTGATTGGCTTAGATACAGGGCCCAGCAGACAGGATCACATAATCTGTGATCCTGTCTTATGGGCCCTCTAAGCCTGCTACATCGTGGTCTTAAAGGGGCTGTCCAGTCCATAAACATTGATGGCCTGTCCTCAGGATAGGCCATCAATAGCTGATGTGTCGGGGTCCGACTCCTGGGACCCACCAATCAGCTGTTTTGAAGGGGCCGCAGCACTTGTACGAGAGTTGCTTCCCCTTCATGTCAATACTCGCTCACACTGTGAATCGCCGACACCGATTCACAGTGTGACCGGAATGAAGTGACCGGAATGAAGGGGAAGCAGCTCTCGTATGAGTGCTGTGGCCCCTTCAAAACAGCTGATTGGCGGGTCCCGGGAGTCGGACCCCGCCAGTCAGGGCAACTAATCTTACCTTCCTCTTCAGCCGCGGCGGTAGTTCTGTCCTCTCGATGTTGTGCGCGGCGCATAGCGCTGTGACATCATGCGCTGCACACAGCGCTTGATGTCAGGACCTCCGCTGCGATCCGGAACCAGGAAGGTAAGTACAGTCTGTTACTAAAGTAACAGGGGCCCGCGGCCAGAGTTACTATAGTAACTTTTTATTGATGTGGTGCGGGGGGCTGTGGGCCCCCCTGGCTTCGGTGCCCGGTCGCAATTGCGACCGCTGCAACCCCTATAGCTACGCCAGTGACTAAAGCCAAGTGTATATTTATTGGAAATTATTAACAGAAAATGTAGTGTGTTTCTATAGGCAACAAGTACCAAAGCTGTAAGTGTTGATATACAGCATGTCAATATCCACCCACTGGCAAGCAATGAAAATGGCCTAGCCATGGCAACTGTAAACAGTAAAACAAAATCAGTTGCAGTTTGTGCCCAGATTGTATTTATTATATCATTTGCAGGGAAGGCATACCGTATTTTAAAAGTGTAACATGATTGATGTTCTCTATGTTTTGATAACTACTATGTTTCAGTTGTCTAGAGTATCTATTTCTTTGAAGAGTATTGTTACAAAGGAATATGTCTATCATCTTTTTCATTTTTTGCCTCCAGAAATGTATTTCACCATTTAGTACTCACTTTAATGTATTGTTTCTCACCAGAGGAATGTTTTGAAATATATTTGTCATCTTCCCATTATTTATATTTCTTCCTTCAGATAAAACCTACTACAAAACGTATTTCTGTACAGTAAAGATATTATTAGATATTGTTAGGTATACAGTATTATTACCCTAAGCAGTTTACAATTTAAGATATTGACTTAGTGAGAAAGTGTCACTGTCACGGACGCGGGGTTTGTGGACCCACTAGGCCGCTCCGCCGTAGCGGGGAGGCAGCTAACCAGGTCACAGTCTATTTGAAAGTAAGATGGCAGACAGTAATGCTTAGGTACCTGAAATAGTCCGGGCGGTGGCTGTGGCTTCAGCACGGATGGAGGCAGGTGCGGAAAGTGGCGCCAGACGTGGCGGGCAGTATCCGATGAGCAGATGGCACTTGACATGGCAGAAGACACTTGACGGGGCAGCTGGCACTTGACGTGGCAGATGGCACTTGACGTGGCAGATGACACTTGACGTGGCAGAAGACACTTGACGTGGCAGATGGCACTTGACGTGGCAGATGACACTTGACGTGGCAGATGGCACTTGACGTGGCAGATGGTACTTAACGTGGCAGATGGCACTAGAACATGGGTAGGCACAGGAACAATGCGGAATACAGGAACAGTAACAGGGCACGGGTAACAGCTGGAACGGGAGACACTAAGGGACCATTTGCGAGATAGACAGGGAAAGACTAACAACGCTCAGGCAAGGATCAGAAGGGCTGGGGCATTCTTATAGAGCAGGAAATCATGTGGGTTAATGATCATTGTTTTCATGTGCGCGCGCTGGCCCTTTAAGAGCGGGCGCGAGCGTGCGCGCGCACCCTACGGGACCCCGCCGGACGGAGCTGAAGTGAGCGCTGGCATCTCCTAGGAGGGAAACGGAGGCCAGCGCTCACAGATCCATGGCTGCGGGCATCGGGAGGTGAGTGAACCCGACGGCCCGCGGCCATGGGCGCTACAGTCACCATGCGTTTACCTGGTCTTATCAATACCAACTCTAATCTCACAAGACATAAAATGTCTGGAAACCTATTGAAAATCAAATAGAGGGCCCAAATTAATCAAGGCTCCAGACCATACACAAAAATTAATTCAGACTTCAGACCCCAAAATGAATTCAAACCCCATTCCAAACCTTTGAATGAATACAGATCCCAGACCAGGCCCCATAATTAATCCAGACCCCAGACCAAACTTGTAAATAAATGCAGACCTCAGAGAAGACCCCAAAATTAATTAAGAACTTAAACCAGTCCTCAAAAAAGAGACCCCAGACCAGATCCCCAAATTAATTCAAAACAGATCAGAGGAAAAAAAAAATCAATTCAGACACTAGACCAGACCCCTTCATTTAATTACTGCTCCTTACTCTTAGGTCGTCAGGCCGCAAATCCGTGATGCCCAGAGGTGTAGAGGATCCAGGAGCAAGAAATATAAGTAAAATGAGGGCTAGAGAACAGCATAGTCACTGTAGTAACTGGAGCCCGTGTGGTCTCACCTAAAGAAAGCTCAAGAGGACCCAGTTACTACATTAACTCTGCTGCTTAGTAGCAATAAATGACATGCAAGCCCCTCTTTATTCAAATTTCAGTCGGTCCCAGACGGCAGTACCAGCCATACTGCCTGAAAGGTGGCTTTGGTTGTGATGCAACTGAACTAAGGATGCCTGTACATGTAATGGTTTTTATCATGTGGCGGAGAACCATCCAGCAAAAAACACACGTGGTTAACTATCCGCTTCATCTGTACTTGTCTTGCGGCTGAAACCTACATTGTGAAACCGTGACAATTGGTGGGAAAACTCCATGTGTTTTGCCACTCTGCAAAAAATGCTACATGTACAGGCACACAAGAGTAAGAGCATGACCAGACGTGGCTGAATTGCTCTAGAATTCCGCTGCGGACAGTCCGCTGCGGAAATCCGCAGCGTACATGTTTCTCCATTGCTTTCCACAGCTTTTTAGTTAGGTTCGTTTACACGTTGCGGAAAACTCCGCTGCGGACCATAGGCTGCGGTGCGGAATTTGGTGTCCGCAGCATACAATCGCTGTTGCGGACGTGTAGCGGACTTGTTGCGGACTCATTGAGGAATTTCTCCATTGACTTCAATGGAGAGTCAAAATTCTGCAATGAAGTCCGCAGATGTTATGTGTGTTGCGTAGCGTATTGGTTTGACGAACATGACATTTCTTAATTCTGGCTGGACCTATGTATTTCTAGGTCTACAGCCAGACTGAGGCCCCATGCACACTAACGTAAAAATGCCCGTAATCATGGGCCGTTATTACGGCACGGGCAGGCCCATAGTAGTCAATGGGGCTCCCATAATTATGGGTGACTACGTGTGTGCACCCGTGATTACGGGAGCATTGCTAGGCGACGTCAGGAGATAGTCACTGTCCAGGGTGCTGATCACAATATAGATCAACCTGTAAAAAAAAAAGAGGTTCCTACTTACCGAGAACTCCCTGCTTCTTCCTCCAGTCCGGCCTCCCGGGATGAAGTTTCAGTCCATGTGACGGCTGCAGCCAATCACAGGCTGTAGCCATTACATGGACTGCCGCGTAATCCAAGGAGGTCGGGCTGGTTGTCGAAAGAGGGACGCATCACCAAGACAACGGCTGGGTAAGTATGAATTTCATTTACTTTTACTAGGGAAAGGGCTGTCCTTTCTCTCTATCCTGCACTGATAGAGAGAAGGGAAGCCCTCTTCACCTGAATACGCAGCAGCTAGTCCGCATCAATTTAATGCCCATTTTAGGCAAAGCCGTAACAGAATCTGCAACACAGATTATGTGCGGCATTGATGCGGACAGTGGCGAAATAAATATGTCACGTCTGGTCATGCCCTAAGGCTGGGTTCACACGTGGCGGAATTTCACTTTAATTCCGCTGCGGAAACTCCGCAGCGGAGCCGTTTCTCCATTGACTTCCACTTAAATTTAGAAGTGTTCGTTTAGACGATGCGTAAAATTCCGCTGCGGAGCATAGGCTGCGGAGCGGAATTTGGTGTCCGCAGCATGCTCTGTCTGTTGCGGAGCAGTGGCGGACTGGTTGCGGACTCATGGTGGAAGTTCTCCATTGACTTCAATGGAGATTCTAAATTCCGCAATGAAGTCCGCAGCTGTCATGCACATGTTATGTGTGCTGCGGATGCGTCTTGCTTTTTTAACATGACATTTCTTCATTCTGGCTGGACCTATGTATTTCTAGGTCTACAGCCAGACTGAGGAAGTCAATGGGGCTCCCGGAATTACGGGAGCGTTGCTAGGAGACGTCAGTAAATAGTCACTGTCCAGGGTGCTGAAAGAGTTAAGCGATCGGCAGTAACTGTTTCTGCACCCTGGATAGTGACTACCGATCCCAATATACAGCAACCTGTAAAAAAATAGAAGTTCATACTTACCGAGAACTCCCTGCTTCTGTCTCCAGTCCAGCTTCCCAGGATGAGGTTTCAGTCTAAGTGACGGCTGCAGCCAATCACAGGCTGCAGCGGTCACATGGACTACCGCGTCATCCAGGGAGGTAGGGCTGGATGCCGAAAGAGGGACGCGTCACCTAGACAACGGCCGGTAAGTATGAAATTTGTTTACTTTCACTAGGGAAAGTGCTGTCCCTTCTCTCTATCCTGCACTGATAATAGAGAGAAGGGAAGCACTTTTACTGCAGTCCGCAGCAGCTAGTCCGCATCAATTTACTGCACATTTTGGGCAGATCCGCAGCCGTAATCCGCAACCCGGATTAGGTGCGGCATTGATGCGGACAGTTGCGGAGGAATTCCGCACGTGGGGGCATGCCCTAAGGCTCCAGGTTGCAGCAATGAACTGTCTGAAATGCATCCAAAAACCACGCCAGCATGCTGCTCGGTGCTGTTGTCAAATTGCTTGTTAATAGCTGTGTGGCGCACTGTTTGGCACGGTTGTCAAATTGCTTGTTTGTGGCCGTGCGATGTTGCGGGTAAAACTGCTCGTTACTTGCAAAATTGTGCAGTTATGCCGGTTTATTCATTAATGGCCGCACAATTTTGCAAGTAACCAGCAGTTATACCCACAACACTACGCGTCCATTAAAAAGCATTGCAGCCAGAACACTGCGATTCCGTGGGGCCTCACCCTTATTGGCCATTTGTTAATTGCCATTTAATACTTGGTTTGTCATTTAGCATACACTAAAGTATTCGATGCATATTAAAGACACTTTAGATGATTCAGTATTTGACCGACACTTAGGACACAAGTTGGGCTAAAAATATTGTATAAAATTATCCATTAAGTTTAATCTATTTTATCCCTTGTAATAAAGGGCCTAATTATTTTTCAAACTGAATTTTCCACACGTAATTAGGCAATTTACCAGATGAATTATTTTACATTGTTAAAAAGCGATACCATGACAAATACATTCTGTTAAAATGCAGACCTCCCTTTCACTGGCAAAATATGAAAAAGGCATAACACAAAAATTAAGAAATTCTGCAAGATTTTCATAGTGTAAAAACAAGGTAAAAGTCTGTTTACATGAGTTAAAGCCAACATTATGGACTGACTAGTCAGTCCCTATATATATCAGTTTCTATACTTCTGGCAGATTGGACGTAGAAAATATATTATTACTTAACGAAAAAGTCCCTTCAGTATAGTATTCTAGTGATGACTGGGCTTGAAAAATCTACACAGGAAGTAAATGTCTTATTTTTTTTTTCATTTTAGTTAGCACACATGGGAGGAGGTTGTTGAGCATGATTTTTTTTGCCTCCAATTAATGAAAGCTGTGTAGAGAACACGGATGTAGCCACCACTGTGGCAGGCAAGGGACCAAACACCTCAGTGGGCCCACCTCCAGTGTTAGGGTAAGTTCACACAGGGCAGATATGCTGTGTAAAAGTACACAGCATATTCGCATTGTGCACCGCAGGGAATTGTGACCAAAAAACCGCACCAAAATGTGATGCAGTTTTTCAACTGGAATGTCCAATGTGGAAAACTGGACCTAAAAGAAAAAAAGATTCATACTTACGTAGCCATGGCTGCAGCGGTCACATGAAACATCATCCCTGGAGGCCATCCAGGAAGAAGAAACACAGAATTCTGGGTAAGTATAAGGTTTTTTTCCTGAATTAATTTTTTTTGCGGGGGAATCACTTCTTTTCCGCCGCGAAAACTTCTGCTATTTGTTGCGGGTTTTACCACCCCATTAAATTCAATGGGGAAAACACGCAACAAATATGCAGCATTTACCCAAATACAATTGACATGCTTCGGATTAAAAAAAACGCACCGCAGATCAATTTCTGAGCGTTTTTGTCCGCTCAGCATTTATGCAGCATGTGGATGAGATTTGTTCAAATCTCATCCACTTTGCTAGACAAAGAGGTCAGCAGCACGTCACAGTCCCAGAGACTTATGGAAATAGTTTTGTTCAAATGAAGCATATATCCGGTGCAGGTCGTGTCAAGTCGTAGGCAAACCAACTCCAATGTAAGTGAAGAGAATAGAGAGGCCACAGCACATTTATTTTCAAAGTATCAAAAACTTTTATTCCACAATAATAAACAGCGACGTCTTTCTTACTAGGGTTGAAACGTCGCTGGTTATTATGGTGGAATAAAAGTTTTTGATACTTTTTAATACTTTGAAAATACGTGTGCTGCGGTCTCTCTAGTCTCTGTATGATCCACTTTGCTGCTACTGTATTATGCTTCGGATTTTCCGCAACAAATTTCATTGCGGAAAATCCTCAGTATTCGCGCTACATGTGAATTTACCCTTAAGGATATATTCACATGCAAAGTCAAAAACGGCTGAAAATTACGGAGCTGTTTTCAGAGAAAACAGTCTCTGATTTTCAGCCATTTTTGAAGCTAAAGATAAAGTTTCTTTTAAGTTGAAGCTTCTTTTGAAGGTATGTTCACATGCTGTGTTTTTAGGCGTATTATATGCCTGAAAAACACGGTAGCTGAATGCCTATACAAACAGTAGCATGTCAATTCCAGAGGCGTTTTTTGGAGATGATTTTCCATTTAACACAATGAAAAACACCTAAAAAAACGCCTCAATAGAAGTTTCAAATTAACTCCTTAACCCCTTTAGGACACAGCCTGTTTTGGCCTTGTGGACACAGATGATTTTTTCAAATCTGACGTGTCACTTTATGTGGTAATAACTCCGGAATGCTTTTACCTATCCAAGCGATTCTGAGATTGTTTTCTCGTGACATATTGTATTTTATGTAAGTGAAAATATGTGGTCGATAAATTCAATATTTATTTTTGAACAACTTCAAATTTTAGCAAAAATGTGCAAAAATTAGCATTTTTCTAAATTTAAATGTATTTGTTTGTAAAACAGATAGTAATACCACACAAAATAGTTACTAGTTAACATCCCCCATATGTCTACTTTATGTTTGCATCTTTTTTTTCACGTACTTTTATTTTTCTAGGATGTTACGGGGATTAGAACTTTAGCAGCAATTTCTCATATTTTCAATAAATTTTCAATAGGCCATTTTTTCACGGACCAGTTCAGTTCTGAAGTAGCTTTGAGGGCCTTATATGTTAGAAAGTCCCCATAAATCGCCCCATTTTGAAAACCGCACCCCTCAAGGTATTCAAAACCACATTCAGAAAGTATTTTAACCCTTTAGGCGTTTCACAGGAATTAAGGCAAAGTAGAGGTGAAATTAACAAATTTCATTTTTTTGCCGAAATTCATTTGTAATAAAAAAAAAATCTGTAACACAGAAGGTTTTACCAGAGAAACACAAGTCAATATTTATTGCCCAGATTCTGCAGATTTTAGAAATATCCAACATGTGGCCCTAGTGTCCTAATGGACTGAAGCACCGGCCTCAGAAGCAAAGGAGCAGCTAGTGGATTTTGGGGCCTCCTTTTTTTAGGAATATATTTTAGGCACCATGTCAGGTTTGAGGAGGTCTTGTGGTATCTAAACAGTCGAAACCCCCAAAAAGTTACCCCATTTTGGAAACTACACCCCTCAAGGCATTTTTCTAGGGGTATAGTTAGCATTTTGACCCCACAGTTTTTTTGCAGAATTTAGTGGAATTAGTCTGTGAAGATGAAAATCACCTATTTTTCTGTGGAAACATATAATTTTTTCATTTTTACAAGGAATAAAGGAGAAAAAGCCGCCCAACATTTGTAAAGCAATTTCTCCCGATTACGGCAATACTCCATATGTGCTCGTAAACTGATGTTTGGACCCACAGCAGGGCTCAGGAGGGAAGGAGCGCCTTTTGGATTTTGGAGCGCAGATTTTGCTGGATTGGTTTTCAGTGCCATGTCGGGTTTGCAACGCCCCGGAGGGACCAAAACAGTGGAAACCCGCCAAAAGTGACCCTATTTTGGAATCTACACCTCTCAAGGAATTTTTCTAGGGGTATAGTGAGCATTTTGGCTCCTCAGGATCTTTTTTAGAGCTAAGGGTATGTGCACACGTAGTGACCAAAAACGTCTGAAAATACAGAGCTGTTTTCAAGGGAAAACAGCCCCTGCTTTTCAGACGTTTTTTGAGCAACTCTGGTTTTTCGCTGCATTTTTCGCTGCGGTTTCGCGGCGTTTTTTACGTCCGTTTTTGGAGCTGTTTTCATTGGAGTCTATGAGAAAACAGCTCCAAAAACGTCCAAAGAAGTGTGCTGCACTTCTTTTTACGAGGCGTAATTTTACGCGTCGTAATTGCCGTACGACGCGTAAAATTACGTGTTGTGGGAACAATATAGCGTTATACCCATAGAAAGTAATGGGTAGATGTTTGACAACGTATTTGAGACGTATTTTCAGACGGAAAACGAGGCATAAAACGCCTCGTATACGTCTGAAAATAGGTCGTGTGAACCCAGCCTTAGGTGACCAAAAAACAGCGATTTTGGCGCTTTAAATTCTTTATTTATTACAGCGTTCACCGTGGGCAATAAATTACATTTTAATTTATTCTGCCGGTCGGTACGATTAAGCCGATACCATATGTGTATCGTTTTTTTTTACGTTTTGCAGCATTTGCACAATAAAATTAAGTTTCTATAAAATAATTTATTTTCTGAGACACGCTATTCTGAACCGTAACTTTTTTATTTTTTCGTCAAAAAAGTTATGGGAGGTCTTGTTGTTTGCGGGACGGGTTGTAGTTTTTATTGATACCATTTTGGAGTAAATGCGACTTTTTGATCACTTTTTATTCTATATCTTGGGAGGGGTGGTGACCAAAATATACTGATGCTGACAGTTTTCCGTTCACCGTGCGGAAAAATGAACATTATAGTTTCATAGTTTGGGTCGTAACGAACACGGTGATACCAAATATGTGTACTTTTTTTTAACGTTTTCATTTTTTCCCTATAATAAATGACTTATTATAGGAAAACAAAACCTTTTATTTTTACACTTTTATGAAACATTTTTATTAACTTTTTTTACTTTTTACACTTTATATTTTTGTTTATTAACTTTTTTTTTACTTTTTATGCTTTATTTTTTTGACCTGCAGCTCTGATCGCTGCTAGAATACATTACACTACCTAGTTAGTGTAACGTATTCCAACTGTCAGTGTTACGTCACAGTCACTCTGACAGTTGGTCTACGAGGATCAGCAGAGGCTGATCCTCATAGGCTGACATACATGGCAGACCCGGAGGCCGTTTTCTGGCCCCCGGGTGCCATCACAAGCATCAGAAGCCCCCACGATTGCATGGGGGCTGCTAATGCGCTACAAACTTGCTACATGCGGAGATCGCAATCGAGCCCCGCATGTAACGGGTTAATTGCCGAAATCAGCGGCGATGAGCCGCTGATCGGCAACACTGGAGTGTCAGCTGTCGGGGACAGCTGATCTCCAAGTTCCCAATGCACACCTTGTCGCCGACAGTGTGCATCGGGAACAACACAGTCACTTCCTGTCACTCTGACAGGAAGCCTATCAGGACCAGCCAAAGGTTGGTCCTGATGGGCTTCCGTCCATGGCAGACCCGGAAGCCATTGTTTGGCTTCCGTTTGCCATACTAACTATCGGCAGACCCCGCGATTTCGGACCGGGGTCTGCCGATATGCTAGAAACCCCTAAAATTCGGCGATTGCAACAGATCGCCGAATTTAAGGGGTAAATTCACCGAAATCAGCGGCAAATGACCGCTGGCCGGCAAGAGGGGAGTGTCAGCTATCGGCGACAGCTGACCTCCCGGTTCCCGGTGCACACTGTCGCCGACAGTGTGCACCGGGAAAAACTCAGTAACTGTACGTCCTCGTGCAGGAAGTAACCTCCCGCAACGACGGACAGTTACGTTCTGGTGCGGATAGGGGTTAATGACCAAGCCATTTTGCGCGTTAATGACCAAGGATTATTTTTTGATTTTTCACGGTTGCATTCCAATAGTCGTAACTTTTTTTTTATTCCGTCAACATAGCCGTATAAGGGCTTGTTTTTTTGCGGCACGAGTTGTATTTTGTAATTGTACCATTTTTAGATGCTTATAATATATCGATTAACTTTTATTAACTTTATTTTAGGAGAGAATTGAAAATAAGCAGCTATTCCAGCATTCATTTTCACATTATAAATTTACGCCGTTTAATATGCAACGTAAATAACATGTTAACTTTATTCTATGGGTCGGCACGATTACGGGGATATAAAATATGTAAAGGTTTTATATGTTTTCCTACGTTTGCACAATAAAAACCCTTTTAGAAAAAAATTACTTGTTTTTGCATCGCCGCATTCAAAGAGACGTAATTTTTTTATTTTTCCATCAATGTGGCCTTATGTGGGCTTGATTTTTGCGGGTCAATGTGTAGTTTTCATTAGTACTATTTTGGGGTATATAGGACTTATAGATTAACTTTTATTTAATTTTCTATGGGGAGAATGGGAGAAAAGAGAGAATTTTGCCGTTGTTTTTTTCGGGTTTTTTGGACGCCGTTCATCCGGCGGTTTCATTAATGTGCTCATTTTATTGTTCAAGTTGTTACGATCACGGGGATACCATATATGTGTATGTGTTATTTGTTTTGGCACTTTTACTAAATAAAACCACTTTTTGGGCAAAAAAAGTAGTTTTATATGATTTTGACTGTAACATATTTATTTTTTTCACAAACTTTATTTAACTGCTTTACTTTTTTGTTTTTAGTCCCACCAGGGGACTTTACTATGCAATCTGCTGATCGCATATATAATGCTTTGGTATACTTAGTATATCAAAGCATTATTGCCTGTCAGTGTAAAACAGGCCTCCGGCATGGCCTAACAGGCATTTGCTGAAGACAGACCTGGGGGTCTTTGTTAGGCCCCCGGCTGCCATGGAAACCCGACGGCGACCCGCGATTTCTTTGCGGGGGCGCAGATGGGGTGACAGAGGGGGCTCCCGCCCTCTGTCAAACACATTAGATGTCGCTGCCGCTATTGACAGCAGCATTTAATGGGTCAAACTGCCGGAATCGGAGCGCGCTTCGATTCCGGCAGTTGCAGCATACACAGCTGTGTATAACAGCCGTGCTCCTGCCGCTGATCACGTGGGTACACTGCCAGTACCCGCGCGATCACAGGACGGATATATTTTTTACGGACATTATTAGAGCTGTTTTTCTATTGAGACAATGAAAAACGGCTCCGAAAATGGCTCAAGAAGTGACATGCACTTATTTTTACGGGGTATTTTTTTACCCGCCGTTTTCTCAAACGACCGCGTAAAAAAAACGCCACTTCAGAACGAAATGCCGTTTTTCCCATTTAAATCAATAGACAGATGTTTGGAGGCGTTTATCTTCCGTTGTTTCAGCCGTTTTTCAAGGCGTACATACCCTTTGCGTGTGAACATACCCTGAGGCTTCTTTTGAGGCATTCGTTGAGGCTTCTTTTGAGGCGTTTTTCATTGTGTTCATTCTGTAAGGGTATGTTCACACTGCTTATTTTCGGACGTTTTTCGGGCCGTAAACGGCCGAAAAACGTCCGAAAAATCGGAAGCGGAATACCTCCAAACATCTGCCCATTGATTTCAATGGGAAAAATGGTGTTCTGTTCCGACGTTTGAAAAACGGACGCGTAAAAATACACCTTCAAAAAAGAAGTGCATGTCACTTCTTGAGCCATATTTGGAGCCGTTTTTCATTGACTCCAAAAATGGCCGTAAAGAGAAAAACGCTAGTTAATTAAAAAACGTCTGAAAATCAGGAGCTGTTTTCCCTGCTAGTGAAAATTGTGTCCCAAAATGTTTATTATTTTATGTAATATGTAAATTAGCCTATACTTGACAAGTGGGTGTCAACAGCAGCGGCAGTGGTGTTCACAGTGGTGTGTGCACCTATTTCACGTTTTGTCTTAAGCCCCCAGGGTCACTTGTGACACCACTGATAGAATAAGATAATTAACATACTGTTAGGGCGGGTTCACACATGGCGGAATTGCACTTAAATTCCGCTGCGGACACTCCGCAGCGTTAATCCGCAGCGGAGCCGTTTCTACATTGACTTTCACTTTAATTTAGCAGTGTTCGTTTACACGATGCGTACAATTCCGCTGCGGAGCATAGGCTGCGGAGCGGAATTTGGTGTCCGCAGCATGCTCTGTCTGTTGCGGAGCAGTGGCGGACTCATGGCGGAATTTCTCCATTGACTTCAATGGAGATTCAAAGTTCCGCAATGAAGTCCGCAGCTGTCATGCACATGTCATGTGTGCTGCGGATGCGTCTTGCTTTTTTTACTTGACATTTCTTCATTCTGGCTGGACCTATGTATTTCTAGGTCTACAGCCAGACTGAGGAAGTCAATGGGGCTCCCGTAATGACGGGAGCGTTGCTAGGAGACGTCAGTAAATAGTCACTGTCCAGGGTGCTGAAAGAGTTAAGCGATCGGCAGTAACTGTTTCTGCACCCGGGACAGTGACTACCGATCCCAATATACATGTATCTGTAAAAAAAAATGAAGTTCGTACTTACCGAGAACTCCCTGTTTCTGTCTCCAGTCCGGCCTCCCAGGATGACGTTTCAGTGTAAGTGACGGCTGCAGCCAATCACAGGCCAAGCACAGGCTGCAGCGGTCACATGGACTGGCGCGTCATCCAGGGAGGTCGGGCTGGATGCCGAAGGAGGGACGCGTCATAAAGACAACGGGCGGTAAGTATGAATTTCTTTTACTTTCACTAGGGAAAGTGCTGTCCCTTCTCTCTATCCTGCACTGATAGGGAGAAGGGAAGCACTTTTCCCGCAGTCCGCAGCAGCTAGTCCGCATCAATTTTCTGCACATTTTGTGCAGATCCGCAGCCGTAATCCGCAACCCGGATTAGGTGCGGCATTGATGCGGACAGTTGCGGAGGAATTCCGCCATGTGTGGTCATGCCCTAACGGCTGTCTCCTGGCCAGCGCCGCTGATCTTCACGGGTTTCTTCTACTGGCAGTCTTCAAGTCCACCGCTGCTCACTTCCTGCCTAGACCACTCATCTGCTAGGGCGCGAGCACTGAGCCTTCTCCTCTTAAAGGGCCACCGCACACCAACATTACACCCAGCTTTCTCAGCCTATAAAAGGGTTTCGCCAACTTTTCTCCAATGCCTGGGCAATAGGTTCATCCTAGTTTACTAGTGATACCTTGTGTTATACTTTGTTGGATTTCCTGTAATTGACCTCAGATTCTACTTTTGGCTATCCTTGCCTACCCTGACCTACTGCTTGTAACCCGTAATGAACCTCGGATACCTAGCCTTTTGCTCTACCAACTGTGAGTCCCCATTTGCCGCCTGCCCTGACTTCTGATACACCTGACATTGCATACGTCTGCTTTTACTGTACCACACCTGTTTACATTGGCCGTCGCCAAGGGAGACTACCCTGGGGGTAGTGACGTGGGGTTCCCCAGCAGCAAAGTTTAGATCCCTGTATGGGGGTTAAGCGGTGAATACCTGGGGTTAACTTAGACTTCGCTACTAAGTGAGTTCACACCATCCTCTGCAGGCCCCATAACAGTCTCACTATCCACGGGGCTTGTGACGCATACAGCTGATATATTTTATGATGTGGGGAAAAAGTGGCATGAATCCAAGCGCCCATACACAAAGCTAAGTTACTGCTCTGTAGATCCTCTGAGTTGTACTGAACCATAGTTAAGCACCTATATAAGTGTATGGGCCCTTTCTGAAGCCCTGTATGCCTCTGATTTCATACAGAGGAATTAAGAGTTTTCTTCTGTCGGATATTGTATGTATCTGAAACAGGACAAAAAGAAAATGAGGCAGCACTACCAGATATTTGGATAAAGATCCTTTTATTCCACGTGCGACATTTCAGCTCAGTGTGAGCCTTTCTCAAACAAGTATGTATCTGAAAGATGTTGCACGTATGGAGGTGTTCTCCCCTGGACACATTCTTTTTAGGGGAGAATAGCTCCGTTAATACCACACCCAACAGAACCTGTACTGCAACCTCTGTGAGGCCATCAGTTTTCACAAAACAGTAGTTTTAAAAGATTGAACAGCAACAGCCTCATACATTTTGAGCAACTTGAATTAAAGACGGTCTTTGTATCTCAGGTCTAGATATGATAGCTAAGCAAAAAAAATTTGCTAACATTAGGTATTTAATTTATAAATATATAAAATTAATGATGAATGACATGGATTTGCAGTTTTCTTTGCTTTTTCATGTGCCTTTTTAGAGTTCTTTCATGTTAAAATAGAAAAGGATGCCCTCAAATGCTGCGAGTGAGTGAGTGAGTGAGTGAGTGAGTGAGTGAGTGAGTGAGTGAGTGAGTGAGTGAGTGAGTGAGTGAGTGAGTGAGTGAATAGCAAAATCGGATTTTTCCATTCCCCAATTGTTTTTTGGGGTGTTTTGGAGAAAACCTTTGTTTTTTGTTCAGAAGTTGAGTTTTGTTGAAATTGCAGCATGATAAAGGTGTGTTTTGTGTTTATTTTTTCTCATTGAGGCCAATTCTTACAGATGTCTATGCATTCAAATCTGGGATATAGATCAGCAATACATCCGTATTTACAGATCATAGAGCATCCATATTGCATTTGTATTTGCATTTGTCTTTACCATTTTCTAATGCTTAAGATAAATATGTATTTATGTAGAATTAGAGATTTTGAATAAGAAGACGTCTGCCAAACAGTAGTCTCAATGTTTAATAATTGGTTAGTAATTTAGAACTGAAATCAGCATAAATAAAAGGCATTTAAGTGAATGTTCTTATGTAACACAAATAAAATACTTATTGGCTGTGAATGCATGTTTTTTTCCTTTTAAGGCCCCATGCATACACTGTACTATGGCTTCATTTTATACAGAGTCATAAAAAGGCTCCAATTCTGTTCCATGGGTCCATTGCTATACCTCTGTAGTCCTTCGCTAGGGGAGGTATAGCGGAGGACATACAGGGGCTATATATTTATTGCTGACTTAGGCCCCATGCACACGAACGTAAAAACGCCCATAATTACGGCCCGTATTTACGGCACGTTTTTACGGGCACATGGACTTCTATTGGCCACGGGTACCTCCCCGTATGCTTACGGGAAGGTGCCCATGCCGTTGAAAATTATACAACATGTCCTATTTCAGGCCGTAATTACGGCACGGGCAGGCCCATAGAAGTCTATGGGACTCCCGTAATTACGGGTGACTACGTGTGTGCACCCGTAATTACGGGAGCGTTGCTAGGCGACGTCAGTAAATAGTCACTGTCCAGGGTGCTGAAAGAGTTAAACGATCGTCAGTAACTCTTTTAGCACCCTGGACAGTGACTACCGATCACAATATAGATCAACCTGTAAAAAAAAAAAAGACGTTCATACTTACCCAGAACTCCCTGCTTCTTCCTCCAGTCCGACCTCCTGGGATGACGTTTCAGCCTATGTGCAGCCTTTAATTGGCCTGTGATTGGCTGCAGAGGACACATGGACTGCCGCGTTATCCAGGGAGGTCGGGCTGGATGTCAAGAGAGGGACACGTCGCCAAGACAACGGCAGGGTAAGTATGAACTTATTTTACTTATTCTGCGGAAAGGGCTGTCCCTTCTCTCTATCCTGCACTGATAGAGAGAAGGGCTGCCGATTACTGCAGTGCAATTTTGCAGCGAAAACGTGCCCGTAAATACAAGTGGAATCAAGGTGAGACCGTACCCGTATTTATGGGCACGGGTCCATAAATACTGGTGCAATACGGGTCGAATATGTGTGACCAAGGACCCGTATTTACGCCAGTATTTACGGGAGGACAAAAATAAGTTTGTGTGCATGAGGCCTAAGGCATTCGATCTGCTTTGGGAAAGTGTTTTCTGATCTTACCAGGACATGATCTAATTCTGTACCTGATACTAAATATATAAGGGGCATGTATCAACTTTGTGCAGCGCTTTTCTGGCATAATTTGTGAAAATTTTCTGTCTAAGGATAGATTTATCATTCATTTGTGCCTTTCTCAATCACTGTCCTCGTCACTGGAAGGACTGAAAGTGAGTTAACTCTGCACATTTATGATTTTACTTTTTGTAAAAGTCATAATTTTTGGAGCAACTTGACTCCACCACAGAGGTGGCATACATTGACACAAAGGAACCAATGAGAGAAGGTGAGAGACACCACAGATAAGAAACTATACCTAAACTAAGTTACTCCAGTCATCCAGATTCCCCTTCCCTGCTCATAGTTGTCCAGCAACCAAAACTTATTTTTCACAATGTCACAAGGGTGTGTAAAAATAATAAAAAATCCTTACTCACCGATCTCCTGCCACTCCTGTCCCGAAGTTGCCCAGTCCCCCACTAGTCTCTAGTTCCAGCTGAAGTGATGACTTCCCTATACAGAGACACGTGTAGGAACGTCTGATTGGCTAGAGGGGTCACAGGTCCTGGTGGCGGGACTTCACTGCTGCAGTGAAAGTAGAGACCAGCGGGGGACCAGACAGCGGTGAGACGGATTGGTGAATATGGCTTTCTTATTACTTTTACACACCCTTCCAGGGAAAGTCACAGTAACATCACTGAAGCTTATTCTGGAACCCTCCTCCTCAATGTAACACTTCGCAGTGCTCCTGGCTGCAGGTTATTTAACTCCTGTAGCCAATTTTCTCTTTCCTCCCCCTTCAATATGTTAGCCCTCAAAAAGTTTCTTGGTCTCCTGTCTTCTACAGCCACATTTCTCTTCTCTCCTGGCCAATATAGAGTGTGAGCCTTTTCAAAAGATGGGTGACCCAGCGTTCACAGTCAAGCCACCAAGCCCACTTAAAAAAAACTGACAGGAAAGTCAGATTAGTTTTGTTTTTTGCGCTTTTGACAAGATGTGCCAAATTCACTATATACTGTGTGACATATACTGAGTGAATTTGGCGCAAATTTTACTTGCGCAAAATACTTATTTTTTTTTCCTAGACACTAAACTGTCTTCAACAAATCCTCTCACTTTCAGACAGTCATAGTACAGTAATAAAGGAAAGAAGGGGAGGTATCCTCCAGCTCACCTGACACAATGATGAGTGTCGCTGTCAGCGCCCGGATCCTTCGTGTCGGCACACGATACAGAAACAGAGGTAGCAAGAAAGTTGAATCCAGCACTTAGGTGGGGATAAAATGGAACAGTTTTCCAAGTTTAATGGTTTTTCTTTAAAAGTCCAATAGGGTATAGTCCTGGTGTGTGAACAATGGGGGAATATGATCCTTTTGAGCCTACGCGTTTCGGACGATTCCGACGTCCTTAGACTTGGCTGTAGTGTGATTCGAATCTGGCGCGCTGGCAAATTTAAGCTATGTCCGGAGTAACAGCTGGGTCTTGATTGCGTTCCAGGACTCAGCGAGTCACTTGGAACGCAGACCGGAAGTGGGGTGGTATTAGCGTTAGATGCGCCCACTCTCGTATCTAGTAAGTAGTAATTGACAAAGTTTAAATCTCGTGTATCACTTGTTTTATAATATTGAAGTTTTGAAACGTTAGCAGGGTACTAAATGTTGATGGAGACTTGTGATATGGATCGTAATTTGCGGTCAAATTCCGTATATCTTTATATGTGCGTTCCAGATCTCGTTGTCATATGGAACGCAGACGAACCATGAACAAGCCGGATCATGACGTGTCTGTCTCGAAGAGAAGTGCCATCCTGGTTTAACTATCCATGGTAAGTCAATATTTAATTTCTTAGGAATTGCTATGGATTTTGAAATGAGTGATACATTATTGGGTGTATTTGTTACTAATATATACTAGAGATGTTATAATAGCTAGTTACCATTTTGAGGGAAAAAGCATAATATTGCCATGATGAAGAAGGCCAGGTTAGAAGATACAGTGCGTATCTGAGATTCAATTACACTAATTTGAATCGGAGGATCAAAGAAAGGTGCAAAAATAAGGAAGGGTAAAAAGTGAAGGCTAAAATTGGTAATATGGGGGTATTGTGCATGTCAATTAGCATATGTTATGCATGCACCACAGGGGGTGGTTTTAGGATCATTAGTGACTTGGAGAAGCTCTGGTGAGGACAAGATGTTAAGTATGCTTTTTAATCATGTGGTGAAATTGTTATAAATGTGCACAGAGAGATAATGGACACTAATTACCTCACTGTTGGGTTAATATTGGAACACAAGTTCCTTTCTTAGGTTGAGGCCATCTGGAAATCTTGTTTTTAATCTGTAGATCCAGTAAGCCTCTCTTAGATGGGTTTTGTTTTTTATATCCCCTCCTCTCTTGGACAGATGAATCTTTTCAATAGCATAGCAACGAAAGGTTTTAGTTGCCCTGTTATGATGATATATGAAGTGTTTTGATGTGTTAGAGACATTAAGGATATTCGGATTTCTTACATAACTAAGGTGTTCCAGTATTCTAGTTTTTAATTTCCGATTCGTACAGCCAACGTATTTCAAATGGCACTCTGTGCACTCAATTACATAGATAACAGATTCAGTATTACAGTTAATGTAATTTTGGATGATGAATGTATCTGTTTGGGTAGAATTGCAAAAGTTTTTAGTGGGGTACGCATAGGAACAGACCTAGGGACGGTGCCTTTCGGGCTACTATTCTAACTCCTCCTGCCAGGATGGTGCGCAGACTGTCGTCCTCCATAAGAATCGGTAAGTATTGGTTTACTAGGTTCTTGATTTGGGAGAATTGATTACTCTGTTGGAGAATTAATGTGGGCTGACCACTGGTGGTTTGGTTAGGGATGGTTTTGCTATGGTACTCAAGTAGCTGTGTTCTGTTTTTTTTTTACATAATGTTGCTTGCTCTATTGAGTGACCATTGCGGATAGCCTCTTGTTGTTAGTCTGGATTTGATTTGTTCTTGTTCTAGTTTGAACTGGTTAGGGGAACTGCAATTCCGTTTCGCTCGATGCATCTCCCCCACTGGTATGGCCCTGATGGTTTGTTTAGAGTGGTTGCTTTTGGCATGAAGTATATTATTAGACGCTGTTGGTTTACGATATGTTTGAGTAGATATAATCTGACCTTCTTTGCCAGTTAATTTTAAATCCAAGAAAACGATATTGGTTATGTCATAGTTGTAAGTGAACTTGAGGTTACATTGATTATGATTCAAACTTTCCACAAACTTAGGGATGATGTTGATGTCCCCTTTCCATATGAGTAGAATGTCATCAATGTATCTACCGTACCACAAATCTCCATCAACATTTAGTACCCTGCTAACGTTTCAAAACTTCAATATTATAAAACAAGTGATACACGAGATTTAAACTTTGTCAATTACTACTTACTAGATACGAGAGTGGGCGCATCTAACGCTAATACCACCCCACTTCCGGTCTGCGTTCCAAGTGACTCGCTGAGTCCTGGAACGCAATCAAGACCCAGCTGTTACTCCGGACATAGCTTAAATTCGCCAGCGCGCCAGATTCGAATCACACTACAGCCAAGTCTAAGGACGTCGGAATCGTCCGAAACGCGTAGGCTCAAAAGGATCATATTCCCCCATTGTTCACACACCAGGACTATACCCTATTGGACTTTTAAAGAAAAACCATTAAACTTGGAAAACTGTTCCATTTTATCACCACCTAAGCGCTGGATTCAACTTTCTTGCTACCTCAGTCATAGTACAGGTACAGGTACATTTTAATATCTTTATTATGACAACATTTAGAAGTCCCGTGGTTTCACTTAACTAGACTCAGATCACAATAAGGTCATATCAGGGCCGATTCTAGCTTTTCTGCTGCCTGAGGCGCAAATTTAAATAGTGTCCCCCAGATTTTGAATATGGCCCCTACCTGTTCTACATCATACCAGCCTCCTCCAACTTTTGCGAATGCACCATTGCCTTGTACTCACCTGGCATGTGCAGTACAGCGATGAAGCCAAGCAGAGTCCACTTCACTGCACGGTGCGTGCCCAAGTAGTACAAGGCAATGGTGCATCTGAGAAAGTTGGAGGAGGCTCTAGTGATGTTGAACAACCAGGGGGTTGTCAATTAAGCATGGTAAGGTGAGTTTGGAGGCAGGACTATTTGAATCTTCACCGCCCCCCTTATAGAGTCCCCTGTAGACAGTGCACCACATAGAGACCCCTGTAGACAGTGCCACACATAAAGCCCACTGTAGACAGTGCCACACATAAAGCCCACTGAAGACAGTGCCCCACATATAGCCCCCTGTTGACAGTGCCCCACATAGAGCTCCCTGTAGACAGTGCCCCACATAAAGCCCCCTGTAGACAGTGCCCTCCATATATAGTGCCCTCTGTAGAGCCTCCTGCAGATACGTCCCCCATAGAGCCCCATGTAGATAGTTCCCACATAGAGCCCCTGTAGATAGTCCCCCCCATAGAGCCCCTGTAGATAGTTCCCCCATTGAGCCACCTGTAGATATTGCCCTACATAGATCCCCTGTAGATAGTGGCCCACATAGAGTCCCCTGTAGATAGTGCCTTACATAGATCCCCCTGTAGATAGTGGTTCCATAGATCCCCCTGTAAAAAGTAGCCCCTATAGATAGTGCCCTACATACAGGCCCCCTGTAGATAGTGCCCCACATACAGCACCCTGTAGACAGTGCCCCAAGTAAAGCCCCTTGTAGACAGTGCCCCACATAAAGCCCCCTGTAGACAGTGCCCTCCATATATAGTGCCCTCTGTAGAGCCTCCTGCAGATAATGCCCCGCATAGAGCCCCATGTAGATAGTGCCCACATAGAGCCCCTGTAGATAGTGCCCCCCATAGAGCCCCTGTAGATAGTGACCCCATTGAGCCCCCTGTAGATATTGCCCTACATAGATCCCCCTGTAGATTGTGGCCCCCATGGTGCCCCTTGTAGATAGTGCCCAACATAGATCCCCCTGTAGATTGTGGCCCACATAGAGTCCCCTGTAGATAGTGCCCTACATAGATCCCCCTGTAGATGGTAGCCCCTGTATATAGTGTCCCACATACAGCCACCATTAGATGGTGCCACATATATTGTCCCCCCTGTAGTTAGTGCCCTACATATAGCCCCCTGTACTTAGTGCCCCATATATAGCCCCCCTGTAGATAGGGCCCCACATATAGCCCTCCCTGTAGATAGTGCCCCACCTATAGCCCCCTGTAGATAGTGCCCCATATACAGCCCCCTTATGGATAGTGCCCCACATATAGCCCCCTGTAGATAGTGCCACAAATATTGCCCCCATGTAAAGGCCCTCCTGTACATAATGCCACTCACACATTTAAGAGAAAAGAAAAAAAACTTTGCATACTCACTTGATCCCGTTCCCACGCCATACTCTTGCAATGTAGGCGTGTTGTCTTCTGGGCAGGTCTGCACGGGCTGAACGATTCAAGCATCGTGGTAACGTCATTGCGCCGCTTGCGTCGTTGAATGGCGAGGCACCCTGCCAATCAGCGCCTTGCAACGACGCAAGTGGCGCAATGACATCATTGTGCAGCTTGCGTCATTGAAAGGCGTTTTTTAACAGGGTGTCTTGCCATTGAACGACGCAAGCAGCTCGATGACGTCATAGCGCTGCTTCCGTCATTGATAGGGGCTGAATAGCAGGGCATGGAACATGCCCTGCCATTCAGCACTTATGCAGCACTTATGCATGTAATTGTATCTGCGTCCTATAGATGCAGATACAATTATAGTGAAGAGGGGGGTGGCGACGGCCATCCCCTCAGAAAGGCAGCAGGCCACCGCCTGAGGCGAGAAACTCATCTTGCCTCATGGACAGTGCTGCTCTTGGTCATATAGCAATCTATCTCAATGGAACATTGAGATGTCTGGAAATAAGAGTCCGAAAATGGATGATAAAATTTGCCTGTGTTACAGCAGTTTGAGAGTCACTTTATTATTTTTATGTAAGCATATATGTATGTACACTTTATGTGTATAGTGGGGGAGATTTACTAATTTATTCCTGTGTCTGCATATAGAATATGTCGTAAAATATACCAAAATTTTGCGCATTTCAGGCTCATGTTTTAGACCCATTTGTGTAGCAAATGCACCAAAAAGAACAGATGCTTACACCTCATTAGACACTTTCAAAAGTGTCTAGACATATAGGTGTTGCTTTTAAAAAAGGGGCATGACTTAAAATGTGCAGGCAGGTGCCAAAATTGCGCCAAATGTAAACTTCGCTAACCAAGAGGTGGTATAAGGAGGAAAAAAGTGTCTAGCACGTCTAGCAAGAAGCACCAAATTTATTATATAACGTAACCCATTGGGATAAATTTGTCGCATTTTCTTACAGTCTGGTTTCAGTTAACACTAAATCTTAGATAGAATTACTAAATATACCCTTAATATTATTATTACTGCACTATATTATTATTATTATTATTATTATTATTATTATTATATACAAATAAGTTACATATCAAAATGGAGGCATATTGAGCAATCATGATAGCGGCAGAATATAAATCTGTATATGACCTTGCTTGTGATCCCTAGATGGATTCAGACTTATTTAAATGGCAGACAAGTGAAGCATGACTGCAAATTGTTAATACAAATTCTTGGGAGCATGAATATGAAGACATTTCAAACCGCTATGTCAGATCTTGGTGTCTGCTGAGTGGGAGACTTCTAAATAGCTTTGCAGAGTTCGGATTTTAAATCCGGTAGATTTAGAGAGAACACCACTTTATTACTAAATGCGAGTACATTCCTTTCTGTCTCCTAAAATACTTTGTTACATGCATGGCCATGTTCTTAAGAAGGAATCTGAAAGTTTTCTAGCCCCTCTTCTTGCCCTCTGCTAGCAGTTTTTTCAACCTGTAAATTCTCCTACAAATAAGCCGTGCTGCTTGTTTCGTGAAATATAATTATTTCTTCTCCAGCTATTGCCTTCTGAAACAAATACATTTTCATTGATATTCTGTTCTGCTGCACAATTGAAGCGCAAACAGATGTGAAAAGAGGAATGAGATAAAACAAAGCAGCCAGCAGAAATAGTTTATTTTTTTATTAGTCTTGATGAATTTCATTCTTTAATTGATCTCACTTCCACATTGCACGGAGAGAAGCAGCTGCTGTGTTCTATGTATCTCAGATGGATCATCATCATTACGTGCTCTCGCTTTAATAAACTGTCTTTATTTGACTCACATATTCTGCTGTCAGGAATAGTGTTTAACAACAAACAACATCTTTGGGTAAGAGCCTCAAGAAATAATTACAAAAAATAAATAGCTACTTGTATGGCTTATGTATTAACATATCACCAATGTTCTCTTATAAAATCTGTTATGCTACAACTATGGATACAAATATTCATTTCATAACATTGTTAAAGGAATACAGACCATATAAAGTACTAGTGACGTAACTATACCATGAAAAATATTAACAAACCTTTCTTTGGAGAATGTAGTAAGTTCGTCTAAGAATAAGGGTATGTTCACACGGCCTATTTACGGACGTAATTCGGGCGTTTTTGCCCCGAATTACGTCCGAAAATAGCGCCTCAATAGCGCTGACAAACATCTGCCCATTGAAAGCAATGGGCAGACGTTTGTCTGTTCACACGAGGCGTAATTTACGCGCCACTGTCAAATGACGGCGCGTAAATAGACGCCCGCGTCAAAGAAGTGACCTGTCACTTCTTTGGGCGTAATTGGAGCCGTTATTCATTGACTCCAATGAATAGCAGCGCCAATTACGTCCGTAATTGACGCGGCGTTCAAGCGCCTGCACATGCCGTTACGGCTGAAATTACGGGGATGTTTTCAGGCTGAAACATCCCCGTAATTTCATCCGTTACGGACGCCCTCGTGTGAACATACCCTAAGTGTTAAAATATAAGACTGGGTTCACGTATATAAATGTGTCTGGACAGTTGTTCTATGCCTGTTTCAGACATAACTAATGAAAAAGTTGTGCATTTTGGGTGGTCAGGCTTCTATAGCGAATAGAGTAACGATACATGCAATGTTTTTCTGTCTGTCACTCACAGCCATACGTCCGGCATCATAAGTAATGCCAAAAGACACAACACTGTTCCCATAGGAATATATAGGTTCGGTTTTGTCATCAGTTTCCCTCCAGCGTTTTTGTACGTCACCACAGAGAATCCTGATGGGATTGATGGACATATGTCAATAGAGCCTTACACAATTTTAAAGTGCATCATTTTTTTGCAACATTATTTCGTTTACGATAAACTTGCTTTGTCTGTCCATCCATGTTTATGGTTTGATATCGATCATGTTCAAAAGAGTGTCTTTTTGACATATGTTTAAATTTAGATTTAAAGAGGTTTTCCGACATAGGCAAAAATCGGTCAAATGTTGCGAAATGTTTAAAAGAGCCACTACTCATATGAATAATCCCTTTAAATTCTAGCGCAGTCTTTCCGGTGCTCCTTGATGACAGTGCTGCAGCGATTACATGCCCATATACCCATGTGATCGCTGCAGCCAATCACTGGCCTCCTCGGTCTCGTGCCATATGCCATATTGGAGCAGTTCATTGCTGCAGCAGTATCAACAATGAGTGGCGAGTACCAGAGCAGCTGTGCTGTAACGCCAGGGGATTTGTCAAGTTAGTAATTGTTTTGTTATTGTTTTATGGCCATTTCCATCCTTGGACAGGATTTTGCCAATCTCAGAAAAACCTGGATACTTTTTTGATTTGCTACAAAGAATAACTTAGGTTGCTATTCAGGAAAAGCATATATGCTACAGAATATTTTTTTTTTTTTTTTTTACAATGAATGTAAATTGTAGATTTATGCAGTATATATACAGCATATATTCCAATGAATTCTGACTGTCCTTATTGACATATAATACAGTCCATCAGGGTTTTTGTAATTTTTAGAGCAAGAATTCCGCTGAAAACCGTTTTTATTCTTATTTTCAAAATACCTGAACTGGTGACTGAAAACAAATAACATCAAAGTGAACAGAGCCTTATACACCCTTCACAAAGTGTTTTGGCCTTCCGTTGGAGGTATACGTTGGGACACCCATGAGGATCAGATGATCACCAGGATACCAGACACGGGTGCGTATCCCCGAAAATCGCATCGGGTGTTGTGAGATGCCGACCACATCCTCCACGTGAAGTCTCTGCTGCTAGTCCTGGAAACCGAAGAAATCTAAATGGACTACGGCACAATGGCGGATATCACTTTTTGATTATATATTTTTGATCAAGAGTATGTTCTTTTGATACTATATTTGTTTCTATGAATGAAATATATTTTGATATAAAGAAAAATTGACTGAGAAATATTTTTCTGTGCTTTCCTCTTTACAATACTGCAAATAAACCACCAGTAAAGAAGAGAAATAAGAAGAAACTCGTTTATGCCAAGGAATACAAGCAGTGAGTCATCAGACAGTGGAAATCTTATCCTTTAACCCCTTCCCGACCACCCCACGTAGATTAACGGGCTGCAGAGCTGGTCCTTGTGCAGAGCACACAGGCGCTCCGCGCAGCCTTAGTTCTGGGGGAAAACATCGGGTTGAATCACAGCGGTGATCCGAACCGATTAATCCCTTAAATGCGGCAGTCAGTAGCGACCACCGCATTTAAGTTGTTATAGCAACATCGGCACCCCGCTACACGATTGAGGGGGCCGATTGTTGCGTGGGGGGGGCGATTGCTATGGCAACCGGAAGCCTAACAAAGGCTTCCGGTCTGCCATCTATTGAAGGCGATTATGCCTCCTGTCAGTGTAAAACTGACAGGTATAATACCCTGCAATACATAAATATTGCAGGGTATTATAACAACGATCCAACAATTGTATCTTCAAGTCCCTAAAAAAAAAAGTTTAAAAAAGTTACAAAAAATGTACATAAGTAAAATGTCAAAATAATACAATTTAACCTTATAAAGTATTTTATTATTAGAAAAAAATGAAAAAAATAAACTATGCATAATTAGTATCGCCGCATCTGTACCGGCCTGAACTATAAAAATATAATGTAATTTATCCCGCATGGTGACCGCCATAAAAAAACTAATAAAAAAACGATACCGAGATCGCTATTTTTAGTCACTTCAGCTTCCAAATAATTGCATAAATAGGGATCAAAAGGTCGCATGTACCCAAAAATTGTACCGATAAAAACTACAGTTTGTTCCACAAAAAACAAGCCCTCACACAGCTTTCCCGATAGAAAAATAAAACAGTTGTGGCTCTTAGAATATGGCGACACAAAAACAAAATAATATTTTTAAAACCGTGATTTTATCAGGCAAACACCGTAAGACATAAAAAACCTATATACATATGGTATCACCATAATCGCATCGACCAACAGAACACATTAAATATGTCATTTATAGTGCACGGTAAACGCCGTAAAAAAAAGAATAAAAACAATAGAAGTTTTGACGGCCTAATTACACTAAATTCAGCAAAAAACCTATGGGGTCAAAATGCTCACTATACCCCAAGACAAATTCTTTTTAGGGCTGTAGTTTCCCAAATGGGGTCACTTCTCGGGGTGTCCACTGTTTTGGTCCCTCAGGGGCTTTGCAAATGACACCCGAAAACCAATTGAGTAAACTTGAGCCCCAAAAGCCAAATAGCGCTCCTTCCCTTCTGCGCCCTGTCGTGTGTCCAAACAGCAGTTTATAACCACATATGGGTTATTGCCGTAATCAGGAGAAATTGCTTTACAAATGTTGGGACGCTTTTTCTTCTTTATTACTTTATATGTATATATACGTTTTATTGAAAAAAATTGAGATTTTCATTTTTACGGACGAATTCCACTAAATTCAGCAAAAAACCTGTGGGGTTAAAATGCTCACTATACCCCTTGATAAATTCCTTCAGTGTGTAGTTTGCCAAATGGTGTCTTTTGGTTTTTTTTCCCACTGTTTTAGCCCCACAAGACGTCTTGAAACCTGACATGGTGCCTAAAATTTATTCTAATAAAAAGGAGGCCCCAAAATCTTCTAGGTGCGCCTTTGCTTCTGAGGTCTGTGCTTCAGTCCATTACCACACTAGGGCAACATGTGGGATAATTATAAAAACTGCAGAATCTGGGCAATAAATATTGTGTTGCGTTTCTGTCTATCTATCTATCTAATCTTCTGATTGACAGTGTTATCTGGCTTCTGAATAATGCTTCAATATGAGCAATGTATATTTCATAATTGTCTGTTTCGACCAACTTTTGAGCATGCGTAAATTGAATTAAGAATTATCTGGTTAGCATTTTGCCATATTCTACACAGTAAAGGTAATTTCATATGTACTTGTATTATACTATTTGGATCAACAGCATCCCTGAATATGGCATACTGTAGTTGTGTGGCTGTGGCCCAGTTCTTTAAGAACTTAGTAATATGTCTGGCATAAAGCTTTCTCTGGTGAGTTGCATTCTCGGAAGTGTTTACTTTACACCAAGAACTGTAAATTAATGTAATGTAGAAAACATATTGTTCCACTGGATTACAGAAACGTAGCTCAGTTGTCTGTATGACTCGACAAGTCGGCAAGCCTGTAAATTTTGCTCCAGACCTTATTACGGTCCGTAACCCGGTAAACAGTAGGTAATGCAATTTATGTACAAATTATTAAACTTTTTTTTACATTACAGTATATCGATATATAAAATGTAAAACGGTCAATCAGAGTCCCTTTAAAATTTTATAAGACTGAAATTATTTTGCTAAACTATTAACCCTTTTTTAAATAATATATTTATTTTTGACTATAATATGTTTTCTTTCAAGTTTATTGCTGTCCCATATTGTATCTTAATTGTAAGAATATTATAGCGATGGAACATTTTCTGGCACCGGACCAGGAAGGAAAAGAGGCCTCACAGCACAACTCACCAAAGTGAGTGCATTGGCGCGAAGTCTACACATTTATTAAAATGTTATAAGCGATACTGTACATAAAGCGCTGTCTTAATTTTTTTTGTGAATCTTAATATAAGAATGAAATAGTAGTGCCAGTAGCATTAAGGTGACAGCACATGGTGATGTCCATTCCTAATGCAATGCTGGCAGAAAGAACTTCTGCAAATACGTAGTCTGCAATGCTACCTCATTACTAGGACACTCTGTTTTGTTAACCAAAAAATACAGGGACCTGGGAAACCAAATGTGTTCCCTGTTCAGAGTAGTCCTGACTGAAACTAGAGCTAAGGCAACTATGGTATAGCCTTTATAAATTTTCCCTATCTAGAAATCATCAGTGGTCCCATATGTTATATCTAAAATATAATATATACTACATAGAAGTGCAGCAAGTATGTGTACATTAAAGTTGTCCATGAGTAATTGACTGGAAAGTAGTTTATTAATGTCCTTGATCTTGTGATGTGCAAATATATTTACAGTGTGTGACCTAAAGTATCTACAAAAACACAATCTTCTTTTACTAGAGGCTCAACGAGAGAGAAAAACACCACAGGATGCAAAAATCCTTTTTAATTAAAGAGGAAAAACCCCCATTGAGATATATTGCAACTTCTTGTGGATATATCAGTTAAGTAATAGAGACAATATGAATCCCAAAAAAGCACCTCAAAGTTTAAAAGCGGTATCCTGCTAATAAAACCTTTCAGGCTTAATGTCTCCTGCTATCTCTATTCCTCCCTCCATCTGGTTTTTCCACTTGTGAAGAATCCATTCTACATCTAGAAAAAGTGCCTTACATAGCAATAGAGAGCAAGCCAATTAAGAATAGGTCACTTCCCCTAAGACATAACCCACAATCCATATTACAGTAAACTGAACCATGGCTAATGCACATAGTCATTAGGTTGTTTTTCTTAAATTTCCTAATAATTAAAGAGGTAGAAATAGTTGACAAATTAACCCTGTTTATGTTAATGGGAGTATGTGGCATTGCTTTATCCTTCATATAACTGTATTATTTTGTATACTTTATAAACTATGTAAGTGCTTTATGCCCACGGTTGCTGACCACCAGCGCATCCCACATACCGGCAGCCGCGATTGCAGGACTGTATCTTCATGTCGGCGTCTCCCTCCTCAAAGACGTCGACACACATGGCTGCAGTGCTCTTCTGTGTCCTGTAGGATGCGCACGTGCACTCACTCCGGCCTTAAAGGGCTAGCGCGCGCACCTGTCTGAAGTTTCCCAATCAACCCAGTAACACCCTGGACTTTAAAAATGTCTCTGCCCTTCCTCTCCTTGCCTGAGCGTTGTTTGTACTCCTGAGAGGAGAAGATGATGGATGGGGATGCGTCACAGCCTCTGCATCAGCAGCCATTTTCGTGACAAGAGCGGAGTGACTCCCCGGGTGAGGAGACCTGAATAACAAGGGGGCTGCGCTTTAAGATGGAATAAAACTGGGCAGAACTTCTAATCACATTATATTAGTAAATTCGATATATCCCCCTTACACACTGTTCAAAAAACATTGTTTTGTTGCAAGACTAGTTGTATTTTATAATGGCACCATTTAATGTACCATGTAATGTACTGCAAAATTGCAAACATATTCTGTGGGAACAAAACGTCATTGATTCTTGAGTTTTGTGTTTACAGCTTTCACCGTGCAGTTAAAACAACATAACTTTATTTTGTGGGTCAATACAATTATGGAGATACCAAGAGTAGGCAGTTCTTTTTATGATCTACTACTTTTACAAAGGAAAAAATATTTGTTTTGTGTCGTTCTTTTCTGAGACCCATAACTTTCTTATTTTTCCAATGATGAAGCGGTGTGAGGACTTGTTTTTTACAGTGGAAGTTTTTATTGTTACCATTTGGGAAACATAAGACTTTTTGTTCACTTTTATTCCATTTTCTTTGGGAGGTAACTCAAAAACAGCCATTTAAGCGCTTTTATATGTATAGTTTTTTACAGCGTTCACCGTGAGTGTTAAATAGCATTATAATATAATAGTCCAGACTTTTACAGACGTGACAATGCCAATTAACCAATTATGTTTATTTTTTTTTACCTTACTTTAGAGGAAAAATGTGAAAAGGGGGATTTTGGAACTTTAACCTTTTTGTTTATTAACCCCTCCGCACACCTGGAGGTAACTCCACATCCCGGTGCAGGGGGTGAAGTAGGAAGCGGGGGGTGGGGGGTGATGTATGAATATTGCAGTTGACACCCTGGACTAACAGCCAGGAACTGCATTTGCGCTGTTCCTGGCCATTTAACTACTTAGATGCCGTGGTCAATAGCGACCGCGGCATCTAAGTCGTTACAAAGAGGGAGACGGCCCCCTCCGACAATCCGTCGGCCCTCATGCGATGCCATCGTGGTGTGACGATGGTTGTCATGGTTGTCATTGACTAAAAAATAAAAAAGTTATGGCTCTTGGAAGTTATGGGGTGAAGTAAGGCCCCCTCTTTCTAACGGCTTAGATGCTGCGGTCACTATTGACTGCAGCATCTAATTGTTAAACAGCTGGGATTGGAGTTATCTCCGATCTCAGCCGATTCAGTTTAGTGCAGTAAGTATGGAGCAGGATTCAGCCCTTGGGCCCGCTACATTCTCCCCCTTTGTGGCCATGAAGTACAGTTATGTCAGGCGTCGCCATGAAGATAAAAAACATTACATCTAGGAGATTACATCAGTCCAGTAAGACATCAGAGAGTCAGGCAAAAGTTTCCAGGGCAATCAGGGACATTGCAATTCACAGCAAATTTATTCGGACCGGATCGAGTCGGATGGCCGTTTTAACCAAATCAAACCTGAAACTAGCTTCGGGAAATTCACTCAACTCTACACATCAGATCAGAGTGTTACAATGTGCTGTGTAGTTCCTCCTACTGCCCTGTGTGTGCACAATACATACATTTTGTCCAGGCATTAGCCCCCTGGAATCTGCCCACCTTTCCCTTACTTTACATATTATGTTACAGAATTTCTTCATAATTAATTCCCTAATATATTTTTCTTATTGATATTGCTTCCTATACAAGTCGCAGTGATTCTGACTATAAGGCCCCATTCATACTGTAGGGTAGAGCCATGTGCAGGAGGCTGTTCGGTGGCCCATGGAGTCCCCTGCAGCTCCGTACTAAGTAAGCAATTGTATGTATGGGGTTCCATATGTCAAAAATATTGTTTCCTAGAAGCAATGTTTGTAGGTGAAGATAACTTCATAATGAGGCAAACAGACTCTGACAAAAAAAAACCTTATGTATGTTCAGTCTTAATACACCCATTTGCATGAGGGCTAAGTCTGTAGGGCTGCAGATATATTATATGCCCATTTGATGCCCTGCAGTCACTTTTGTAATAGTACAAGCGGCATTTATGGCAACCTGTACACTGTTAATGGACTACTCACTTAGGTTGACTAAATATATGTTAGTCTATTATAACAGCACCTAGAAAAGGTCCATTTAAAGTGTAGAACATTCCAACAAAATGATACAAAACGTGTATGCAGGTGCAAGAACACCTGTGACTGCAAATATACAGCAGAAAAAGAAATGGCGACAGCACACTGCGAACACTAATGCCACCTAAGCCACTAAATATAAATAAATATGCATTACTGCTAAATCTACTTACAAATAGGGAGGTTCTTAGTGCACGTTTTGATCAAAAAGTGTTTGCCCATCTGCCACGACAAGGCGACCTCTGTAAGGTGAGGACCTACGCTGCACATACACCCAGAACTGGGACTAAGCCTACATATATATCTGGGGATTGTAGGAACCAGCACTAAACTAGTTCTTGCACCTTGGACTGTGCTGTTCAAACTTTTGTTGTGTTTATGTGATTCATATACATGGGGTTAGTGACTGCCTCCATTTTTGTGCTATTTTTTAAAATTAGTTTAGTGCTGGTTCCTACCATCCCCAGATATATATGTAGGCTTAGTCCCAGTCCTGGGTGTATGTGCAGAGTAGGTCCCCACCTTACAGAGGTCGCCTTGTTGTGGCAGGTGGGCAAATACTTTTTGATCAAAATGTGCACTAAGAACCTCCCTATTTGTAGGTAGATTTAACAGTAATGCATATTTGTTTATATTTAGTGGCTTAGGTGGCATTAGTGTTCGCAGTGTGCTGTCGCCATTTCTTTTTCTGCATTTAAAGTGTAGGGCTTTTATAAATGATTTCTGCAGTCTGCCACTCATGTATTAAAGTAGAAAGTAGGACTAAAGTAGTCCTGATATTTACATTCATTTGGCCGCAGGGATCAGAAACCTTCGGCACCCCAGCTGTTGTGAAACTACAATTCCCATTATGCCCTGACAGACTTTGGGTGGAATAATATAGACTATGGTTGTCAGGGCAGAGCTGGATTGCTGGAATTTGCTAATCCCTGCATTAGGGTATTGTTTTTCATGCAGATTAATAAATAATATTTAACAATTTATCAAACAGTTGCCTAATGTTAAACATAAAGGGGTTTTCCAGTCGATAAAAATTGATGGTCTATCCTCAGGATAGGCCATCATTAGCTGATGGGTCAGGGTAGTACTCCCTCCGATCAGCTGTTTTGAAGGGGCCGCAGTGCTCGTACGAGTGCTACTTCCCCTTCATTTCTTCTTGCTCACTGTGAATGTTCGACACGCATTTAGCAGCAATTCACAGGTATTGCAGCCTTTTCTCCCATTCACTTCAAGAAGAAATGAAAAAGCAGCGCTCATATGATCACTGAGGCCCCTTTAAAACAGCTGATCGGCGGGGGTCCCAGGAGTCGGACTAGGTGATCAATTTTTATCGGCTAGAAAACCCCTTTAAATAATTCTTTACAAACGTAAAAACAAAGAAACTTTTAGTTCAGTATCATTCTTAATGTCAAATACAGTAACATTTAACATGATAAGCTAATGGAAAGAAGGAAAATGTTCAGTATTTCTAGTAAGTTAAGTTAGGAGTGTTTGCATAAAATGTATATTACATAGGAGATCAGAGCAGTGATGTTAGGGGATTCTCCTGAAGCGGAATCCCCAGCCAGAGCGTCGGCAATGCTCTGGCTGGGGATTCCACTACTAGAGGGAGCCCCAAAGACGCTACCTGCAGGGAGAAGGGCTGTGTGGCACTACCAGGAAGGTGGGCTGTGTGGACTACCAGGAAGAGGAGCTGTGTGGCACTACCAAAAATGGGGGCTGTGTGGCACTATCTACAGTGGGTACAAACTGGGGGCCTAAATTCTATATGGGGGCATAAACAGGGCCTAGCATCTATATGGGGGCACAAAGTGATGTTTTCTGCCATTTCACTGACGCCGTGAGTTCCCCGCAAAGGGGCCTACTAAGACTGTGTCGCCCAAGGGCACACATAGACCTGAAGCTGGCCCTTGACTCAAGTCTATGAGGGATCCGTGCAAATAGGCCGTGAAAAACTGCCATTTTACACGGCAGATTTGACACCCGGTCGTGATAACTAAGCCATAGGCATAAAGTAGGTGCTTCAATAGAGCCAGGTGATGGCTTGGAGATAGGAAGGATTTTGTGATATTCTTTATGTCATCTATATCCAAACACGTAAGAGAGTTAGCGGTTGGCACTTTACCACACCGTGGCAATACACTATGGATCGCTGTACTGCTGGGATCTGTGGTCCTATAACTGCTGCTTCGTTGGTGCTCTGTGCAAGTAACGTGTCAGATCCAAATATAATAGTAAAACAAAGAAAAAGATGCATGGCGCTCAACCTTCCAGACCTACAGTGCTGCGTGTTCTTTGACCTACTGTGATGACTGAATATCAATATCTTATGGATAGGTTAAGACCTAGGGTTTATAGTGAATAAATATTTACCCTGTCCTTTCCTAAAGTGCTTAATCAGGATAGAAATAAATTGATATTCAGTCATTGCAGTAGTTTAAAGAACACTCGGTTTGTGTTTTCCTACCAATATAGTCTTCTTTCGGGTCTGATTAGGTGTGCCATAAGGAAATATTGACACATCATTGAGGCGGATGAGGATCTGATAGAAAAGGCTTCCTAACCCCCAATAGTCTCATTCAGGAAATTCAAAAATTTATGAGATGAGTTAGTTAGGGGGAGATTCGAGGACAAGAGGGGTGATTGGCTGAGGGACGCTGCCCCAGTAGAAACCATAATCGTAGGCATTGTTCTTATTGTAAGTACATACATATTGGTAAGAAGGTGAGAGTGGAGCTATGCAGCACTACGTCTCGCAGCTTATAACCTGCAGGTCTGATTATACTGCATATGTTATTTTTTGCCCTTGTAAATCTTTTCATATTGGTAAAACAATATGTCCGCTATTTAAGCGGTTTCGTGAACATATGTACTCTCTAGGTACAGGGAAGGAATCGCCGAAATTGATCAGCCATATAAGGGTGGTACATGGGGGGACTCCAAATGTATGTTGTTTGCAGGATTGCAATGCATATTCACTCACACAGATGGAAGTGACAGACATGTCAAATTGCTGAGATGTGAAGCCAGTTGGATTATTAGAGAGGAGGTTCTATGACCTTTGTGTCTAAATGATAGGAATGACGTTTCTGTGTTTCTTAAGTATTTGCTTTTCATGTTGTTTTTATCTGTCTACACACAGTAATGGCAGGGGGTAGGGAGACGGACAAGTGAGCCCTAATCTACCCGCCACTCTGTCCCTGCCTACTTGCAACGACCCGCCCTAGGCGACGGGGTACAACTGGGCGGCGGTCCCTGCGCTCAGTAAGTGCACGACAAACACGACAAACATACAAGGAACACAAGCAAGGAAAAGGGGCCGTTGCCCACGGCAACACCGTGAGCAACCAGAGTGGTGAACGAGCCGAGTCAAGCCAGGAGTGTGCGAGGTACAAAACGAAAAGCAGAAGAGTAGTCGGTAAGCCAGGGTCGGTATGGAGCAGGATCAAAAATAGCAGGAGCTGTAGCTGGGCCAGGAACCACAAGGAAAGAAACAAAAGCAATAACAAGCACCGAGGGACAGGAAGTGCAGGCTTAAATAGACCGAGGGCGGGAGCTAGCTGAGTCTGGCCAGGTTACGATAGGCTCTCCCACTCCTAAGCCTGCCAGCCTGAATGGTGGAAGCAGGAGTCAGTCTCAGGGATGTATTCTCAGGTGCTGACTGATTAGTTCTGGGAGTTAACCCCGCTGTGCCTGGCAGATCCTTTACAGTACCCCCCCTTTTATGAGGGGCCACCGGACCCTTTCTAAGTGGACCTGGCTTACTGGGGAAACGCAGGTGGAACCTCCTGACCAATACCCCAGCGTGAACATCCCGGGCGGGTACCCAAGTCCTCTCCTCGGGCCCGTATCCTCTCCAATGGACCAGGTACTGGAGGGAGCCTTGGACCATCTTGCTGTCCACAATCCTGGCCACCTCGAATTCCACCCCCTCCGGGGTGAGGATGGGAACAGGAGGTCTCCTCGAGGGAGCCAAGGACGGGGAGCAGCGTTTGAGGAGGGAGGCATGAAACACGTCGTGTATCCGAAAAGATGGGGGTAACTCCAGCCGGAAGGAGACAGGATTGAGGACCTCAATGACCTTATACGGCCCAATAAACCGGGGAGCAAACTTCTTGGACGGAACCTTGAGACGCAAGTTCCTAGACGACAACCACACCAGATCCCCGACCATAAACAGGGGGTTAGCAGAACGTTTTTTATCAGCCTGAGTTTTTTGTACGCTCTGGGACACCTCTAGGTTTTTCTGAACCTGGGCCCAGACTGTGCACAGTTCCCGATGAACGACCTCTACCTCAGGATTGTTGGAACTACCAGGTGAAACGGAGGAGAACCGTGGATTAAACCCGTAATTACAAAAAAAAGGAGAGACCCCTGACGAGTTACTGACCCGGTTATTAAGGGAAAATTCGGCGAGGGGAATGAAAGAGACCCAATCAAATTGACAGTCAGAAACAAAACACCTTAAGTATTGTTCTAGAGACTGATTAGTCCTCTCCGTTTGGCCATTGGTTTCAGGATGGAAGGCAGAGGAGAAGGACAGATCAATCCCCAACTTCATACAGAAGGCTCTCCAAAACAATGAAACAAATTGTACCCCTCTGTCCGAAACAATATTGACAGGGACCCCATGGAGACGCAGGATGTGTTTGACAAACAAGGTAGACAACGTTTTGGCGTTGGGTAGTTTCTTGAGGGGCACAAAGTGGCACATCTTACTGAAGCGGTCCACCACCACCCACACCACCGACTTGCCTTGGGATGGAGGCAAATCGGTGATAAAATCCATGGAGATATGTGTCCAAGGTCTCTGGGGAATGGGCAACGAACGCAGTAAGCCCGCTGGTCGGGACCTGGGAGTCTTGGACCTAGCACAAACCTCACAAGCGGCGACGTAGGCCTTAACGTCTTTAGGCAACCCAGGCCACCAATAATTTCTGGTAATGAGGTGTTTGGTTCCCAGGATGCCTGGATGGCCAGATAGTGCAGAGTCATGATTTTCCCTAAGTACCCTTAGCCGGAATTGCAGGGGAACAAACAGCTTGTTCTCAGGAAGGTTCCCGGGAGCTGCACCTTGATCAGCAGCAATTTCAGAGACTAAATCAGAATCGATCGAGGAAATGATTATACCTGGAGGCAAAATACAAGCAGGATCTTCCTCCGAAGGAGGGCTGGCCATGAAGCTACGCGACAGTGCATCAGCCTTAATATTTTTAGACCCAGCCCTATAGGTAACCAAAAAATTGAATCTGGTAAAAAATAACGCCCATCGAGCTTGTCTCGGGTTTAGCCTCCGGGCAGATTCTAGGAAAACCAGATTCTTGTGGTCGGTAAGGACCGTTACCTGGTGCCTAGCCCCCTCCAGGAAGTGGCGCCACTCTTCAAATGCCCATTTAATGGCTAAGAGTTCGCGGTTGCCAATATCATAGTTACTTTCAGTTGGCGAAAACTTCCTGGAGAAGTAGGCACAGGGGCGGAGATGGGTGAGGGACCTGGTACCCTGGGACAAGACAGCCCCCACTCCCACCTCAGATGCGTCAACTTCCACGATAAATGGCTCCATTTGGTTGGGCTGAACCAGCACCGGGGCCGAGACAAAGCACTTCTTAAGGACCTCAAAAGCCTGGACAGCCTCAGGAGGCCAGTGGAGGAGATCAGCACCTTTGCGAGTGAGGTCCGTAAGGGGCTTAGCGATGACCGAGAAGTTAGCAATAAATCTCCTGTAATAATTAGCAAACCCCAAAAAACACTGTAACGCCTTCAGGGAGGCAGGTTGGACCCATTCCGCCACAGCCTGAACCTTGGCGGGGTCCATGCGGAATTCATGAGGAGTGAGGATTTGACCCAAAAATGGAATCTCCTGTACCCCAAACACACATTTTTCGGTTTTGGCAAACAGTTTATTTTCCCGAAGGACCTGGAGCACCTTCCTGACATGCTCCACGTGGGAGGACCAGTCCTTGGAAAACACCAGTATGTCATCAAGGTACACTACCAAAAAAATCCCCAGGTAATTTCTCAAAATCTCATTTATGAAATTCTGGAAGACCGCAGGGGCATTACACAACCCAAAGGGCATGACGAGGTATTCGAAATGGCCTTCGGGCGTGTTAAACGCAGTCTTCCACTCATCCCCCTCTTTGATGCGAATAAGGTTATACGCCCCCCGTAGATCCAATTTAGAAAACCATTGGGCCCCCTGAACCTGATTAAAGAGATCAGGAATCAAAGGAAGGGGATACTGGTTCCTTACCGTGACCTTATTCAGGCTACGGTAGTCAATGCATGGCCTAAGACCACCATCCTTCTTCCCCACGAAGAAGAAGCCAGCACCTTCCGGAGAAGAAGAGGGACGAATGTAACCCTTGGCCAGGGATTCCTGGATATACACTCTCATAGCTTCACGTTCGGGACAAGAAAGATTAAATATCCTACCCTTAGGAAGCTTAGCTCCTGGTACCAATTCGATAGCGCAATCGTATTCTCTATGAGGAGGTAACACTTCGGAGGCCTCCCTAGAGAAAACATCAGCGAAGTCCTGAACAAACTCGGGTAGCGTATTCGCCTCCTTAGGGGGAGAAATAGAATTAACAGAAAAACATGACGTACAACATTCATTACCCCATTTGGTTAGCTCCCCCGTATTCCAGTCAAACGTAGGATTATGCAACTGCAACCAGGGAAGACCTAGAACCAAATCGTACGATAATCCCTGCATCAACAGTACAGAGCATTGCTCCAAATGCATGGAGCCAACAAGGAGTTCAAAAACAGGGGTATGCTGTGTAAAATAACCATTAGCAAGAGGAGTGGCGTCGATACCCACTACCGGGACAGGTTTAGGCAAATCAATAAGAGGCATAGCAAGGGACATAGCAAATTCCACAGACATGATATTAGTAGAGGACCCTGAATCCACGAAAGCACTGCCGGTAGCAGACCTACCACCAAAAGAGACCTGAAAGGGAAGCAAGATCTTAGTACGTTTCATTTTTACTGGAAATACCTGTGCGCCCAAGTGACCTCCCCGATGATCACTTAGACGCGGAAGTTCTCTGGCTGCAACCTTACGCTTAGGACAGTTGTTCACTTGATGCTTGTCGTCCCCACAGTAGAAGCAGAGACCATTCTTCCTGCGGTATTCTCTACGTTGTTGGGGGGACACGGAGGCCCCGAGTTGCATAGGTATCTCTGAATCTTTCGGGGAGGAACGAAGCAACGGAGCTTCGGGAGGCATCATGGGGAAGTCGGAGGAGAAAACACATAAACGTTCACGTTGTCGTTCCCTGAGACGTCGGTCAAGTCGTATCGCTAAAGCCATAACCTGGTCTAGGGAGTCAGAAGAGGGATAGCTAACTAGCAGGTCTTTCAGGGCATTCGACAGACCCAACCTAAACTGGCACCTTAAGGCAGGGTCATTCCACCGAGAAGCTACGCACCACTTCCGAAAGTCAGAGCAATACTCCTCAACAGGTCTCTTACCCTGACTTAAGGTCACCAGCTGACTCTCGGCAAAGGCAGTCCTGTCAGTCTCGTCATAAATAAGTCCGAGAGCAGAAAAGAAACAATCAACGGAGGAAAGTTCAGGGGCGTCAGGAGCCAAGGAGAAGGCCCACTCTTGGGGCCCTTCCTGGAGCCGGGACATAATTATACCCACCCGCTGGCTCTCAGAACCTGAGGAATGAGGCTTTAAACGAAAGTAAAGCCTACAACTCTCCCGAAAGGAGAGAAAAGTCCTCCGGTCCCCTGAGAACCGGTCGGGCAACTTGAGGTGGGGTTCAAGAGGTGCGGTGAGGGGAACTACCAGGGTAGCATCAGGCTGGTTGACCCTCTGAGCCAGGGCCTGGACCTGTAGGGAGAGACCCTGCATTTGCTAAGCCAGGGTCTCACGGGGATCCATAGTGGTGTCAGGGACCAGGGGTAGACTAGGTATGGGCTTGTTATTAAGTAATGGCAGGGGGTAGGGAGACGGACAAGTGAGCCCTAATCTACCCGCCACTCTGTCCCTGCCTACTTGCAACGACCCGCCCTAGGCGACGGGGTACAACTGGGCGGCGGTCCCTGCGCTCAGTAAGTGCACGACAAACACGACAAACATACAAGGAACACAAGCAAGGAAAAGGGGCCGTTGCCCACGGCAACACCGTGAGCAACCAGAGTGGTGAACGAGCCGAGTCAAGCCAGGAGTGTGCGAGGTACAAAACGAAAAGCAGAAGAGTAGTCGGTAAGCCAGGGTCGGTATGGAGCAGGATCAAAAATAGCAGGAGCTGTAGCTGGGCCAGGAACCACAAGGAAAGAAACAAAAGCAATAACAAGCACCGAGGGACAGGAAGTGCAGGCTTAAATAGACCGAGGGCGGGAGCTAGCTGAGTCTGGCCAGGTTACGATAGGCTCTCCCACTCCTAAGCCTGCCAGCCTGAATGGTGGAAGCAGGAGTCAGTCTCAGGGATGTATTCTCAGGTGCTGACTGATTAGTTCTGGGAGTTAACCCCGCTGTGCCTGGCAGATCCTTTACACACACTTTGTATTTTATTTTATAAACAAACATTTGTATGTGTTTCGAAATTGTAAGTTGTTACATTGTATATCTGTTAGTGCTTATGTATGGGGTATTTAAGCGTCAGTATGCTTGATCCTATCAGCGTCTGGAGGATGCGAAACGGCCGTAGGCCAACTGCTATGCGCTTGTCTCTTGTTTTTAACCTGCCTCCACACAAAATAAAAAGATGCGTTTAAAGGCCTGGAAGGGTGAGTGCCGTGCATCTTTATCTTTGTCTTTTTCATCTCTTTCTTCTCTGTCATCTATGATAGAAAGTTTACAAATGAGTCAAAAAAGCTTGAATTCATGCTACAATAAGAAATGGGAGGAGAGGGGCCATCATACTTTTTTTCTGAGCCTGATCACTTTTTGGGGAGCTGAGTAGACAATACTTTTCCCCCACTTATTGAGTCTTCTTCAGGCATCTAAAACTTGCCTTCGTTTAATGGAGTCTGTCCAGGAGATGTATAGCATTTAGCTTGGCATAATAGACTGGGTGTTATTGTTTACGGACTATATTTACCTTTGCAGACATACTGTTGTACATAGTGTATATGCATTTTAATTTCACGTGACCTCATTGTTGATTGCCTTTAAGTTTTGACAGGCATGCACGAAAGGTAAATTTAGTTTGAATAAATCTAATCTTCTACAAATAGATGCTAGACTCCAGAAGCATTATCATTACATCTGGTATGTTTTGCTCATCCATTTGATTGATAAGTCAGGATGTTATGTGTTATCTTTGCAATTCATGGCAGTAAAATCTAGTTTTTCCATAATGGCATGCAAATGACCCCATTGAAATATCACAGTGATAGTTTATAATATGTTTGTTTTTCTCGAAGCCATTGCGAGTTGAATTGAACAAATATAATCTCATCTAAATCCTTTCAGTTAGCTCTAGTCTGTATGCATATTTTTATCATTAAAAACATATATATTTTGGAAAAGAACAGATTATATACAAGTCCTGATACTTTTAGTGCTTTTGGAATTTTTCGACATGACATTTATTGAATAAAGTCATCGTATTAGTACAGATTCTGTCTCTCAATGTTCCAAATAGAGTGACAGACAGCTGAACCATGCTTTACCTTTGTTCATATCCCACTTACAGGTACATATTAAAGGGTAACTAAATGTTCAACAAACTTCTGACATGTCATAGGGACATGTCAGAAGTTTGGATTGGTGTGGGTCAGAGCACTGAGAACCAATCGCTAAAACAAAGCATCAGAAGCGATCGTGTGAGTGCTGAGCCGCTTCATTTCTGTTCGGCTTTTTCCAGAAATCGATGTTGCGGTGTACAGGCTCAACAGAAAGTCTATGAGCCCGTACACCGCTACAGCACTTCTGCAGCTTCGTTTTAGCGATTGGTGGAGCACTCATTGTTTGGACCCCCACAGATCAAAACTTCTGACATGTCACTATGACATGTCAGAAGTTTGTTGAACATTTAGTTACCCTTTAATGTTTAGCTTATTAAACAAACAAAATCTCACTGTGATTTATAGGAATAATAGAATAATAAGGTTAAAATCATACAGAATATAATTGTTTCAATTATTACTATTATTTAATTGTTTTATTATATAAATAAATATTTCCGTACACACTGAATAATTTAATACCATTCTCAGTTCTGTTTTTCTAAACAAGTGGAGATTTTGCTCCGAATTTGCTTGAAATTGCTCCAAAATAGTGGAATACAGGGACACATTTTTATGTGTATTAGACACTTTTTATGCCTATATTTACAGTTTTAAAAAGTGTCTTGAAAAAAGGGCATAGCTAAAAGGATTTTTATAATGTACCATATTTATTAACGCACACAATATTATGCATAATTTTTTTCCCCCACAATATATTTATCATATAGCGTGTACCATTGTATACATTTCACACAGTTTCTTTGTGTCTAGTATAGTTTTATCCTGCCTTACTTTCTGACACTATTGAGAAATCTACCCCATTGTTTTTTTTTATGCATGTACAGATTTGTTAGATGGAGCAAACTAGATTTGTACAGATTCCATGTATGCAATGTTTCCTGTATAAATCCATCTTCAGTTTGATACGACTAATGGCAGCCTTGTGCTGTATAAAGTAACAAATCCCGCCTGAGAACCCTATTACATTATAATATCAAATCAAAGAACTGTAGGCTGCTACAGGGCAAATGTATGACGCTCCTGAGCTTTTCTAAGCCCCGGCTTCAATCTATACAGGGGTTATCTTGATTAGACAACCCCATTAACATTAGTGTCAATCGGACCATACACCATTCAGTGTCATGTGAGAATACAAAAATCAAGAGTTGCATAATTTCTTGAGTAGAAATTACCACTTTCAACTGGTCAAAGTAGTAAATGCCTATCACAATATTTTTCCAATTTACTAGCAAGCAATTTTGACAGACAGTAAGCAAGATTTTATTAATTCACAGTTGTTAGTCCTTGTTTTATAATTATTATGTTATGTGGCATTGGTATTTTTATTAGGAAAGTTTTTGTTGTCTTTTTGCTAAATTATGACAAGGGTCTATAAAGATAGTAGATACCTCTTTCCAAGTCTTTTAAAGTTCAAAATAACATGCTTTGTGCAAAAAAACCAAAAACTATTTTAGCTTTAAATATATTTCCCTCCCTTAGCTTTAGACGCAGCATCTGTACATGAATGATACTTCCAGTAAAGGTGCAAAAGTAGATTGGGCCGAGGTAAAACAGACTAAAATTGGTGGCTGGGGATCATTATTTTATATTTGGCGTAATGTACATTTTGCATGAGCCCCTGATGACCATGCCAAATTTGTTTGTGTCATGCAGAATGTCTAAAATGTAATTGGGGAGGAGCTTTTTTATTTTTCTCGCTAAGTAATTTCTTTTTTTTTTGTAGTATAAGGGTACAGGTTTGCAGTGAACACATTAATTATACCCATCTACACTAATAACAGTGATCTAATGATAACAGCCTATAAGATCACTGATTTTAGTGATCTATATAGCCAGCAATGCAGAGATCGCATCTTGCTTGCCTCCAAGCCCCCACTGCTCAAGGAATCCCTGTGATGTCATTATTGTCATTACAGGCTTCCCTAGCAACCGACCGAATGAAGAATCAGCGGGCAGTTGCCCTGAGTGATGTGTTCAGGGCCTTTTTGTAAAAGGGAACTGATCATTTCAGTTCCCTGTCACAGTACAAGATTAGGCCTGTCACAGTGCAAGATCAGGCTGTCATACTAACAGCCGGTCCTTCTGATCGCAGTGTGTGCAGGAGTGCCATCAACTCAGCATACAAAATATCTAATCATGAGAACAAAGGGACAGAAGCTGCTTTGGCAGTTTTCCTCCACATCACAGGTCCTGTCCACCCAATGTGTAGGGAACTGCGATTCAGCTCTTTCTAAATGAATGGGGCTGTTTTGCATACTCCTTCACAGTGGGTGGACACTAGGGTTGCTGTGTTCTGCAAGGAATAACTATGAAGGAACCCCTTCATTATGAGAATCGGTCGGGGTCTCTGCAGTCAGACCTTAACTTTTCAGGATGTGAGATATGTTGTCACGTTTTTCTGTTTTTTCTGGTAAGCCCCTTTAATTTATAATATAACTTAGACCATGACTCTTGCATCGTTTGTGCTTTGCATGATCTGTAGATAGAAATGTTAGTTCTTAACAAGTTTATAAGGATATACCTTGTGATTTGTACTTTCAAAAATACGTCAGTTTTGCTAATATTTCTATAAAAAGAAAGAATCAAAATTATAGCTTGTCTCAGCTTTGTGTGCTAAGTACAAAAGAACTTTAAAGTGTCACCTTTAGGCACAGAGAGCACAGAATATGTGTGAAGTCATTAAGTGTGCAGGTGTATGCTAGGCAGAAGTAAAGTCTAATTTAACGGTGTCTTTAATTTGTGAAAGTTAATTGGCATTATAGACAGCATTGATTATAAAACCTAAATACGGCTGAAAATACTAGGGAAACACTAAGGTCTCATGCACACGGCCGTGCCCGTAATCACCTCCTGCGATTGCGGGCACGGCCGGCCACAGACACCCGCAGGCCGCGGGCCACATTTTTGTGCCGTGCTCCCATAACAAGTATGGGAGCATGGCCCGCAGAAAAACGAAAAGTAGGACATGCTCCATATTTCCTGGAACGGTTCTACGGCACGGACACCCTTCCATAGCAATACGGAAAGGTGTCTGCGGCTAATAGAATCGGGCAGGTCCATAATTGCAGATCATATTGCGGTCCGCAATTACAGAGTTTTTTTACGGTCGTGTACCTGAGGCCTAAGTAAGTTTTAAAATACAGATGTAGCAATCTTTAAATTGGCACTTAACACGTTAAATACACTGTGACAAGAAACTTTAACATAACAGTTTTAACCCCTTCCCGCCGCAGCGATTTTTCAGATTTTCATTTTTGTTTTTTCCTCCCCACCTTCCAAAAGCCATAACTTTTTAATTTTTTCGTCGATATAGTCCTTTGAGTGCCTGATTTTTGCGGGACGAGTTGTAGTTTTTCGTAGCACCATTTATTGTATAATGTACTAGGAAACGGGAAAAAAATTATTTGTGTGGTAGAAAATGAAAAAAAACTGTGATTTCTGCATTGTTTTTTAAACTTCGTTTTTACAGAATTCACTGTGTAATTAAAACAACATGTTAACTTTATTCAGTGGGTCAATGTGATTACAGCGATACCAAATATATATAGTTTTTTCTATATTTTACTACTTTTACAAGTAAAACCTAAGTGTAAAAAATTTATTTCGTGTCGCCAAATTCTGAGAGCCATAACTTTTTTATTTTTCTGTCGATTAAGTGGTATGAGGGCTTATTTTTTGAGTGATAAGGTAGTTTTCAATGATAACATTTTGGGGTACATGCAATGTTTTGATCACTTTTTATTTCCTTTTTTGTGGAAGATGAGGTGACCATAAAAATATAAATTCTGGTGTCTACATTTTTATTTATTTTTTTTACGGCGGGTTAAATAATTATATAATGTAATACTTTAGACTTTTACGGATGCGGAGATACCAATTATGTTTATTTATTTATTTGTTTACTATGCTCTAGGGGGGAAATGGGAAAAGGTTTTTTTTTTTTACTTTTAATATATATATTTTTTTTACATAAAAAAACAACTTTATTTTACTAATTATAACTTTTTTTTATTAGTCCCCCTAGGGGACTTCAACCAGCGATTGTTAGATCGCTTGCACTATATACTGCAATACTAATGTATTGCAGCATATCGCGATTCTGACAGGCCTCTATTGAGCCCTGCCGGAGGCAGCACTTAATAGGAGCACAAAGATGGCGTACCTGGGAGCATTCATTAGACCCCCAGGCAGCCATAGCAACCATCGCCACCCTGCGATTGCATTGCGGGGGGCGCAATGAGCTGTTAGAGGGGGTCGTCGCCAACTTTCTAACGATTTAAATGCCACGGTCGTTATTGACCGCGGCATTTAACGAGTTAAATTAGTAGGATCGCGCTCGAGTGCGAACCCGCTCGTCACTCTGAAGTGTTGGCTGTAACATACAGCCAACCCCCGCATCGTTCCATACTTCCCCTATCTGACTATGACGTATGGATACGTCAAATATCGGGAAGGGGTTAATGGTTTTTGTTATTTTAGGTGATAAGTTATCATGCTGCAGCAAGTTATCAGTGTCAAGTGAGGGTATGTTCACACGCTTAGCAAAAAAACGTCTGAAAATACAGAGCTGTTTTCAAGGGAAAATAGCTCCTGATTTTCAGCCATTTTTTAAGCAAACTCACATTTTCTGCGGCGTTTTTTTCAGACGTTGTTGGAGCTATTTTTCTATAGCGGCAATGAAAAACGGCTCCAAAGACATGTCAAGAAGTGACATGCACTTCTTTTTGGCGGGCGTCTTTTTACGCGGGCGTTTTTCAAAATGGCCACGTAAAAAAACGCCCCATCAAAACAGAACGCCGTTTTTCTCATTGAAATCAATGGGCAGATGTTTGGAGGCGCTCTGCTTCCGATTTTTAAGCTGTTTTTTCGGCTGTTTATGACCCGAAGAACGACCGAAAATAAGCCGTGTGAACATACCCTAAGGGTATACGCCAACAAACAGCTTCCCATTGAAATCAATGGGAAAATCTGAGTTTATTTCAGACAGGGTCTCTTTTACGCTGCTGTATTCAAAAAGGCACGTAAAAAGACACTGCAGAAAAAGAAGGTTCATGTCACTTCTTGAGCCGTTTCAGAGCAGTTTTTCATAGGGCCAATTGAAAAACAGCTTCTACAACGGCCCAAAAAAAATCCTCAAAAAATTTTTTCTGCTTCAAAAACGGCTGAAAATCAAAGACTGCTCTGTAGTTTTCACCTGTTTTTAATTGTGCGTGTAAACATGCCCTAAATGGAAAATCAGCTCCAAAAACGCCCAAAGAAGTGACATGCAATTCTTTTTACGAGGTTTCTTTTTACGAGGCATTATTTTAATTCAGCAGCATAAAAATAAGCCCCATGTGAACAGCACAGTGTATTTCCCATTGAAATCAATGGGAAACTGCAGGCTTATTTCAAGTGTATTTTGGAGTGTAAAATGAGGCTGTTCTGCTCCAAAATCAACCTGAAAATAAGCCGTGCGCACCTACATACCCTTAATGTTTGCTACATCTGTAATTCATGTTTAGTATAAAATCTTATTATATCTTCCCTTACTATCACATACTTTAAGCAAAACATTTTTAACAAAATATTATTTACAGAGGTAATACAAAATGTGTAAACAAAAATGACTAACACTTTATTAAAACATTACTACTCAGGCTAAGTTGACACTTGCGTTGTATAATCCGTTACTCTGATACGTTTTTATATCAGAATAAAGGAAGAAAACGGTTTAGTTGGAAATCCCATTGAAATCAATGGGATTTTTAATTGCATCCATTAACATCCGTTTTTTTGATAGAGATAAAAGCGCAGTGTACAGGACTTTTCTCTAATGTCTAATGGATGGGTTATTTTTTATTTCAATGGGGTTTTTAACTGATCCGTTTTTATCCTTTATTCTGATCTAAAAACGGATCAGAGTAAAGGATAATACAACGCAAGTGTGAATTTAGCCTAACACTTCTAAGTAGTATGGTAAAAAGTCCTCCTTCCCTAGGTGCAAAACTGCATTACAAATAAGTTACACTTTTGTTTATTATTTATTTTTTATAAACAAGTAATCCAAATTGATTAGACAACTATATAAGATACATTAAACAATATCAATTTATATTGGAGAGGGGAGGGTGAGCAGGAGGATGGAGCAGAGTGAGAAAGACACAGGCTGCTGGTAAGATTTATATGTTACCTCTTTCCTGGATTTTCGGCTACAATGGTGTAACTCAAAGAATTGATGCTGTTTTGAAGGCAAAGGGTGGTCACACCAAATATTGATTTGATTTATATTTCCCTTCTGTTTATTCCCTTTGTATTTTGTTGATTGATAAAGAACCCACTAACACTGAAAGCATTCTTGCTTTGCAGCATTTTTCTACTACTGCCTAAAACTTTTGCACAGTTCTATATGCATCTATATACAGTATATATATATATATATATATATATATATATATATGTATATATATATATATATATATATATATATATATATGTGCGATAGAAGAGGAGATTATAATGTACTGACATACGGTTTGCACTAATCTGTAATCAGTGGAGAGTCCTATATCTATTTGTGTGTGCAGTGTATAGAAGAAAAGATAGCAGTTAGGCTCTGCCCACTACCTCAAAGACAACTATTAGAGATAGAGCCTTCAGAGGGGCAAACAGCTAAATAATACAGAATACAAGTCATGTATTGGACAGACATTGTGTTATTCATCATGTACACATTATGACAGCTTATTCTGAAAGTCACCTGAAAAGTTAGGTACACTTTAACATTCCAGGTGAGTATTCAGAATAAACTGTCATGAGTGTCTACTTGAGTTATGACAGTATTCCTGACCACCATGTTACCTGTATCATGAATTTTTCAGCGGTTTCCCCCTATACAGGCTCCATCTCTAGTTATTAGCTCTTCAATACTTCAGTTCCAGATTGGGCAAACACTACCTTTTCATATATTCTAACACACTTGGAATAACTGAATCCTATGCCCAGCTTATAATTTGATGCCTGCTTTTAATGAACTAACATAAGGTTTTGATCTGTGTCCTACGGTAGGTGAGCACACCATATTATTTCAGCTTTCACAATGTGATCAATCACCTGCTCCATCATGAAACATGAGAGGTTGAAGCCTGTATGCTGAACCCCCTCTCCCACAGACACAGAAGGAGCAGAGTATTTAAGACATTTTAAAAAAGATTTCACACTGAAATGACTGTTGTGCTGCTCTCAATCAAGCACTGGTGTGAGATAATGTAATGCTTAATATCTGTTAAGTGCGATGATCTGTTAATCCGGCAAAATAGCTCTGACCCCCGTCCGGCCATTTGAGGCAGCCATCTCAGTCAAGCACTAAATTAATAGAGAGGTGACTGTACATTCTATGGGGCCGTAATTCCCATAAAAGTGAAGGAAGAGAGGCATGTTCATATGTGGCTTCCTCTCCATTAATTCTCCTGCGGGCTGCAGTGGCTGCCTCACCAGGTAGAATGGTGGTTGGGTGACCCCCATTCTCGCCAGAGCTGAGACCAGAATCTTTAGACATTTACTGTATGGCATAAAAATATTACTTCTCCTTTATTGGCAACAGTTACGCCTCCATAATTTCTAGAGTCACACCCATGGTAACATTGGGCGTGACTCAAGAACTGATGGAGGTGTTACTGGTACCAAAAAATTGTTTCAATGTATGGAATGTATACATATTTGTTATTCTTGTTTTTGTTGTGGCTTGATAAAGGCCCTGCATGGCCGAAACGTTGCCTTCTTATGACGTGACAAATAAATTCTAAGTTTCATTAGAAGCTCCAGGGCCTTGGACTTCCATGTGTTCGAGAGATGAGTCCGGCGGCTCAGTTGGCAGTGTTTAGCAGACATACAAATGTCAAGATTGGGCAGCCCCTTTTGAGATAGTACCACAGTGCCCTCTGTAGGTACTGCCACAGTGCCCTCTGTAGATACTGCCACAGTGCCCTCTGTAGACACTGCCACAGTGCCCTCTGTAGATAATGCCACAGTGCCCTCTATAGATAATGTCACAGTGCCCCAGGTAGATAATGCCATACACCCCTAGATAATGCCAGTGTCCTCTGTAGATACTGCCACACACCCACCCATAGATAATGCCACAGTGCCCTCTGTAGATAATTCCACAGTGGCCTCTGTAGATAATTCCACAGTGGCCTCTGTAGATAATTCCACAGTGGCCTCTGTAGATGCTGCCACAGTGCCCTCTGTAGATGCTGCCACAGTGCCATCTGTAGATGCTGCCACAGTGCCATCTGTAGATGCCGCCACAGTGCCCCCTGTAGATGCTGCCACAGTGCCCCCTGTAGATGTTGCCACAGTGTCCTCTGCAGATTCTGCCACAGTGTCCTCTGTAGATAATGGCATACACCGCTTGTAGATAGTGCCACACACACCCCCAGTAGATAGCTCCATTGGGGCTCTCTCTAGGAGTGGAATCCCCAGCCAGAGCATTGCCTACGCTTTGGCCAGGGATTCCTCTGCTGGAGGAGCCCCTGAAGTCACTGTCCGTACTCAGTGACGTCAGGGGATCCTCCTGGACCGGAATGTGATGTCAGGGGCAACCCCAGAGTCACTGTCCCAGAGCGGAGCACTAGTATAGGCTCTGCTCTGGAACTCTGGGGAAGCCACTGACATCAGTGTCCACATATAGACAGTGATGTCAGGGGCTTGCCCAGAGCTGGAGTCCCAGAGCAGAGATGCTTCTAGCACTCTGCCTGGGATTCCAGCTCTGCTCCTGACATCATTGTCCATATATGGACAGAGATGTCAGGGGCAACCCCAGAGCTGGAGTTCCGGGCAGAGCGATAGTAGCGGGACTCCGGCGGGACTCCGGCACTGGGGAAGCCCCAGACATTGCGTGTCCATATATGGACAGCGATGACAGGGGATTAGACAGAGTCCAGGAGCAGAACCTATTCTAACGCTCTGCCCGAGACTCCGCTCTGGAGAAGACCCTGACAACACTGTCCATATATGGATGTCCTGCGGGTCGCAGATGACAGCCTCAGGGGCCGCATGTGACCGCGGGCCGGGTGCTTGAGACCCCTGATCTAAACTGATTGGATGACTTATATATGAATTGATATCAGTTTATCAATCAGTATTTTGTAAAAAAGGAAAAAAATAAAATAAATACTGACTGAACTGATAGAATTTGATGTAAACTTCTATATTTCTGCATCGTTATGCATTTAATAGTCATTAATGGGATCCATAATATGATCCTTTCCATTACATTTTTGGAAAATGTCAAATGTAAAATTAAAATCTTTAATGGGCAGCACAGTGGGTCAGTGGTCAGCACTGTTGCCTTGCAGGATTGAAGTTCTAGGTTTAAATCCAACCAAATGCAATATCTGCATGAAGTTTGTATGTTCTCCCTGTGTTTGCAAGGATTTGCTCCCACAAAAACATGCGCATACAGAAGTTTGATTTTGGGCCCCACTGGGGACACTGAGTAATGACAACATCTGTAGAGTGATGCTCAATATGTTAGCGCTATATAAGCAATATAAATAACTAATAATGTGAATGTGGCCTTAGGCTCTTTTCACACTAGTGCCATGAATTTTGTTCAGAATGGAGCTGTGATGGGTCCCAAAAAATACAACAAATGCTATTAGATCCCATTGACTTTAGGTCCGGTCTTAGGGGTGGCAAACTCGGCAATTGCCTTGGTCTCTTTGGGGCGGGTAGCCCAGTAGAAATCTAAAATCACATACCATTATTTTGCGGTTTATGGTAGTATTATTTTGAAAATTGATTTGTATTATTATGTGGGAACTATGAGGCAGTATTATGTGATCTCTTTAAGGGAGTATTGTTTGGATGCTGCATATTATTTGGGCCCTTTATGTTGGTATTATGTGAGCTGAAATTATAAGAAAAACTGTCTAAACATGGCAAGAATAGCGCTGCAGACTTCTCTATTCTTGCCATTAAAAATACCAGATACTTTTAAGAATGGGGAAAAACGCTTAAGTGAACAGAACCCAGGAGTGTCAGCAAATATGTAATAAAAATATATTAGAAACGCTAGATTATATATCAACTGATTATATAGGCATGTAAATCCATGATGGAGCTTTACTTCGAGGCTTGGTGACATCATTAAAATTTTAAAAATTATGCACTTACCGTACATTAAAAAAAAAAAAAAATTTCTGTGAAAAACATAGTTAAATATAAAAGATAACATGAGTTAATGAAATAAACACAATGAACGACATAAAGCTGATAATAACATGAAATGTTTCCTGAAAAATCAGCAGCAGAATCAATATTAGCAGAACTAGAAATGAGAGACAATATAAGAAGAGGATATAGAGGCACCAAGAAGGTCTTTTATTCAATTAAAATCATCCATGTGTTCCACTTTCCTATTTCCTGCTCTTGGCTATGTCCTCTATAATTCCAATCCCTTGTGAGCAGAAATGACACCAAGTAAGTCAGTGCATGATATATTTTAATGGCAATCAATGTGATAAAATATTAAAGGTCTATTGCTAAATTAGCGGTCTAATGTACCTTTTATAACAAGAATGGAATTACAATTCCATTTTAAATCCTCTCAATGTTCACAGTCAGTACACGGACTTTAACATTACAAAAATGGAAAGCTAAAGTTGTTCAATGTTTTAGAGAGTTTGCATACATTAAGCAGGATTATCAGTTCTTTCATATATTTAACTGTAATATGCTGTTTGCATAATTGAATTTGGAGTCATATGGAGTTCCATTAGGGCCCCATAGAGGGCTATAGGTGCCATTGTAATGAACTTAGCCACTTCCATCACAGCCACTACCTCGCTCTCTGCGGCGGGGCCTAAGGCACTGACACTGCTCAGCATCTGGACCTTGTTTGAGATGCTCTGGAGTGATGAAGGTACCCAGAGGGGAGAAGAGGAGCGATGAGGTGAGTGGGGCTAATGTATTAACCTTTCTATGCCAGTTTTCGGTATAGAAAAGTCGCAAAAGGGCCAAAAATTTGCAATGTGAAAAAAGTTTATTTTTCTTTTTTTTTTTCTGTTGTGGTGACTTTTTAATTTATATTGAATGTTATTGAACTTAATTTAATTTTGTTTTGCTATGGCCCATTGGAGGACTTGTAGCAGTAGTCCTTTGACCACTTGAATAATGCTTTGTAATACATTTTATTCCAAAGCATTATTGCCTGCCAGTGTAAGGGTATGTTCACATGCTTAGCAAAATACGTCTGAAAATACAGAGCTGTTTTCAGGCGAAAACAGCTCCTGATTTTCAGACGTTTTTGTAACTACTCGTGTTTTTCACAACGTATTTTACGGATGTTATTGGATCTGTTTTTCAATGGACTCAATGAAAAACGGCTCCAAAAATGTTCCAAGAAGTGACATGCACTTCTTTGACGTGGGCGTCTTTTTACGAAAGCAATGTTCAGATGTTTGTAGGTGTAATGGAGCCATTTTTTCAGGCGTAATTCGAGACGTAAAACGCCCGAATTACGTCTGAAAACAGTGCGTGTGAACATACCCTCACACTGACAGGCAACCTATTAGGCCTTACCCCTGGCTGCCTTGGTGACCCATCGGCGCCCTGAAATTACATTGCAAGGCGTCGATGGACTAACAGAGAGAGCCCCTTCTCTTTGTCAAACACCTTAGATGCCGTGGTCGCTATTGACCGTGACATCTAAGGTGTTAAACTGTTGGGATGAGAGTTATCACAGATCCGGGATGTAGTGCCAGGAGTTCAGATGTATATAATATCCGTGCTCATGATGCTGTTCTTGTGGGTACAGTGGCCGTACCCCGAGATCCCAATGACAGATATATCAGTCACAAAGCGGGAACGAGCACCTGCTCATGATGTAAATTTCCTCATGGGTCGTTAAGGGGTTAATAAAGCAAGTGACTAATTGATGCTATGGTTTAATGCCACTGCTGAACATCAACATCCTTACAAGAAATCAGTTGTTTGGCAAATAATGACAATATTTAGCTTACTGGGAAATTTTAATAAAATTTGCGGAGTAATTACAAAAAGAAAATCAAAAACAAATAAGATTTGTCATATTAATCATTGCATCTATAATCACCAAATAACTTCCATCCTTTTTTGATGTCACTCACATTCATGTTACTTCCAGTCATAAAGGTTTTTTCTAGACATTGTCACAAGATCATGGGCAAATCATGCATTCCAATCATGTCAAACCAAGGAGCCTAAGGGTATGTTCACACGAGGTCATTACGTCTGTAATTGACGGACGTATTTCGGCCGCAAGTATCGGACCGAACACAGTGCATGGAGCCGGGTTCCTAGCGTCATAGTTATGTACGATGCTAGGAGTCCCTGCCTCGCTGCCGGACAACTGTCCCGTACTGAAAACATGTTTTCAGTACGAGACAGTTGTCCGGCAGCGAGGCAGGGACTCAGCGTCGTACATAACTATGACACTAGGAGCCCGGCTCCCTGCACTGTGTTCGGTCTGGTACTTGCGGCCGAAATACGTCCATCAATTACGGACGTAATGACCTCGTGTGAACAAATCCTTCGCCAGAATCAGGCCATGTCAAGTTTCATAGGATATGCTGGAACTTGACACAACAGCCTGGTTACCTTTGATACAGGATGTACAGTCCGTGGATCTCCACATGGCCGTGCACATGCACTTCCTTGTGTTGCTGGGTCTGAATATAGGGCTGCTGCGCGCTCACTTCCTGCATCTTTTAGGTCTAGCGTACGCACACAAATCCATCCCCAGCCTATCCCCGTCTATCACCAGGTATATTAGTCTGCTTCACTGGACACACACCTTCCTGAGCAATTTTGGAACCAGCTAGAGTTATCCAGCAAAGGCTCCTGTATGCACCTGATCCTGTCTGCTACTGCTACCAGTTATCAGCCTGCATCCTGTCTGCTATTGCTGCCAGTTAAAAGCCTGCATCCAGTAGTCCGGCACCAGCCTGCATCCAATAATCCGCTACCAGCCTGCATCCAGTTACCTGCTACCTGCCTGTTACCAGCTACCTGCCTGTGTCCTGTTATCAGCTGCCAGCTCTCACTGGTGGAGTTGCTTAGTATGTCCACATCCCGTTGGCCGTGACAAATTGCAAGACTCCTAACTTTACTCACCCTCACATATCTCAGACTGCACTGATGTCACTCACACTAACCTACAGTAACTCACACTGACACACTCACTAGCATCAATCATACTCACACTCATCTCAAGGCATGTGATTTGCGCTGCTCTAATATAACTCACACAGAAGTAACTTATACCCTCTATGAAGGATGATTTATTTGCTTATATTCTCTGTATGAAATTACATTGTGAATTATCAAGCAGGATGCCGAATTACTAAGATATGTATTATGTGAAAGTGATTATAATAATGTTTAAATGATTTAGTTTTGTGCAGCAGCCATCTTGTCTGGAGTTCCCATCTTGGTTCTTTTGTAGTGAATAGAAAAGTCATTGTTCCTTTAATACAATTAATGTTGATTTCGTATGTTTTATCTTTGACCTTGGTTCCCATGCGAAGTTGGTAGAGAATGGACAGGGAGGGAGATGGGAGGGTGGCAAGTATGCGTGAAGGAAGGTCTCTCCCCCATCTCCACAAGGACATTCTGTCCAAAAGAGATAAGGCCACCTGCAAACCTAATGTGTGAAGAATTATAATGATGTATCTGGGATGTATTTTATTGTATGCTTTTTACTAAATAACAAATATTGTCACATTGTCTCTGATTGGTTAACCTCAAGCCTACACCCCCTCTGAATTTCAGTTTAACAGTTTGAGTTTGGTAATAAATCCTTCAGAGGAGCATTTTGAGCATATCAGCAGAGTCTGTGTGTTTTCTTCTCCTCTCTCGATATATATCGGTGAAATATCCTAATTAGGATACTGACTAATGGGGTCTGGCCTTGAGAGTCTGTTTGGACTCGTATAAATTTCAGTCTAATATATTTTGAGCGATGGATTTCCACGACAGTAATGGTGCCGATAAAACCCGGGAGATTGCACGTCTGATAAGCTGTCACTGGAGAGGTCTGGCTTTGCATCTGTGAATTACAAAAAACCGCGGTAGGTAAGGAGCTTATTCTTACACCATTCACACATGTATTGCGTAAGCCTTGGAATCTAGCTGTCAGACGTCACATCTTCTGGACGAGGCCTCCTTAGTCAAAAGTGGGTTGAAAGATGGATCCAAAAAGGTATGTTGAAGCTTTTTGTGTGATGAAGGATTGCAGGTGTGTACGTGATCTTAAACTGTTGATATGAAAGACATGAGAGAATTTTTGCCAGCAATTACATTGTTAACAAGAAAAATTGTGAGAAGTGTAAGACCTCTGCCTTTCGTAACTCACATGTGAAGTATTTGAAATGAAAAGATTGTAGTCTGGACTGTGAGGAAAAAACAAAACTTGTGCTTGCTTCTCTGTCGTAGAAATTTGTTATTTAGTTGTGCAAAATTGTTGAGGATTAATAGTTGATCTGTTACCCGTTTGTCTGGGATTATAGTTGGGAGGTAATTGACTGTTTGTAGGTGAGAGGAAAGTTGGATAGTTGTGAGTAATATCCTGTAGTACCACAGGGGCTTCAATGGTTAAGTCCTGATAATGTAGAATCCAGTGCAAGGAGAAGCTATATTGAATTTGCACTCAATACCATTACCCAGTGCAATAAGGAAAACTTTTAATACTGTATTAGAATATCATTTATATTTTCCTAACTCATTGCCAGACAGTGATATTGTGTGTAAGGGTCCATAAACCAGTTGTATGCATTTCCAGACTGGCATAAGGTGGGAATCAGTACAGACTGATTTCTAGCACGTGTGATAATCCGGCATATACACTTTGATGTAAAATAACATCCAAGTAATTAAGTCTGTAGTAGTATAACATCAGACCGCTGGATTGAATACCGTTGTAATATAACATCCTGTATTCAATGAATGACCCTGACACTTACCCCAGGTGCCACCTGTGTCGTAGTAGTAATTACAGTGAAGGACGTTGGTATTGGCTCAGACCCAGAGCCCGTAAAGAAATCATCACCAACATAGATAACAGCCCCCTAAACTACAACCCATAGAGTGAACGACTGAGCGGGGAGGATAATATATATGTTACCAAATATAATTTGCATTTACACACTGTAAAAAATTGTTGAAGAGGCTGGCAGCCGTAAGAAGGATGTTTGCATGTGATAAAATAGATGTTGAGAAAGGGAGTGGAGTGGCCAGCACAACGTATAAGTTAAAAGGACAAAGCAGGTGATTACAGGTGGTTACAAGAAAGATGAGACATCTGTGTGATGTGTGATGTGTGATGTGTGTAATGTAACATGTCTGAAGTTTGAAACTAATGGCCACATTAAAAGCAGAACTATATTGTATGTTTCCCATTTTTAACAGCAGTAATGTCTAAAAATGTTAGTGTTTTGTGTATGGGATTAAAATCAGTTCCACTTTTTTTCATTTTTTTTTTATGGAATGTGTCTTATCTTCGCGCAGTCGTCTGTAACTACACCAAGCGAGAAAAATATTACAGCCGGCTGGATCTGTTCGTAAAAAGATAAAAGCTATACTGCATATTAATGTGTTATAATGTGATAAGATTTAATGTTGGAATGTTTTGATGTTGATTCAAATGAATTAAAATACAGATATTGTGAGACACAGGGTCTTGAAAATGTATGTGCCCCCACTGTTCCCTATTTTTATGTATAGCTTATTGGTTTGCAGTAATTAATATTACCAGATATATTATTTTCTGTGTTATTGAATAACTAATTACATTTGTCTTGTTTTTTTTTAGGTTTTCACACATGAGGCACGTGCTATGGTGCTGCCTAAATGTTATTTTTGAAAATGTGAGATGTTTTACAGGTAAATAGTTGCAGGTCATTTTAAAGATAAAATTTATTTTTGTCAGGAGAAAGTCATTTTTGTTCCAGGCTGTTGTGTATTACAGGGGGTTAAACTAGTGCCCCTCAGATAGAGTGTTTAATTTCATTATGTTGATATATAGTTTTGAACCCTGCTTCATTACTTTTGCAGAGTCCAAATAGGAGGGAATGGTGAAGGAACTGATCAGGTAGTTTTGTTTTGTGTTTTATTTTGTTTTGAATTAATGAATTTGGTTCTAGGAGATCTACAAAATGTGTATGAGCTTCAATGAGTAATCCAGATTAAATGTGTATGAGAGTAACCTATATTTTGAGGTTTTTCTGTGTAGATGGTTCCAGATCCTTCCAGAACGGTGAATATGACACTGGGTAAGTTGTGCTGTAGTCTCCACCCAATATGAGGTATTGTGTAAGAGACCATCCCCCTCCAGCAAATTTACAAAGGAGGCAGAGGTGAGACAGATGAGTCTTCACAGATTTAGATGGGGAGAAGGCAAAACAAAAAAATTGTTTGAATATTGTTTATTTTATGCCAGATTTCAGTAACATATTTTGATTGTTTTTGTATTAATCAGGTATTTACAGGACTTGGTGGGGTGGGATTTACAAGTGTTCTGGATCATCAGATGAATGTGGAACAATAAAACTCCACCCTTTTGAAATGTTCTATCTATATGTGACATGGGTTTCCAATGTAAATTTGTAACGTAAACATACTTCATCATATACAGCATGTGTAGAACAGGATACGAGGCACAAGGTAAATTACCTAGAAACCACTCTCACCTTCTTGTTCATCTCAAGGAGCGGAGCTGGAGGTGCTCGCTGAGGCTTGTAACCTGGCAGAAGGTAAGACGGCCGACATTTACACTGACTCTAGGTATGCTTTTGGCATCGCCCACAATTATGGGCCCATTGGTAGTAGGAATTTTATTGGATCATCGGGTAAGCCAATTGAGAGAGCAAGAGAAGACAGAACTGACAACAAGGGTATGTGCAGCCAGGTATCAGTAAATTGGCTTGTCCCTGGATACAATAATGCCACCACTAGGTTTAGCAAACCGAACAATACCCCAATATATACTAGTGGTCCTAGTGACTAGATAACAAGCCCAGAAGAAGAAATAAGTCGCGACCAGATAATTGGAAAAATACAAACAGTCTTTATTGAAGTTGATTTAGACACAGAGACAACATACAAACAATTAAATATATTAAAATACCATAAACCCTCGAACAGGAATGGAATCCGAACAAAAAAGCAGAGCGACCCCCAGATAGTAAAATATGGTCACAATCAACTCCTATATACAGCTAAAGTGCAAAAGTATAAACTATTTAAGCAAGTGCTAGGCATAATACATTTGCACAGATGGACACGTATGCATAGTGTAAATAGTAAAAAATCTAGAATGCAGTCCTAAGTACATATAGCACACTGAGCAATATACCTACACCTACATAGTAAAAGATGAATGGGAGATCCGGACCAGGAAGGGGGACCTCTGCTTGACCCGACGCGCGTTTCGCTGGTGCTTCGTCAGGGGTTGGTGTCCAAATGCCCAAAATTGCCTTAAATACCCCTTCCTCACTAGTCATTGCCAGCTGTTCCCTATCGAGTGGTTAGGTGTTCAGCGGCGGTCACCAATGGCAGCCGCCGATACATCCAGCCCACCCATGATGGCGTCCCATTGTGTAATCCAATGATCAGGATATCCTCCTCCCCTGTCTGCCTCCAGCGGTATAGCCACACCACGCGGGCGGGGAGTAAAGAAAAACCCGCCCGCTCGACGCGGCATCACCAGTAAGGGCAGAGAAACAGGGAGCTGCAGAAAAAGCTTATCAATGCAATTGATATTAACAATGGGCAGAAGTAAACAATTAATTAAAACCCCAAACAAGTAAAAGTATCCTTGAAAACCAAACAGTTAAAGCAGCAGCGGGACCCAGCGTCCCGTTGCTAGGTAACAGTACAGCATACGAACAGCGCTTGCTGTCCTACATGCTGGAGAACACAACACAGCACTGCAAGCAGAGATCGCTGTCCAACGTGCTGAACCGCTCAGCACAGCCGTCAAATACAAATATAGCACCAGTCAGATCTGTCGCTGTCCAAGGTGCTGAAGCTGGACAGCAGGTCACATACACCGCTCCAGACCTGCAACACAGTGCCGAAATTGCTGTGAACAATAAAATAAAAGGAAGAAGGTTGAAGTAACCAAAAAATATAGGAGAAAGATACCGAAACAAGTATAGAGTACAAGAAGGAAAAAGAGGTGGAGAGAAACAAGCAACAAGAAAAGGGTGAAATATGCGGTGCCAAAGAGTGGAAATGGGATGGTAATGATAAAAGAAAAAAAGAAAAAAGAGGGAAAGGGAAGAGATAACCTAATTGCTGATCGGGCAAATGAAAAAATACATACAAGAAACACTGTATACATATGCGACAATTAAAACGAAGTGAAACATGGCGTCAATGTAAAGAATCAAAGCAAATAGCCGTAGAGAGTTATATGAAAAAAGTGTATGTGAAAATTATTATGTATCTAATTGAATTAAATTCTTAGTTTCTTAAACAGTTTTAGTGAAAAAACAGCATGTGTACGTATAAATATGCAAAACATGTGTGTGTAGAGTGAATATATATTTATATTAATAAGTGACTACATAATCAACCCCTAATCAGGAGGATATCCTGATCATTGGATTACACGATGGGACGCCATCGTGGGTGGGCTGGATGTATCGGCGGCTGCCATTGGTGACCGCCGCTGAACACCTAACCACTCGATAGGGAACAGCTGGCAATGACTAGTGAGGAAGGGGTATTTAAGGCAATTTGGGGCATTTGGACACCATTCCCTGACGAAGCACCAGCGAAACGCGCGTCGGGTCAAGCAGAGGTCCACCTTCCTGGTCCGGATCTCCCATTGTAATGATAGGGGTAGGGAAACGGACAAGTGAGCCCTAATCTACCCGCCACTCTGTCCCTGCCTACTTGCAACGACCCGCCCTAGGCGACGGAGTACAACTGGGCGGCGGTCCCTACACTCAGTAAGTGCACGAGACAAACAGACAAGGGTACACAAAGCTAAGGGAAATAGGGAAGTTGCCCACGGCAACACCGTGAGCAACAGGAGTGGTGAACGAGCCGAGTCAAACCAGGAGTGTACGAGGTACCAAACGCAGAGCAGGAGAGTAGTCAGTAAGCCAGGGTCAGTATGGAGCAGGACCAAATAGTCAGAAGCTGTAGCTGGGCCAGGAAACCACACGAGAAGAATCACAAGCAAAGGAGGAACAGGAAAGGCAGGTATAAATAGAGAGAGGGCGGGAGCTAGCTCCGTCTGGCCAGGCTGCGATAGGCTCTCCCACTCCTAAGCCTGCCATCCTGAGTGGTGGAAGATGGAGTCAGTCTCAGAGACATAGACTGATTACCTGTGGGCGTATACACAGAAGTTGTGCCTGGCAGATCCTTTACACCCATTCATCTTTTACTATGTAGGTGTAGGTACATTGCTCAGTGTGCTATATATACTTAGGACTGCATTCTAGATTTTTTACTATTTACACTATGCATACGTGTCCATCTGTGCAAATGTATTATGCCTAGCACTTGCTTAAATAGCCACCACTAGGTTTGTAGCAGCCGGCATGATGTGCGCACGGCGTGACATAGGTAAAACAGCAAAGGTACCTGTGAAAAGTGCAGCCCGGCCAGATTACCCGTCCCAGCGACTGCAGAACATACAACTACCCAAGGTAGAAGTGTATGAGAATGTGCTCGTGTGTGTAGACCTGTTCTCAGGGGGGGTCTAAAGCCCGGCCTGTATCTTCCCCACTGCAGAACTTGTGTAGTGACAGAGGAACAGTGTTATCCCAAGTATTGACCTGATGTTTGTACAATGATAAGATGTCAGCAGTTCTCCAGATGTTATTCCAAAGTTAGTTTGTTTAATAACTGTATTTAAGAAGTGTTGTGGGAATATTAAATACTGAGGTTGTTTTATGTAAAGTTCTGGACCAGCCTTAGCATTGGACTATTAGAGTCATGCGTCAGATAAAAGGTACAGAAGTGGAATATTCCCATTTGAAAACATTTTTAGTTATTTGTTTTTTGTCGTTGTTATTGTGAAAGGAAAATTCTGTGCAGTGTTTGTGTGTATGTGTATATATATATATATATATATATATATATATATATATATATTTTTATATATATATATATATATATATATATATATATACAGTGAAGGAAATAAGTATTTGATCCCTTGCTGATTTTGTAAGTTTGCCCACTGTCAAAGACATGAACAGTCCAGAATTTTTAGGGTAGGTTAATTTTACCAGTGAGAGATAGATTATATAAAAAAAAAAAAAAGAAAATCACTTTGTCAAAATTATATATATTTATTTGCATTGTGCACAGAGAAATAAGTATTTGATCCCTTTGGCAAACAAGACTTAATACTTGGTGGCAAAACCCTTGTTGGCAAGTACAGCAGTCAGACGTTTTTTTGTAGTTGATGATGAGGTTTGCACACATGTTAGATGGAATTTTGGCCCACTCCTCTTTGCAGATCATCTGTAAATCATTAAGATTTCGAGGCTGTCGCTCGGAAACTCGGATCTTCAGCTCCCTCCATAAGTTTTCGATGGGATTAAGGTCTGGAGACTGGCTAGGCCACTCCATGACCTTAATGTGCTTCTTTTTGAGCCACTCCTTTGTTGCCTTGGCTGTATGTTTTGGGTCATTGTCGTGCTGGAAGACCCAGTCACGAGCCATTTTTAATGTCCTGGTGGAGGGAAGGAGGTTGTCACTCAGAATTTGACGGTACATGGCTCCATCCATTCTCCCATTGATGCGGTGAAGTAGTCCTGTGCCCTTAGCAGAGAAACACCCCCAAAAAATAATGTTTCCACCTCCATGCTTGACAGTGGGGACGGTGTTCTTTGGGTCATAGGCAGAATTTCTCTTCCTCCAAAAACGGCGAGTTGAGTTAATGCCAAAGAGCTCAATTTTAGTCTCATCTGACCACAGCACCTTCTCCCAATCACTCTCAGAATCATCCAGATGTTCATTTGCAAACTTCAGATGGCCCTGTACATGTGCCTTCTTGAGCAGGGGGACCTTGCAGGCACTGCAGGATTTTAATGAATTACGGCGTAATGTGTTACCAATGGTTTTCTTGGTGACTGTGGTCCCAGCTGCCTTGAGATCATTAACAAGTTCCCCCCGTGTAGTTTTCGGCTGAGCTCTCACCTTCCTCAGGATCAAGGATACCCCACGAGGTGAGATTTTGCATGGAGCCCCAGATCGATGTCGATTGACAGTCATTTTGTATGTCTTCCATTTTCTTACTATTGCACCAACAGTTGTCTCCTTCTCACCCAGCGTCTTACTTATGGTTTTGTAGCCCATTCCAGCCTTGTGCAGGTCTATGATCTTGTCCCTGACATCCTTGCAAATAAATATATATAATTTTGACTATGTGAAAAAATCAGCAAGGGAGCAAATACTTATTTCCTTCACTGTGTATATATATATATATATATATATATATATATATGTATATATATATATATATATATATATATATATATATATATATATATATATAAAGAAGAAAAATGAGTTTGCATGTATTATTTCTAGTTATTGCCCAATGTGAACGTTTGATGTAAAGATGTTATTTGTTAATGTTTTTCTTCATATTAATTATTTGATTAAGATCAATTAATGTTTATACAATGAAAAAGTTTGTTCTCCACAGGAAGAGTCCAACTCTGAATGGAGGCGTGAGAGCCAGATTCTGACAGAATGTGGACGGATAAGGGAAGGTGAACCGGTAACACCCAAGGCACTCTTGATAGCACTTGTATGGATGGTGTATGACCTCACATATGCCCCAAGACTGCAAGGATCGATTTGGTAAGATCTAATTGGTATGTCCCAGGCTTTACAGCTGTTGCTGCTAAATTCTGTTAGAGCTGTTTGATTTGCCTACAGAACAGTCCTGGCAGACCGGTGCCAACCTTATCATACCCGCATCCCACGAAGAGAACAGACCTTGAGAGGCCTTCCCATGCAATACAAATTAGAGTAAGAAAAATTGGTTTGCCACATTTGTCAGATAAACATGTGGAATCTGTGTATATTTTTGTGAGTTGGAGATTTTCCAGGCAATCAGCTCAGATCAAGGTACAAATCCTGCTGGAAAGTGTGACACCAAGTGCAAATGAAATGTACCCAATAATTACACATCTTCTAGGTGCCATGTCCATTGTAACAGAGAAGTTTTTCTTATATAAAGGTGTTTGTTTGATTTAGTTTAAGGGCCTGATATTGTTATTGTGTGTACTTAGAACAACTTTTATAGTACGTAGATGTTATCACCAGATTAGTATTTATTTTAACAATTGACAAAGGTTGGGGGTCCCCAGCAAGTGCCAGTAAACATGATCTAAAAGACTTTTAATACGATGAACTCCATCACTGAGATGCGGCAGGCGCAGCCGGAGCCAGTACAACGCGGTTGTTATGAAGTGATGGCAGTGTCACAATTCCAAGCAGCCGCCCAGACAAGTAACTTACCGGAGGAAGAAGACAGCTGAGCGGAGGGTTTGTGGTAGTCACAATAACACTCCACTAATCCGCCTACGTGGGATCTCACACCAGGCTCACAGCATGAGGTGCTGTGTACAGCCCGGTGACGTAAACTAAAAGAGACGGTGTGTCTGACAGATGAGAAGGACCAAACCAAGTCCTGATGACATCAGCAAAGTTCAAAGTAAAGACCAAAGACTTGAGTGAATCCGTCAGCAGTATCAAGTGTTTTAATCAGAAGACAGGAGAAGAAGAGGACGATGATGTACAGGACTTGTCAATACACTGGTGGGACCCCATACCCTAACCGGACATTGGTGATGGCATCATATTAGTTGTGGCCCTATTGATATATTGTTTGGAGTTTCATAATCATAATATATAATTTATGTAATTTAATATGAGAAAAAGGGGGGTTTGTGAAGGATGATTTATTTGCTTATATTCTTTGTATGAAATTACATTGTGAATTATCAAGCAGGATGCTGAATTACTAAGATATGTATTATGTGAAAGTGATTATAATAATGTTTAAATGATTTAGTTTTGTGCAGCAGCCATCTTGTCTGGAGTTCCCATCTTGGTTCTTTTGTAGTGAATAGAAAAGTCATTATTCCTTTAATACAAGTAATGTTGATTTTGTATGTTTTATCTTTGACCTTGGTTCCCATGCGAAGTTGGTAGAGAATGGACAGGGAGGGAGATGGGAGGGTGGCAAGTATGCGGAAGGAAGGTCTCTCCCCCATCTCCACGAGGACATTCTGTCCAAAAGAGATAAGGCCACCTGCAAACCTAATGTGTGAAGAATTATAATGATGTATCTGGGATGTATTTTATTGTATGCTTTTTACTGAATAACAAATATTGTCACATTGTCTCTGATTGGTTAACCTCAAGTCTACACCCCCTTTGAATTTCAGTTTAACAGTTTGAGTTTGGTAATAAATCCTTCAGAGGAGCATTTTGAGCATATCAGCAGAGTCTGTGTGTTTTCTTCTCCTCTCTCGATATATATCGGTGAAATATCCTAATTAGGATATTGACTAATGGGGTCTGGCCTTGAGAGTCTGTTTGGACTCGTATAAATTTCAGTCTAATATATTTTGAGCGATGGATTTCCACGACACCTCTTTTCTTACAGAATATTTATTTCACTGAGACTACACTGATATCAAACTCACACAGAAATCCCCTGGGCTCAATATGGGAACTTCCAGTAGACGGCCCTACACTTGTATTACATAGTTAGGACCCATTCACACGACCATAAAAAAAACTCTGTAATTGCGGACCGCAATAGGGTCCATAATTACGCACGAAAATGCGTCGCGGGCATCGGTGGCCGGCACTGCCCGCAACCGCGGTCTGTGATTACGGGCACGGCCATGTGCATGAGGCCTTATATAGTGGAATTCTGGGCACCATTCATGCTAAAACAGGAAATACAGGATGGATAGCTGTGGTAAGGGTTAACATATTGTCATAGCATACGCTGCAGAGTTACCACACATAACCGCTTGCCTCACATTTCCACTGCCACTGCCTGTTGAGGATTTAGTTCTGGCACATTATAAAATTGCTCTTGAATTTAGGGTGTCAAATTATGTCAGATTCAGGGAGATGTGATTTACTAATTGTGTGTCTAATACAAATTCCTTACGGATGTTACCCTTTTTAGATTCAAACTCCTGCCAATGTTGTAAATCAACGGTGCAAAGAGCTATATAGTACTGTATGTCCAGTGTCATAACCGCTTGCATTGCAATAAAGTAGTTAAAAATTTGAATGGGTAAATCGTGCGCGCAAATATTAATTCTATCTTTTTATGGAACCAGAGCTTGATTACACAAAAATGTGAGGATGTCATTTGTAATTGAGTTCAATATTCATTAATACCATTAATTTTGTCAAAACTGACAGCATATAATGAGTTGGCCGGGTAGCTATAGATAATTTATTAATTACTTACAGATTGGCTTAATGCATGAGAAAGTAAAAACAGATGTTCCTTGAAAAGAAAAGCTCTACTGCAGGTTCTTAGTTGCTAAGCAATATCAAATTCTTTACAAAAGTTGTTGAGAAAATCAAAAGAGCGTTGTGTTAGCTGAATGATAAACATAAATTAAATTTAGACACTGGCCAAAAATTACAATTCATTCACAGTATATTACATTAAATACCTCAGGGTCTATTTTTAATTAGGAAAACGTCTTGTACAAAGCTACTACAATTAAATTGTTATACCAGATAATGGTATACGTTTATACAATCAACACAGTTAAGTAACGTATCATCTTGTTTTTGTTAATATTTTATTAAATGTGGAATAGACACTAAGGAAACAATGCCTTAATGCCTCCTGCACACAGCAGTCCCTGTAGCTCCATATTATGGAGGCAATGTGTCGCCCTATGTGACACTTTATTATAGGGTTACTCTCCCCTAAAATATTCCTCCAATGGGAGAAGTGCTCTGTAATACGCTATCTGATGAAAAATGGCAGAATTGAGTTTAGAGGCACGCGGAGGTACAATATGGCCACATGGAAGTCAATTTGTCCCATGTTATGGTTGTACAGAGCCAGGGCTAACCATAGGGATGTGTGACCTGCACATGTGCACAGGGTGCATCATTCCCCCATGCTGAAGAGAGCCCACAGAAGGCCTGGCACCCGAGTATTGTGACCACCACAAATCTTAAGATTTATTGTATAGCACTGTTATTGGATTACTTTATGTATGGAGCTGTATGATCACTGTGTGGGTGTATTATTTAAGCACTGTATTTTTGCAGTGTACGGTGATGGCACTTTATAGAATTGTTATATAGCATTGTTGTATACAGTAGGCAACTGTATGTGTGAAGTGCTATTTGGCCAATGTATGACAGTATTATGGCACTTATGGTTATTTGTACACTGTATGACATGACAGCATATGAAGGGGCACCAAAAAATAAAAAAAATAATTATTTATATATATATCAACTACTATAATACTGGGGACTCACTTCCGGCATGACGTTGCCACGTCAAGACGTGCTGGCCGCCTCTCTCCTGCACCTCGCCTCGATGCCCCATCGTTGTATTGAAGACGCCGATGTTTAGGTGCCCCCTGCCTGCTTGACTCCTTTGACTACACTGCTCGGACAGGAGGAAGTTTGCAAAGCTGTCAGCAACTCAGCTTCTCTCCAGGCCCCCTGTGGTAACAAGCTGCTTTCCAGTGTGAGAGGACAGCCTTGAGCACAGGCTGTGAGCTCTGAGTCAGCTGGTCTGTTCCCTCCACCCTGTCGGCTTACCTGTTTCTGTGGCTCTGCTGCTCTGACCGAGCTGTTAGACCCTGGCTGTACTACTGATGTCCCTCCAATCCCTCCGATGCCTTCAATAATGCTGTCGGGTGTTGCCTCTGCTGTGAACTGTGAGTGGTGAATTGACTGCTCTGTCTCTTTGCATCCTGCTGGCCTGTCTGTTACAGCTGCTCCAGCCCTGCTCTGGACTGACCTCTCTGGCCCCTGCTGTCCTGCTGATGTTGCTAACGATGTCTCCAGCCTCTGTATAACTTTTTTTCATATTGCACTGACCGCTAGCTCCAGTCAGTTGCTGGTCGATTTGCTACTCCCCTCTGCCGCACTATTCTATAAAGTGAACTCGGCTGCTTGCAGTCGGCCGTCCAGAATGGATTCACACCCCTGGCATTGAGAATAGGAGGATTATTCCCTGAGGTTATATGCGTGGAGGGGTTTATCCAAAGAACCAATCTATTTTGAAGTATTATTTCTGTCTGAACTCTCTCTATAAAATCTGTGATTATGCCACCGAAAGGTTCACAGAGAAGCTCAGTTGGGGGCAAATCCCCAAAAGCCGCTGGGGGCAGAGGTGATCTCAATAATAAACTTGAGACAATATGGAAATCCCCCTCCGTTAAAACGCGTTTGGCTGAGAAGGGCTTAAAGGGGGCAGGGAGGAGTGAGGAACCCCCTGGTTGCCAAGAAACCTCAGTACCGACAGGAACTTTGGGAGATCCAGGAGGCATGCTGGCGGAAATTCTAGTAGCTGTTACAAGATCTAACGCCTGTTTGGAGGACCTGACAGCACAGATGGGGGCAGTTCAGTCCGAGATGGTACTGATGAGGAATGACCTTAAGAATATCCGGGAGAAACAACTAGAAGCTGAATGCAAAATTAACAACATGGAGAAAGAAGTTAAGGAGGCGAAGAAGGGATTAGCAGGAGCTTTAATTGAGATGGAGATTCTGAAAAACAAAATGGTGGATATGGAGGACCGATCCCGACGCTCTAACATCAGGATGGTGGGCTGTCCGGAGGGGCAGGATGAAGGAGATCTGGTGGAAGGGATACAAAAGTGGTTTGGGGGTCTTCTTGGATTCTTGGATTCTCGCCAAAGTGTTTCATATAGAGAGAGCTCATAGAGTCCCAGCCAAAAGACCTGTCCCGGGCGCCCACCCACGCACCATTTTGATGAAGCTTCTTTGTTCAAGAGACCGGGACATTATTCTGAGAAGTACAAGAGAGCTTGGCACACTGATGTTTAATGGGGCAGAGGTGGCACTATATCCGGACTATTCATATGAAACCCAAAAGAAAAGGAGTAGCTATAAGGAAATCAAGAAACTGCTTATTTCGGCTGGTCTGGCGTATTCATTATTGTTTCCTGCAAAACTCTGGGTTATATACCAAGAAAAAATGTTCTTTTTTGATTCAGCGGAGAAAGTTGGGGTCTGGCTGGACTCCAAGGGTTTGGGTTGAGTTGGGTACTATCTGTGCATCGGGGTAGCCGGGGCGGGGTGATTGGGGAGAGTGAGGTGTGATCTAGGAAGGGAGCTGCGATCTGAATTATCGCAGGTCATTAGAGGAATGGGTGGTCAGTGGGGAGGTCGTGGAGGGTGTTGTTACTTTTTTTGTTTTATTTGTTTTTTTTTTTTTTTCCAATTTTTTTATATATATATATATTTTTTTTTTCCTCCTCTTTTTTTCACCTTCTCTTGTCTTACTATAAATGGCAGTGACTAAAATAATGGTTTGGAATATAAGAGGTTTGGCAGACAGAATTAAGAGGGTGGTGGTCTTTGATATTATTAATAAACATCTTCCAGCAATTATTTGTTTATTGGAAACTCATTTAGTTTCAGAACGTAAGTCATGGGTTAGTAGGGGTTGGGTGGGTCAGGAGTTTCACTCTTATTTTTCCACTTTTTCTCGTGGGGTCACCGTCTTGATTCATAATAAAATTAATTTTCAGGTCTCCTCAAAGTGGATAGATAGGGATGGAAGGTTTGTTTTTTTGTATGGAGAGCTGGAGCGGCGTACTTGCCTTCAGGGAGTTCAGGCCGGCAGGAGTCCGGGGAAATCTCGGCTTGCAATATTCTGTGAGGAGGTAGGATTATCATACGTTTGGAGGATGAAATATCATGACAAGAAGGTTTTCTCGTGTTTTAGTCGTTCTCTGAACGTTATGTCTAGGATTGACTTGGCTTTGGCTAATGATTTCTTCTTGCCGGATATTGATAAGATGACATATGAACCACACACAGTCTCTGACCACTCTCCAGTTGTGGTTACCATTCGGAATGGTTCTGGAACTGTTGTAGACTCCTTGCCTAGGTTTAAACTTAATGCACATTGGTTTTCGATAATCCAAGATCATGACGAGATTAAACAAGAGCTGGCTATGTTCTTGGATATTAATTTGAAATCGGCCCATATTCACTTTGTCTGGGATGCCTTTAAGGCATATATAAGAGGCTTGTTTAGATACAAAATCCAGCACCTGCGTAAAAACTTTTCTAAAGAGGAAACTAGATTGAGAGAGGAATCTTCTCATGCGGAGAGAGAGTTCACCGGCGACCCGACTGCGCTGAACCAACAACAATTATATAATACCCAACAAGCTATAAGGAATTTCTGTTTAATAAAGCCCAGCAGAGGATCTTCTACTCAGGGCAGAAATATTTCTGTGAGTCTGGGAAACCAGGTAAATTTCTGGCATCTATTGTCCAAAATCAAAAAGGTAATCATAATATCTCAGTGATCAGGACTCGCCGGGGCACTCTCTCTAATAAATCACACGTTGTACAAAAGGAATTTAACTCTTTTTTTTCTGAGGTCTATACCTCCACACTGCTTGAGGATGATGCATCCATAGACAAATTTTTGGGTGGTCTGAATTTTGAAAGATTGACGGAGGTGCAGAGGGTACAATTGGATGCCCCCCTGACGGTTGAGGAAGTGAGGGAGGCACTTGGGTCGATTGGAGGGGACTCCTCGCCCGGTCAGGATGGACTACCTTTTGAGCTGTACAGACGTTATGGAGAGTTGCTTCTCCCCTGTCTTTTGGAAGTCTTTAAGGAGTCATATGCGATAGGGGGAGTATCTAGATCTATGTCGGAAGCCACGATCATATTGATTCCTAAGAAGGATAAGAATTTGATGGATACAGGGTCGTACAGGCCCATATCTTTATTAAATACAGATGTGAAGCTGTTAGCTAAAGTGTTGGCAAGGAGGCTACAGCAGGTGATCCCAGGAATCATTCACCCAGATCAGAACGGTTTTATTCCGGGTCGAAGTACTAGTAATTGTCTGCATAGACTGTACACTAATATACAAATGGGAGAGGGGGAGCTCCGCTCCATCCTGTCCTTAGATGCTATCAAGGCGTTTGACAGGGTGGAGTGGCGGTTCCTATGGAGAGTAATGACAAGGTTTGGCATAGGGGATACATTTATAAACTGGGTTAAAATAATGTATTCTGCCCAATTGGCCAGGGTAAATGTAAATGGTGAACTATCTGAACCAATTATGTTGTCTCGGGGAACACGGCAGGGCTGCCCCCTCTTTCCGCTTCTATTTGCTATTTTTATAGAACCATTAGCCATGTTGATTAGGGCCGATAAAGAGATTAAGGGATGTGGCTGTGGTGGGGAAGGGGATAAAATGGTTCTGTATGCTGATGATATTTTATTATGCTTGAAAGAAACCCCAACTTCCGTTCATAGAACGATGCAGGTACTGGAGACCTATGGCAGATTTTCGGGTCTTAGAATCAATTGGTCCAAATCATGTCTTCTCCCAGTGGATCAGGAACAGGACTCCCCTTTTGGAGATCTTACTATCCTAAGATTGGGCCAGCCATTTGAATATCTGGGTATAACTGTCTCAGGAGTTGTTGAGATATTTAGTGCCTTGAATATGCTACCAGTGATCAAGGAGGTCAGATCAAAAATAGCGGTATGGCAGAAACTTCCCTTATCCAGGGCTGATAGGATTGGTCTGGTTAAAACGGTGGTGCTCCCACAGGTCTTATATGTACTGACCGCAACACCAGTGTGGATAGACAACAATACATTTAAGATGTTGGAATCTTTACTAAATGAATTGATTTGGGGAAGAAAACGTGTTAGGATGAAACAGGTTTATTTGTGCAAGAATACGTCTGAAGGGGGATTATCCTTTCCTTACTTCCGGGGGTACCTTGTGGCCGCCGGATTGAGGCTTCTTATTCAATGGGAGAAGGACCCGGCCCTCAGGAGGTTGCTTGATTCAGTGGGAAAGAAAGCTGGAAATATTTTTGAGTTATTGGAGACAGGCCTACTGGAGATGGAACCACTGAATAAATGGCCCCTGAGTCTGATGTTGTCCCGTTCATGGCGAGCACTGAGAAAGATGTTAGGTTTTAAAGGAATTCTCAAGTTTACTCCAATTTGGGATAATTATAATTTTAGAGAATTTGGGACAATTCCAGATATAAATTTCTGGAAAAATAGAGGGATTTTTTTTATCTCACAGATTATTATGGATAAACAAATAGTCACTTTTGATAATTTGAAAGAATGGTATCGTATTGAAGAGAAGTATTTATTTCGATATTACCAGATTCAGCACGCATGTAAGCAAATTGATGTAGCACGGACTCAACTGGAATCTCACAGGGTAATTGATTATTTATTAGTAGTTTCACAAAGGAAAAAATCACTTTCACATATTTACCGCTCTATTATGAGCACATTTGGAAAGCAAATTCACTTTAGAGCACAAGCCAAATGGGAAAGAGATCTAGGACCAAAGGATGAATCTCACTGGGATCATTGTTACAGGAGTATTAGCACGGTCTCTCTCAGTGCCGCCCATAGGATGGTTCAATTCAATATAACGCACAGATTGTATTATACGCCTATATCCCTACAGTCAATGAATTTGAAGGCAAACTCTTTCTGCCTACGTTGCCAACACCCTCAGGCGGCCTTTTTGCATTTAATTTGGGCTTGCCCTGGAATAGCCCAATTTTGGAGGGAGATCTGCTCGGAGATCAGCGGTTCTTATGGACTGGTTGTCCCATTAGAGGTTGAGTACCTGATTTTGGGCAATTTAAGCGATTTGCAGATGTCAAAGGACAAAAGAGCTTTATTGGGGAAATTGCTCTTCTTGGCCCGTCTTCTGATTGCTAGACTGTGGGGGCCTAGCTCTCACCCAACACTGCAAAACTGGCTGGGCTTGGTTGGTAAAATCAAGAAATATGAAAAGGTATGGTATGGCAATGCCAACAACATCGCTAAATGGGAACGAACCTGGCTATAGGCTAGGGTAAGTTCTCAGAGTAACAAGTAAGATGGAGATAAGAGGCATATTTTTATTTATTATGATTTTTTATTTTTTTTCCCTTCATTTCCCTCCCCCCTCTCTCCGACCTCCTCTCCCACCAAGGGTATCTATAGCATTGCATATTTTTTCTTATTACATGTTTGTATGTATTATGTACTTCTTTCCCTTTTGTATTGCTGTAGAACAAAATAAAGATATTTAAAAAAAAAAAAATATATATATATATAGATAGATAGATAGATAGATAGATAGATAGATAGATAACATGGATCAATGCCAAAAAATACAGATAAATATATTCCAAAATCAGGCAGCACTCAATCTTGCGAACGAAAAAAATCGGATACTTTATTTATCCATACGTCCAATGCAACATTTTGGCTTTACCATAGAGCCTTCTCAAGCTTGAGAAAGGCTCTATGGTAGAGCTGAAACGTTGCATTGGACATATAGATAAATAAAGTGCACAGTGTATGTGTGTGTATGTATGTGTATATATATGTATATATATATATATATATATATATATATATATATACACACACATACACATACATACTATATGGACATAAATATTGGGAAACCTACACATTACACCTACAGGAGCTTTTATGACATCCCATTCTAAATCCACAGGCATTATTATGGAGTTGGTCCCCCTTTGCAGCTAAAACAGCTCCCACTCCTCTGGGAAGGCTTTGTATAAGATTTTGGATTGTGTCTGTGGGAATTTTTGCCCAATGCTCCTGAAGGTCAGACACTGATGTTGGACTTGAGGGCCATCTTCATTCTAGCTCATTCCAATGGTGTTTGATGGGTTGAGGTCAAGGCTCGGTTTGGGCCAATCAAGTCCTTCTACACCAAACTCACCCAACCATGCCTTTATGGATCTTGCTTTGTGCACTGGGGCATAGTCATTCTGGAACAGAAAGGGGCCTTTCCCAAACTGTTCCCACAAATTTGGTAGCATAAAATTGTCCAAAATGTCTTGGCATGCAGTGGCATTAAGATTTCCCTTCACTGGAACTAAGGCACCTCGGCCAACCCCTGAAAACCAACCCCAAATAGAGAAGCGTGATTCCTCACTCCAGAGAACAGGTTTCCATGGCTCGAGAGTTCAGTATGCCACTTTACACCATTCCATCCAATGCTTGGCACTGTGCTTGGTGATGTAAGGCTTGCATGCAGCTGCTCGGCCATGGAAACCCATGTCATGAAGCTCCCGGCACACAGTTTTTGTGCTAAAGTTAATGCCAGAGGAGGTTTGGAGCTCTGCAGTTACTGCTCTGTAACTTTACGTGGTCTGCCACTTGGTGACTTGGCTGAGTTGCTGTGGTTCCTAAACGCCTCTACTGTGCAATAATATCAATCACGGTTATTTTATATATATATATATATATATATATATATATATATATATATATATATATATATATATACATATATATACATATATATATTTATATATAGATGAGTGTGTGACTGGGACAGTACTGGAGGGGAGGTATTTCTAACCTGACCGTTTAAGATGGGTGAGATGAGGAATTCAAAAAAGCTGGGTTTTCTGAGGCTTTTGTTAAAGAGGCTCTGTCACCAGTTTATAAGTGCCCTCTCTCCTACCAGATCTGATAGGGGCTGTAATGTAGATAACAAGAGTGGTTTTTATTTTGAAAAACAATCATTTTTGAGCATGATCTAAACGATTTTGGATTTATGCTAATTAGTTCTTAATGACCAGCTGGGCGTTTTTTAACTTTTTACCAAGTGGGCATTGTAAAGAGAAGTATATGACGCTGACAAATCAGTGACCAATCAGCGTCATACACTTCTCTTCATTCCAGCCCAGCTTGTTTCAATGCGCAGCGTGATCTCGCGAGATCACGCTGTGACGGGTCTTCCTCCCACAGGTCCTTCACCTGAGCGATGGAAGAGTCAACAGACATCGCCTCCAGCCGTGCCAGGACATTTATCCGAATCTGCAGCGGCTGGAGGCGATGTCTGTTCAGTCTTCCACTCCAGGTGATAATTGTGGATTGTTTATTGAATCAGCTCTGGAGGTGTCAGGGGTATTTATATATCAATGGAAATACCTTGTGTATTTTAGTCCTATAATTAATAAAGGTTATGTTTAATGAAGGGTTCCTATTCTGGGATAGCATTTGTTTGTTCAAAAAGTCAAGCGTGGATTTGAATGGTAATACCATTTTTATTGCCAGCCACAACCCCTATACGGACAGATCTTTACTATAATATATATACAGTATATATATATATATATATATATATATATATATATATATATATATATATATATATATATATATATACTGTATATGTATATATACATATGTATGTATATATATATATATATATATATATATATATATATATAAATATATATATATATATATGTATATATATACTGTATGTATATTATAGTAAAGATCTGTCCGTATAGGGGTTGTGGCTGGCAATAGAAATGGTATTACCATTCAAATCCACGCTTGACTTTTTGAACAAACAAATGCTATCCCAGAATACTGTATCTCCAAAATTTATTTCACTTGCTAGCTGCATTGGAGTTATATAAAAAAAAAAACAATTGAAAACAACTTCTGTAAATGCTTTTTATAACTGAATAACACTGAGTAATTATAATTGTCATTGTGGAATTGCAGCTTTATTTCATCTTGGCTCTGAATGTATTTCTTCTGCCAAATGAATTCCCCTGAAAGTAACCTTCCTGGAATGACAACATAAGTAGGCTTATAATCAGATATAAATGGTTATACGTCTGATTTTTTGCACCTGTTGACATTACAGTTCAAAAAGATACATCAATCTTTTGTTGCTGATGGAGATTTTATTACATTAAACTGTGGAAAAACATACAAGAAAATAAATCCTGAAATCCTGCAAAGATATGCATACTCTTCAATCAAAATGATTTGATTATGTAGTAACATTTGTTATGATGGCATAATGCTGTCCGTATGTATTTATATTCGGGAAGGGCTCTTTCGTTTATTCACTGATTTTTAGGAATACAGTATTTTATCAATACCTGCTCCTTTTATTAATTAAAGGGTTTAAAGGGATATTCCAGTTTAAGCAAATGAATATTATCCTTTGTATAAAAAAAAGTTAATTAATTGTCCAATACAATCTCTATATCAATTTCTCACGGTTTTAAAGCACTCTGCTTGCTGTCATTCAATGGGAACTGTTATTGTTTACATTTAGTGGATACAAATAAGTCCTCGTCATGTGCTGGACAAACAACAACACATGATCAGGAAGGATTTTTATCCACTGTAAGTAAAGAATGAAAGTCCCTATTAAACGACTGCAAGCAGAGATCTTGAAAACTCTGAGGAAATTATAAAGAAAGTTTATTGCAAAATTGTATAACATTTCATTATACAATAAAATAATGTATACCCATAATGCTGCTTTAACCCTTTTATGACCGCCCATATGCCTTTTCACTGCATCATTAAGGGTGCTTTTGCCACATGGCTGTGAAAAGGCAGCGCTGTGGCATAAGCCCGGCACTGGTGTGCCATGCTAGCTAGAGCAGGTGTTGGGCTGTCTAAAAACAGCTGGGCTACTTTTCTAATTGGCAAAATCAAACTTAGCTTTGATCCTGCCCGTTTAACTCCTCAAACGCTGTGGTCAATAGCGACCTAAGTGGAACTCTGTAAATGCAACATGGTGCATGAAAATCGGGCAGAAATTCCAAAAGCCGAATGGCGCTCCTTCCCTTCTAAGCCCTGCCATGTGTCCAAACAGCAATCTTTGACCACATTTGTGGAATTACCGTACTCAGGAGAAAACATGTAGCAACATAATTTTTTTCCCCATTAAGCCTTGTAAAATGTAAACATTTAAACGACATATTATTGGAAAAAAAAAATGAAAGTTTAGGTTTCATGGCCCAATTCTAATAAAATCTATGAAACACTACACTACTAGATAAATGCATTGAGGGGTGTAGTTTGCAAAATGGGGTAACTTCTGGGTATTTTCCACTGTATTGGTCCCTCAGGGACCCTGAAAATGTGTCTTGGTGCCAGAAAACCAATTTAGCAAAATAGCGACATCTAAGTGGTTTTAGAGCGAGGGGTCTCCATCTTTAATCCCATCGGCACCCCCATGACGCAATCACAAAGTGCTAATGATTTCCATGCTGCCTGGGGCCTGCAGTGGCAGTTTTACTCTGACAGGCATAATACACTGCAATACAGTATTGCAGTGTATTATAAAAGCATTTCAAACAATCACATATTAAAGTCCCATAGTGGAGTGGGACTAACCAAAAGTAAAAATTTGCTCCATAAAGTTAATAATAAGTAAATGAATAATCCCAAGCAAAAAAAAAAAAAAAAACATGCTTAATCAGTTAGCCTGTGGATGTATTACACAGGACTAATTTGTGGGCTACACAATTTTAGAGTGACAGGGCCTTATGCACTATAAGTAATGCGAGCAGAATTTCAAATACATGTATATTAGAAAACTGTATGATTTCTACAAATAAGTAAAAAAAAAAATAAACACTAGAAAACCCTTTTAAGCCTCAGTTTCAGTGTTTCTTTGTGCATTGCCCCATATATCCCTGAGGATGCAGTTGTTACGGCGAAACATGTCGCGGGGCACTGACATTGCGCTTTTAATCTCAAATAACTGGTTTTATATACTGCCACTGACGCACCCCCACTATATAATCATAGTTCAATACTGTCAGGGCCAGCTTCAGGTTTATGTGGGCCCTTGGGTGACACAGACTTAGTAGGCCCCATTGTGGGAGAACTCACGGCGGCACTAAAATGGCATAAAACGTCACTTTGTGCCCCATATAGATGTTAGGCTCTGTTAATGCCCCCATATAGAAGTTAGGCCCCCCGTTTGTACCCCTATAAATGTTGTACCCTCTGTAGATAGTGCTACACAGCACCCCACCCTGGTAGTGCCACACAGCCCCCCCTGGGTAGTGCCACACTGTCCCCCTCCCAGGTAGCGCCACACAGCCCCCACCTCCCAGGTAGCGCCACAAAGCCCCCACCTCCCAGGTAGCGCCACACAGCCCCCTCCTGGATAGTGCCACACAGCCCCCTCCTCCCATGTATTGCCACAAAGCCCCCTCCTCCCGGGTAGTGCCACACAGCCCACTCCTCCCAGGTAGTGCCACACAGCCCCCCTCCCTGGTAGTGCCACACAGTACCCCTCCCTAATAGTGCCAAACAGCCACCCTCCCTGGTAGTACCAAACAGCCTCCCTCCTTGTAGCTAAGCACAGAAAAAAAGTGGGACATATAATAAGATTAAAAACACAAAAAATGGCCATACTCACAAAGTGGGCAGGTATAATCCCAACAGGACGCAGCCAGGTCAAAAATGCTGCTGAAGGAAAGTGCTCAGGTGTGTTAAATAATAATAGCCACTCCCACTAGCCTTGAGGGGAGTGGCGTGTGGTGCATGGGATATGTAGTAAAAAGTAAATGAATAGTGCATAATGTGCAAGTAGTAATAATATGTGTGAAATATAGGGGGCAGTACTGAATATAGTGAGTGGTGAATATAGTGTAAAATATAGGGGGCAGTACTAAAAGGGTCAGGAACGTGAGTGATGCATGAAGTGTGGGTGCAGTGTGTAAAACATGGAGGGCTAATTCGTAAATCATGAGGCACAGCCTATATAGCCTGGTAGCAGCCTATTTGTAACACCATGATAGTACATAGAGCAGGCTACCCTGCTTGCTATGCCAGACCGCAACACACAGCATTTTTGAACTGGCTGCGTCCTGTTCGGATTATACCTGCCCACTTTGTGAGTATGGCCTTTTTTTGTGTTTTTAATCTCCCTCACTGTTGGTAGAGCCTTTGGGGTTCCCTCTAGAAGTGGAATCCCCAGCCAGAGCATTCCCAATGTTCTGGCTGGGGATTCCGCTTTAGGAGTAACCTCTGACGTCACTGGACATCACATATATGGACAGTGATGTCAGGGGCTTCCCCAGGGACAGAGTCTCGGAGCAGAGCCGCTTGTGGTGCTCTGCCTGGGACTCCTTCTCTCCTCCTGACATCACTGTCCATATATGGCCAGTGGTGTCAGGGGCTTCCCCAGACACGGAGTCCCGGAGCAGAGCCACTAGCGCTCTGCCTGGGACTCCTTCTCTCCTACTGACAACACTGTCTATATATGGACAGTGATGCAGTGATGTCAGAGGCTTCCCCAGAGACATAGTCCCAGAGCAGAGCCGCTTGTAGTGCTCTGCCTGGGACTCCTTCTCTCCCTCTGACATCACTGTCCATATAAGGACATTGATGTCAGGAGCTTCCCCAGAGAAGGAGTCCCGGAACTGAGCCGATAGCGCTCTGCCTGGGACTCCTTCTTTCCTCCTGACATCACTGTCCATATATGGACATTGATGTCAGGGGCTTTCCCAGAGATGGAGTCCCGGAGCAGAGCCGCTAGCACTCTGCATGGAACTCCTTCTCTCCTCCCGACATCACTGTCCATACATGGACAGTGATACCTCAAAGGTAGTGGGCCCTGGCACTTTCCCAGGTTTGCTGGGTGCTGACGCCAGCCCTGTATACTGTACAGCAAGACATGTAGCTTTTTTACAATATCTGACTGTAGTGCAGAAAATGTAAGGCACTACAGTTCTAACAAAAAACCTTTTTCTCCTCCTTTGTGCTTTAAATTATGGGTGTGTCTTATGGTCCTACAGTCCAGAATATGTGGTACTTTTTTGTAAAAATCTGTTGCTTTTTGTGTTGCGCTATTCTAAGAGCCATAACGTTTTTATTTTTACATGCATAGAGCTATTTGATGACTTGTTTTTTTTTCAGGACAAACTGTAGTTTTTATTGGTACTATTTTGAAGTGCATGCAACATTTTGATCACCTTTTATTAAATTTTTTTGTGAGGCTAGGTGATAAAAAACAGCAATTCTGGCAAATTTATTTTTACCGACATTCACTGTGCAGTGTAAATGGCATGTTAAATTTATTCTGCAGGTCAGTACAATTACTGTAATTTTTAGCTTTTTTTTATGTTTTAATACTTTTACACAATAAAAACACTTTTTTAAAAACATCAGATTTTTGTCTTGTCATATTCTGAAAGTCATAACTCTTTTATTTTTCCAACAATGGAGCTGTGTAAGAGCTTGTTTTTTGCGGGACAAGTTGTAGTTTTTATTGGTCCCATTTTAGGATACATATTAATTTTTGATAATTTTTTTCCATTTTTTGTTGCGAGAGGATAAAAAAATTGGTGATTCTGACATTATTTTTTGTTTTGCTTTTTACGTCATTCACCACGCAGGAGTAATAACATGATATTTTTATAGTTCTAGTTGTTACGGATGTGGCGATACCAATTATGTATAGTTTATGTCATTTGTTTCCAATAATAAAGGACTTTATAAAGGAAAAAAAGGTATTTTTAGTACTTGAAACCTTTCGTTTTTTAAAAATGTATTTTTATTTTTATTTTAGTTCCATTAGGGAACTTCAAGATTAAAATGTCTGATTGCTGATAAAATGCACTGCACTACTTATGTAGTGCAATGTATTAAACCTGTCAGTTCTACACTCACAGGCAGGGCTTAGTAGGTGTATGGCTGGCTTCACACGACCTATTTTCAGACGTAAACGAGGCGTATTATGCCTCGTTTTACGTCTGAAAATAGGGCTGCAATACGTCGGCAAACATCTGCCCATTCATTTGAATGGGTTTGCCGACGTACTGTGCAGACAACCTGTAATTTACCCGTCGTCATTTGACAGCTGTCAAACGACGACACGTAAATGGACTGCCTCGGCAAAGAAGTGCAGGGCACTTCTTTGCCACGTAATTTGAGCTGTTCTTCATTGAACTCAATGAAGCACAGCTCAAGATTTACGAGCGTCTCAGAGCGTCTCAGACTCCTCGTAAATTACGAGGAGGAGCATTTACGTGTGAAACGAGGCAGCTGTTAACAGTCTGTCTTTTCACACGTAAATGCCTCTCAGCATGTGAACATACCCTAAAGGATCTGCCAGACACAGCTTCTGTGTTGACGCCCGTGATTAATCAGTCTGCATCTGCTCCTAGGTTTGATAGAGTGACTCCATCTGTTACCACTCAGGCTGGTAGACTGAGGAGTGGGATAACCTATCACAGCCTGGTCAGACGGAGCTAGCTCCCGCCCTCTGTCTATTTATACCTTCATTTCCTGCTCTTTCTTTGTCTGTGATTCTGTCTGTTTTCCTGGCTCTGCTGTTCCTGCTTGTACTATTGACCTCAGCTTCATTTTGACCCTGGCTTTACTGACTACTCTCCTGCTCTGCGTTTGGTACCTCGTACACTCCTGGTTTGACTCGGCTCCTTCACTACTCTTGTTGCTCACGGTGTTGCCGTGGGCAACTGCCCCATTTGCCGTAGCTTCTGTGTACCTGTAATGGCAGGAAGGAGGTGAAGGGAAAGTGAGCCCTAATCTACCCACCGCCCTGTCCCTGCCTACTTGCAACGACCCGCCCTAGGCGACGAGGTACAACTGGGCGGCGGTCCCTACGCTGGCTAAGTGCACAGGAAGACAAACAGGGAACACGCAAGGGAAGGGGCAGTAGCCACGGAATGCCACGAGGAAACGGGGCGGCGAACGAACAGTCAGGACCAGGACGAAGTGAGTACACCCGAGCGGACACGGAGACAGAAGCAAGCCAGGGCAAGCAAAGCAGGTCAAGCAGAACTGCAGCAAGGCAGAAGCACGGCAGAAGCAGGCTGGAGCAAGCAGCAGTGGGGCCAGGAATCCAAAAGAATTACAAGCACTGAGGGAGAGCACAGGGCAGGTAATAAAGGGCAGGGGGCGGAGCTAACTCCGAGAGACCAGGCCGCGATAGGCTCTCCCACTCCTGAGCCTGCCACCCTGGTTGGTGGGAGAAGGTGTCAGTCGAACAGGTCTGGCCTCAGGTGTGGATTGATTAATCCCAGGAGTGTAGCTAGATGAAGTACCTGGCAGATCCCTAACAGTACTCCCCCTTTTATGAGGGGCCACCGGACCCTTACTAAGGGGACCCGGTTTAGTGGGGAAGAGGAGGTGGAACCTCCTGATCAATACCCCAGCGTGAACATCACGGGCAGGTACCCAAGTCCTCTCCTCCGGCCCGTATCCTCTCCAATGGACCAGGTACTGGAGGGAGCCCTGGACCATCCTACTGTCCATAATCTTGGCCACCTCGAATTCCACCCCCTCAGGGGTGAGAACGGGAACAGGAGGTATCCTCGAGGGGGACCAGGACGGGGAGCAGCGTTTAAGGAGGGAGGCATGGAAGACGTCATGTATGCGAAAGGATGGGGGGAGCTCCAGACGGAAGGATACAGGGTTGAGGACTTCAATGATCTTATAAGGTCCAATAAATCGGGGAGCAAACTTCCTGGACGGGACCTTAAGGCGCAAGTTCCTGGACGACAACCAGACCAAATCCCCGACGACAAACCGGGGGTTAGCAGAACGTCTACTATCCGCCTGAATCTTTTGTGCGCTCTGGGACGCCTCTAGGTTCTTCTGAACCTGGGCCCAGACAGTGCACAGTTCCCGATGAACCTCCTCTACCTCAGGATTATTGGAACAACCAGGGGAGACGGAGGAGAACCTAGGGTTAAACCCGAAATTACAGAAAAACGGGGAGACCCCTGACGAGTTACTGACCCGGTTATTCAGGGAAAATTCAGCAAGGGGAAGGAATGAGACCCAATCGAATTGACAGTCAGAGATGAAACACCTTAAATATTGTTCCAGGGATTGGTTGGTCCTTTCCGTTTGGCCATTGGTTTCGGGATGGAAGGCGGAGGAGAAGGACAGATCAATCTCCAACTTTTTACAAAAAGCTCTCCAAAATAAGGAAACAAATTGTACCCCTCTGTCAGAAACGATATTGACTGGGGCCCCATGGAGACGCTGGATGTGTTTCACAAACAAAGAAGCTAACGTCTTGGCGTTAGGTAGCTTCTTAAGGGGCACAAAGTGGCACATCTTGCTGAAGCGGTCGACTACCACCCACACCACCGACTTGCCCTGAGATGGAGGCAAATCGGTGATAAAATCCATGGAGATATGGGTCCAAGGTCTCTGGGGAATGGGCAAGGAACGTAGTAGGCCCGCAGGTCGGGACCTAGGGGTTTTGGACCTAGCGCAAACCTCACAAGCGGCGACGTAAGCCCTAACATCTTTAGGCAACCCAGGCCACCAATAGTTTCTGGTAATGAGGTGTTTGGTGCCCAGGATGCCAGGATGACCGGATAGAGCGGAGTCATGGTTTTCCCTGAGTACCCTCAGCCGGTATTGCAGGGGAACAAACAGTTTGTCCCCAGGGACGTTCCCGGGAGCTGCACCCTGATCAGCCGCGATATCAGAAGCTAAATCAGAATCCGTGGCAGAGACGATTATACCAGGGGGTAAAATACAAGCGGGATCCTTCTCGGAAGGAGGATTGGCCATGAAACTACGTGACAGAGCGTCAGCCTTAATATTCTTGGACCCAGCCCTATAGGTAACCAAGAAATTAAATCTGGTAAAGAATAGTGCCCACCGAGCTTGTCTAGGATTAAGCCTCCGGGCCGATTCTAGGAAAACCAGATTCTTGTGATCCGTAAGGACCGTTACCTGGTGTCTGGCCCCCTCCAGGAAGTGCCGCCACTCCTCAAAAGCCCATTTAATGGCTAGAAGTTCGCGGTTGCCAATATCATAGTTACTCTCCGTGGGCGAAAACTTCCTAGAGAAGTAAGCACAGGGGCGGAGATGGGTGAGGGAGCTGGTACCCTGGGACAGGACGGCCCCCACTCCCACCTCGGAAGCGTCAACCTCCACAATAAATGGCTCCTCTTGGTTGGGCTGAATCAGCACGGGGGCCGAGATAAAGCACTTCTTGAGAGTCTCAAAGGCCTGGACGGCCTCAGGGGGCCAATGGAGGACATCGGCACCCTTGCGGGTAAGGTCCGTAAGAGGCTTAGCGACGACCGAGAAGTTGGCAATAAATCTCCTGTAATAGTTGGCGAACCCTAAAAAACACTGTAACGCCTTAAGGGAGGCAGGTTGGACCCATTCCGCCACAGCTTGAACCTTGGCAGGGTCCATGCGGAATTCATGAGGAGTGAGGATTTGCCCTAAAAATGGTATCTCCTGTACCCCAAAGACACATTTTTCAGTCTTAGCAAACAGATTATTCTCCCGAAGGACCTGGAGCACCTTCCTGACATGCTCCACGTGGGAGGACCAGTCCTTGGAAAACACCAGTATGTCATCAAGGTACACAACAAGAAAATTACCCAGGTACTCTCTCAGGATTTCATTAATAAAATTCTGGAAGACAGCAGGGGCATTACACAACCCAAAGGGCATGACCAGGTATTCGAAATGACCCTCGGGTGTGTTGAACGCAGTTTTCCACTCATCCCCCTCTTTGATGCGGATAAGGTTATATGCCCCCCGTAGATCGAACTTAGAAAACCATTGGGCTCCCTGAACCTGATTAAAAAGATCCGGAATCAAAGGAAGTGGGTACTGGTTCCTTACGGTGACCTTATTCAGGTTACGATAATCAATGCACGGCCTAAGACCACCATCCTTCTTCCCCACGAAGAAGAAGCCAGCACCTACAGGAGAAGTCGAGGGGCGAATGAAACCCTTGGCTAGGCATTCTTGGATATACACCCTCATCGCTTCACGTTCAGGACATGAAAGATTAAATATCCTACCCTTAGGAAGCTTGGCACCAGGCACCAAATCGATGGCGCAATCGTAATCTCTATGGGGGGGCAACACCTCGGAGGCCTCCTTAGAAAACACATCGGCGAAGTCCTGAACAAACTCAGGAAGTGTGTTTACCTCCTCCCGGGGAGAAATAGAGTTAACAGAAAGACATGACATCAGACATTCATTACCCCATTTGGTGAGATCCCCAGTATTCCAATCAAATGTGGGATTATGCAACTGCAACCAGGGAAGGCCTAAAACCAGATCAGACGATAATCCCTGCATCACCAGTACAGAGCACTGCTCCAAATGCATGGAGCCAACCAGGAGTTCAAAAACAGGAGTATGCTGAGTAAAATAACCATTAGCAAGGGGTGTTGAGTCGATTCCTACTACAGGGATAGGATAAGGTAAATCAATACAAGGCATCTTTAGAGACATGGCAAATTCCACAGACATGATATTAGCAGATGAGCCAGAATCCACGAAAGCACTGCCCGTGGCAGACCGGCCAGCAAACGAGACCTGAAAGGGAAGCAAAATTTTATTGCGTTTCACATTAACGGGAAATACCTGTGCGCCCAAGTGACCTCCCCGATGATCACTTAGGCGCGGAAGTTTTCCGGCTTCTTATTCTTGCACCTTGGACAGGTGTTCAGTAGATGCTTGTCGTCCCCACAGTAGAAGCAGAGACCATTCATTCTGCGAAACTCCCTACGTTGTCGAGGGGACATGGAGGCCCCGAGTTGCATAGGTACCTCCGAGTCCTCCGTGGAGGGGCGAGGAGACGGGACCTCGGGGGGAATCGCAGAAAAGTCAGAGGGGAGCACACTGAAGCGTTCTAGCTGACGTTCCCTGAGACGTCGGTCAAGTCGTACTGCTAGGGCCATAACCTGGTCAAGGGAGTCAGGCGAGGGGTAGCTAACCAGCAGATCCTTCAGGGCGTCAGATAATCCTAACCTAAACTGGCACCTTAGGGCCGGATCGTTCCACTGAGAAGCTACGCACCACTTCCTAAAATCAGAACAGTATTCCTCAACCGGTCTTCTACCCTGACGTAAGGTCACCAGCTGACTCTCGGCTAAAGCAGTCCTGTCAGTCTCGTCGTAAATGAGTCCGAGGGCAGAGAAAAAACGATCAACAGAGGAAAGTTCAGGGGCGTCAGGGGCCAAGGAGAAGGCCCACTCTTGGGGCCCTTCCTGGAGTCGGGATATGATGATACCCACCCGCTGGTTCTCGGAACCTGAGGAGTGGGGCTTTAGGCGGAAATACAGTCTGCAACTCTCCCGGAAGGAGAGAAACGTCTTACGGTCCCCTGAAAACCGGTCAGGTAACTTGAGGTCGGGTTCTAGAGGTGAGGTGAGGGGTACTACTAAAGCAGCGTCACCCTGATTGACCCTTTGGGCCAGGGCCTGGACCTGTAGGGAGAGGCCCTGCATCTGCTGGGTCAGGGTCTCAAGGGGGTCCATGATAGCGTCAGCGTAGGAGAAATGGTAGACTAGGTAAGGGCTTGTAATTATGTAATGGCAGGAAGGAGGTGAAGGGAAAGTGAGCCCTAATCTACCCACCGCCCTGTCCCTGCCTACTTGCAACGACCCGCCCTAGGCGACGAGGTACAACTGGGCGGCGGTCCCTACGCTGGCTGAGTGCACAGGAAGACAAACAGGGAACACGCAAGGGAAGGGGCAGTAGCCACGGAATGCCACGAGGAAACGGGGCGGCGAACGAACAGTCAGGACCAGGACGAAGTGAGTACACCCGAGCGGACACGGAGACAGAAGCAAGCCAGGGCAAGCAAAGCAGGTCAAGCAGAACTGCAGCAAGGCAGAAGCACGGCAGAAGCAGGCTGGAGCAAGCAGCAGTGGGGCCAGGAATCCAAAAGAATTACAAGCACTGAGGGAGAGCACAGGGCAGGTAATAAAGGGCAGGGGGCGGAGCTAACTCCGAGAGACCAGGCCGCGATAGGCTCTCCCACTCCTGAGCCTGCCACCCTGGTTGGTGGGAGAAGGTGTCAGTCGAACAGGTCTGGCCTCAGGTGTGGATTGATTAATCCCAGGAGTGTAGCTAGATGAAGTACCTGGCAGATCCCTAACAGTACCCTTGTCTGTTTGTCTCTCGTGCATGTATTGAGCGTAGGGACCGTCGCCCAGTTGTATGCCGTTGCCTAGGACGGGTCGTGCAAGTAGGCAGGGACTGAGTGGTGGGTAGATTAGGGCTCACCTGTCTGTCTCCTTACCCCGTCATTACAGTAGGCTTCCCTACATAGCAGAACAGGAGGCCATTGTTAGATTCCTGCTTGTCATATCAGCAATCTGCATCCAGCAATCGTGTCGCAGGGGTACAGAGGAAGCATTGAATCCGGCACCTAAGAGGTTGAATGATCGGGATAGGGATAGCTCCCATTCCAACCGTCACAGCAGAGTGTTAGGTGTAGTGTACATCCAGGGCCGGCGTCAGCACCCGAAGAACCCGGGCAACTGCCAGGGCCCACAACCCTTGGGGGGTCCCACTCGGCCGCTGGGTGCTGACGCTGCCATTATGGCTCCTCCAAGAGTAGAATCCCTGGCCAGAGTCTTCGCAGGGATTTTGCTTCTAGAGGGAGCCCCTGTCTAGGAGGCGGTGTAACTACCACTGTAGTAGCCATAGCGGCTGCCACATGGCCCACGGCATGGGGGGGTCCGTGCTGCCTGCAGTCACAGTCCCTTCAATGCACAGTGGCCCCGCTAGCATCCGCTATGGATGCTATAGCGGTAGAGCAATGCCACATTCAATAGTATCTGTGTCCTTAGGACGCAGATACTATTGAACGCTATAGCAAAGCAGGGAGGTATCTCCCCGATCTGCCATTTACTACACTACAGACTCCCAGGCAGAGTGCTAGTAGCTAATAGTGCTCTGCCCGGGACTCCGGCTCTGGGGAAGCCCCAGACATCACTGTCCATATATGGACAGTGATGTCAGGAGGAGAGAAGTAGTACAAGGCAGAGCGCTAAAAGCGGCTCTGCTCCGGGACTCCGTCTCTGGGAAAGCACCTAAAATCACTGTCCATATATAGATTGTGATGTCAAGAGTAGAGAAGGAGTCCCAGGAAGCGGCTCTGCTCCGGGACTCCATCTCTGGGGAAGCCCCTGACATACATGGTCCATATATGGACAGTGATGTCAGGGGCTTCCCCACAGTCGGAATACCAGGGTAGAGCCTTTACTAATGCTCTGCCTGGGACACTGCTCTGCTCCTGACATCACTGTCCATATATGGATTATGATGTCAGGGGCTTACTCAGAGATCGAATAATAAATCAAATTACTGGTAGTATTATATTCCGTTCACTAAATTGGTGAATTTACTGCCTGATTAGAACGATTTAAAAAAGATTTTAATCATAAAGTATTAAAATATGGCTCATGTAGCCCAATTGGACATATGTTCAGGCTCAGACAATTGGTCAGGGATAGGAGATGGTCTATTAAACTTACTATGTGTAGACCAAGATGTCCTCTTACAGTATACAGCCCTGACAGCTACTAGCTGAAAAATGATTGTTCCAGCCCACCAGGCTCACAGCATGTGGTCAAAGAGAAAGGATCTAAAAACAGTCCTGTTAACAGACCGCTACTAGGAAACTCTGAGACCACCTGCTGAACAAATGATTTAAACCCTACGCGTTTCAATGTCACTAATGGATGTGACACATCATCAGGGATTGTTTCAAATTCAAATTAGTTAAATGCCGGTTAGCACGATTTTTGTGCTAACATTATTTCTCCCGGCTCGTGCACGACTCTAATGCAAATGGACACACACGAGCCGGTGAGACTGGGAGCATATGAAGGGCAAGAGCCCTCCCCCTGCACTGACGAGGCTGCCCGACTCACCGCCAATCACAGACAGACATGTCACAAAGGTGACGCATCCGGACTGCGGCGAGCCTCCTTACAGCCTAGCCAATCAGGATGAAGTATGACGACATGGCGTCCCTCGTAACTCTGGAAACCTAAAGCGGATAGACCTACAATCTCGGGACAAGCATGAATCGGGTAAATATACTAAGGGAAATAGTCAATACGAATCACAAAGCAATCGTCAGTGACTTATACTCCATTGCTTGTCGGATATGACCTGAGTGGTGTGGACAACCGGCCATTAGTATAAAGTAGAAGTACTAGACCTCAACTAACAATATCATATTGTAGATAAAGTTGAGGGTTGATGCTATTAGAAGAATTGAGTTCGTTAGTGGAACATGTAAATCACTTAAAAACGCATATAAAACGCATATATACCGCATCTCTCCCAAGAATGGTCAAAAAATGCAATTCGATACTTAGAGAAAACATGCATAGGAGATCGGTTCATTTAAACCCGCGGGGCTAATGGTCTGCATGCGATAGATCCACTGTGCTTCTTTTTGTAGGATATTTTTGTCTTGGTCACCACCTCTCGCCATTGGTTTAACATGCTCAATCCCTTGAAATTTTAAAAACAGAGAATCACCATGATGGTATTCCCATACGTGCCACGACACCGGGGTATCTTCCTTTCTCCTAACATCCCCTATGTGGTCCCTGATCCTTCTTCTAAATTCTCTCTTCGTTTTACTGATATACTGTAGTTGGCAACCACACGTAATCAGATAGACAACACATTTGGTCTTGCAGTTGATATAGGATCTATTATCAAAGACCCTACCAGTCTTGGTACTTTTAAAATTCTTGCTACATAAAATCGAGTCGGAATACCATGGTAGAGCCTTTACTAGTGCTCTGCCTGGGACACTGCTCTGCTCCTGACATCACTGTCCATATATGGATTATGATGTCAGGGGCTTACTCAGAGATCGAATACCGGAGCAGAGCCTTTACCACCGCTCTGCCCGGGACATCAGCTTTGCTTTGGACATCACTTTCCATAAATGGACAGTGATGTCAGGAGCAGAGCGGGAGTCCCAGGCAGAGTGCTAGCAGTGCTCTGCCCGGGACTATGGTTCTGGGGTTGCCCCTGACAACACTGTCCATATATGGATAGTGAGGTCAGGGGCTTCTCCTGAAGCAGAATCCCAAGCCAGAGCATCGGCAATGCTCTGGCTGGGGATTCCAGTACTAGAGGAAGCAGCAAAGGCGCTACCTACAGGGAGGGGGGCTGTGTGGCACTACCAGGGAGGGGAGCTGTGTAGCAGTACCAGGGAGGGGGGCTGTGTGGCACTACCTGGAAGGGGGGCTGTGTGGCACTACCTGGGAGGGAGGCTGTGTGGCACTACTTGAGAGGGAGGCTGTGTGGCACTACCAGGGAGGGGGGCAGTGTGGCACTAACAGGAAGGGGGGCTGTGTGGCACTACCAGGAAGGGGGCTTAATGTGGGTACAAACTGGTGACCTAACTTCCATATGGGGGCATAAACAGGGCCTAACATCTATATGGGGGCTCCAAGTGACGTTTTCTGACATTTTACTGCCGCCTTGAGTTCCCTCGAATGGGGCCTACTAAGTCTGTATCGCCCGAGGGCCCACATTAACCTGGACCCGGCCCTGTGTACATCTGATACCCACTGCTGATGATGTGGGCTCAGCTTTTGCATGCTGTACAGTCATGGTAAATTGCGGAAACCCTGTGCTGACCATGACGTAGAGTTACGTCAAATGTCAGTAAGGGGTTCAAACCACCTGCTTAATATTGTGACATCCCAATCTAAATCCATAGGGATTAATATAAAGTTGGTCACCCCCTTTTCTGCTAAAACAGCTTCCACTCTTCTGGCAAGACTTTCAAAGAGATTTTGGAGCGTGTCTGTGGGAATTTACTGTATGCCAAATTATCCAGTAGAGCATTTGTTAAGTCAGAAACTGATGTTGGACAAGAGGGCCTGGCTCGCAACCTCCATTCTAGTTTATCCCAAAGTTATGCAATGGGATTGAGGTCAGGGCTCTGTGCGGGCCAGTCACGCTCTTTCACACCAAACTCACCCAACCATTCTTTTACAGTCCTTGCATTGTGCATTAGGGCACAGTAATGCGGGAACAGAAAAGGGCCTTTCCCAAACTGTTCCCACAAAATTGGACGCATACAATTGTTAAAAAATGTCTTGGTATGCTGAAGCATTAAGATTTCCTTTCACTGGAACTAAGAGGCCTAGGCCAACTCCTGAAAAACAACCCCACAGCATTATCCCTCATCTACCAAACTTTACAGTCAGGCATCTAACGTTCTCCTGGCGTTCGCCAAACCCAGACTCGTCAATCAGACTACCAGAAAGAAAAGGGTGATTTGTCACAGTGGCAGGGTGCTTTAAATCACTCCATCCAACTCTTGGCATTGTGCTTGATGATGTAAGGCTTGCATTCAGCTACTCAGCCATGGAAACTCATGCCATAAAGCACAGCTTTTATGCAGATGTTAATGCCACTCGGCAACCTGGCTCTATGACTTTGCAGCTGAGCTGCATGGCATGGGTTAGAAAATAGCTTCCACTCAATTCAATGATTAAAATGTGTGTCCCAATACTTTTGTCCATATAGTGTGTATGTATATATATATATATATATATATATATATATATGTATATATATATATATATATATATATATATATATATATGGCGGAAGATACTATGGCGTATAGTAGATTTAAGTACCAAGTGAGACATATAATGTCAATAGCCATTCTAAGCTCAAAGTTCCTGCTCTCATCAGATCGCAGAAGTTACACAGCTTAGGGCCTCACTAGTACCAGTGTGGGAGACTGTCTGGGAATCCATGGTGCAGTTGACTTTGGCATTTTCCCTTGAAAAAAATACATTTTACTTACAATTCATATGTTGCTTGAGTGATGTCAAGAGCTGAGGATTTGTAACTCTCACTACGGGACAAACTTGTTTCTGATTGGCTGCTGTAGACTTTTTTCATGGCAACCTGGGACGCCGTCCGCTGATTGGATGTTTGCCCTTCCTTGCACAACGTGTTGTTAGTGCATGCTCTGTTGACTATTGCTGACACTGGAGGATTGTAGATTTTAATTGAAACAGCACTTGCACGATTTGGTCTGAGGCTCTGCGACTGGTGAGTGGCTCGTAACTCCCCCTCTTCACTAATACATATACTTATTCAATGTTAGTGTAATGAATTAAATACACTGTTTTGTAACACAGAATTTTTATATACACTTTATGCAATAACTGTTTGTACATTGTTATATGGTGCTGTGCACTTTTTTACATTTGTATTAGGGCTGATTCAGACGTGCGTGTCGTTTTTGCGCACGCAAAGCACGCAGCGTTTTTCCTGCACAAAAGCCACTTACCTGCTTCGTGAGGCAGCATCATATGATGCGCAGCTGCGTGCTTTTCACACAGCCGCCATCATTATGACACGCCATTCGGATGTTTGTAAACAGAAAAGCACGTGGTGCTTTTCTGTTTACATTCATCCTTTTGACAGCTGGTGCGCGAAACAGGCTGTTCGCACGGAAGTCAATGGGTGCGTGATGCGCAAAATACGCGGAGATATTGACCGTGTCGTGCTTTTTGCGCAGCGGACAAACGCTGCGCAAAAAGCACGGATTGTCTGTACTGCCCCATAGACTTGTATTGGTCTGTGCGTGGCGCGTGAAAACGACGCAGCCCGCTAGGACGCAATACACGTTCGTGTGAATCCAGCCTTAGCCAAATGTTGGCCTTTTTTTATATGCTTGTATGTTAATCACTGCTGATTATGCTTTGTTTGCACATGGGTATAAAAACCCTGCTTTTCACGTCACTTCAGCTTGAAAAAGGTGCTGTGAGAGGACTGAAACGTAGCTTATCCTTTGAAACATGGAACAATAAACCACATTTTTGTTTGATGTCAACCTATTGGAGTGCTGCGATCATTTCTTCATGTATATATAAATATATAAAACACATACATAATATTTTTATTATTATGTTATTTTGTTTCATTTACCTATTTTTAGCAAAGTAAATATCATAAGTGTCTAAATATCAAGTTTTCAACTATGCTGTAAAACTTGAGTCCCCTTGCCTGATGTTAAAAAAACAAAGTCGCTGTCTTCTGGGCTACAGATACATTTAACGGCATCCGAGCGGCACCCGATAGTCTTCACGGACCCATTCACTTTAGCTGGTTAATCGGGTCTGTGAAAATTTACCAGATTCTCCGATCCCTGTAAAGATAGGACATGTCCTATATTTCCATGGATCACTGACGGGACTGTTCGTGTGCATGAGGCAATACTGTTTGTGCATCTCAAGACCTCCTCAATACTTAGAACACTGGATATCAGTATTGTAATAAGCATAAGTGCTAGGTACTTTAACCCCTTAATGACTGGGCCTGTTTGGACCTTAATGACCAAGCCAGAGTTGTCAAATCTGGTATGTCTGACTTTATCAGAGAATAACTCTATGAAAGTTTTGAATATCCAAGTAATTCTGACATTGTTTTTTCGTCACATGTTGTTCTTTATTTTAGTGGTAAAAGTAGACTGATACAATTTGCGGAAATTAATTAAAAAATAGAAAAATTTAAGAAATTTTGTAAAAATTACCATTTTTCCCTATTTTTAACTGCAATATGTCACATATGTACACACATACTGTTCCATTTTTTTAAATTAAATATATATTTCCATCTCTTTACTCTATTTTGCCAGCACTTTTGAAAAAAAAATAAATAAACATTTTCAGAAATTTAGAGGACTTACAAATTGAATAATAATTTTATAAATTTTGAAGTGTATTTTGTTTTCCTGCACCAAGCAAGGTTTTTAGAGGCTCATAAATCTCAGAATGATGGAAACCCCCACAAATGACCCCATTTAGAAAACTAGACCCCTTAAGGTCTTTATCTAGGGGTATAGTAAGTATTTTGACCCCACAGTTTTTTGTTAAATTTAATACATAGCAGGTGAAAAAATAAATAATTTCACTTTTTTTCAGAAAAGTATCAGTTTGAAGACCGATTTCTTTGTAAAGCGACCATGAGAATGAAGAAACACACCACAAAATCTATCACCCTGTTTCTCCTGTTTTCAAAAATACCCACATTGTGGCCTTAATGCGTTGCCTGGACACACGACAGGGTTACCACTGTACATTTGGAAAGTCTTTGAGCTGCCAGAATGATAGAAACTCCCCATAAACGACCCCGTTTAGAAAACTAGACCCCTTAAGGTATTTACCTAGGGGTATAGTTAGCATTTTGACCACACAGGTTTTTCACTAAATATATTGGAATTAGTCTGTAAAAATTAAAATCTACTTTTTTTCTGAAACAACATAGAATTTTTTAATATTTACAAGGAATAACGAAGAAAATGCACCCCAACATTTGTAAAGCAATGTCTCCCGATTATGACAATACCCCACATGTGGTAATAAACTGCTGTTTGGACCCACAGCAGGGCTCAGAAGGGAAGGAGCGCCATTTGGATTAATGATTTTGCTGGAATGGTTTTCGGTGCAATGTTGCATTTGCAATGCACTAGAGGGACCAAAACAGTGGAAACCCACCAAAAGTGACCCCATTTTGGAAAAACCTTCAAGGAATTTTTCTAGGGGTATAGTGAGCATTTAGACCCCCACGGGTCTTTTGCAGAGTTTATTAAAATTACAGCGCGAAAATTAATATCAACATTTTTTCCACTAAAATGTTGCATTTTCTCATTTTCACAAGGGATAAAGGAGGAAAAAAAACCAAACATTTTTTATAAAGCAATTTCTCCCGAGTACGGAAATACCCCATATGTGGCCATACGTTTTTTTCATTAGAAATGAATTAACCCTTTCAGGACTGATCCACTTTTTGCTTTCTTATTTTAGATTTTCACTCCCTGCATTCCAAGAGACATAACTTTTTTATTTTTTCATCAATAGAGTGGTGTGAGGGCTTATTTCTCGCGGGAGGAGCTGCAGTTTTTATTGGTACCATTTTTTGGTACATAAAAGATGATTAAAAAGTTGTATTACATTTTTTTTTTTAGAGCTAAGGTGACAAAAAAAACAGCGATTTTGGCGGTTTCAATTATAAATTTTTTTTTAAGGTGTTCACTGTGCTAATTAAATAATGGTGTATTGTAATAGTTCGGACTTTTACGGACGTAGCGATACCAATATTGTTAATTTTTTTACATTACTTTAAAAAGAAAAATGGGAAAAGGTGGTTTTTTTTAACTTTAAAAAAAAAAATTCTCACTACTAATAACTTTAATTCTTCTACACATTTTATTAATCCCCTTAGCGGACTTGATCCAGCAATCATTGGATCGCTGGTACAATACTAATGTATTGCAGTATATTGTTATTCTTACAGGCTTCTGTAACAGAGCGATCGATGTACCTGTCCGTTAGTCCCAGGTGTCAGCTGTAATACACAGCTGACACCCGCAGCGTGTGGAGCGGGCTCAGCATGTGAGCCCGCTCCATACATTAACCCCGCACCATGACGGGCAATTAAGTCATAGTGCGCAAAGGGGTTAATGCACAGCGGATGGTTCAAAGTGAAAATTGCAAATTTCCACTGATATGCCATTTTAGTGTATAATATGTTGTACCCAGTTTGTGCCACAGAAGACAAATACCTCATAAAATGTTAAGCGGGTTCTCTCGGGTATGGTGATGCCATATGTGTGGGCGCAAACTGCTGTTTGGGCACGCTGCAGGGCTCAGAAGGGAGGGAGCGCCATTTTGCTTTTGGAGCACAGATTTTGCTTGGTAGTGTAATGATGGGGGTAGGGAAACGGACAAGTGAGCCCTAATCTACCCGCCACTCTGTCCCTGCCTACTTGCAACGACCCGCCCTAGGCGACGGGGTACAACTGGGCGGCGGTCCCTACGCTCAGTAAGTGCACGAGATAAACAGACAAGGGTACACAAAGCTAAGGGAAACGGGGCAGTTGCCCACGGCAACACCGTGAGCAACAAGAGTGGTGAACGAGCAGAGTCAAACCAGGAGTGCACGAGGTACCAAACGCAGAGCAGGAGAGTAGTCAGTAAGACAGGGTCAGTATGGAGCAGGATCAAATAGTTAGAAGCTGTAGCTGGGCCAGGAAACTACACGAGAAGAATCACAAGCAAAGGAGGAACAGGAAAGGCAGGTATAAATAGACAGAGGGCGGGAGCTAGCTCCGTCTGACCAGGCTGTGATAGGCTCTCCCACTCCTAAGCCTGCCATCCTGAGTGGTGGAAGATGGAGTCAGTCTCAGAAACAGACTCAGGTGCAGACTGTTTACCTATGGGCGTATACACAGAAGTTGTGCCTGGCAGATCCTTTACAGTACCCCCCCTTTTATGAGGGGCCACCAGACCCTTTCTAAGTGGACCTGGTTTATTGGGGAAACGAAGGTGGAACTTCCTGACCAATACCCCAGCGTGAACATCCCGGGCGGGTACCCAAGTCCTCTCCTCAGGCCCGTATCCTCTCCAATGGACCAGGTACTGGAGGGAGCCTTGGACCAACTTGCTGTCCACAATCTTGGCCACCTCGAATTCCACCCCCTCAGGGGTGAGAACGGGAACAGGAGGTTTCCTCGAGGGAGCCAAGGACGGGGAGCAGCGTTTAAGGAGGGAGGCATGAAACACGTCGTGTATTCGAAAAGATGGGGGCAACTCCAGTCGGAAGGAGACAGGATTGAGGACTTCAATGACCTTATACGGCCCAATAAACCGTGAAGCAAACTTCTTGGACGGGACCTTAAGGCGCAAGTTCCTAGACGATAACCACACCAGATCCCCGACCATAAACAAGGGGTTAACAGAAAGTCTTCTATCAGCCTGAGTTTTTTGTACGCTCTGGGACGCCTCTAGGTTCTTCTGAACCTGGGCCCAGACTGCGCACAGTTCCCGATGAACGACCTCTACCTCGGGATTGTTGGAACTACCAGGTGAAACGGAGGAGAACCATGGATTAAACCCAAAATTACAGAAAAAGGGGGAGACCTCTGACGAGTTACTGACCCGGCTATTAAGGGAAAATTTGGCGAGGGGAATGAATGAGACCCAATCATATTGACAGTCAGAGATAAAACACCTTAAATATTGTTCTAGAGATTGATTAGTCCTCTCAGTTTGGCCATTAGTTTCAGGATGGAAGGCAGAGGAGAAGGACAGATCAATCTCCAACTTTTTACAGAAGGCTCTCCAAAACAATGAAACAAATTGTACCCCTCTGTCCAAAACAATATACACAGGGACCCCATGGAGACGCAGGATGTGTTTGACAAACAAGGTAGCTAACGTCTTGGCATTGGGTAGTTTCTTGAGGGGCACAAAGTGGCACATCTTACTGAAGCGGTCTACTACAACCCACACCACCGACTTGCCTTGAGATGGATGCAAATCTGTGATAAAATCCATGGAGATATGGGTCCAAGGTCTCTGGGGAATGGGCAAAGAACGTAGTAAGCCCGCTGGTCGGGACCTGGGAGTCTTGGACCTAGCACAAACCTCACAAGCGGCGACGTAGGCCTTAACGTCTTTAGGCAACCCAGGCCACCAATAGTTTCTGGCAATGAGGTGTTTGGTACCCAGGACGCCTGGATGACCAGATATTGCTGAGTCATGATTTTCCCTAAGTACCCTTAGCCGGAATTGCAGGGGAACAAACAGCTTGTCCTCAGGAAGGTTCCCGGGAGCTGAACCTTGATCAGCCGCAATTTCAGAGACTAAATCAGAATCAATAGAAGAAATGATTATACCAGGAGGCAAAATACAAGCAGGATCTTCCTCCGAAGGAGGGCTGGCCATGAAGCTACGTGACAGTGCATCGGCCTTAATATTTTTAGACCCAGCCCTATAGGTAACCAAAAAGTTGAATCTGGTAAAAAATAGCGCCCATCGAGCTTGTCTCGGGTTTAGCCTCCAGGCAGATTCTAGGAAAACCAGATTCTTGTGGTCGGTAAGGACCGTTACCTGTTGCCTAGCCCCCTCCAGGAAGTGGTGCCACTTTTCAAATGCCCATTTAATGGCTAAGAATTCACGGTTGCCAATATCATAGTTACTCTCAGTGGGCGAAAACTTCCTGGAGAAGTAGGCCCAGGGACGGAGATGGGTGAGGGACCTGGTACCCTGGGACAAGACAGCCCCCACTCCCACCTCGGATGCGTCAACTTCCACGAAAAATGGCTCCATTTGGTTGGGCTGAACCAGCACCGGGGCCGAGATAAAGCACTTCTTAAGGACCTCAAAAGCCTGGACAGCCTCAGGAGGCCAGTGGAGGAGATCAGCACTTTTGCGAGTGAGGTCCGTAAGAGGCTTAGCGATGACCGAAAAGTTAGCAATAAATCTCCTGTAATAATTAGCGAACCCCAAGAAACACTGTAACGCCTTCAGGGAGGCAGGTTGGACCCATTCCGCCACAGCCTGGACCTTGGCGGGGTCCATGCGGAATTCATGAGGAGTGAGGATTTGACCCAAAAATGTTATCTCCTGTACCCCAAACACACATTTTTCGGCTTTCGCAAACAGTTTGTTTTCCCGAAGGACCTGGAGCACCTTCCTGACATGCTCAATGTGGGAGGACAAGTCCTTGGAAAACACCAGTATGTCATCAAGGCACACTACAAGAAATACCCCCAGGTAATCTCTTAAAATCTCATTTATGAAATTCTGGAAGACCGCAGGAGCATTACACAACCCAAAGGGCATGACGAGGTATTCGAAATGACCTTCGGGTGTGTTAAACGCAGTCTTCCACTCATCCCCCTCTTTGATGCGGATAAGGTTATACACCCCCCGTAGATCAAACGTAGAGAACCATTGGGCCCCCTGAACCTGATTAAAGAGATCAGGAATCAAAGGAAGGGGATACTGGTTCCTTACAGTGACCTTATTCAAGTTACGGTAGTCAATGCATGGCCTAAGACCACCATCCTTCTTCCCTACGAAGAAGAAGCCAGCACCTACCGGAGAAGTAGAGGGGCGAATGTAACCCTTGGCCAGGCATTCCTGGATATACTCTCTCATGGCTTCACGTTCGGGACAAGAAAGATTAAATATCCTACCCTTATGGAGCTTAGCTCCTGGTACCAATTCGATAGCGCAATCGTATTCTCTATGAGGAGGTAACACTTCGGAGGCCTCCTTAGAGAAAACATCAGCGAAGTCCTGAACAAACTCAGGTAGCGTGTTCACCTCCTCAGGGAGAGAAATAGAATTAACAGAAAAACATGACGTCAAGCATTCATTACCCCATTTGGTAAGCTCCCCAGTATTCCAGTCAAACGTGGAATTATGCAACTGCAACCAGGGAAGGCCTAAAACCAAATCGGACGATAATCCCTGCATCAACAGTACAGAGCACTGATCCAAATGCATGGAGCCAACAAGGAGTTCAAAAACAGGGGTATGCTGTGTAAAATAACCATTAGCAAGGGGAGTGGAGTCGATACCCACTACCGGGACAGGTTTAGGCAAATCAATCAAAGGCATAGCCAGAGACATAGCAAATTCCACAGACGAAGAACCTGAATCCACGAAGGCACTGCCGGTAGCAGACCTACCACCAAAAGAGACCTGAAAGGGAAGCAAGATTTTATTAAGTTTCATATTTACGGGAAATACCTGTGCGCCCAAGTGACCTCCCCGATGATCACTTAGGCGCGGAAGTTTTTCGGCTGCTTATTCTTATGACTAGGACAGGTGTTAACTTGATGCTTGTCATCCCCACAATAGAAGCAGAGACCATTCTTCCTGCGTAACTCTCGACGTTGTCGGGGGGACACGGAGGCCCCGAGTTGCATAGGTACCTCCGAGTCATCCGTGGAAGAGCGAAGTAACGGGACCTCGGGAGGCATCATGGGGGAGTCAGAGGGGAAAACACAAAAACTTTCAAGTTCTCGTTCCCTGAGACGTCGGTCAAGTCGTACCGCTAAAGCCATAACCTGGTCTAGGGAGTCAGAAGAGGGATAGCTAACTAGCAGGTATTTCAGGGCGTTCGAAGGACCCAAACTGAACTGGCACCTTAAGGCAGGGTCATTCCACCGAGAAGCTACACACCACTTCCTAAAGTCAGAACAATACTCCTCAACAGGTGTCTTACCCTGACGTAAGGTCACCAGCTGACTCTCGGCAAAGGCAGTCCTGTCAGTCTCGTCATAAATGAGTCCGAGAGCAGAAAAGAAAAGATCAACGGAGGAAAGTTCAGGGGCGTCAGGAGCCAAGGAGAAGGCCCACTCTTGGGGCCCCTCCTGGAGCCGGGACATAATTATACCCAGGAGTGAGGCTTTAAGCGAAAGTAGAGCCTACAACTCTCCCGAAAGGAGAGAAAAGTCCTCCGGTCCCCTGAGAACCGGTCAGGCAACTTGAGGTGGGGTTCAAGAGGTGAGGTGAGGGGCACTACCATGGTAGCGTCAGGCTGGTTGACCCTCTGAGCCAGGGCCTGGACCTGTAGGGAGAGACCCTGCATTTGCTGGGCCAGGGTCTCAAGGGGGTCCATAGTAGTGTCAGGGACCAGGGTAAACTAGGTATACGGGCTTGTGATTACGTAATGATGGGGGTAGGGAAATGGACAAGTGAGCCCTAATCTACCCGCCACTCTGTCCCTGCCTACTTGCAACGACCCGCCCTAGACGACGGGGTACAACTGGGCGGCGGTCCCTACGCTCAGTAAGTGCACGAGACAAACAGACAAGGGTACACAAAGCTAAGGGAAACGGGGCAGTTGCCCACGGCAACACCGTGAGCAACAAGAGTGGTGAACGAGCCGAGTCAAACCAGGAGTGCACGAGGTACCAAACGCAGAGCAGGAGAGTAGTCAGTAAGCCAGGGTCAGTATGGAGCAGGATCAAATAGTTAGAAGCTGTAGCTGGGCCAGTAAACAACACGAGAAGAATCACAAGCAAAGGAGGAACAGGAAAGGCAGGTATAAATAGACAGAGGGCGGGAGCTAGCTCCGTCTGACCAGGCTGTGATAGGCTCTCCCACTCCTAAGCCTGCCATCCTGAGTGATGGAAGATGGAGTCAGTCTCAGAGACAGACTCAGGTCCAGACTGATTACCTATGGGCGTATACACAGAAGTTGTGCCTGGCAGATACTTTACAGGTAGTAGATCTGTTTGGGGTATTGCTGGTATTTCAGTTTATAATGAGGGGGCATATGTAAGCTGGGCAGAGTACATCAGGGCATAATAAGAGGGTATAATAATGCGGTAAGTAAATAATTCATAGATGTGTGGCCGGTGTCGCACTGATAAATGGCATCCGTTCTTATCCGCTTTAGGAACACTGCACATTTTGCATCGCCATATTCTGAAAGCCAGAACATTTTTATTTTTTCACCACCGGAGCCGTGTGAGGGCTTATTTGTTTCGGGACAATCTGTAGTTTTCATTGGTACCATTTTGGGGTATATGCGATTTTTTTTTTTATCACTTTTTATTAATTTTTTTTGCAATCCCGACCAAAAAACAGGAATTCTGACACCGTTTTTTTAAGGTTTTTTTTGTGGCGTTCACCGTACGCTATAAATGGCATTTTTACTTTATTCTGCGAGTTGGTAGGATTACTGCGATACCATATGTTTTTAGTTTTTTTTCCTTTTTTTTTTGCGTTTGCACAATAAAATCACTTATTTATAAAAAAAATCATTTTCTGTGTCACCATATTCTGAGAGCCATAATTTTTTTATTTTTTAGTTTTTTGCGGGACGGATTGAAGTTTTTATTGGTAATATTTTTGGGTACATGCGACTTTTTGATCACTTTTTATTCTTTATTTTTGAGCGGTGGTGACCAAAAAAATTGTGATTCTGTCGTAGTTTTTTATTGATTTTTTTGGGGTGTTCATCGTGTGGGAAAAATAACATCATAGTTTTATACTTGGGGTCGTTATGAACGCAGTGATACCAAATATGTGTACTTTTTCAACGTGTTCATTTTTTTTCTATAATACATTTTTATTATAGGAAAAAAAAAGCATTTTGTGTTTATATAACTTATAACTTTTATTTTTACACTTTTTTGAAAACATTTTTATTCCTTTTTTTTACTTTTTTTACTTGTCCCACTAGGGGACATTGAGACTTGCAGCTTTGATCGCTGCTAGAGTACATTACACTACACACGTAGTGTAATGTACTCTAACTGTCATTGTGACATAATGGTCACTCTTACAGGCTGCTCCTCCGAGGCTTCCGTACATGGCAACCCGGAGGCTATTGTCTAGCCTCCGATTGCCACGAACAAGCATCGGCAGCCCCCACAATCACTTCGTGGGGGCTGTCGATGTGCTTCAAACCGATGTGCAATCCGTCGCCGCACTTAAGGGGTTAATTGCCGAAAGCAGCGACGGTGGTCCGCTGACCGGCAAGACTGATGTGACAGCTGTCTGTGTTTACACAGAGTGACAGTTTGAAATACTGACAAAAATTAACGTCATGATGCGCGATCTAGCAGCCGACCATGACGTTCATTTTCGTCATTGGTCGGGAAAGGGTCAATGTTCTAACAAACTGAATCTCTGCAAATCTGCAACATGTGAACATATCCTTATATTCCTCCTTCCATTAGGAGTCTATACTGGTTTTTGATAAATAAAAGAAAATGCAATTAATAACTGCACCAAAACTGCACTGTGTCAATAAGGCCATAGAGTCATGTCTTTGCATTAAACTAAACAACAAACCTACCAACTCTTCTCAGAACTGTTTTACATAGGTATCAATAACCAAAACCCATAGAGCAGTGTTCAAACTTTCATTAATAAACAATTAGAGTAAGTGTAATTTATGATCAAAAGGCTTCGTCCACATCTGTGTCAGTGCTCCGTTCCGACGTTCCGTCAGAGTTTTCTGTCGGAACGGAGCCCTGACTGACACAAACTGAAACCAAAGGTTTCCGTTTCCATCACCATTGATTTCAATGGTGACCTATCCGGTGCCAATGGTTTCAGTTTGTCTCCATTGTGCAAGGGTTCCGTAGATGAATACCATAATCGACTGTTTCTCAAAAACACTATTTTTTGGTGCATATAATATATTGATTAACTTTTATTAACTTTTGTTTGGGAGGAAATTAAAAAACAACAGCTATTCCAGCGTAGTTTTTAGCTTTTTAAATTTACACCATTCAATATGTTGCGTAAATAACATGTTACCTTTATTCTATGGGTCAATACAACTATGGCAATACCAAATATGTATAGCTATTCTATGTTTTACTATGCTGTCACAATTAAAACCCTTTTAAACAAAAAGTATTGCATCATTACATTCCAAGAGCCATAACTTTTTTAATTTTTCCGTCCATGTGGCCATATGTGGGTTTGTTTTTTGTGGGACAAGGTGTAGTTTACTTGGTACTATTTTGAGATACATGGGACTTATTGAATAACTTTTGCTATATTTTCATTGGGGGGGGGGGGATGAAAAAAAAAAAGGCAGATGTGGCGTTTTTTGCATTTTTTTCGTACGAAGATCACCATGCAGTTTAATTATTGTATTAACTTTAATGTTTGGTAGTTCGGATCGCGGGATACCATATATGTTTATTTAACAGGTTGTTTTTTTGGCCCACTTGGGAACTACACAATGCGATTGCTTGTACAATGCTTTGGTAAAGTTAGTATAGCAAAGCAGTTCTGCCTGTCAGTGTAAAACTGACGGGCAATCCATTAGGCCTAACAAGCATTTAGTCATGGCCCATATGTAAAACGGTATGCTATGTTTCTTGTAATGGTCACATGCTTCATTAAAAAAAATGAATGTGTGAATAGCCCTCTTAAATTGCTTGGGTCAGCGTGCTGACCGTTGTTAAAATGCACAGCACACTGACAAGAAACACCATAATGCCTTAAATTTGAAAAATCAAAACATCTAAATAAAGGGAGTAGAATGCATCTTAAAGCGTACCTGATTTTTAATTTCAAAATTAAAAAAAAACTTTGCCTCCTATATAGACTGTGACGCCAGGGGCTCCCTACAGGAGCGGAATTCCCGTCCAGAGTGTTGCCAATGCTCTCGTCTGGAAATCTGTCATTACAAAGCCCCTAACGTCACTGTCCATATATGTTGCCAATACTTTGGCTTGGGATTCTGGCATTACAAAGTCACTAACGTCACTGTTCATATATGGAAAGTGACGTCAGGAGCATTCCCAGGGCCGGTGTCCCAGAACAGAGCATCTGCTAGCGCTCTGCCCGGTCTTTCTGGTGCAGTGGAAGCTCCTGATGTCACTGTCCTGAATAAACCTTGCCTTTATAACATTGATCTGGTTAGAGTCAGATGTCAGCAACGCTGTTTGGCCAATTTTACTGTTCTTTATTTTACTGTCCATATATGCTCATTGACTTCAGGAGCAGTGTCAGAGCCCTCGGCCAGAGCCAGGGCTGGCTGGGCCAGGGACATGTGACCCCCTGGCCAATTCCCCAGTTGAAGTTTGGGGCTGCGGCCGCCAGTTGCTGCAGTGGTGGAACCACCACTATAGGGCCCGTGGAATGAGGGGGCCCATGTCGCCTGACACATAATATTTATGGGCTGTGTGGCACAGGCCCCCACATGCCCAGTGACATCGCTAGCACTGAGGTGGGGACACAAATTCAGACACTTAATATACTTTCATTTTCAAAACTGCACAGTTGTCCAGATTTTTATGTCCCTTTGCTGTGACGTGCTGACACAGTAGCTCCCTCCTCTTTTCTGTGTGTTGGTGATGTAAAGAAGGGGCTGGCTGCCTGGCACAGTTTGTTAGATAAGCCAGACGTTTTTCTGTCATGGCTGGAAGACACTAGCCCCCTGTAATAAAGATGGCTCACACTGAAAGAGGATAACTTCTTGCTGATAGTCAAGGGGGAAGGGAGATAACAGGTAATAAGGAGAGCAGGAGGAGGGATGCTTGCAGACTAGACAGGAGCTACTGACTTCGATCCGTGACAGAGAAGGGGATGGCTGCCTGGCTCAGTTCATTAGCTAAGCCAAATCCATCATGTCACGGACGCACAGAGTGGGCGGGGGGCTACCTGCATCCTGAGGCTATATAAACACATTGCAGCTAAGGGGAGAAGCTCCACTTCCAGGACCATGACAGGGTATCTGTCACAATCTGTGGGTATGTGGACTCAGCAGGCCGCACCGCCATAGCGGAGTAGCAGCTGGCCAAACAACAGTGTACCAAATCTATACAAAGTCCAAGCACAAGGGTACCTGTAATAGTCCAGATAGTAGCAGCAGTTTAGGCACAGATAGAACTTTGATGGCAGGTGATGCAAAACGTGGCAGAAGGTACCCGGCATAGCAGATGACACCAGATGTGGTGTAAGACAGCAGGCATAGCAGATGGCACAACACGACTCCAACACTAGAAAGGGCACAAGAACAAAGATAGCACGGGAAACAGGATACAGGTAGCAGGGCACGGGAACACTGGGAACAGGATACAACTAAGGGACCATTTGCAAGACTAATATGGGAATACACAACAACGCTCAGGCAAGGAGTGAAAGGGCAAGTCCCTTTTTATAGTCCAGGGTGATCTGGGGATAATTAATTAATTTTATACATGTGTGCGCACTGGCCCTTTCAAAAGAACCCTTTCACCTGCCCATACATGTGCAGCTGAGTGCAGCATGTAATGGGCAGTACTTCACAAACACTGTCTCACTTGAAATAATTTTTCTAACTTCCTCCATTATTTATATATCGGTGCCGTATATTTTGTGCCCGATATGTAAATAAGCCCCTGAACTGCTAATGGGGCGTTTCTATCTAACTAAATGGCAAGGGGGCGTGATGTCTTCGCTCTGACACTGTCCAATCAGCTACGGACCGTGCCAAGGTGGCTTGCGCTGTGTTCCCTCCCGCGAGGACACACACAGACTGAGATAGCGCTCTCTTCAGAATCACCAGTATGTGTGTTGTCTCGCGGGAGGGAACACAGCGCAAGCCGCCCTGATACTGTCCGTAGCTGATTGGACAGTGTCAGAGCGAAGAAATCACGGCCCCTTGCCATTTAGTTAAATAGAAATGCCCCATTGACAGTTCAGGGACTTATTTACATATCGGGTGCCAAATACAACAGCACCAATATGTAAATAACATAGGAAGATAGGAAAATAATTTCAAGTGAGACAGTGTTTGTGAAGCCCTGTCCATTACATGCTGCACTCAGCTGCACATGTATGGGCAGGTGAAAGGTTCTCTTTAAGGCCGGGAATGAGCGCACACGCACACTTTAATGGTCACTGCAGGGCAGAGCGGATCCGAGTGCTGGCGTCTCCTGGGAGGGAGGCGCCGGTCCGGACAAGGAAGTCTGCGGTCACGAGCGTCGAGGGGTGAGAGTGATGGTCCGCGGACGTTAGAGTACCCCCCCTTATGCCCCCTCTTCTTGGAACCAGAGCTTGAGAGGAACTTCTTAATGAGGGCAGTGGCATTAAGATTTTCTTCTGGCTCCCAGGACCTCTCTTCAGGACCAAACCCTCTCCAATCCACTAAATAAAAAGTCCTTCCTTCTTGTAGTCCAGGATGTCCTTCACCTCAAACACATCGACAGAACCACTGGGAGCAATTGCAAGACTAGGAGTTTTGCTGTAGCAGTTCAGGACCACAGGTTTCATGAGGGACACACGAAAGGAGTTGGGGATTTTGAGGGTAGGAGGCAGCCGAAGCTTATAGGAGACAGGGTTAATTTGTTGCAGCATCTCAAAAGATCCTAGGAACCTGGGAGCAAATTTGTACAAGAGCACCTTCAGGCGAATATTCCTCGAGGACAGCCAGACTTTGGTACCCAGAAGAAACTGAGCCATCTTTCTTCTTCGTGTATCCGCTTTTCGCTACATGCGATCGACTGCCAGCAGAAAAGAGGACCGGGTCTGCTGCCAGATTTGTAGAAAGTCCCCAAATGCAGAACCAGCTGCGGGTACTTGAGATGTAGCCATAACAGGAAGAGGGATTCGTGGATGTTGGCCTTGGACAATGTAGAACGGTGTGGAAGTAGTGGACACCCTTGTGTGGTTGCTATATCAGAACTCAGCCCATGGAAGGAACTGTACCCAGTCACCATGCTGCATGGAGATGAAATGACGAAGATAATTCTCCATGATTTGATTAGTCCTCTCGACTCACCCATTGGACTGGGGATGGTAGGCGGAGGAAAAGTCCTATTTCACATCCAGGAGTCTACAAAGGTAAACTGAAACCCACGATCAGAAACTATATGGAGGGGTAAGCCATGCAAGCGGAAGATGTGCTGGATGAGGAGATTTGCCAGTCGAGGAGCAGAAGGTAGGCCGGTCAGCGGGATATGTGCCATCTTCGAGAACCGTCCACCACCCAGACAGTATGGCATCCTGCTGGGGGAGGAAGATCTGTGACAAAGTCCATTGCAATATGCTACCAGGGAGTGTTAGGCACAGGCAGAGGATGGAGCAGACCAGCAGGCTTGGAGTGAGCAACCTTGTTAGAAGCACAGACAGTGCAGGAAGATACAAAGTCTACAATATCTTTGGGAAGCGTGGGCCACCAGAAATGATGAGCTATCAGATCTCTAGTCTGATGAACTCCAGCGTGCCCAGCCAGTTTGGGGCTGTGTCCTCAGTGAAGGATTCTCCTCCTGTCTGCCAAACGGACAAAAGTCCTCCCCGGAGGGATGTCTCTAACCTGCAGGTTATTAGCAATAACAATGCAGGACAGGTCTATAAAACATTGAGGGGTCTCCACAGTGTCCTCCGTTTCAAATGACCTGGACAGGGCATTGGCCCTCACATTTTTGTCAGTGGGGCGGTAGTGGAGCACAAACTGGAAATGGGTGAAAAACAGCGACCACCTGGCTTGACAGGGTTTTAGCCGTTGAGCCGACTGGAGATAGGTGAGATTCTTGTGGTCGGCATATATCAGAATGGGATGAACTGTGCCGTCTAGCAGATGTCTCCACTCCTCCAGTGCCAACTTGATGGCCAGTAACTCCCGATCCCCAATAGAGTAATTGCGCTCTGCGGGAAAGAAAAGTCTAGAATAATAGCCACACAATACTGCCTTTCCTTTAAAGCTTTTCTGGAACAGAAGTGCACCAGCACCAACAGAGGAAGTGTCCACCTCCAACGAGAACTGTCGAGACATATCAGGATGATGGAGGATCGAGGCTGAAGTGAAGGATTTCTTGAGGCTATTAAATGCTGATTCTGCCTCTGGAGTCCACACTTTGGCGTTCATACCTTTCCTGGTAAGGGTAGAGATGGGAGCCGTCAGTGATGTGAAATTTGGGATAAACTGCTGGTAGAAGTTAGGGAATCCCAGAAAATGCTGTATGGACCGCAGACCCTGAGGCCGTAGCCATTCCAGGACGGACTTGACTTTCTCAGGATCTAACTTGGGGCCCTGGTCTGAGATGGTGTAGCCCAGGAAGGGCAGGGAATTTTTTATGAAAATGCGCTTCCCCAACTTTGCATGTGTTGTCGGATCTGGTTAAAATGTCATCGAGAAAGACTACCACGCAATCATAGAGGAGATCTCGGAAGATATAATTCACAAACTCTTGGAAGACCGCGGGAGCGTTACACAGGTCAAAAGGCATCACCAGATATTCATAGTGCCCGTCTTGAGTGTTAAATGCCGTCTTCCACTCATCACCTTGACAGATTCAGATCAAGTTGTAGGCCCCACGCGAGACTAGTTTAGAGAATATCATGGCTCCTCGTATACGATCAAATAATTCAGAGATCAGTGGCAAAGGGTATTTATTCTTGACCATTATCTGGTTGAGACCACGGTAGTCATTGCAGGGTCGAAGAGATACGTATTTATTCTTTACGAAGAAGAACCCGGCCCGACCGGGGAGGAAGATTTTCGTATGAAACCCCTCTCCAGATTCTCCTTGACATAGGCCGACATGGACTGAGTATCCGGCAAGGAGAGGGGATATATCCATCCACAGGGAGGAGAAGAATCTGGAACCAGTTCAATCCGACAGTCATAAGACCGGTGTGAAGGAAGCATCTCAACCTCGTTCTTACTGAAGGCGTCTGCAAACTGAGAGAAATTTGGAGGTAATCCTGCTAATGACTGAGGCAGTGGTGAAGGCATTTGCAGCCCCATTAGAGAACTTCTCAGGAATTCCAGTCAAGGACTGGAGCATGAAGCCGGAGCCAAGGCAGACCCAGGAACACAGGATTAACAGCTTTGGGCAAAACGAGGAATACAATTTGTTCAGTGTGAAGGGCTCCAACTTGGAACATCAGTGGCATGGTCTCAGACACAATAGGATCGGGCAGAGGAAGGCCATTCACCAAGGCAACAGCCAGGGGTTTCTCCAAGGGAACCGTCGGCAACTGGAGTCCAAGTAGGCAGAGACCCAGTGCGTCTTCTCACCGAACACTGCGGTCACGGGAATGGACAATTTGGAAAATAATTTATTATTTTCCACCTAGGGTTGTCTCTCCAACCAATCCTAGGAGCTGGAGTTTTTTGGGCTTTTGGGGCATAAATGCACAAAATGGCCCACGAAGCCGCAATACAGACAGAGTATCTGCATTGTTTCTCCCATACTGATAACTTAAGTTGGTCCACTTGCATAGGTACCTCTGGTGGAACAAATTATATGGGCAGCAGAGGTTGTTGGAATGTAGGAGCCAGCCCAGGGAATCTTATAACTTGGTGAACCTCTTGGGACCGTTCCTGGATCCTCAAGTCAATCCTGGTGGCCAGAAGAATGAGATCATCTAGGGTGGATGGCAGATCTCGAGCGGAAAACTCGTCTTTAATATCAGAAGACAAACACTGCCAGAATGTGGCCACCAGGGCTTCGTTGTTCCAGGTCAACTCTGACACCAAAGTACGGAACCAATTTGCGTACTCGCCCACGGAGCTGTCTCCTTGGTGAAGGGTCAGCAGAGATGCAGCTGCAGAAGAGACTCGCCCAGATTCCTCAAATACTGTGCGGAACGTCTGTAGGAAACACTGTAAGTCACGGGTCTCTTGTCCCTGACGTTCACAGATGGGGTTCGCCCATGCCAGGGCTTTGCCAGTAAGAAAAGAGACTATGAAGGTGATCCTTGTGTCATCGGAAGGAAATGCTTTTGCATGCAGTCTGAAGTGCATCTGACATTGGTTTAGAAATCCCCTGCAGGTACTTACGTCTCCGTCGTAGCGAGGAGGTAGTGGCAGAGAGAATCAGGGATCGGTACTGCCAGGAAATGCAGCAGGAGGAACAGCAGGAGCAATAGGAGCAGGTGCCGTGAAGTCTGCAGCCTGCGTATCCAGCCGATGTGCAATGGTGTTCACCGCCTGGAGGAGTTGGTCCTGTCATGAGCGGAGGTCTCACATATCCGCCTGCATGATTTGCGATGTTGTCAAGGTCTTGCGTAGACCAGCGGTCTCCATGGCCTGAGTGTACTGTCACGATCTGTGGGTTTGTGGACCCAACAGGCCACACCGCCGTAGCGGAGTAGCAGCTGGCCAAACAACAGTGTTCCAAGTCTATACAAAATCCTAGCACAAGGGTACCTGTAATAGTCCAGACAGTAGCAGCGGCTTAGGCACAGATTAAACTTTGAAGGCAGGTGATGCAAAATGTGGCGAATGGTACCAGGAGTGGCAGATGACACCAGACGTGGTGTATGACAGCATGTGTAGCAGATGGCACAACTCAACATTAACACTGGAAAGGGCACAGGAACAAACACAGCACGAGATACAGTATACAGGTAGCAGAACACGGGAACACTGCGAACAGGATACGACTAAGGGAACATTTGCAAACTAACATGGGACTACACAACAACGCTCAGGCAAGGAGTGAAAGGGCACTGCCCTTTTTATAGTCCAGGGTGTAATAATGTTATAGTCCAGGGGAATAATGAATCCATTATATACAGTGGAGGAAATAAGTATTTGATCCCTTGCTGATTTTGCAAGTTTGCCCACTGTCAAAGACATGAACAGTCTAGAATTTTTAGGCTAGGTTAATTTTACCAGTGAGAGATAGATTATATAAAAAAAAAAAAAACAGAAAGTCACATTGTCAAAATTATATATATTTATTTGCATTTTGCACAGAGAAATAAGTATTTGATCCCTTTGGCAAACAAGACTTAATACTTGGTGGTAAAACCCTTGTTGGCAAGCAGAGCAGTCAGACGTTTTTTTGTAGTTGACGATGAGGTTTGCACACATGTTAGATGGAATTTTGGCCCACTCCTCTTTTCAGATCATCTGTAAATCATTACGATTTCGAGGCTGTCGCTTGGCAACTCGGATCTTCAGCTCCCTCCATAAGTTTTCGATGGGATTAAGGTCTGGAGACTGGCTAGGCCACTCCATGACCTTAATGTGCTTCTTTTTGAGCCACTCCTTTGTTGCCTTGGCTGTATGTTTCGGGTCATTGTCGTGCTGGAAGACCCAGCCACGAGCCATTTTTAATGTCCTGGTGGAGGGAAGGAGGTTGTCACTCAGGATTTGACGGTACATGGCTCCATCCATTCTCCCATTGATGCAGTGAAGTAGTCCTGTGCCCTTAGCAGAGAAACACCCCAAAACATAATGTTTCCACCTCCATGCTTGACAGTGGGGACGGAGTTCTTTGGGTCATAGGCAGCATTTTTCTTCCTCCAAACACGGCGAGTTGAGTTAATGCCAAAGAGCTCAATTTTAGTCTCATCTGACCACAGCACCTTCTCCCAATCACTCTCAGAATTATCCAGATGTTCATTTGCAAACTTCAGACGAGCTTGTACATGTGCCTTCTTGAGTAGGGGGACCTTGCGGCACTGCAGGATTTTAATCCATTACGGCGTAATGTGTTACCAATGGTTTTCTTGGTGACTGTGGTCCCAGCTGCCTTGAGATCATTAACAAGTTCCCCCCGTGTAGTTTTCGGCTGAGCTCTCACCTTCCTCAGGATCAAGGATACCCCACAAGGTGAGATTTTGCATGGAGCCCCAGATCGATGTCGATTGACAGTCATTTTGTATGTCTTCCATTTTCTTACTATTGCACCAACAGTTGTCTCCTTCTCACCCAGCGTCTTACTTATGGTTTAGTAGCCCATTCCAGCCTTGTGCAGGTCTATGATCTTGTCCCTGACATCCTTAGAAAGCTCTTTGGTTTTGCCCATGTTGTAGAGGTTAGAGTCAGACTGATTAATTGAGTCTGTGGACAGGAGTCTTTTATACAAGTGACCATTTAAGACAGTTGTCTTTAATTAAGGCACCAAGTTGATTTGGAGCATGTAACTGGTCTGGAGGAGGCTGAACTCTTAATGGTTGGTAGGGGATCAAATACTTATTTCTCTGTGCAAAATGCAAATAAATATATATAATTTTGACTATGTGATTTTCTGTTTTTTTTTTTATATAATCTATCTCTCACTGGTAAAATTAACCTAGCCTAAAAATTCTAGACTGTTCATGACTTTGACAGTGGGCAAACTTACAAAATCAGCAAGGGATCAAATACTTATTTCCTTCACTGTACATGTGTGCGCGCTGGCCCTTGAAGGATGGGAACAAGCGCACCCGCACCCTAGTGGTCACTGCAGGGCAGAGCGGATGTGAGCGCTGGCATCTCCTGGGAGGGAGGCGCCGGCCCAGACAAGAAAGGCTGCGGTCACGGCTGTCAGGGGGTAAGTGAGAGTGACGGTCCGTGACCGCGGATGTTACACAATGGAAATCTGGACATCTGTACAGTTTTGAAAATGAAAATATATTAGTAAGTGTCTTCATTTTACAATAGCTATACCAGTAGGTAGATTTTCTGGCATCGGACAACCCCTTTAAGCACTTTTTATCATTATGCTAGCACTTTATCAGAGATTGCACATGCGTGTGTAATCCCAACATGAAAACATCACTCTTTTAACGGCAGCTGTATTTAAAGCCCAGTTACCTCTGCCACCTTTATACGGCAGTCGGAGGTAAACAGGTTAACCCCTTAAGGACGCAGCCCTGTTTGGGCCTTAAGGCTCAGAGCCTATTTTTCAAAACTGACATATTTCACTTTATGTGGTAATAACGTCGGAATGCTTAAACCTATCCAAGCGAATCTGAGATTGTTTTCTCGTGAGACATTGGGCTTCATGTTATTGGTAAAATTTGGTCGATATATTCAGTGTATATTTGTGAAAAATTGCCAAATATTGAGAAAATTTTGAAAAAATAGCATTTTTCTGAATTTAAATGCATCTGCTTGTAAAACAGATGGTTATACCCCCAAAAATAGTTACTAGTTCACATTTCCCATATGTCTACTTTAGATTGGCATCGTTTTTTTGAACATTTTTTATTTTTCTTGGACGTTACAAGACTTAGAACATAAACAGCAATTTCTCATATTTTTAAGAAGATGTCAAAAGCCTTTTTTTTAAGGTACCTGTTCAGTTCTGAAGTGGCTTTGAGGGGCCTATGTATTAAAAATCCCAATAAAACACCCCATTTTAAAAACTAGACCCCTCAAAGTATTCAAAACAGCATTTAGAAAGTTTTTAACCCTAATTTCACAGGAATTAAAGCAAAGTGGAGGTGAAATTTGCAAATTTCATTTTTCTTGCTGAATTTCAATATTCTTCCATTTTTTTCTGTAACACAGAAGGTTTTACCAGAGAAACACTACTAAATATGTATTGTCCAGATTCTGCAGTTTTTAGAAATGTTCCACATGCTTATCTAGTGCGCTCGTGGACTAAAACAAGCCCTAGAAGCAAAGAAGCACGGAGTAAATTTTGGGGCCTCTTTTATATTAGAATATATTTTAGGCAGCATGCCAGGTTTGAAGAGGTGTTGAGGTGCCAAAACAGTAGGAATCCCCCAAAAGTGACCCCATTTTGGAAACTACACCCCTCAAGGAATTTATGTATGGTTGTTGTTACCATTTTGACCACACAGTTTTTTCACAGCACGTATTTGAATTGGGCTGTGAAATTTAAAAAATGAAATGTTTTCCAATAAGATGAAATTTTTGATAAAATTTCTTTTTTTCACAAGAAATAAAATACCCCATTTTGTTCCCCAATTTGTCCTGAGTGCGGCAATACCCCATTTGTGGTGAAAAAACTCCTTCTGAGCCCTCCCATGGGCCCAAACTGCAAAGTACCGCTATGTGTTTGTTGGAGTCCAGATTTTGCTGGATTGGTTTTCGAGTGCCATGTCGCATTTGCAGACCCCCAGAGGTATCAAAGCAATGGAAACCCACCAGAAGTGACCCTATTTTGGAAACTACACCTCTCAAGGAATTAATTTATGGTTTTGGTTACCATTTTGACCGCACAGTATTTTCACAGCACGTATTTGGATTGGGCTGTGAAATTAAAAAAAAATGTAATTTTTTTCCAATAAGATGTCATTTTTGATCAAAATGTCTTATTTTCACAGGGAACAAAATACCCCATTTTTTTGCTTAATTTGTCCTGAGTGCGGCAATACCCCATTTATGGTGATAAACTGCCATTTGGGCCCATGGGAGGGCTCAGAAGGAAAGGAGCGCTATGTGTTTGTTGGAGTCCAGATTTTGCTGGATTGGTTTTCGGGTGCCATGTCGCATTTGCAGAGCCCCAGAGGTATCAAAGCAATGGAAACCCACCAGAAGTGACTCCATTTTAAAAACTATACTCCTCAAGGAATTGATTTATGGTTGCTGTGACCATTTTGACCACACAGTTTTTTCACAGCACCTATTTGAATTGGGCTATGAAATAAAAAAAAAATAATTTTTTCCAGTAAGATGTCATTTTTGATCAAAATTTCTTATTTTCACAGGGAACAAAATACCCCATTTTATTGCCCAATTTCTCCAGAGTGCAGCAATACCCCATTTGTGGTGATAAACTTCAGTATGGGCCTATGGGAGGGCTCAGAAGGAAAACACCACCATTTGGCCTACTGGAGCTTTTCTGCTGCTAAGTCATGTATGCAGGTTCCAGTACAGTTGAAACCCCCGAGAAGTGACCTCATTTTAAAAACTACACCCCTTAAGACATTCATCTAAAGGTGTAGTGAGCATTTTGACCGCACAGGTATTGTGTAAAAGATAATGCGCAGCAGATGGTGCAGTGTGAGATTTGCAATTTTCTATATATCTATGCCATTTCAGTGTCCGATATAGTGTTCCCAGCATGTGCCACCGGAGATATACACCCCATAAACTGTAATGTGGGTTCTCCCAGGCACGGCAATACCCTACATGTGGCTGTTATTAGCTGCCTGGGCACACAGCAGGGCTTAGAAGGGAAAGATGAGGGGGATAAGCTGTGCGGAGTGCATCAGGGTGGATGAAAAATCTAAGGGATACATGATACATTTTAAAACACTTTCATACAGAGCCCTGCTTTTTCGGGACGTGTGTCACATTGATTTATTGTGTCCTCCCTTATCCCCCTCTTATAGCAGACTTTGCACCTCTTTTGACTTTTTCCCTTCTTGCCAGTTTGGGGAACTTCTTCTGGAAATTGTTGCCCTGGTACGATGCGTGTGGCCTCACTTCCAGAAGTACTGGGTGCCCCCTTCTTCGTCCCTAAAGATTAGGTTCTTGATAATGATGTGCACGGCCAGCTTCTTATACCACACCGCATGGCGCTGTAGGGCTTCAGGACTTGATCTGACAAGTCCACCCCTCCCATGTACCTATTGTAGTCCAGGATGCAGTCTGGTTTGGGGGTCTCTGTACTGGTACCTCGTACAGGTACATGGTTACTGGTGTGGGCATGTAATGTTGTCAATACAAGGACATCTCTCTTGTCTTGTACTTGACACTCAATATGTTTCTGCTAGATTGTGCCCTGCTCTCACCCCTTCTTGTTTGCCCAAGCAGTGTCTTAGAGAGGCCTCTCAGACTTCTTCTAGCAGTGCCGCATGCCACAGTACTTCTGGAAGCGAGGCAGTTGAAGAGTGGGACGTTGGTGTAAAAATTATCCAGGTAGGGTTGGTAACCCTGGTCCAGCAGTGGGTGCACCAAATCCCACACAATTTCTGCATTAACTCCCAGTAAGGGGGGGGGGGCATTCTGGGGGCTGAATACTGCTGTCCTTCCCTTCATATATCCTAAATTTGTAGGTATACCCTGATGCACTGTCGCACAGCTTATAAATCTTCACGCCATACCTTGCCCTCTTACCCAGCAGGTACTTGCGGAATTTAAGCCTCCCTTTAAAATCTACCAAGGACTCATCAATAGAAATACACTTCTTTGGGTGTATGCTTGGGAAAACCGGGCACTGAAACGGTCTGATAGGGGTCTCTGTTTATACAAACGGTCAAATCTGGGGCCATCTCGGGGGTGGGCACTGCTCATTATAATGTAAGCAGTGAAGTATTGCCTCATTTTGTTTTTTTTTAGGTTCCAGTTCAGTTCTGAAGTTGCTTTGAGGGGCCTATATATTAGACACCCCTATGAAACACCCCAATTTTAGAAACTAGACCCCTCAAAGTTTTTGCAACAGCATTTAGAAAGTTTATGAACCCTTTAGGTGTTTCACAGGAAATTAGAGCAAAGTAGAGGTGAAATTGACATTTTATTTTTGTCAGAAAATCCTTTTTATACCATTTTTTTTATAACACAAAAGGTTTTACCAGAGAAACGCAACTTAATACTTATTGCCCAGATTTGGTAGTTTTGAGAAATATCCCACATGTGGCCCTAGTGTGGTAATGCACTGAAGCACCGGCCTCCGAAGCAAAGGAGCACCTAGCGGATTATGAGACCTCCTTTTTATTAGGCACCATGTCCGGTTTGAAAAGGTCTTGTGGTGTCAAAACAGTGGAAACCCCCCAACAGTGACTCCATTTTGGAAACTAGACCCCTTGAGGAATTCATTCTACTTTTCATGGGGTGCATGCAACTTTTTGATCCGTTTTTATTCTATTTTTAAATGATGTGGTGACTAAAAAACAGCAATTCTACTATTGTTTTTTTATGAAATTTTTTTTACAGCGTTCACCGTGCGCTATAAATTACATATTCACTTTATTCTGTGGGGCGATACGATTACGGCGATACCGGATGTTTATAGTTTTTTTTATGTCTTATGGCGTTTGCACAATAAAATAAATTTTGTAAAAAATCATTTACTTTTTGTGTTACCATGTTCTAAGAGCCAGAACTTTTTTATTTTTCCATCAATAAAGTCGTGCGAGGACTTATTTTTTGCGTAACGAACTGTAGTTTCGATCAGGGCCATTTTTAGGTACATGCAACAATTTGATCTCATTTTATTCCATTTTTTGGGAGGTGAAGTGATCAAACAATTGTGATTCTGGTACGGTTTATTATTATTATTTTCTTTTACGGCGTTCACCGCGCGGGATAAATAACAAAATAATTTTGTAGTTCAGGCCGTTACGGACGTGGCGATACCAATTATGTATAGTTTATTTGTTTGTTTATATATTTTTATTAATAATAAAGGACTGATAAGGGAAAAAGGGGGATTTTTACTTTGATCACTTTTAAAACTTTTATTTTCTTATTCTTACACATCTTTTTTTAACTTTTTTTTAACTTTATTACTTTGTCCCACTAGGGGACTTGAGGGCAGGAGGTCCTGATCACTATTCTAAAACACTGCACTACATGCGTAGTGCAGTGTATTAGAACTGTCAGCTACTCACTGACAGCAAGCATAGTGGGTCCTGACTTCGTCAGGACCCACTAGGCTTCCGTCGATGGCATAGCCGGACGCCATTGTTTGGTGTCCGGTTGCCATAGTCACCATCGCCGGCCGCTATTGTGTAGCAGGCCGGCGATGGTAGCTTAACCCCTAAAAAGCTGCGATCTCTATTGAACGCGGCTTTTAAGGGGTTAATCAGCGGGGACACGGCGATCGACTCCCGCTGTAGGAGCTGCGGCAGCTGCTGTACGAGATAGCAGCTGTCACAGCTCCTGTATGTGTCGGGAGGATGGCCGAAATGGCCGTTACTCCCGTGACGTACTATTCCGTCATGGAGCGCGAACGGGGCGGTTTCCATGACGGAATAGTACGTCACTGAGCGTTAAGGGGTTAAGGATATAGCGCTAATCATGGGTCAGTGCTGTGTACTTGCCCCCCAGGTTAAAATTTGCCAGCCAGCCCCTGTTACCTAGTACGGATTTTGCCATCTTTAACTTAATTCTGATAACTTGCTGCAGCGTGATAGCACACAACAAAAGCCATTGAAAAGTCATTGAAAAAGTCAAGATAAGGGATCTACCCATTGTTTATTTAATGCGTTAAAAGTAAAGGTAAAGATGGCTACATCTGTATGACAATCACAGAGAACATCTGTAATTTACACACTGGAAAGTGTAAAAGCACAAAAGTGGGTGCACTTAAAGAGGCTCTGTCACCACAATATAAGTGCCGTATCTCCTACATAAGGAGATGGGTGCTATAATGTAGGTGACAGTAGTGCTTTTTATTTTTAAAAAAACAATGTGTTTTCACCACGTTATTAGCGATTTTAGATTTATGCTAATGAGTTGCTTAATGCCAAAGTAGGCGTGTTTTTACTTCAGACCAAGTGGGCGTTGTACAGGGGAGTGTATGACGCTGACCAATCAGCTTAATGCACTCCTCTCCATTCATTTATTCAGCACATAGGGATCTTTTTAGATCGCTAAGTGCTGTCTTATACTAACACATTAACAATACTGAAGTGTTTAGACAGTGAATAGACATTCCACGTGATGTCTATTCACAATCTCTGCACTTTGTTACTCTTCTGTGGTAGTTACAGCAGAGGAAGTGTAATCTCATTGTAACCTGTCATCTACCGCGTAATCTCGCGAGATTACGCTTCCTCTGCCATAACTACCACAGACAGAGTAACGAAGTGCAGAGATTGTGAATAGACATCCCGTGGAATGTCTATTCACTGTCTAAACACTTCTGTATCGTTAATGTGTTAGTATAAGACAGCACATAGCGATCTAAAAAGATCACTATGTGCTGATTAAATGAATGGAGAGGAGTGCATGACGCTGATTGGTCAGCGTCATACACTCCCCTGTACAACACCCCCTTGGTCTAAAGTAAAAACACGCCCACTTGGGCATTAAGCAACTCATTAGCATAAATCTAAAATCGCTAATAAAGTGGTGAAAACAGATAGTTTTTTTAAATAAAAAGCACTGCTGTCACCTACATTATAGCGCAGATCTCCTTATGTAGGAGATAGGGCACTTAGAATGTGGTGACAGAGCCTCTTTAATGTGTCAACAAATGTGTCAAAACGATTATGGTGCTATCCAATTTATGTAGTTTTTGTAATGTTTTACCACTTTACCATTTATTTTATGTCACCATATTCTGAGACCCATAACTTTTTTATTTTTCCGTCGATGGAGCTCGGTTAGGGTGAGTTTTTTTTTCTAGATGAGTTGTAAGTTTTAATGGTACCATCTTGGGGTAGATACAACTTTTTTTAAATTACTTTTTATTCTATTTTTTGGGGGAAGCGAGGTCACAAAAAACAGCAATTCTGGTGTTTGTTTTTTTTTAAGGCATTTACCATGCGGGATAAATTAATACCGCTAGTTACCTCAATATTTCAAATTGATGGAGATTGAAAAACTTATGCTCAATCTACTAGTCTACATTCCTGATTGATTGATTGATTGATTGATTGATTAATTCATTTACTGGTTTATTAATTTATTGATTGATTGTTTAACTGATTGCTTTGTCATTCTATCCATTAATGTTACTGAAAAAAGTGACATTTTTAATGTTATAAGCAAAGACTCAGATGAATTAGTCATTTTTCAGAGCAAAGCAATAAAATACAAAATTATAGAGGACATTTTTCTTTCTGACTTGTTCCAAATCCATGTAAAAATCCCTTCAGTTGAATAATCTACTGTAATGTGACTAAACATAGTTCTTTTTCTGTTGATGGATGGTTATGGCCTTTTAAATCTAGAAATATTATTTTCCCAAGGCTTTGAATGATCCTAAGCATGCTCATGGCATTCTACTATCTTGCCAGCATGATTTATGAATCATATGTCTTAAGAGAGCGAAATTTTTCCTAACACCTATGTCTATTATAAGATGCAGTGCAACAATGAAGAACTCTATCTGGAGCTGAGTTAATGTAATACTGTTTTTAGGAAGAAGCATTACTCATTTTTCCTCTAGTTAATTGTCAGTAATGTCAGCCTTCCATTTTTTGTTCTATAATTTTGAATCCAGCTAGAAATTTCACTTACTCTGCAGACATTGTAAGTAAAGTGAATACAAATAAAAGGATTGTCATGTCCGTGGCTGCGGGCCATCAGCGCCACTCTCCCCATGACAGCCGCAACCACGAGACAGCGAGCACTGGCTCCAGTCTGCTCCTCAGGAGACGCCAGCGCTCGCTTCCACTCACCTCAGCCGGATCCAGTAGGGTGCGCGCACATGCTCGTGCCCGCTCTTAAAAGGGTGGCGCGCGCACCGGACTTTGATGAAGCATCAGGCCGTGAGTACCCTAGACTATAACAGGGGTTCTGCTCCCTGCTTCGATGCCTGAGGGTTGTTGTTGTTTCCCTTGTTTGTCTATGCAATGGTCTCCAAGTGTGTTCCTGTTCCTGTTCCCTGCATTCTGCACTATCCTAGTAGAGTACTGGGCTGAGCCAAAATTGTGCCGTTCTGTATACCATGCCTGACCTGCTTCACCACGCCTGACATCTACCTGCTGCCTAGTCCCACCCGAGCCTGCCTTGCTACTGTCCGAGCTGCCACAGGTACCCTATACTAACTATAGACATTGACCTCCGCCCTGTTGGCCAGCTTCCATACTGCCAAGGCGGTATGGCCCAGTAGGTCCACAGACCCTACGTGACAATGATAGATGGTTGGTGATCGTTATTTGCAAATTCAAAAGGTCTATATTAACCCCTTCAGGACTGAGCCTGTTTTGGCCTTCAGGACGAAGCCGATTTTTCAAATCTGACATGTGTCACTTTATGTGGTAATAACTCCGGAATGCTTTTACCTATCCAAGTGATTCTGAGATTGTTTTCTCATGACATATTGTACTTTATGTTAGTGAAAAAATTTGGTTGATAAATTCAAGATTTATTTGTAAAAAACACCAAGATTTGGAGAAAATGTGCAAAAATTAGCATTTTTCTCAATTTAAATGTATCTGCTTGTAAAACAGATAGTAATACCACACAAAATAGTTGCTAGTTAACATTTCCCATATGTCTACTTTATGTTTGCATCGTTTTTTGAACATTCTTTTATTTTTCTAGGACGTTACAAGACTTAGAACTTTAGCAGCGATTTCTCATATTTTCAAGAAAATTTCAAAAGGCTATTTTTACAAGGACCAATTCAGTTCTGAAGTGGCTTTGAGGGCCTTATATATTAGAAAGTCCCCATAAATCACCCCATTTTGAAAACTGCACCCCTCAAAGTATTCAAAACAGCATTCATAAATTGTATTAACCCTTTAGGCGTTTCACAGGAATTAAAGCAAAGTACAGGTGAAAGTTACAAATTTCATTTTTTTTTTACAAAATTCATTTGTAATACATTTTTTTCTATACCACAGGAGGTTTTACCCAAGAAATGTAACTTATTATTTATTGCCCAGATTCTGCAGTTTTTAGAAATACCCCACATGTGGCCCTAGTGCGGTCATGGACTGAAACACCGGCCTCAGAAGCAAAGGAGCACCTAGTGGATTTTGGGGCCTCCTTTTTTTTAGCATATATTTTAGGTACCATGTCAGGTTTGAAGAGGTCTTGTGGGGCCAAAACAATAAAGACCCCCAAAAGTGACCTCATTTTGGAAACTACACCCCTCAGGGAATTTATCTAGGGGTATAATTAGCATTTTGAACCCACAGTTTTTTTGCTAAATTTATTTGAATTAGTTTGTGAAGGTGAAAATCTACTTTTTTTCTGAAAAAACGTAGAAATTTGTAATTTTTTCAAGGAATAAAAGAGAAAAAACACCCCAACATATGTAAAGCAATTTCTCATGATTATAGCAATACCCCATATGTGGTAATAAACTGCTGTTTGGACCCACAGCAGGACTCAGAAGGGAAGGAGCACCATTTGGATTTTGAAATTCTGATTTTGCTGGTATAGTTTTCAGTGCCATGTCGCGTTTGAATTGCACTGGAGGGAACAAAATAGTGGAATCCCCTGGAAAGAGACCCCATTTTGGAAACTACACTCATCAAGGAATTTTCTAGGGGTAAAGTTAGCATTTTGACCCCACGGTTGTTTTGCTGAATTCATTGGAATTATTCTGTAAAGGTAAAAATCAACTTTTTTTCTGGAAAATGGTAGCCATTTTTAATTTCTACAAGGAATAAAGGAGAAAAAGCACCCCAACATTTGTAAAACAATTTCTCCCGATTACGTAAATACGCCATATGTGGTAATAAAGTGCTGTTTGGACCCACAGCGGGGCTTAGAAGGCAAGGAGCGCTATTTGGCTTTTGGAGCTCAAATTTAGCTGAAATGGTTTTTGGGTGCCATGTCGCATTTGCAAAGCCCCTGAGAGGCCAAAACAGTGGAAACCCCCCAAAAGTGGAAATTACACCACTTAAAGAATCTATCTAGGGATATAGTGGGCATTTAGACCCCACAAGTCTTTTGCAGGATTTATTAGAATTGGGCCATGAAAGTGAATATCAACATTTCTTCCACTAAAATGTTGCATTTTTTTCAATTTTACAAAGGATAAAGGGGGTAAAAGCTGCCCAACATTTGTAAAGCAATTTCTCCCGAGTACGGCAATACCCCACGTGTGGTCATAAATGGTTTTTCATTAGAAAGTAATTAACCCTTTCTGGACTGATCCATTTTTTTATTTTCCTTTTTAGTTTTTTCCTCCTCGCGTTCCAAGAGCCACAACTTTTTTATTTTTCAGTCAATAGAGCGGTATGAGGGCTTATTTATTGAGGGACAAGCGGTCGTTTTTATTGGTACCATTTTTTGGTACATACAACTTTTTGAGCACTTTTTATTACATTTTTAGGTAGAGCCAAGGTGACCAAAAAAACAGCGATTTTGCCGTTTTAGATGCTTTATTTTTCACGTGAGACGCTCCATACATCACCCCCCACACTAAGACATGCTATGTTGTGGTGCGCGAAGGGGTTAATGCGAAGCGCATGGTGTGGAGTGAAAATTAAAATTTTCCACTCATATGCCATTTTAGTGCACTCCATGTTATGCCCAGTTTGTGCCACTGAAGACAAATACCTCATAAAATATTAACCGGGTTCTCCCAGGTATGGCGATGCCATATCTGAGGACGTAAACTGGTGTTTGGGCATGCTGCAGGGCTCAGAAGGGAGGGATGCCATTTTGCTTTTGGGGCGCAGATGTAGCTTGGTAGTTATTCTGTTTGGGGTTTTACTGGTGTTTCAGTTTGTAATGTGGGGGCATATGTTATCTGTGCGGGGTACATCAGGGTACATGTTATCTGTGCGGAGTACATCAGGGTATATGTTATCTGTGCGGGGTACATCAGGGTATAATAAGAGGGTATAATAATGCAGTAAATAAATAATAATCCGCAGATATGTGGCCGGTGTCGCACTGATAAATGGCGCCCGATCTTATCTGCTTTTGGAACACTGCACATTTTGCATCGCCATATTCTGGGAGCCAGAAATTTATTTATTTTTTTCTCCACCGGAGCTGTGTGAGGGTTTATTTTTTTGCGGGACAATCTGTAGGTTTTCATTGGTACCATCTTGGGGTACCAGAAAATTTTTTGATCACGTTTTATTCCATTTTTTGGCAAGCAAGGTGACCAAAAACCATCAATTCTGACAATGTTTTTTATTCGTTTTTTTATGGCCTTCACCCTGGGCTATAAATGACCATTATACTTTATTCTGCGGGTCGATACGATTACAGCGATACCAGATGTATATGATTTTGTTATGTTTTGCAGCGTTTGTGCAATAAAATCACTTATTTATAAAATAAATACATTTTTGTGTCACCATATTCTGAGAGCCATAACGTTTTTATTTTTCAGTCAAAAAAGCGCTGTAAGGGCTTGTTTTTTGCGGGACGGGATGTAGTTTGTATTGGTACCATTTTGGCGTACGTGCGACTTTTTGATCACTTTTTATTGTATATTTTGGGAGGGTTGTTAACCAAAAAATTGTGATTCGGGCACTGTTTTTTGTTAATTTTTTTTCGGTGTTCACCGTGCGGGAAAAATAATATTACAGTTTTATAGTTGGGGTCGTTACGAACGCGGCGATACCAAATATGTGTACTTTTTTTAACGTGTTAATTTTTTTCCTATAATAAAAGACTTATTATAGGAAAAAAAGCATTCTTTGTTTATGTCACTTATAACTTTTATTTTTACACTTTTTAAAAACATTTTTATTATCTTTTTTTTACTTTTTTCACTTGTCCCACTAGGGGACACTTAGACTTGCAGCTCTGATCGCTGCTGGAATACATTACACTACACACGTAGTGTAATGTGTTCTAACTGTCATTGTGACGTGACAGTCACACTGACAGGAAGCATCGGAGGACCGGCCGGAGGCTGATCCTCCGAGGCTTCCGTACATGGCAACCCGGAGGTCATTGTCTGGCCTCTGGTTGCCATGATAAGGATCGCCAGCCCCCGCAAATACATGTGGAGGGCTGCCGATCCGCTGTAAACCTCTTCGATGTGGTGATCGCAATCGACCACCGCATCGAAGGGGTTAATTGCCGATTTCAGTGGCGACAGGACGCTGATCGGCAACGGGGAGAGCAGGGCTGACACCCTGCACAGTTAACCGCCGCTGCGGTGTAGCGCCGCGCGGCGGTTAACTGTTAAAGCGCGGACGTAACTGGTGCGCGAAGTTACTGCTCACCTGGACGTACAGTTACGTCCAGGTGCGGGAAGGGGTTAAGATATGGGTGTTGTCATAACATGGTTTATTATTATTACGATGTATATTGATATAGAATATGGAGCACTTAAACCATTTGTGATTGGATAAGTCAATATCTAGATCCTAAAACCTTCAAGCAACACGTAACCTCAACAAAACATATTTTAACAAAATGAAAAAATTAACGCACATTGTCATGCCAAATTACTTACTCAGCTCTATATAGTGAGCTCGCTACTTTTGTTTTATGATGTTACAGATCTAAACATTCCCACTTACCACCATGTTTAGTGTTGCTGTGTCAAATATTTCAATAAGAATGATAAGCGATAGTTGAACTACTTATAAAGGTGATTGGCAAAGTTTTTTAATGCAGTGGATGGGTGATATATTGTATTTGTCTCCCCTGGGTCTAGAGTGCATTATGAAATGTTTATTCCAGTAATAGCAAGTAACCTAATATCTCTAGGATAGGGGGGCTATATGTGAGGCATAACATACAGGTGGTGCTATATGTGGGGCACTATCTACAGGGGGCTACATCTAGAGCGCTATCTACAGGGGTGGCTGTAAGAAGAATGCTATCTACAGGGGCTATATGTGGGGCAGCATCTACAGGGGGCTATATGTGGGGCACCATCTAGTGGGGGCTGTATGTGGGGCACTATTTACAGGGGGGGCTATATGTGGGGCACTATCTACAGGGGGTTCTATGGGGGAACTATCTACAGGCAGCACTGTGTGTGTGTGTGGGACACAGTGTATGGTGCTATTATAGTCAGGGACACAGTGTATGGGGCTATTATAATCGGGGACACAGTGTATGGTGCTATTGCAATTGGTGACACAGTGTATTTTGCTATTATAATTAGAGGTGCAGTGTATGGTGCTATTATAATCTGGGACACAGTGTATGGCACCATTATATTTAGGTGCATAGTGTGTGGCACCATGAGAAGTTTATCTTCGTTTATAGGTGCAGAAATGTTTGAAAAGTGAGAAGCTGAAGACCTCTCAGCGGCAAACTGTAGAAATGGGCTGTGTCCGTGAGACGTCATCATAGAGGTCTGGAGCGGATGGAGAAAAAAGAGAAAGATAACAACTAGAATCTGAAAAAACGTCACTAGTGAGTCACTTGATGTAAATGTTTATTCTGCCGCTAATCAGTGCTGTAGTAACTGTATGATCTGCAGTGACATGATGGGTGGTATGATTTTTTTTTGTGAAACAGCAACTCCCAGCATATCCTTACCATTGTTCGGGTCATGCTGGGAGCAGTAGTTTTACGCGGTACAAACATATATGGCAGGGGTAGCCTGGTTGGTATATACAGGGATGATGGGGTTTATATACAGGAATGATAGTTGTTATATGCAGGGATTATGGTTGTTATATACAGGGATGATGGTTGTCATATACAGGGATGATGTGTAGTCCAGCCATCATCTCTGCATTAACCCCCATCATCCCTGTGTATACCAGCCATCCTCCTCTTATATAACCCCCATCATCCCTGTATATAACCCCCATCATCGCTGTATATACCAGCCATCATTCCTGTTTATAACCCCAATCTTACCTGTATATACTAGCCAAGCTGGTATATACAGAGATGATAGGGGTTATATACAGGGATGATGGCTGGTATATACAGTGATGATGGGATTATATAAGGGATGATGGCTGGTATATTCAGGGATGATGGGGGTTATATTCAGGGATTAGATATGAGCGAACTTATGAAAAGTTCGGTTCGGCTAGTTCGCCGAATTTCACGAAAAAGTTAGATTCGGACCGAACTAGTTCGGACCGAACCTGTAATTTCCGTGCGCCGAGCATGGTACCGTCCAGGTTGCTGATAGAGTTAATGGGCTGCACTAACTCTTTCAGCAACCTTGACAGTACATGCTCGGCGCGTGGAAAATACAATTTTAATGTAATAAAAAAAATAAAAAATAATACGTTCATACTTAGGCTCGGTTCACACGACCATGTTACGTCCGTAATGTACGGAATGTATTTCGGCCGGAAGACCCAGACCGAACACAGTGCAGGGAGCCGGGCTCCTAGCATCATAGTGATGTACGATGCTAGGAGTCCCTGCCTCTACGTGGAACTACTGTCCCGTACTGTAATCATGATTACAGTACGGGACAGTTGTCCTGCAGCGAGGCAGGGACTCCTAGAATCGTACATCACTATGATGCTAGGAGCCCGGCTCCCTGCACTGTGTTCGGTCCGGGTCTTCCGGCCGAAATACGTTCCGTACATTACGGACATAACATCGTCGTGTGAACCCAGCCTAACTTTCCTCCTGTCCGGCCTCCAGCGATGACGTTTCATCCATGTCGCTGCTGCAGCCAATAACAGGCTGCAGTGGCGGTCACGCACGTCAGGATGACGTCAGAAGGCCGGCCTCCAGGGATGACGCTTCATCCCACGTGACCGCCTCTGCAGCCAATCACAGGCTGCAGCGCCCTCTGCAGCCAATCACAGGCTGCAGCGGCCTCTGCAGCCAATCACACGCTCCTCTCCTTAAAAATACTTGCCATCTTCCTTCTACTTGGCGCCGCTCGCATTCATAGTAACAATGCGTTGTGGCGCAGATGACGTAATCATATCAGGAACACGTGATTACGTCATCTGCGCCCACCGCTCTGTTATTGTGAATGGGAGCAGTAAGAAGAAAAGTGACGGGACCGTTCAAATCTTCGTGGGAACGTCTTAGGTGAGTTTATTTATGTATGTATGTTTGCATGTATGTATGTATGTATGTATGTTGTCATGTATGTCTGTTGTCATGTATGTATGTGTATATGTGCATGTATGTTTGCATGTATGTATGTTTGCATGTATGTATGTTTGCATGTATGTATGTTGTCATGTATGTATGTATGTTGTCATGTATGTCTGTTGTCATGTATGTATGTGTATATGTGCATGTATGTTTGCATGTATGTATGTTTGCATGTATGTATGTTTGCATGTATGTATGTAGTCATGTATGTATGTATGTATGTATGTATGCATGCATGTTGTCATGTATATATGTGCATGTATGTGTGCATGTATGTTGGCATGTATGTATATATGTGCATGTTTGTATGTATCTTTGCATGTATATATTTGCATGTATATATTTGCATGTATGTATGTTTGCATGTATGTATGTTTGCATGTATGTATGTTGGCATGTATGTATGTTGGCATGTATGTATGTTGGAATGTATGTATATATGTGCATGTATGTATGTTTGCATGTATTTATTTTTGCATGTATGTTTATATGTATGTGCATGTATGTAATTATGTTTGCATGTATTTATGTTTGCATGTATATTTGTGCATGCTTGTATATATGTATGTATGTATCTTTGCATGTTTGTTTGTATGTATGTATATTTTCATGTGTGTGTGTGTGTATGCATGTATGTATGTATGTATGATAGTTTGCATGTATGTATGTATATATGTGTGTATGTTTGCATGTATGTATATTTGCATGTATATATGTGCATGCTTGTATATATGTATGTATGTATGTATGTTTGTATATATGTATGTATGTATGTTTGCATGTATGTTAGTTTGTATATATGTCTGTATGGCCATGTATGATACTATCTGCTGGCGCCCTGTATTTAAGTCAACTTTTCACAAATAATCACATTTCTGATAGTGAAAGTGAAACATTTAAAGGCAAGTTAAAGTGTATGTTCACAAATGCCAGAAGTCTAGCAAGCAAAATGGGGGAGCTGGAGGCCTTAATACTGGAAGAAGATATAGATATAGTTGGTGTTGCTGAAACATGGCTGGACTCTTCACATGACTGGGCTGTAAATCTACAGGGTTTTACACTGTTTCGGAAAGACAGGGCAAATAGGAAAGGTGGTGGTGTATGTCTGTATGTGAGAAGCGATATGAAGGTGAATGTGAAAGAGACATTAGAGGGTGAAGACTGTGAGGAGGTTGAAACCTTGTGGGTGGAATTACAAAGGGAAGTAAACACTGAAAAAATTACTTTTGGTGTAATCTATAGACCCCCCAATATAACTGAAGAGATAGAAGGTCAAATATATAAACAAATGGAGCGGGCTGCAAAGGCGGGTACTGTTGTGATAATGGGAGATTTTAATTATCGGGATATTAATTGGTGTCATGGTTCGGCTTCAACTGCAAAGGGGAGACATTTCCTCAACCTGTTGCAGGAAAATTTTATGTGCCAGTTTGTGGAAGACCCGACTAGAGGTGAAGCTCTGTTGGATATGGTCATTTCTAATAATGCAGAGCTTGTTGGGAATGTCAATGTTCGTGAAAACCTCGGTAACAGTGATCACAATATAGTTACATTTAACCTATACTGTAAAAAACAAACGCAGGCTGGGAGGGCAAAAACATTTAATTTTAAGAAAGCCAATTTCCCCAGGATGAGGGCGGCAATTCAGTATATAGACTGGGAAGAACTAATGTCAAATAATGGGACAAATGATAAATGGGAGATTTTCAAAATCTACTTTGGGTAATTATAGTGCAAAATGTATTCCTACAGGTAACAAGTATAAACGACTCAAATTAAACCCCACATGGCTTAAACCTTCTGTGAAAGGGGCAATACATGACAAAAAAAGGGCATTTAAAAAATACAAATCTGAGGGTACATCTGCAGCCTTTTTAAAATATAAAGAGCTTAATAAAATCTGTAAAAATGTAATAAAATCAGCAAAAATACAAAATGAAAGGCAGGTGTCCAAGGATAGTAAAACAAATCCTAAAAAATTCTTCAAGCATATAAATGCAAAAACGCCCAGGTCTGAACATGTAGGACCCTTAGATAGTGGTAATGGGGAGTTGGTCACAGGGGATCAAGAGAAGGCAGAGTTACTAAATGGGTTTTTCCGCTCTGTATATACAACAGAAGAAGGAGCAGCTGATGTAGCCGCTGCCGGTGCTGTTAATATATCAGTTGATATACTGAATTGGATAAATGTAGATATGGTCCAAGCTAAATTAAATAAAATAAATGTACACAAGGCCCTGGGACCAGATGGGTTACACCCTAGAGTTCTTAAAGAGCTTAGTTCAGTTATTTCTGTTATATAATATTTAGAGAGTCTCTCATGAGTGGTATAGTGCCAAGGGACTGGCGCAGGGCAAATGTGGTGCCTATTTTCAAAAAGGGCTCTAGGTCTTCGCCGGGTAATTATAGACCAGTAAGCTTAACATCAATTGTGGGGAAAATGTTTGAGGGGCTATTGAGGGACTATATACAGAATTATGTGACAATAAATAGTATTATAAGTGACAGCCAGCATGGTTTTACAAAGGACAGAAGCTGTCAAACCAAACTGATTTGTTTTTATGAAGAGGTAAGCAGAAGCCTAGACAGAGGGGCCGCTGTGGATATAGTGTTTTTGGACTTTGCAAAGGCATTTGACACTGTCCCTCATAGACATCTAATGGGTAAATTAAGGACTATAGGTTTAGAAAGTATAGTTTGTAATTGGATTGAGAATTGGCTCAAGGACCGTATCCAGAGAGTTGTGGTCAATGATTCCTACTCTGAATGGTCCCCAGTTATAAGTGGTGTACCCCAGGGTTCAGTGCTGGGACCACTATTATTCAACTTATTTATTAATGATATAGAGGATGGGATTAATAGCACTATTTCTATTTTTGCAGATGACACCAAGCTATGCAATATAGTTCAGACTATGGAAGATGTTTGTGAATTGCAGGCAGATTTAAACAAACTAAGTGTTTGGGCGTCCACTTGGCAAATGAAGTTTAATGTAGATAAATGTAAAGTTATGCATCTGGGTACGAAAAACCTGCAAGCATCATATGTCCTAGGGGGAGCTACACTGGGGGAGTCAATTGTTGAGAAGGATCTGGGTGTACTTGTAAATCATAAACTAAATTTCAGCATGCAGTGTCAATCAGCTGCTTCAAAGGCCAGCAAAATATTGTCGTTTATCAAAAGAGGCATGGACTCGCGGGACAGGGATGTAATATTACCACTTTACAAAGCATTAGTGAGGCCTCATCTAGAATATGCAGTCCAGTTCTGGGCTCCAGTTCATAGAAAGGATGCCCTGGAGTTGGAAAAAATACAAAGAAAAGCAACGAAGCTAATAAGGGGCATGGAGAATCTAAGTTATGAGGAAAGATTAAAAGAACTAAACCTATTTAGCCTTGAGAAAAGACGACTAAGGGGGGACATGATTAACTTATATAAATATATGAATGGCGCATACAAAAAATATGGTGAAATCCTGTTCCATGTAAAACCCCCTCAAAAAACAAGGGGGCACTCCCTCCGTCTGGAGAAAAAAAGGTTCAACCTGCAGAGGCGACAAGCCTTCTTTACTGTGAGAACTGTGAATCTATGGAATAGCCTACCGCAGGAGCTGGTCACAGCAGGGACAGTAGATGGCTTTAAAAAAGGCTTAGATAATTTCCTAGAACAAAAAAATATTAACTGCTATGTGTAGAAATTTTTTACATCCCCTTTCCCATCCCACTTCCCCTTTCCCATCCCTTGGTTGAACTTGATGGACATGTGTCTTTTTTCAACCGTACAAACTATGTAACTATGTAACTATGTAACTTCGCGGCAGGCTTCTATACATGGTATAACAGTCAGCATCACACATTAAACTGAATCTAAGCCTACGACATGTTTTATTTCATTTTTTTTTTATTTTTATTTTTACAGGTTTGGTGTTTGGACTACGTCGGTTTCGAGGACTACTTGGATGACGTTTTTTTTCTACAATAAAATGGTTAATGAGGGTTGTGTTGGGGGTGCTTTATTTCAATAAAATATTTTATCTATATCTTTGTCTTTTCTTTTCAAATTTTATTACTACCACTTTAGTAATGGCCGCTGTCTGAGTGACAACATCCATTACTAAGGCGAGGCTTAGTGTTAGCCGGTGCAGAGGCTAACACTAACCACCATTATTACCCCGGTACCCACCACCACCAGGGGTGCCGGGAAGAGCCAGGTACGATCCAGTACCCGACCATCTGTTGTGATGGGCGGGCTCTGGGGCGGCCGCAGGCTGGTATTATGAGGCTGGGAAGGGCCAAAAACAGTGGACCTTCCCACCCTTGTAATGCTAGGCTGCTGCTGCTGTGTTGTATCTGACTGGTTATAAAAGTGGGGGGGACCCCATGTCATTTTTTTAAATTATTTATTTATACATTTTTTTTTTTTTTTAAAAAGACATGGGTTCCACCCAATTTATCATAACCAGCCACATACAACACAGTGTTATTAGCCTGGGAATGGACAAAACCAGTGGCCCTTCCCACCCATGTAATGGCATTCTGCTGCTGCCTTGTATATGTCTGGTTATTAAAAATGTGGGGGACCCATCTATTGTTAAATTTGTTAAATTCAACAAAAAAAAACGACGTGGGGGTCCCCCCCATTTTTATAACCAGCCCGATACAACACAGCAGCAGCAGCCTAGCATTACAAGGGTGGGAAGGTCCACTGTTTTTGGCCCTTCCCAGCCTCATAATACCAGCCTACGGCCGCCCCAGTACCCGACCATCACAACAGATGGTCGGGTACTGGATCGTACCAAGCTCTTCCCGGTACCCCTGGTGGTGGTGGGTACCGGGGTAATAATGGGTGGTTAGTTTAGTGCTAGCCTCTGCACCGGCTAACACTAAGTACCGCCTTAATAATGGACGCTGTCAATCAGCCAACTGCCATTATCTAGGCACTAATAAAGTTTAAAAAAAACCACAAAGACAATTCTTTTTTATTGAAATAAGAAATCCCCAACAAAACCCTCGTTAACCATTTTATTAAAATTTGAAAAAATGTAGATCTACGCAGTAGTCCAACGAATCGAAGATGTAGTCCAATCGGTACATCAAAATCTGCAACAACATAAAAAAACAGTTATCAATGTGAACAATACCAATACTTCTACTCACCTACACACATATATACACACTTGCACACACAAACAAACAATCATACACAAACAAACACATATATACACAAACACAACAAGATATACACACACACACACACACACACACAGACAAACACACATATACACAAACTCACACATATACACGAACACACACATATACACAAACACACACACGCATATACACAAACACATATACACAGTTATACACAAACACAACAAGATATACACAAACACACACACACACACATAAAGAGACAAACACACACACATATACACACACATATACATGAACTAACACATATACACAAACACATATACAAACAAAAACACACATACCAAAACACACACATATACACAAACACACACATATACACAAACACACACATATACACAAACAGACCCATATATACACAAACACACACATATACACACACACACACACACACAAACATATACACAAACACATATACACAAACTCACCCATATATACACAAACACACACACATAAACACACAAACACGCACCCATATACACACATATTCACAAACACACATATACAAAAACACACACACACAAACATCTGCACACACAGTTCACAGCAGCACAGAGTATTTCAGGAGAGGAGAGTGCAGATTTTGTGCTGCTGTGAACTCTGCTTTCACCATTACGTAGCTCAGTTGTACCTCTCCTCCACTCCTGTCCTTAATAACACCTTCACATGATTGGCAAGTCACCACCCCGCACAAGATCCGCACGCTCATCTCCTGAAATACTCTGTGCTGCTGTGAACTCTGCTCTTACCATTACGTGGTGACTTGCCAATCATGTGAAGGTGTTATTGAGGACAGGAGTGGAGGAGAGGTACAACTGAGCTACGTAATGGTAAGAGCAGAGTTCACAGCAGCACTGAATCTGCACGCTCATCTCCTGAAATACTCTGTGCTGCCTTAAACTCTATGGACAGGTCAGGATCCTGTTTCTTTTAAATGCTGCACTGTAGCGCAGCCTTATATAGTGGATCGAGCGGGTTCCCCAGCAGCATTTAAAAGAAACAGGATCCTGACATGTCCACAGAGTTTAAGGCAGCACAGAGTATTTAAGGAGATGAGCACGGCCGGGCACGGCAGGCCATGGGCAGCCGGTCGTTTTTCCGAGCCGTGCTCCCATTATAAAATATATTATGCCCCATGCACACGACCGTTCCCCTAAATCACGAAACGCGATTGCGGGCACGGCCGGCCGCCGACTGACAGCCGCATTTTCGGGCCGTGCTCCCATACAAAGTATGGGAGCACGGCCCGCAAAATGCAAAAAACGGACATGTTCCATAATTCCCGGAACATTTCCACGGCACAGACACCCTTCCGTAGTGCTACGGAAAGGTGTCGGCGTTCAATGAAAGTGAATGGGTCCGTTTTTGCGGTCGTGTGCAGTATAGGAGCACGGCCCGTAAAATAAAAAAATAGAACATGTTCTATCCTTTTAACGGCACGGGCACCTTCCCATGAGAAAACGGGAAGGTACCCGTGGCTAACAGAAGTCTATGGTCCCGCTATTTAGGGTCGTAATTACGACCCGTAATAACGGGTGTTTTTACGGTCGTGTGCATGAGGCCCCATAATGACCGGTGGCTACATGTGTGCACCCGTCATTACGGCAGCGTTGCTAGGCGATGTCAGTAAATAGTCACTGTCCAGGGTGCTGAAAGAGTTAACTAATCGGCAGTAACTGTTTCAGCACCCTGGACAGTGAATTCCGATAAGAATATACGTCAACCTGTAAAAAAAAAAAGACGTTCACACTTACCGAGACCTTTCTGGTTCTTCCAGTCCGGTCTCCTGGCCGTCGCCTTGGTGACGCGTCCCTCTCGTCATCCGGCCCGACATTCCTGGATGACGACACAGCCCATGTGACTGCTGCAGCCAATCACAGGCTGCCGCGGCCTCTGCAGCTAATCACAGGCTGCAGAGGCCTCTGCAGCCAATCACAGGCTGCCGCGTCAGAAAAGGTCCGACTGGAGGAAGAAGAGGGACTCGTCACCAAGACAACGACCAGGTACGTATGAAATGCTTTTTATTTTGTTTTTAATCAGCAGCCTCTTTTCTCTATCAGTGATTGATAGAGACAAGTGGCTGCCGATTTGTATAATATTTTTGACCGGGTTCAGTCAAAACGGGTTCGGCCGAACCCGGTGAAGTTCGGATTCGCTGCGAACCGAACTTTTCCCGAAGTTCGGACCGAAACCGTGTTCGGTTGTCCCGGTTGGCTCATCTCTATCAGCGATGAAGGCTGGTATATATTTAGAATGTGCTTCTTCAGTTCTAAACATGCCTTAGGGGGGCCCACTCAGATATGTTTTGCCCCTCCATGTGCTAAACCCATAGCTGCGCCTCTGATTCAACCAATAGGTGGAGATAACAGCATTTGGATCAACCAGTGAAATATCATCACTATGACTAGCATTCATATTTAACTCGTGCACTTTTTTCACCATTATCATGTAAGATTTGTTGCGGGAAAATATCACGTGACTACTTTTAAAGAACATTATATGTAGTGAGAAAAAAAGTAATTTTGTATGCAACATGTATGCCAATCATTTGTGTGGTCAGTTACTGGCACACAAAGGATGCTAAACAAATGTACCCAACCTATCCTCATCAAAAATTGTCATATAACATGTTCAAACACTACATTGGATAAGTTCTGTTCATTAATATGGAATCACACAAAAATATTGGCGGTGATGAGTACTATCTTCTCTATTTTTGAGGGGTGTACAGTGAAGGAAATAAGTATTTGATCCCTTGCTGATTTTGTAAGTTTGCCCACTGTCAAATACATGAACAGTCTAGAATTTTTAGGCTAGGTTAATTTTACCAGTGAGAGATAGATTATATAAAAAAAAAAAAAAAAATCACATTGTCAAAATTATATATATTTATTTGCATTGTGCACAGAGAAATAAGTACTTGATCCCCTACCAACCATTAAGAGTTCAGCCTCCTCCAGACCAGTTACACGCTCCAAATCAACTTGGTGCCTGCATTAAAGACAGCAGTCTTAAATGGTCACCTGTATAAAAGACTCCTGTCCACAGACTCAATTAATCAGTCTGACTCTAACCTCTACAACATGGGCAAGACCAAAGAGCTTTCTAAGGATGTCAGGGACAAGATCATAGACCTGCACAAGGCTGGAATGGGCTACAAAACCATAAGTAAGACGCTGGGTGAGAAGGAGACAACTGTTGGTGCAATAGTAAGAAAATGGAAAACATACAAAATGACTGTCAATCGACATCGATCTGGGGCTCCATGCAAAATCTCACCTCGTGGGGTATCCTTGATCCTGAGGAAGGGGGGAGCTCAGCCGAAAACTACACGGGGGGAACTTGTTAATGATTTCAAGGCAGCTGGGACCACAGTCACCAAGAAAACCATTGGTAACACATTACATCCAGCCTGGACGTCATGTGTATTCAGAATCCTGACACTTCTGAATCTTTTCTGTGAGATTTCCAGCAAGTGAAACAAAATCTCGTTTACCTCCGTAATCTCGCGAGATTTCGTTTCCCTTGCTAGAAATCTCAAAGAAAAGAGTCAGAAGTGTCAGGATTCTGAATACACATGACGTCCAGGCTGGATGATCATGTGTATTCATTATCAGGACACTTGATTAACGTTAATCTCTGTTTATGTGGCTGCACATCGATGCTGTGTAAATCAATGGAGATGAGTGTATGATGCTGACTGGTCACTGATTGGTCAGCGTCATACACGTAAACACGCCCAGTTAAAAACACAATACACGCCCAGTTGGACATAACGAAAAAAAAACGCCCAGTTGTCCATTTCAAACCTCATTTGCATATATATAAAATAGCTCATAACTTGGCCAAAAATGAACGTTTTTAAAAAAGAAAAACGTTACTGTTATCTACATTGCAGCGCCGATCACATGCAATAGGAGATAGGGTTTTGAGAATCTGGTGACAGAGCCTCTTTAAGGTGTTATTAATACAAGCATGTGTCTTGTCCATGTACTTTTTTAACAACGGACAGCACACTGACACATGCAATTCAATGGGGCTATTCACACAAATGAGTGTCCATTGCGAGAAACTGCTTGTCTTTTTCTGGTCTGTTTTTGCAGACCATACTCGCCCATCAAAGTCTATGAATGCCTAAAAAAAAACGGACACTACACAGACAAAATCAGATGAAAAACGATCCGTGTGAATAAGTCCTTAAAGGGTTTGGCCAACAGGGACATATATGGCATATTCACAGGATATGCCATAAATATCAGATAGATGCGGGTCCCACCTCTGGGGCCCACATCTATCTCTGGAACAGGGCACCCTAAACACTGTTCTACCTGTTTCAGCTTGCGCTGTCTCCCGGCCACTTTCTGATTTAGATGGTCAGAAGTTACACTGTTTCCGTAGATTCCCGTAGAAGTGAATGGCACTTACGGAAAGAGTGTAACTCGCCTGCCATTCACTTCTATTAGAGTTACGGAAAAAGCGTAGCTTAGCGAGCTATGCGATTTTCGTAACTCGCAACCATTTAATCAGGAAGTGGCCGGGATGCAGCGGAAGACGAGAAAGCTAGAATGGGGCTTAGGGGGCCACCGTTCTAGAGATAGGTGCGGATCCCAGAGGTGGGACCCACATTAATCTGCCATTTATGACATATCCTGTGGATATACCATAAATGTCCCTGATGGGCAAACCCTTGTAAGTTTACTGTGGACTAAAATTCCTAAGTCCTTTTGCATGTCAGTTTTACCCAGTGTTTTCCTATTTAATATGTAATAATGTGTATTTTCCATCCTAAGTACATAACCTCCATTTATCAGTGTTAAACCTTATTTGCCACTACTCTCCAATGTATCCAGATCTATTTGTAATAGAATACTGTCCTTCTTTATATTAATTACTTCATACATTTAGTATCATCTGCAAAAATGTAATTGCAATCCCTCTGTAAAGTCATAATTGAGTATATTAAATAGAATAGGGCTTAATACTAACCCCTGTGACACCCCACTAGTAATAGTAACTCAATCTGAGTATGAACCATTGATGAACACACTCTTTTTTCTATCAGTGAGACAGTTAATTACCCCCCCCCAGTCCCAGCATTCTCATTTCATGTACTAAAGAGGCTCTGTCACCACATTATAAGTGCCCTATCTCCTATATAAGGAGATTGGCGCTATAATGTAGGTGACAGCAGTGCTTTTTATTTAAAAAAAACAATCTATTTTCACCACTTTATTAGCAATTTTAGATTTATGCTAATGAGTTTCTTAATGCCCAAGTGGGCGTATTTTTACTTTAGACCAAGTGGGCGTTGCACAGGGGAGTCTATGACGCTGACCAATCAGCCTCATGCACTCCTCTCCATTAATTTACTCAGCGCATAGGGATCCTGCTGGAGAGGAGTGCATGAGGCTGATTGGTCAGCGTCATACACTTCCCTGTACAACGCCCACTTGGTCTAAAGTAAAAATACGCCCACTTGGGCATTAACCAACTTATTAGCATAAATCTAAAATCGCTAATAAAGTGGTAAAAATAGATCGTTTTTTAAAATATAAAAAGCACTGCTGTCATCTACATTATAGTGCCGATCTCCTTATGTAGGCGATAGGGCACTTATAATTTGGTGACAGAGCCTATTTAACCTCTTTCTGTATCAACCTCTTTTATGTACCAGCACTTTGGCAATGTATCTCTCTATCTCCTGCTATGCTTCCTTTATCTGGTTTTTTACATCATTTTTTTTCCCTTATTGCATTTAAGTTCGTCTTCACTGCTAATCTATTTCAGCAGTTGAAATGAGTTTTTTTTATATAATTTATTTCCCCTTTATATTTTTATTTATCTACATTGGTTTTCTCCTGTTTCTAATCTCTTTATTCCCATAAGGTACGTATCTCTAAAATAAAAATTTAGGATGCTTTTAAAAATATCTAATTCAGCATCTTTACTCTTATTTTTGGGGACATTGTTCCAGTCAATGAAGTTAACGGTATCTCTAAACGCATCCAACTTCACCTTCCTGAAGTTAAGGGCTCATTCACACAAGCGTGAATCTCGTCCGTGTGCTGTGTGTTGAAACAACGCACAGCACACGGCCCCATTGATTTCAATGGGGCTATTCATACATGTGTGAGTTTTCACACAGCGAGTGTCTGTTGCGTGAAACTCTCTGCATGTCCTATATTGGTCCTTTTTCACTGCTAGCTATTGATTGCTTCAAAACGACGGAACCTTTGCACAACTGAGACAAATGGAAACCATTGGCACCGGTTTCGTGAACATTGAAATCAATGGTGATGGAAACGGAAACCTATGGTTTCCGTTTGTGTCTGTCAGGCTCCGTTCCGACGGAGAGCTCTGACAGAACGTCGGAAAAGAGCCCTAGCACAGATGTGTATGAAGCCTAACAGTGACAAAGAGGGTCCATGCTCCTGTTCTGATATCTGAACTCGACAAAGATCTTTTCAAATGTATCTATCAATATTGGTGCCATATTCAAAACACAAAAAATCCACCACACTACCCACCACTGTGGGAACACACTTTGAACACCCAACCAGCTTCGTTCCACTGAACTTTTGTGGTTTCTATGTTTATTCTGTTGAGCCCTGAGAGTCCCAAGATGAAACCTGTGATCAATATGGGAACAAATGCATTGGGAGCACTATTAGCAAAATCTTAAAGGTGTAACTAGTGAAGAGACTGAATTCTCCTTCAATTGTAGGTTTCGATAGATACAGTATACAAGTCCTCACTGTCTATGGATTACCGGTAGGAGCTACCTCATTCTCTATACTTTGGAGCTTTTTATGGGATCTTTGACTCCGCCGTGAGCAGTAACTCTTAGGCCTTATTTACACTAGCGTGTTAAACGTCCGTGTGCCGGCCGTTGAAGCAAGGGCCGTCCCACGGACCTTTGTAATTCAATGTGGCCATTCACACAGCCGTTGTTTAAACGGACCGTGTGAAGGTTCCTTGAGAAAACAGGACATGTCCTATTTTTTCACGCGTCACACATCCCTCCATGGACTCTCATCTATGGGGAAGCGAGACATCGCGTCCCGTAGCGCAGAGCACGGATGCACTTCGGATGTGAAAAACTGCAGTTTTTCACGTCCGAGATGCGCCACGCTCTTGTAAATAAGGCCTTAGAGATCACTAGTTATTTGTCTATATGTTGTCTGTCACGTATGCCATATTATTTTATTAGATATTAGTAAAGGTTTATTTCAGTCACGTATGCTGATTCTGTATCTTTTATTAACATTTAACAGGAAATTGCACCACATATACTATTCAGGAGAAGTTAACAACGCTACTACGCCAGTTTTCTAGCATATAAATGTCGCAAACAGCCAAAAAGTCACAAAAGTTGAACATTTTGGGTCTGTTTTAACTGACCTCACCACTTTAAAAATGGGCGGAGTTTAGTAATAGGGGGCATGGCCACCCACGGCCCAACACATTTACTATAATTTATGCCAGAAACTGACATAAATCTTAGCGAAATCTACGCCAGCTTCTGGTTATAGCTGTTTTGTGTTAGGGTGCAATTGTAGGGACCTGAGTTTACTGCATTAGCACAATCAAGGACCATTCTTAGGCTGGGTTCACACGAGCACATTAACGTCCGTAATGGACGGACGTATTTCGGCTGGAAGTCCCGGACCGAACTCAGTGCAGGGAGCCGGGCTCCTAGCATCATAGTTATGTACGACGCTAGGAGTCCCTGCCTCTCCGTGGAACTACTGTCCCATACTGAAAACATGATTACAGTACGGGACAGTTGTCCTGCAGAGAGGCAGGGACTCCTAGCATCGTACATAACCATGATGCTAGGAGCCCGGCTCCCTGCACTGAGTTCGGCCCGGGACTTCCGGCCGAAATACGTCCGTCCATTACGGACATTAATGTGCTCGTGTGAACCCAGCCTTAACAAGGATTCAAATTTACGCATGCACCCACACATCCGACCTTAGGCTGGATACACACACAGTGTTTACCCGCATTTTTTGTGGCAAGATGTTACTTTAAAGTCTATTGTAAGGTGTACTATTATAAAGTATATCTTAAACTCTACATACACAGCGTTTCGGTTATTGGCCTTTTTGAAGCATATAAATAAACGCATGAAAAAAAGGGCACAAAATAAAAAACATCATTAAAAATGCGTATGTGATTTAAAATGCTGGGGAAAAAAGTGTGTTAAGGAGGCCTAAGATACATTCCAATAAACAAAAATTAATTGAATACATTGTAACCTTGTCATTAGGAACATTATAATTTGCTATGACTCATCTGGCAGTATTTCAGGCAGTAAATTAAAAGAAATTTCCAAATCACAAAGCAAAAACTTATTGTACTTATATTGTTTTGTCTATAGACAAAGTTTGCTTCTAATTAATATATCTACTTTAAAATGAACTAAGAGGTTGAACTTCATAAGACATGAAGTGAAAAATAAGCTTAGAGCAGTACTTTATAAACCAATTTTGCCTTTAGCTCTTTTCCCAGAGGCAAAGGAGGGCATTTAGTATTGGAAACCACAAGGATTAATGATTTAAGCAAGCACTTCTCACTGCAAGCAAGGTAAAGGTATCTAATTACCAAACAATACTTGGATATTTCACATTACAGAGGGAATTAAATGCATTTTTAAAGTCTTTTATGGTAATTGGTTAAATAAAGAAAATGGTACGGGCGGGAGAAACAAAATAAATCTTTCCAAATAATGCTAAGCACGTTCTCCATTTATATTCCTAAACTAGTGGCGGTTTCCATGTATTAACAGTTTCCTATTCAATGGCACATAAAAACTATTGATATACTAGATTGCCCATTTCTTTTGAAGTGATTACATTTTTAGTAAATTATTATTGTCTATACTGCCATTTTTTTTGTATCTAGTAGCAATGTAGATGGAAACAAATTACAGTATTATAATAGACCCAATAGTGTTTAAAACAGATTTCATATAAATCAACACACAATATGTAAAGTCAGTTACATTGCCTATCAATAACAAACATAAAAACTGGAGACAAAATAGTGTTTCAGTTTTTTGTACAAGAAAAGGAGCAATTGTCCAACAAAATGTAAAAAGGCTTGACAACTAGATGGACTGCAGGGACGTCCATTGAAACAACTTGAAGTTGTGCCAGAGGGTACTTGAAGGTGACTTGATTATATCTATATTAAGTGCACATCCATTCAGAATCTAGATCAGGGGCCTCAAATACGCAGCCCGCGAACCCCTAAGACTGTCATCTGTGCCTTGCCTCGGGAGAGGAGAGAGCAGGCCAAAGGAGGAGAGCACCGGCACTCCTTCATGCCATCACACACCCCCCAGTAGATAGCGTTCCACATACCCCACCCTGTTGACAGTGCTACAACCTACCTCCCTGTAGATAGCTCTATTGGGGCTCGCTCTAGAAGTGGAATCCCCACCGAGAGCAGATTCCTCTGCTGGAGGAGCCCCTGAAGTCACTGTCCATATATGGACAGTGATGTCTGGGTCTTCCCCAGAGAAGGAGTCCCATAGCAGAGACTATACTAGCGCTCTGCTCTGAGACTCTAGATCTGGGAAAGCCCCTGACATCACTGTCCATTTACAGACAGTGATGTCAGGAGCAGAGCTGGAGTCCCAGTCAGAGTGCTAGAAGCGACTCTGCCCTTGGACTCCCGCTGTGGAAGCCCCTGACATCACTGTCCATATATGGACAGTGATGTCAGTAGCAGAGCAGGAGTCCCAGGCAGAGCACTAGAAGTGGCTCTGCACCGGGACTCCGGCTCTTGGGAAGCCCCTGACATCACTGTCCATATATGGACAGTGATGTCAGGGGCAGGGCTGGAGTCCAAGGCAGAGTGCTAGTAGTGCTCTGCTCTGGGACTCTGGCTCTCGGGGAACCCCTGACACCACTCTCCATATATGGACCGTGATGTCAGGAGCAGAGCTGGAATCCCAGAGCTACTAGCGCTCTGCCCGGGACTCCGCCTCTGGGCAAGCCCCTGATATCACTGTCCATTTATGGACAGTGATGTCAGAGGCTTCCTCAGAGTTCCAGAGCAGAGCCTATAGTAGCGTTCTGCTCTGGGACTCCGGCTCTGGGTTTCCCCCTGACATCACTGTCCATATATCAATAGCGGAGTCGACTGCGCTATTGATTCCGTCGGAAAACCGGAAACCTGCCGGAATGGTGACGAACGGAACCATTAGCGATGTTTCCGTCACCATTGATATCAATGGTGACTGAAATGGAAGCTGTGGTTTCACTTTCACTTTCCGTTGCTGGGTTCACCCGACGGAAACCTCAGACGGAACCCCGGAACGGAAATCGAATGGTGATGTGAACAGGCTCTAATTCTCTCATGGGTGGAGTCATGCTACCAGTGCAAACATAGAAGAGGAGAAACAAACAGCATGGAGGAGATTTAACCCATTAGTGACCGCCAATATGCCTTTTCACAGTGGGCACTAATAGACTTTATTCTGATACATAAATCTGTGCCACCGGAAGCAGTAAAACCCCCTCGCTCTCAGCTACCAGAAGTAGCTGAGGGCTGGGAAAAGACCTGCTCGTGTGGGCAGGAATGAAATCAACATTGATCCCGCCCGTTTAACTCATCAGATGCGACGGTCAATAGCGCATCTGAGTGGTTTTAGAGGGAGGGGGCTTCCTCTCTCACTCGACCGGCACACCCACGATGCGATCATGGGGTGCCAATAGTTTCTATGGCAGCCAGGGGCCTAACAAAGGACCCCAGGTCTGCCTCTAGTGAGTGTCAGAGGCATGGCCTAACAAATGCCTTTCAGTTTTACACTGACAGGCATAATACACTGCAATACAGAAGTATTGCAGTATATTATAACAGCGATCGCATAGTAAAGTCCCCTAGTGGGACAAAAACTTTTTTTTTTCAAAAGTTTAATAAAGTTAATAATAAATAAATAAAAATCCCAAGAATTTTTTTAAAAAACTTTTCCCCTTATCAATTCTTTACTATGAAAAAAAAACAAAAAGGTAAATAATTACATATATTTGGTATCATCGCATCTGTAACGGCCCCAACTATAAAGCTATTACATTATTTAACCCACATGGTGAATGTCTGCAAAGTACGGAAGCCTGTTAGGTCCTGCACGGGAGAATGGCCACAGATACAAGATGGCGCAGGCTCAGAAGCTGGGCCTACGACATCAGCAATGGGTGTCAGCTGTATGTTACAGCTGAAACTCTGCTATAATGGCAGGGACTGAAGCTAGCTCCAATCCCTGCCATTAACCCGTTCCCGACGTTTGTCATATGTATTTGTCATGGAAAGCTAGTGCTTCCTGCAATTTGTCGTATACTTACGAAAAATGGATGACACAGGCTGAAAAGCTGAGTCCATAAAGTCATCCCCGGGTGTCAGCTGTATGTTACAGCTGACAACCTGCTGTAATGGCGGAGACCAAAATTTGCTTTGATCCCTGCCATTAACCTCTTAAATGCAGCATTCAAAAGTGATCACTGCATTTAAGGTGTTTGCAGTTAGTCGCCACCCAAGAAACAAAATTGCCGGGGAGCTGATATCTGCAATGGTAACCGGAGGCCTAATACTGGCCTCCCGATCTGCCTAATATGGAAGCCTTCCAGGAGGGGCCTAAAAGGCTTCCGGTACTGACGGCAAGATGGAGTGGGCTCAGATGCTGAGCCCGTGTCATCAGCAGCGGGTGTTAGCTGTATGTTACAGCTGACAAACTGCTGTAATGGCAGGAGCTGGAGCTTGCTCCGATTCCTGCCATTAACCCCTTAGATGCAGGGATCGGAAGCGATCGCTACATCTTAGTGGTTTGTAGCATAACGGCAGCCCTGCCATACCATCGCATGGCTGCCGACGACTGCTATGGCAACAAGAGGCCTAGCAATGGCCACCTGGTCTGCTATTACAGAAGCCGATTAGGCACCACCCGGAGGCGGAGCCTAATTGGCTTGCTGTCAGTGAACAACTGACAGTTCTAATACATTGCACTACAAGCTGAGCACTACATATTTGCCACTGAATTGGGGAAATTGCAATTTTTACTTTTCACCATCCGCAGTGCATTTATTTATGGAAAAGATGTGTTGGATGAAAATGCTCAGTGCACCCCATAATAAATGCCTTGAGGGGTGTAGTTTCCAAAATGAGGACAACAGATAAGATGGGCGACTGCCCTAAAAATTAATAAATTAAATAATATTAACAAAAGGGGCCACACTCAGTGTACACCACCAATATAAATGTATCAAGTATTATTGGAAAAGGGTAAGGGAGAAGAAAGATGTGTGGCTCCAATAAGAATGTACCAAAAATAAAAAAATCTTTATTATAAACAAATTTGTGCTATTAAAATGTCCAATGTCAGTATGTAGCATAGGTGCAGATGTCCCCTAACTCTGCACTAAGGACAGTTAAGTCCAAGTATGAAAGGATACTCTGCAATAATATGAGTTAAACAGTGAGAATTCCAGATTGTGAAGAGTAAACCATACGTTGACACACTATTGGAGATTGACATCAATGTATATACTGCCTTTCAATTGAAAAGACAGTTATTTCACTGGTGCTGACTATATGGCCAAGTCTCTTCACCAGGCTGTAAAATTAAAGCCCAGCCGTGGAGAGGCCCCGCTGTGAAAGCGGTGAGATGCATTTCATACTTGGACTTAACCTAGTGCATAGTTAGTGGACATCTGCACATATGCTACATACTGACATTGGACATTTTAATAGCACAAATTAGTTTATAATAAAGATTTTTTTTATTTTTGGTACATTCTTATTGGAGCCACACATCTTTCTTCCCCCTTACCCTTTTCCAATAATACTTTTTTTCCAAAATGAGGTCACTTCTCAAGGGTTTATTTTAGTATTTCACATTAGAGCCTCTGCAATTGTGAACCAATACAATGTAAGTCGCCAAATTAGGCCTCAATTTCGCATGGTACTCTTTCACTTCGAAGCCCTGTTGAATGTCCAGGCAAAAGATAAGGGCCACATATAGGGTGTGTTTAAACCCGGGAAACAGCATAAGGGTATGTTCACACGCAGTGTTTTCAGGCATATTTCGCAGCGTTTACGTCTCGAAAAACACCTGAAAAAAACAAGCTGAACGCCTACAAACATCTGCCCATTGCTTTCAATGGGAATTACGATGTTCTGTTCCCACGAGCCTTTATTTTACGCTTCGCTGTCAAAAAACGGAGCGTATAAAGAAGTAGCATGTCACTTCTTGAGGTGTTTTTTGAAGCTGATTTTCCATTGAACACTATGAAAACGCCTCAAAAAACGCCTCAAAAGAAGCCTGAAAAGAAGCCTCAAAAGAAGCTCCAAATTAAGGGTATGTTCACACGCACTATATACGGACGTAATTCAGGCGTTTTACGCCTGGAATTACGGCCGAAAATACTGATTGAAAGCGTCGGCAAACATCTGCCCATTCATTTGAAAGGTTTTACGATGTACTGTGCAGACGGTCATTTTTTTTACATGCCGCTGTCAAAAGACGGCCGCGTCAAAGAAGTGCATGTCACTTCTTGGGACGTAATTGCAGCCGTTTTCCGATGACTCCATAGAAAAACAGCTCCAATTATGTCCGTAATGGACGCTGCGAAAAATGCCTGCACATGCCATTACGTCTGAAATTCAGGAGCTGTTTTCGCCTGAAAACAGCTCCGTAATTTCAGCCGTAACAGACGTGCACGTGTGAACATACCCTAAGGGTATGTTCACACATAGAGTCAAAAAGTCTCAAAATACGGAGCTGTTTTCAAGGGAAAACAGCCCCTAATTTTCAGACGGTTTTTGAGCAACTCGCGTTTTTCGCTGCGTTTTCGCGGCGTTTTTGCAGCATTTTTTACGGACGTTTTTGGAGCTGTTTTCATTGGAGTCTATGAGAAAACGGCTCCAAAAACGTCCCAAGAAGTGTCCTGCACTTCTTTTGACGAGGCTGTAATTTTACGAGCCGTCTTTTGACAGCGACACGTAAAATGACAGGTCGTCGGCACAGTACATCGGCAAACCCATTGAAAGTATTGGGCAGATGTTTGCCGACGTATTGAAGCCGTTTTTTCAGACGTAATTTGAGGCGTAAAACGCCTCCATTACGTCTGAAAATAGGTCGAGTGAACCCAGCCTTAAACAAGCTAAGGCTGGGTTCACACGACCTATTTTCAGGCGTAAACAAGGTGTTTTACGCCTCGAATTACGCCTGAAAACACGGCTCAAATACCTGCCCATTAATTTCAATGGGTTTGCCGACGTGCTGTGCCGACGATCTGTAATTTTACGCGTAGCTGTCAAAAGACAGCGCGTAAAATAACAGCGTCGTCAAAGAAGTGCAAGACACTTCTTGGGACGTAATTTGAACCGTTTTTCATTGACTTCAATGAAGAACAGCTCCAAATTACGGCCGTAATTGACGCCTCGCAAAACGCGAGTACGAGCAATTACGTCTGAAATTCTCCTGAAAACAGCTCCGTAATTTCAGCCGTAATTGTCGTTATCGTGTGCACATACCCTTAATTTTCAGCTTCAAAAACGCCTGAAAAGCAGAGGCTGTTTTCTCTGAAAACAGCTCCGTAATTTTCAGCCGTTTTTGACTCAGCATGTGAATATATGTTCACACGCTTAGGGCGGATTTACACGAACGTGATTTACGTCCGTGCAACCCGCGTGATTTTCACGCGGGTCGCACAGACCTATGCAAGTCTATGGGGCAGTGCAGACTGTCCGTGATTTTTGCGCAGCGTGAGTCCGCTGCGTAAAACTCACGACAGGTTCTCTATTTCGGCGTTTTTCGCGCATCACGCACCCATTGAAGTCAATGGGTGCGTGAAAATCACGCACACCACAAGGAAGCACTTTCGTGGGACGCGCGTTATTCTCGCAACAGCAGTAAAAATTTGAATGTAAACAGAAAAGCAACACGTGCTTTTCTGTTTACAAACATCCAAACGGAGTGTCATTTATGATGGCGCCGCGTTTTTTGCGCGTGCAAAATGCACATGCTCGTGTAAATCCGCCCTTACGGTATGTTCACACGGCTTATTTACGGACGTAATTCGGGCGTTTTAGCCCCGAATTACGTCCGAAAATGCGGCTCAATAGCGTCGGCAAACATCTGCCCATTCATTTGGATGGGTCTTACGATGTTCTGTTCCGACGGTCATTTTTTTTACACGCCGCTGTCAAAAGGTGGGGCGTAAAAAAGACGCCCGCGTCAAAGAAGTGCCTGTCACTTCTTCAGACGTAAATGGAGCCGTTTTCCATTGACTCCATGGAAAAACAGCTCCAATTACGTCCGTAATTGACGCAGCGAAAAGTGCCTGCACATGCCATTACGCCTGAAATTACGGAGCTGTTTTACGGAGTGCAGGGCACTTCTTTGCAACGTAATTTGAGCCGTTCTTCATTGAAGTCAATGAAGAGCAGCTCAAGATTTACGAGCGTCACAGACGCCTCGCATAATTCGAGGAGGAGCTTTTACGACTGAAACGACGCAGCTGCTATCTCCTGAAAACAGTCTGTCTTTTCAGACGTAAAAGCCTCTCATCGTGTGCACATACCCTAAGGCTGGGTTCACACAACCTATTTTCAGGCGTAAACGAGGCGTATTATGCCTCGATTTACGCCTGAAAATAGGGCTACAATACGTCGGCAAACATCTGCCCATTCATTTGAATGGGTTTGCCGACGTACAGTGCAGACAACCTGTCATTTACGCGTCGTCATTTGACAGCTGTCAAACGACGACGCGTAAAAATACAGCCTCGTCAAAAGAAGTGCAGGGCACTTCTTTCAGACGTAATTCGAGCCGTTCTTCATTGAACTCAATGAAGCACAGCTCAAAATTTACGGCTGTCAGAGAAGCCTCGCAAAATGCGAGGAGGAGCAATTACGGCTGAAACGACGCAGCTGTTTTCTCCTGAAAACAGTCTGTCTTTTCAGACGTAAAAGCCTGCTACCGTGTGCACATACCCTAGCGGACGCTGCCGTGTAAACATAGGGTATGTTCACACACACTAATTACGGACGTGATTCGGGCATTTTTGCCCCGAATTACGTCCGAAAAATGCGCCTCAATAGCGTTGACAAACATCTGCCCATTGAAAGCAATGGGCTGATGTTTGTCTGTTCACACGAGGCGTATATTTACGCGCCGCTGTCAAATGACGGCGCGTAAATAGACTCCCGCGTCAAAGAAGTGACCTGTCATTTCTTGGGGCGTAATTGGAGCCGTTATTCATTGACTCCAATGAAAAGCAGCGCCAATTACGTCCGTAATGGACGCGGCATTCAAGCGCCTGCACATGCCATTACCGCTGAAATTACGGGGATGTTTTCTCCTGAAAACATCCCCGTAATTTCAGTCGTTACGGACGCTGTCGTGTGAACATACCCTGAAAATGAAATTTGGAGCTTCTTTTGAGGCGTTTTTTGAGGCGTTTTTTGAGGCGTTTTTCATAGTGTCCAATTGAAAATCAGCTAAAAAAAACGCCTCAAGAAGTGACATGCTACTTCTTTTTATGGAGTGTCTTTTTACGCTCCGTTTTTTTTAAACAGAGGCGTAAAAAGACGCTCTGTATGAACTAAATGCTGTTTTTCCCATTGATTTCAATAGGCAGATGTTTGTAGGCATTCAGCTTCCGTTTTTTCAGGCGTTTTTCGAGGCGTTAGGGTATGTTCACACGGCCTATTTACGGACGTAAATCGGGCGTTTTTGCCCCGAATTACGCCCGAAAATAGCGCCTCAATAGCGCTGACAAACATCTGCCCATTGAAAGCAATGGGCAGACGTTTGTCTGTTCACATGAGGCGTATATTTACGCGCCGCTGTCAAATGACGGCGCGTAAATAGACGCCCGCATCAAAGAAGTGACCTGTCACTTCTTTGGCCGTAATTGGAGCCGTTATTCATTCACTCCAATGAATAGCAGCGCCAATTACGGCCGTAATTGACGCGGCGTTCAAGCGCCTGCACATGCCGGTACGGCTGAAATTACGGGGATGTTTTCAGGCTGAAACATCCCCGTAATTTCAGCCGTAACGGACGCCCTCGTGTGAACATACCCTAAACGCCCCGAAATATACCTGAAAACACTGCGTGTGAACATACCCTTAGGGTATGTTCACACGGCGGGGGTCCGTAACGGCTGAAATTACGGGGATGTTTCAGCCTGAAAACATCCCCGTAATATCAGCCGTACCGGCATGTGCAGGCGCTTGAACGCCGCGTCAATTACGGGCGTAATTAGCGCTGCTATTCATTGGAGTCAATGAATAGCGGCTCCAATTACGGCCAAAGAAGTGACAGGTCACTTCTTCTACGCGGGCGTCTATTTACGCGCCGTCATTTGACAGCGGCGCGTAAATACACGCCTCGTGTGAACAGACAAACGTCTGCCCATTGCTTTCAATGGGCAGATGTTTGTCAGCGCTATTGAGGCGCTATTTTCGGCCGTAATTCGGGGCAAAAACGCCCGATTTACGTCCGTAAATAGGCCGTGTGAACATACCCTTAGGCTATGTTCACACAGAGTATTTTGCAGGCAGAATTTCTGCCTCAAAATTCAGTTTGGAAGTTTGAGGCAGATTTTCCTCTCCCTGCGATTTTAGGCTATGTTCACACAGAGTATTTTGGGGGAGGAATATCTGCCTCAAAATTCCGTTTGGAACTTTTAGGCAGATATTCCTCTCCCTGCACGCCGATTTTCGCGGCAATTATCGCCGCGGGCATAAAACAGCGAGAAATATGCTTTCTCCTGCCTCCCATTGAAGTCAATGGGAGGTCAGAGGCGGAAGCACCCGAAGATAGGGCATGTCGCTTCTTTTTCCCGCGAGGCAGTTTTACTGCTCGCGGGAAAAAGACGCCGACGCCTCCCATTGAAATCAATGGGAGGCGTTCTCGGGCCGTTTTTGCTGAGTTTTGCGACGCGGTTTCCGCGTCAAAAAACTCGGCAAAATATCCCGTGTGAACATAGCCTTAGCAGGGTTTTTTGCCGCGTTTTTCGCCCGCGGCCATAAAACGCTGCGAAATACGCTCTCTCTGCCTCCCATTGAAGTCAATGGGAGGTCAGAGGCGGAAACGACTGAAGATAGGGCATGTCGCTTCTTTCTCCCGCGAGCCAATTTTACTGCTCGCGGGAGAAAACCGCCCCCGCCTCCCATTGAAATTGACGGGAGGCATTTTCGGGCTGTTTTTGACTAGCTTTTTGGCGCGGTTTCCGTGTCAAAAAACTCGTAAAAAAACTCTGTGTGAACTTAGCCTTAGGGTATGTGCACACGACCTCTTTTCAGACGTAATGGAGGCGTTTTACGCCTCGAATTATGCATGAAATAACGCCCCTAATATGCCTACAAACATCTGCCCATTGCTTTCAATGGGAATTACGATGTTCTATTCCCACTAGCCTTTATTTTACGCTTCGCTGTCAAATAATGGAGCGTAAAAAGACGTTCCGTAAAAAGAAGTAGCATGTCACTTCTTGAGGCGTTTTTTTTAGCTGATTTTCCATTGAACACTATGAAAAACGCCTCAAAAAACGTCTGAAAAGAAGCCTCAAAAGGAGCTCCAAATTTCATTCTCAGGCTATGTTCACACGGCAGCGTCCGTAACGGCCGAAATGACGGGGCTGTTTTCAGGAGAAAACAGCCCCGTCATTTCAGCCGTGACGGCATGTGCAGGCGCTTGTATGCCGCGTCCATTACGGACGTAATTGGAGCTGGTTTTCCATGGAGTCCATGGAAAACGGCTTCATTTACGTCTGAAGAAGTGACATGACACTTATTTGGCGCGGGCGTCTATTTACGCGCCGTCTTTTGACAGCGACGTGTAAATACACGCCTCGTGTGAACAGACAAACGTCAGCCTATTGCTTTCAATGGGCAGATGTTTGTCAATGCTTTGAAGCCGTAATTTCAGACGTAATTCGGGGGTTAAAATGCCCGGATTACGTCCGTAAATAGGCCGTGTGAACATACCCTCAGATTCAAAAACGACTGAAAATCAGAGGCTGTTTTCTCTGAAATCAGCTCCGTATTTTTCAGACTTTTTTGTTAAGCGTGTGAACATACCCTAATACATTGCCCCCCCCCATCTGTGTGTGGCCTAACGGGCTTCCATATGTATCAGACCGGAGGCTATTTTTAGGCCATAGCAACGATCGGCACCCCTGCGATCACATTGCATCGATGACAATCGGTTTCAAACCACAAAGATGCTGCGATCGCTTTTGATCGTGGCATCTAAGAAGTTAACCCTTTCTGGCTGCAGCCACTTTTGACCTTCCTGACTTAGTTTTCAAATCGGACATGTGTCACTTTATGTGGTAATAACTTTTTTAATGCTTTTACCTATCCAAACGATTCTGAGCGATTCTGAGATTGTTTTCTCGTAACATATTGTACTATAACCGTTATAGACGACATTTCCGGGTCACAAGAGGGATCCCATTCGAGCGCGATCCCGCTCGTTTAACCCGTTAAATGCCGCGGTCAATAGCGACCGCTGCATTTAAATGACTAAAAACAGGGGGGTGACCCCCTGTAACGTTCCATCGCCCCACCCACGGGGTACCATTGGTTGTCGTGGCAGCCTGGGGGCCTGATGATAGGCTCCCAGGTCTGCCATCTTTGTACTATGAATTAGTACATGTCAGAATCACAATATATTGCAATACATTAGTATTGCAGTATAACGTGCAAGCGATCCAACGATTTCTGGTTAAAGTCCCCTAGGGGGACAATCAAAAACCATTAAAATAAAGTTTTTTTTAATAAATAAAACGCCCCTTTTCCAATTTTTCCTCAAGCACAATGTGTAACAAATAAAAAGGTAACATAACTGGTATTGACGCGTCCGTAAAAGCCTGAACTATTACAATATATCATTATTTAGTCCACACAGTGAACACTGTAAAAAAATAATAAAATTAAAAACGTCAGCTATGCTGTTTTGTGGTCACTTCATCTCCAACAAAAATGAAAGAAAAATTCATCAAAATGTCTCATGTACCCCAAAGTGGTACCTATAGAAACTACAGCTTGCCCCACAAAAAATAAGCTCTCATACCGCTAAATCGACAAAAAGAAAATAAAGTTATGGCACTCAGAATATGGCGACAAAATTCTAATTTTATTTTGAGCAAACAGATTTTTCCTTGCAAAAGTAGTAAACCATAAAGAAAATTATATCAGTTTGGTATCGCTGTAAACGTATTGACTCACAGAATAAAGTTAACTGCTGTTTAAACCGCACGGTGAACGCCGTTAAAGCGAAACCACTCAAAAGATTGAGGAATTGCTGTTTCTTTCCTATTCCAAACTACAAATATATTTTTCCAGTTTTCCACTACATTAAATGGCACAATAAACTGTGCTGTGAAAATCTACAACTCGTCCCGCAAAAACCAAGCCCTCATATGGCAATATTGATGCTAAAATAAAAAAGTTACGGCTCTTGGAATGTGGGGAGGAAAAAATAAGTGGAAATCCGAAAAATGGCAGCGGCGGGAAGGGGTTAAGTTAGTGATAAAATTTTAAAATTTGGTCGATACATTTAGTATTTAATTGGGAAAAACACCAAAATTTAGCAAAAAATTGCACAAATTCTCTTTTTCTAAATTTGAATGTATCTGCTTGTACGACAGATAGTAATACCACACAATATAGTTGCTAGTTAACATTTCCCATATGTCTACTTTATGCTGGCATAATTTTTTGAATATCCTATTATTTTTCTAGGACGTTACAAGGCTTAGAACTTTAGCAGAAATTTGTCACATTTTCAAGAAAATTTCAAAAGGCTATTTTTACAGGGACCAGTTCAGCTGTGAAGTGGCTTTGAGGGGCACATACAATACAAACCCACATAAATCACCCCATTTTAAAAACTGCACCCCTCAAAGTATTAAAAACAGCATTTAGAATGTTTCTTAATTCTTTAGGTGTTTCACAAGAATTAAAGCAAATTAGAGGGGAAATTAACAAATTTTCTTTTTTTTTCAGAAATTCATATTTACTAAAAAAAATTCTGTAGCACAGAAGTTTTACCAGAAAAACACAACTATTAACTGCCAAGATTCTGAAGTTTTTAGAAATATTCCACGTGTGGCCCTAGTGTGCTAATGTACTGAAGCACAAGCCTCCGAATCAAAGAGGCACCCAGTGGATTTTGGGGCCTTTTTTATTAGATTATATTTTAGGCACCATATCAGGTTTGAAGAGATCTTGTGATGCCAAAACAAAGGAAACAACCCTAAAAAGACACCATTTTGGAAACTACACCCTAGGGATGCACGATGCATCGAAACTTCGATACTGTTTCGATACCGTGCACCCCCAAACATCTCAATACCATTATTTCATGTATTTTGAGACTAAGTTGTGCCGCCACACAGCTTAACATTGTAACAAATAAATATTTGAGAGCGGGGCTACGGCTGAGTTATACAGCCACTGCCCCGCTCCTGAGTCCTGGTAAGTGCGCACCTTCAAGATGATGCGATGCGGCCAACGCTGCATTAATGAGTGGTGGCACTGAAGACTGAACATGGCGGGCGCACTGCAAAACACCCCCATGTTTTGTCTTCAGTGCCTGAACCGCCGCTCATTAATGCAGCGCCGGCCGCATCACCTCATGCTGACCGCGTGCATACTTGTTGTCAGGAGCAGGGCAATGGCTGTATTATACGGCTGCCGCCCCGCTGTAATGGCGGAGATCAGAGAAACCTCTCATCTCCGCCGCTATTCTCCTGAATGCTGCGATCAAAGCTGACCGCAGCATTCAAGAGGAAAATGAGAAGGGGGGATGGCCCTTGGATCGCATCACAGGAATCCCTGTGACGCAATTGAGGGACATACCATATCTGGCAGACAGCCCAGGATCCATTGAAGGACCCTAGGGTTGTCTTACCATATTTCCTATTGTTAGGGCATACATAGGTATGTCCTAATAACTGCCTGTGTACTATCCGCACACAGGCTAAAGTACTGGCATATAAATATATGCCAGTACATTAAAGTTTAAAAATAAAGTAAAAACATATAGTAATAAAAAAATACACATACACCTTTTTTACATTAAACATTAAAATAAGTCTCAATACATAAAATATACACATATTCGGTATTGGCGCGGCCGTAATAACCTGCACATCATTTTTTTTGCGTCATTTATTATATGTATGCTGTAAAAAAATAAAATAAAATCTGCTTTCTTTCACTTATTGTGGGGCACGAGGTGTGATGAATTCAACCCCCACGTGCCTCACATTAATAGTAATTAACCCCATCATGTACCTTTCACTAACCCATTATGACAGAAAAATGATGGGGTTAATTACTATTAGGGTATGTTCACACTCCCTATTTACGGACGTAATTCGGGCGTTTTACTGCTCGAATTACGTCCAAAAATACGGTTCCAAAGCGCCGGCAAACATCTCCCCATGGAAAGCAATGGGTCTTACGATGTTCTGTGCACACAGGCTTTTTTTTTTACGCGCCACTGTCAAAAGACGGCGCGTAAAAAGACGCCCGCGTCAAAGGAGTGCATGTCACTTCTTTAAACGTAATTGGAGCTGTTTTTCATTGGCTCCATTGAAAAACAGCTCCAATTACGTCCGTAATTGCCGCCTTGAAAAACGCGAGTACGAGCAATTACGTCTGAAATTCAGGAGCTGTTTTCTCCTGAAAACAGCTCCGTAATTTCAGCCGTAACGGACATGCACGTGTGAACATACCCTAAATGTGAGGCACATTCAAAATTCATCACACCTCGTGCCTCACATCAGAAAATGGAAGAACGTTTTTTTTTTTATTACTGTTGGCAAAGTATCGTTTTGGTATCAAAATCTCACTACTACACAAAGTATCGGTATCGAAGTCCAAATTCTGGTATCGTGAGCACCCTACTACACCAACAAGGAAATTATCTAGGGGTATAGTAAGCATTTTGACCCCACAGGTGTTTCATAGATTTTATTAGAATTTGGACGTGAAAATGAAAAATTACATTTTTTTCCAATAAGATGTTGTTATAGACAAAAAAAACAACAATATCCACAAGGAAAGAAGAAAAAGCCACCCAATATTTGTAAAGCAACTACTCCAGAGTACGGAAAAACCTCATATGTGGTCATAAACTTCTGTTTATGCACATGGCAGGGCTCAGAAGAGAAGGAGCGCCATTTGGCTTTTGGAGCGCAGATTTTGCTGGATTGGTTTCTTGGCACCATGTCGCATTTGCAAAGCCCCTGTAGGACCAAATAAGTTAAAACTATCCAAAAGGGATTCCATTTGGGATACTAAACCCCTTGAGGAATTAATCTAGGGGTATAGTGTGCATTTTGACCCCACAGGTGTTTAATACATTTTATTAGAATTGGGCAGTGAAAATAAAATATTTTTTTTTCCCAATAAGACGTAGCTTTAGCTCAAAATTGTTACATTTCTCAACAAATAATGGGAGAAAAAGCACCCCAACGTTTGTAAATCAATTTCTCCCAAGTACGGCAATACCGCATATGTGGTGATAAACTGCTGTTTTGGCACACAGTAGGGCTCAGAAAGAAAGGAGCACCATTTGGCTTTTGGAGTGCAGATTTTGCTTGATTTGTTTCTGGGTGCTATGTTGCAATTGCAAAGCCCCTGTGGACTAAAACAGTGGAAAACCTCCAGAAGTGACCTTATATTGACAACTACTCCCCTCAAGGTATTCACCTAGGGATGTACTGAGCATGTTAACCCCGCAGGTGTTTTCCAAAAATGAGTGTGCACTCATACTCATACTCCATAGATATGTCAATATGTGGTGCCCAGCTTGTGCCACCATGGAAAGACAGCTCTCTAATTATTAGGGTATGTTCACACGCACTATTTACGGGTGTAATTCAGGCGTTTTACACCTGGAATTACGGCCGAAAATACTGCTTGAAAGCGTCGGCAAACATCTGCCCATTCATTTGAATGGGTTTTACAATGTACTGCGCAGACAGTCATTTTTTTTATGCGCCGCTGTCAAAAGACGGCGCGTAAAAAAGCTGCCCGCGTCAAAGAAGTGCATATCACTTCTTGGGACATAATTGGAGCCGTTTTACATTGACTCCATAGAAAAACTGCTCCAATTACGTCCGTAATGGACGCTGCAAAAAACGCCTGCACATGCCATTACGTCTGAAATTCAGGAGCTGTTTTCGCCTGAAAACAACTCCGTAATTTCAGCCGTAACGGACGTGCTCGTGTGAACATACCCTTAGGGTATGTTCACACGCTTAACAAAAATGTCTGAAAAATACGGAGCTGATTTCAGAGAAAACAGCCTCTGATTTTCAGGCATTTTTGAAGCTGAGAATGAAATTTGGAGCTTCTTTTAAGGGCTTCTTTTCAGACGTTTTTGAGGCGTTTTTTGAGGCATTTTTCATAGGCCCTGTTCACACTGAGTTTTTTTGACGAGTTTTTTGATGCGGAAACCGTGCCGCAAAACTCCTTAAAAACCGCCCGAAAATGCCTCCCATTGATTTCAATGGGAGTTGGACGAGGTTTTTTACCGCGAGTAAAAAAACAGCGTTGCGGTAAAAAGAAGCATCATGACCCATCTTGAGGCGGTTTCTGCCTCCAAAACCCCATTTCAATTAGTTAGGAAGAGGAAAAAAATGCCTCGACGAGTGTTTTGATGAGTTTTTGTCAAACCACTATGCAATAACCGTCTGGAGCAGTTTTTCAGGAGGAATTTTCCTCCTGCAAAAAACTCTGTGTGAACACAGATAGTGTTCAATGGAAAATTAGCACCAAAAAACGCCTCAAGAAGTGACATGCTACTTCTTTTTACAGGGCATCTTTTTACGCTCCGTTTTTTTACAGCGAAGCGTAAAATAATGGCTCGTGGGAACAGAACATCGTAATTCCCATTGAAAGCAATGGGCAGATGTTTGTAGGCGTATTAGGGGCGTTTTTTCAGGCGTAATTTGAGGCGTTAAACGCCTCCATTACGTCTGAAAAGAGGTTGTGTGCACATACCCTTAGGGTATGTTCACACGTGCATGTCCGTTATGGCTGAAATTACGTAGATGTTTTCAGGAGAAAACAGCTCCTGAATTTCAGACGTAATTGCTCGTACTCGCGTTTTTCGAGGTGGCAATTATGGACGTAATTGAAGCTGTTTTTCAATGGAGCCAATGAAAAACTGCTCCAATTACGTCTCAAGAAGGGACATGCACTTCTTTGATCCGGGCGTCTTTTTACGCGCCGTCTTTTGACAGCGGCGCGTAAAAAAAAAGCCTGTGTGCACAGAACATCGTAAGACCCATTGCTTTCAATGGGCAAATGTTGGCCGGCGCTTTGGAGCCGTATTTTTGGACGTAATTCGAGCAGTAAAACGCCCGAATTACGTCCGTTAATAGGGCGTGTGAACATACCCTTAGAGTAAAGATCAGAGGTGTAGGCCTTCAAGTCCCATAGTGGGGCGATGAAAAATAAAAGAATAAAAGTTTAAAAGTATAAGTTTCAAGTTAAAAAAAACAAACACTGCCTTTTTTTCCCTATGATAAGTCTTTTATTATAGTAGAAAAATAAAATGCTAAAAAAAAGTACACATATTCGGTATCACCGCATCCATAACGACCCAAACTATAAAACTATAATTTTATTTTTCCCGCACAGTGAACACTGCAAAAAAATAAAAATAAAACTATGCCAGAATCACTATTTTTGGGATACCACCCCTCCTAAAACATAGACTGAAAAGTGTTCAAAAAGTCGCATGTACCCCAAAATATTACCAATAGAGATGAGCGAACCGGGACAACCGAACCCGGTTTCGGTCCGAATATCCGGAAAAGTTCGGTTCGCAGCGAATCCGAACTTCACCGGGTTCGGCCGAACCCGTTTTGACCGAACCCGGTCAAAAATATTATACAAATCGGCAGCCACTTATCTCTATCAATCACTGATAGAGAAAAGAGGCTGCTGATTAAAAATAAAATAAAAAGCATTTCATACGTACCCGGTCGTTGTCTTGGTGACGAGTCCCTCTTCATCCTCCAGTCCGACCTTCTTTTCTGACGCGGCAGCCTGTGATTGGCTGCAGAGGCCTCTGCAGCCTGTGATTGGCTGCAGCGGTCACATGGGCTGTATCGTCATCCAAGAAGGTCGGGCCGGATGTCGAGAGGGACGCGTCACCAAGGCAACGGCCAGAAGACCGGACTGGAGGAAGCAGAAAGTTCTCGGTAAGTATGAACGTCTTTTTTTTTTACAGGTTACTCTATATTGTGATCGGTAGTCACTATCCAGGGTGCTGAAACAGTTACTGCCGATCAGTTAACTCTTTCAGCACCCTGGACAGTGACTATTTACTGACGTCGCCTAGCAACGCTGCCGTAATGAGGGGTGCACACATGTAGCCACCCGCCGTTACGGGTAATATATTTTATAATGGGAGCACGGCTCGGAAAAACGACCGGCTGCCCGTGGCCGGCCGTGCCCGGCCGTGCTCATCTCCTTAAATACTCTGTGCTGCCTTAAACTCTGTGGACAGGTCAGGATCCTGTTTCTTTTAAATGCTGCTGGGGAACCCGCTCGATCCACTATATAAGGCTGCGCTACAGTGCAGCATTTAAAAGAAACAGGATCCTGACCTGTCCATAGAGTTTAAGGCATCACAGAGTATTTCAGGAGATGAGCGTGCAGATTCAGTGCTGCTGTGAACTCTGCTCTTACCATTACGTAGCTCAGTTGTACCTCTCCTCCACTCCTGTCCTCAATAACACCTTCACATGATTGGCAAGTCACCACGTAATGGTAAGAGCAGAGTTCACAGCAACACAGAGTATTTCAGGAGATGAGCGTGCGGATCTTGTGCGGGGTGGTGACTTGCCAATCATGTGAAGGTGTTATTGAGGACAGAAGTGGAGGAGAGGTAACAGACTGAGCTACGTAATGGTAAGAGCAGAGTTCACAGCAGCACAAAATCTGCACGCTCCTCTCCTGAAATACTCTGTGCTGCTGTGAACTCTGCTCTTATCCTTACGTAGCTCAGTCTGTTACCTCTCCTCCACTCCTGTCCTCAATAACACCTTCACATGATTGGCAAGTCACCACACAAGATCCGCACGCTCATCTCCTGAAATACTCTGTGCTGCTGTGAACTGTGTGTGTGTAGATGTTTGTGTGTGTGTGTGTGTGTGTGTGTGTGTGTGTGTGTTTGTGTATATGTGTGTATATGGGTGTGTGTTTGTGTGTTTATGTGTGTGTGTTTGTGTATATATCGGTGTGTTTGTGTATAACTGTTTGTGTGTGTGTGTGTGTTTGTGTGTATATGTGTGTGTTTGTGTATATATGGGTCTGTTTGTGTACATGTGTTTGTGTATATGTGTGTGTTTGTGTATATGTGTGTGTTTGTGTATATGCGTGTGTTTGGATATGTGTGTTTTTGTTTGTATATGTGTTTGTGTATATGTGTTAGTTCGTGTATATGTGTGTGTGTTTGTCTGTTTGTGTGTGTGTGTGTGTATATCTTGTTGTGTTTGTGTATATATGTGTATGTTTGTGTATGGTTGTTTGTTTGTTTGTGTGTGTATATATGTGTGTAGGTGAGTAGAAGTATTGTTAATGTTCAGATTGATAACTGTTTTTTTATGTTGTTGCAGATTTTGATGTACCGATTGGACTACATCTTCGATTCGTTGGACTACTGCGTAGATCTACGTTTTTTCAAATTTTAATAAAATGGTTAATGAGGGTTTTGTTGGGGATTTCTTATTTCAATAAAAAAGAATTGTCTTTGTGTTTTTTTTTAAACTTTATTAGTGCCTAGATAATGGCAGTTGGCTGATTGACAGCGTCCATTATTAAGGCGGCACTTAGTGTTAGCCGGTGCAGAGGCTAGCACTAACCACCCATTATTACCCCGGTACCCACCACCACCAGGGGTGCTGGGAAGAGCTTGGTACGATCCAGTACCCGACCATCTGTTGTGATGGCCGGGTACTGGGGCGGCCGTAGGCTAGTATTATGAGGCTGGGAAGGGCCAAAAACAGTGGACCTTCCCACCCTTGCAATGCTAGGCTGCTGCTGCTGTGTTGTATCGGGCTGGTTATAAAAATGGGGGGGAACCCCACATCATTTTTTTTTTTTCAATTTAACAAATTTAACAATAGACGGGTCCCCCACATTTTTAATAACCAGCCATTTACAAGGCCGCAGCAGTCTGGCATTACATGGGTGGGAAGGGCCACTGGTTTTGTTCATTCCCAGGCTAATAACACTGTGTTGTATGTGGCTGGTTATGATAAATTGGGTGGAATCCCATGTCTTTTAAAAAAAAAAAGAATAAATAAATAATTTAAAAAAATGACGTGGGGTCCCCCCACTTTTATAACCAGCCAGATACAACACAGCAGCAGCAGCCTAGCGTTACAAGGGTGGGAAGGTCCACTGTTTTTGGCCCTTCCCAGCCTCATAATACCAGCCTGCGGCCGGCCAAGATCCCGACCATCACAACAGATGGTCGGGTACTGGATCGTACCTGGCTCTTCCCGGCACCCCTTGTGGTGGTGGGTACCGGGGTAATAATGGTGGTTAGTGTTAGCCTCTGCACAAGCTAACACTAAGCCTCACCTTAGTAATGGATGTTGTCACTCAGACAGCGGCCATTACTAAAGTGGTAGTAATAAAATTTGAAAAGAAAAGACAAAGATATAGATAAAATATTTTATTGAAATAAAGCACCCCCAACACAACAATCATTAACCATTTTATTGCAGAAAAAAAAACCATCATCTAAGTAGTCCTCGAAACCGACGTAGTCCAAACACCAAACCTGTAAAAAAAAAAATAAAAAAAAATTAAATAAAACATGTTGTAGGCTTAGATTCAGTTTAATGTGTGATACTGACTGTTATACCATGTATAGAAGCCTGCCACGAAGGTGACTTAGATACAGGGCGCCAGCAGACAGTATCATACATGGCCATACAGACATATATACAAACAAACATACATGCAAACATACATACATACATACATATAAACAAACATACATACATACAAGCATGCACATATATACATGCAAATATATATACATGCAAACATACACACATATATACATACATACATGAAAACTATCATACATACATACATACATACATACATGCATACACACACACATGAAAACATACATACATACAAACAAACATGCAAAGATACATACATACATATATACAAGCATGCAAACATACATGCAAAAATAAAAACATGCAAACATACATACATGCACATATATACATACATACATGCCAAGATACATACATACATGCCAACATACATACATGCAAACATACATACATGCAAACATACATACATGCAAACATACATACATGCAAATATATACATGCAAATATACATACAAACATACACATATATACATGCATGCCAACATACATGCAAACATACATGCACATATATACATACATAAATACATACACACATGACAACATACATACATACATACATACATACATGACAACATACATACATACATACATGCAAACATACATACATGCAAACATACATGCAAACATACATACATGCAAACATACATACATACATGCAAATATATACATGCAAATATACATATAAACATGCACATATAAACATACATGCCAACATACATGCAAACATACATGCACATATATACATACATACATACATACATACATACATGACAACATACATACATACATACATACATGCAAACATACATACATGCAAACATACATACAAACATACATACATGCAAACATACATACATGCAAACATACATACATGCAAATATATGCATGCAAATATACATACAAACATGCACATATATACATACATGCCAACATACATGCAAACATACATGCACATATATACATATATACATACAAACATACATACATGCAAACATACATACAAGCAAACATACATACAAGCAAACATACATACATACAAATATATACATGCAGATATACATACAAACATGCACATATATACATACATGCCAACATACATGCACATATATACATACATACATGACAACATACATACATGCCAACATACATACATGCCAAAAAAATAAAATAATACGTTCATACTTACTTTCCTCCTGTCCGGCCTCCAGCGATGACGTTTCATCCATGTCGCCGCTGCAGCCTGTGATTGGCTGCAGAGGCGGTCACGTGGGATGAAGCGTCATCCCTGGAGGCCGGCCTTCTGACGTCATCCTGACGTGCGTGACCGCCACTACAGCCTGTGATTGGCTGCAGCGGCGACATGGATGAAACGTCATCGCTGGAGGCCGGACAGGAGGAAAGTAAGTATGAACGTATTATTTTTTTTCTTTTATTACTTTAAAATTGTATTTTCCGCGTGCCGAGCATGTACTGTCAACGTTGCTGAAAGAGTTAGTGCAGCCCATTAACTCTATCAGCACCCTGGACAGTAGCCTGCTCGGCGCACGCAAATTACAGGTTCGGTCCGAACTAGTTCGGTCCGAATGGAACTTTTTCGGGAAATTCGGCGAACTAGCCGAACCGAACTTTTGATAAGTTCGCTCATCTCTAATTACCAATAAAAACTACATGTTCTGCAAAAAGAACAAGCCCTTACACAGCCTCGTCGACGCAAAATTTAAAAAGTTTTGGCTCTCAGAATATAGTGACACAAAACATTTTTTTTTAACAAAAAGTTTATTATCAATAAAAGTAGTAAAATATAAAAAAAACTATATAAATTTGGTATCACCGTAATCATATTGAGCCACAGAATAAAGATACGTTTTTAAGTGATTTTATTATGCATACGCTGCAAAACAGAAAAAAAAAATTTATGCATGTGGTATCGGTGTAATCCCATGACAATCTTTTTTTTATAAAAAGTGATCAAAAAATCACATGCACCGCGAAATAGTAGAAATGAAAACGACAGATTGTCCTGCAACAAATAAGCCTCACACAGCCCCGGTGGAGAAAAAATAAAAAAGCTGTGGCTCTCAGAATATGGCGATGCAAAATGTGCAGTGTTCCAAAAGCAGATAAGATTGGGTACCATCTGCAAATTATTATTTATTTACCCAATTATTATACCCTCTTATTATGCCCTGATGTACTCCGCATTATAAACTGAAATACAAGTAAAACCCCATATAGACCTACTACCAAGTGAAATCTGCGCTCCAAAAGCCAAATGACACGCCCTCCCTTCTCAGCCGTGCAGTGCGCCAAAACATCAGTTTACGTCTACATATATGTTAACACGGGAGAACCCACTTACCAATTTATAAGGTATTTGTCTTCAGTGGCACAAACTGGGCACAACATATTGTGCACTAAAATGGCATATCAGTGGAAAATGCAATTTTTACTTTGCACCATCCGCTGCGCATAATTTTCTAATGAAAAAACACCTGTGGAATCAAATTGCTCATTACACTACACCCCAAAATATGCCCTAAGGGGTGTAGTTTCCAAAATAGGGGTCACTACTTGTTTTACTATTTGACCTCAGAGCCCTGCAATTGTGGGCCAATGGTGTGAAAATCACCAAAATAGGTCTGAAATGCGCAAGGTGCTCTTTAATTCTAAGCCCTGTCTTTTCTCCGAGCAAATGATAAATGCCTTGAGGGGTCTAGTTTCTAAAAGGGGGTTACTTCTTGGAGGCTTCCACTGTACTATTTGATAAATTCCTTCAGAGGTGTAGTTTCCCAAATAGGATCACTTTTGAAGGGTTTACACTGATTTGGTCCCGCAGGGTTTTTGCAAATGCGACATGACACCCGAAAACCATTCCAGCAAAAGCCAAATTGGCTTGTTCTCTTCTGAGCCCTGCCGTGTGTCCAAATAGCAGTTTATTACCATATGGTATTACAGTAATCGGGAGAAATTGCTTTTCAAATGTTGGGGTGCATTTCTCCTTTATTCCTTGTAAAAATTGAACATTTTCTTGTTTTATCAGAAAACAATTCATTTTCAATTTCACTACATAATTGCACTAAATTCTGAAAAAAACCTGTGGGGTCAAAATGCTCACTACATTTCTTTTAGGTGTAGTTTCCCAAATGTTGTCACTTTCCGGGGGTCTTCACTGATTTGGTCTTAATTTGCAAGGGCTGTGCAAATGTAACATGGCGCCACAAACCATTCCAGAAAAATTTGAGCTCCAAAAGACAAATAGCGCTCCTTCCTTTATAAGCCCTGTCGTGTGTCCAAAGAGCAATTTACCACATATGTGGTATTTGTAATGATGGGGGTAAGGAAACAGACAAGTGAGCCTTAATCTACCCGCCACTCAGTCCCTGCCTACTTGCAACGACCCACCCAGGCAACGGGGTACAACTGGGCGACGGTCCCTACGCTCAATAAGTGCACGACAGACAAACAGACAAGGGTACACAGAAGCAAGGGAAAAGGGGCAGTTGCCCACGGCAACACCGTGAGCAACAAGAGTGGTGAACGAGCCGAGTCAAACCAGGAGTGTACGAAGTACCAAACGCAGAGCAGGAGAGTAGTGAACAAGCCGAGTCAAACCAGGAGTGTACGAGGTACCAAACGCAGAGCAGGAGAGTAGTCAGTAAGCCAGGGTCAATATGAAGCAGGGTCAAATAGATCAAGAAGCTGCAGCAGGGCCAGGAAACCACACGAGAAGAATCACAAGCAAGGAGGAACAGGAAAGGCAGGTATAAATAGACAGAAGGTGGGAGCTAGCTCCGTCTGGCCAGGCTGTGATAGGCTCTCCCACTCCTAAGCCTGCCATCCTGAGTGGTGGAAGATGGAGTCAGTCTCACCGACATAGAAGCAGGTGCAGACTGATTACCTATGGGCGTAGATACAGAAGCTGTGCCTGGCAGATCCTTAACAGTATTGCTGTGCTCAGAAGTGGTTTCTTTACAAATAGGGTGCTTTTTCTTCTTTATCTTTTGTGAAAATTGAAAAATCTGATCTAAAACTACATTTTATTAGATTAAAAAAACTTAGATTTTAATTTTCATTACCTAATTCCACTAAATTCAGCAAAAAAAACCTGTGGGGTCAAAATGCTCACTATACCCCTCGATAAATTCCTTGAGGTCTGTAGTTATCCAAATGGGCTCACTTTTGGGGGGTTTCCACTGTTTTGGTCCCACAGGGGCTTTGTAAATGTGACATGGCACCCGCAAACCATTCCAGCAAAACTTGAGTTCTTAAAGCCAAATGGTGCTCCTTCCCTTCTGAGCCCTACAGTGGGTCCAAACATACGTTTGTTGCCACATATGGGGTATTGGCGTAATATGGAGAAATTGAAAATTTCTGTTTCATTGGAATGTGGATTTTCATTTTTGCGGCCTAATTCCACTAAGGTCAACTCATTTCACTAGTTGCTGCTTTGATTCTGACGCCTGTGCTTCAGTCAATAGCACACTAAGGTCATATGTGGGATATTTATAAAAACTGCTGAATCTGGGCAATAAATATTGAGTTGCGTTTCTCTGTTAAAATCTTCTGTGTTACTGAAAAAAAATAGATTAAAAATGGATTTTCTGCAAAAAAAAATAATTTGTAAATTTCACCTCCACTTTCCTTTAATTCTTGTGAAACGCCTAAAGGGTTAAGAAACTTTCTAAATGCTGTTTAGAATACTTTGAAGGGTGCAGTTTTTAAAATGGGCTGATTTATGGGCACTTTCTCATATATAAGGCCCTTAAAGCCACTTCAGAACTGAAATGGTCTTTGAAAAAAAGCCTTGTAACGTCCTAGAAAAATAAAAGAATGATCAAAAAACTATGCCAATCTAAAGCTTAGCAATTATTTTATGTGGTATTACTATATGTACAAGCAGATACATTTGAATTTTTTAAAATTATAATTTTTGCAAATTTCTTCCTAAATTTTGATGTTTATCACAGATAAATACTGACTGTATTGACCAAATGTTACCACTAACTTAATTACTTTAAGACGAAGCAATTTTTTGATTTTTGATTTCAGTTTTTCACTCCCCGCATTCCAAGAGCCATAACTTTTTTATTTTTCTGCCAATTGAGTGGTGTGAGGGCTTATTTTTTGTGGGAGGAGTTGTAGTTTCTTTTGGTACCATTTATAGTTCAATATTTGTGGGCTGGAGTTGGAAAAAAACTGCGATTCCTCAATGGTTTTTTGGGTTTAGATTTTTTACGACTTTCACCGTGCGGTAAAAAAGGCAACTTATCTTTATTCTGTGGCTCAATACAGTTCTTTTTATATTTTACTACTTTTATTGATAATAAACGTTTTGTTAAAAAAAATGTTTTGTGTCGCCATAACTTTTTAAAATTTTCACTAATTGAGCAGTGTTAGGGCTTAGTTTTTGTGGGGCCAGCTGTAGATTTTATCGGTAAAATTTTTTGATATGTATAACATTTGGACTTTTTAATACATTTTTTTTAGAGCTAAGTTGAGCAAATAACAGTGATTTGGGCATTTTAGTATTTTACGGCATTCACCATGTGCATTAAATAATGCTATATTCACTATATGTAATAATTCAGACTTTTACAGATGCAGCGATACCTATTATGTTTACTTTTTTATTTTTTACATTACTTTAGGGGAAAAATGGGAAAAGGTTGTTTTTTTTAGCTTTTAATATTTATTTATTTTTTCACTACTAAAATCTTTTTTCACCTTTTTTTTACACACTTTATTAGCCCCCGTAGTGGACATGAACCAATTTCAGTATATTGTCATTTTTACAGGCTTCTTTTAAGCCCCGCCACAGGCAAGGCTTAACAGAGGTATAGTGAAGGCAGGTAATTTTTCCCTTGTTTTTTCATAATAAAACATTTTGTAAGGGGGAAAAAGTGGGTTTTTAATTTTTATTTTACTTGGGCTTTCTATTTACTTATTAAAGTTTAGTATATGGTTAAACTTTTTTTTAAAAAAAATTTTTAGTCCCGCTATGCGATCATTTGATTTATTTTATAATACACTGCAATACTTTTGTATTGCAGTGTATAATTGCATGTCAGTGTAAAACTGACAGCCATGTTAGGCCTTAGGACGCAGATACTATTGAAGACTATGGCATAGCAGGGAGGTATCTCATTGCTCTGCCTTATACTAGGCTACAGGCGACGTTCGGCCTGCAGCCTATCAGGCTGGTATGATGAAGTCACTGGATCACGCCAGCCAATGCAAGGATCCAGTCGGCATTGAGGATGCTGTGGAGCAGCTCTGTTCATCGTGGGAACCGGGCCTAGGTAAGTATCGTTTTTTTTCTAAATTGTATTTGCTTGGGGGTGCCCTATCTACAGAGGGGGACTCTATTGCACTATCTACAAAGGGGAGGTGGGGGGCTCTATCTGCAGGGGGCACTATATGGGACTATCTTCAAGGGGTAGCTGGGGGGTACAATCTACAATGGAGGCTGTATGGCACTATCAGCTTGTTACACTGAAGTGTCAGCTACATACTCCCCCACCCGATGCGCGCCCTGGCGGATGTCAGGAAGAGGTTAAACCCCTTGAAATAAAGATGAAAGTCTACACTTCAATCACATGTTTACTGCTTTGTTTCAAATTCAGCGTGGTGGTGTACAGAGCCTAAATTAGGAAAATTGTGTTATTGTCCAGATCCGACTGTATAATGTAAAATAACTATGTATTCAATTATTCTATAATTCTATATATACTATAAAAACGTCTGGCGATATATTTAATTCCATAGTATGCATACCGTTATCTAAATTATATAAATATATTTGTGAAGGCCTAATAAAGGTCAGGAAAATGTACATTTGCATGCATTTGCACAGTTTTGCGTTAGATATCATTCAATGGTAAAATTATATACATTATGTAAAGTTAATAAAAGAAGACAAACTCCATCTACATATAGCTGTTCATAACATGTGGATGTTCCTCTTTATCGTGTTCTATCCATTGTCACTAAATATGCGGCATGATTCATCAATGTCCATTATGTTTTAAAGTAACTAATCTGACCTTAACTCCCATTGATCGTAAAAGAATGATTGCATTAAGCCTCAGCTGAATCTGATAAATCATTTCTAATTATTTTGTATAGCCAGTTTGAAAAATGGAAACAAAATATATAAATTATATTTGGTTATTGATTGTTGAACAAAGAATAACAATAACATGACTCCATATTGCTATAGTTTGTTTTATACAACAGACAATAAGAAGCATAATTGAACTTAGGGGATCAGATAGGAAAAATGAAGTGGTGTTTAATGTGTAAAAAGGATAAGATCAGCAGAGATATGGACAATCAGAATGCATGTGGTACATTTTTAAAAATACATTGTGTTACTGTTTTATTTAATCTAACTTGTTACAATGGCATCTGTCAAGGGGTGGAATATATTAACAGCAAGTAAACAGTTCCTAAAGTTAATGTTTTAGAAGCAGCAAAATTGGGCAAGTGTAAAGGCCCTTGCGTTCTATGAACGCTCGTCCGCCCAGTGTGAAACCCCCTTAAGGAATGAGTGACTTTGACAAGGGCCAAATTGGGATGGCTAGACACTGAGTTAGAGCATTTTCAAATAACAGGTCTTCTGGAGTTTTCCCCAAGATGGAGTAGTTAGTACCTACCAGAAGTGGTCCAAGAATGGAAATCCAGTGAACCGGCAACATGTCCATGGCAACAAATTCTCATTGATGCACCTCGGAAGCAAAGGCTAGCCATCTGGTCTGATCCCAAAAAGGAGCTACTGCAGTTCAAATTACTGAAAAAGTTCATGCTGGCTATGATAGAAAGGTGTTAGAACCAACAGTGCATCGCATGCAGGCCTGCACCGTCAATGAGGTGTGGCAGGCCTCTCGCCTCAGGCGGCTTGCTGACTCTCTGAGGGGCTGGCGGTGGCGCCACTGAAACCAACCTCTGACCCCCCCCCTCTGCACTACAATTGTATCTACATCTCTAGGATGCAGATGCAATCGAATGAATGAATCACTAGCGCTGTAAGGGCTTCCATTCAGTGCTGTTCAATGATTCAAATGGCACAATGACGTAATCACGCCACTTGCGTCGTTTAGCTGCAGAAGGCCTGGTCAGAAGAGAGCAGGCCTCCGTTTGATGGTGCAGGAATGGGATCAGGTGAGTACATAAAGTTTATTTTTTTTCAGTTAACAGTGTGAGTGGCATTATATACAGGGGGCTCTATCTACAGGAACTCTATATACAGGGTACTCTATGGGTCAGTATCTACAGGGGCTATATGGGGGGCACTATCTACAGAGGGCACTATCTACAGGGTGCTCTATGTGATCACTATCTACATTGTGTGTTTGTGGGACACAGTGTATGGTGCGATTATAATTAGAAGTGCAGTGTATGGTGCTATTATATTTAGAGGTGTAGTGTGTGGCACCATGAGAATTTTATCTTCATTTATAGGTGCGGAAATGTTTGAAAAGTGAGAAGCTGAAGACATCTGAGCGGCAAACTGCAGAAATTAGCTGTGGCCGTGAGAAGTCATCATTGAGGTCTAGACCGGATGGAGAAGAAAAGAGAAAAATAATGACTAGAATCTGAGATGTCACCTGTGAGTCACTCAATGTAAATGTTCTGCCTCTAAATAATCAATATCGTAGTTACTGTAGGATCTGCAGCAATACGATGGGAGGTAAGATTTGTTTGTGAAACAGCAACTCCAAGCATATCCTTACCATTGTTCGGGCCGTGCTGAGAGCTGTAGTTTTAAGCCTTACTAACCTAGATGGCAGAGGTTACACTGAATTAGCAAATGTTCTCTGCACTGAGTTGTATTTGTGCAGGTACTATATATATATAAGCTCAGTACTGGTGCTGTATTTATGTACTGACCTGCGTACTGGTGCTGTATTTATGTACTGAACTTGATGCTGGCTCTGTATTTATATAAGATATATTTATAATAACAAAACTGCAGGGCAGATGGAATTGTTGCATTTTATTGTATATTTAATGGGAACCTGTTGGTAGTTTTAACACGTTAAACCTAAACCATGCAGTAATACATAACCTGACAATATTTCCAAACATTCAACTGTATGTATTTCTCAGATGCAGCAAAATTTATAAAATCGACTATTAGAATGCCGTGCACTGTATGCTATTTACTCGTTAAAGGGTGATGGGGCAGTGCAGCTATCCTGAACAGTCAGAAACCCTAACTCCAAACCCACCTTTCCATGCTTGATTGACATCCCCATGGCTGTTGTACATCACTGCCACTCTCCTTTACCTTTCTTGGATGCGCCATTACCTAGTACTCCATGGGCACGCACAGGGCAGCGAGGTACTTTCTGCCTGGCATCATCTCTGCACTAAATAATCTGTTAGTAATGTCTTTGTGCCCGATACCACAAGGCATCTTCAGAGGTCTTGTAGAGTCCATGCCTTGACGAGTCAGAGCAGTTTTGGTAGCATGAGGGGACCTACACAATATTAGGCAGGTGGTTTAAAGGTTATGGCTGATCAGTGTACATTCCAGCAAATTTTTATTATGGTCATTTAATCAGGAATACCAGGAATCAGGAATACCAGGTTTATTATTTTGGCCCCAGTTGTAGTACAGTTGGCCCCAGATCAGATGAAAACCACATATTATTATTATTATTATTATTATTATTATTATTATTATTATTATAAGCCCCAATATAAAATAAAATGTGACTACAGGTATTGATAATGCAAAGGTAAAATCTGTATAATTAACCACTTACAAACTGAATTTATTACACCGTATTCGGCACCTGTCCGACAGGTATCAGGTAAGTATTGTCCCTACAAACTTTTCTCTGCTTTAGCGTATCTTGGATTAGGAATGCCTCTTCCTGAGCCTTGGATAACGTAAATTCCATAGATCTTTGCATTTCCTCAGGCCAAATAGAACAGCTCTTGAGTCCCATAGCGGCTCATCCAGGTCAGGAGGAATTTGCGTAAAAAGGAGAGCCCAAAATGGAACAAACACTGGGTGGAACCTGGTTTTAATAAATAACAAGCCCCACATTTATTATAAGACTTACAAGACAGATTCATGTTTCTTAACGTATCGGCTTGGTACAGCTCAGAACACTTTCTCAGAAGTATGTCTGACCAGTTTTGCCACTTACGGCTTCATCAGGAATTGGTGTTAATAAACAGTTCAAATTGTAAAAATAGATTTTTGCTACACAGTGTCTCCAAACACTGTACACTTGCACATAATAACAATTTGGCTTGTTTTTCCATTACACCAATTGAACATATAGCTGAATCTAGAATAAACCGTTTTGAGTCACTCTGTAAACGAGACAATTTTTGGATATATAAATTAAAACCTTAATACCCGAAGGTTTAAATGAAGTGATGGACACAAAAATCTGATTTGAGACAATCACACCAATATATCCCATCTAGAGGAAATTCATTAACAGACCATAACCAAGATATTAACCATCACTGGAGACTAGATTGTTTTTATTAAAGTGCAATATATATGACAAACCTAAAACCCATACTAGCAAATTGATCTATTGTTTAATCTATTCTTTCAGAAACCCGTATTTTTATACAAAATGTTATATAAAAAAAAAAACTCTAGATATACTATATCGCTCAAATCTCCATAATATTAATCTATATAGCCAGTACATATCTTTATTCTTATCCCCCCTATTACTCACCTCCATCCTTCTTTTTATGATCTATGTTCACTGTGACTACTTCTGAATAAGACCCGGATAAAAAAAACCAGAAGAAATGTAGCGTCATATCACCATGACAACCAATGACACTTTGTAACGAACACTTACACTTAGCTTTATTTTACTTTAACTTATTAATATTATAATGTTAAAGATGATACATAATTACAAAGATTCATTTAAATACACTCACACACCCATGTTTTTTATGCTAATATATGATTGTATTTTAACCCATTTAATAAATTTTTTAAATATAAAAGAATATCTTGATACAACACTGCATATTTGTTTTTAAATGTCTTTTTATCTGTATTCACATACATATCTTTTTTTCGATAATATGACCTGTAACCATGACCCGGTAGACGTTAATATAGCCGACTCCTCTCCAAGTTATATAACAAGGATCGTGTTTCTTTTAACCATTTGTACACTGCCTGAGGAAGAGACCTGTCCGGTCTCGAAAAAATGTATTGTTGTATTCTTGTACGAAATAAAAATTTGCTTTACTCACCTTGTCTAGTGACTGGGTTGAATAAAAGTTACGAATACCGGCTGCGCCAGAGAAAAACTCAGCTTTTTCCTATGTTTTCCTCCCATTGAAATATCGAGACTGTTCCAGTCCTCGAATCGGATCTCCGGCTGCACCCTGAACAGACTACTCGAGCTCCAGAGAACTATCGCATCACACGCTTTTGGATATTATGCTCCTAGCATAACTTCTCAAGGTTATCATATACCTGAACTCCTTTTTATCAAGTTTTTTACTGTTTCATGCACTATGTGCGCTTTGTCGTTTTTCTTTTATCTTCCCTACAATTATTAGACAGACATATACAAAAACAATTAAAAAACATAAGTAAAAATGGTCCCAGGTGAATACAGGTCAGACCAAACAGGATTTAGGCCACAGTCACTATTGTAATTTCAAATAAGCACATCAAAGATTCTCCTCCCCATTGTACCATAGTATAATAGAGTAGGGTGACCAACAGTGCAAAAATGATCAACATTCCCATAATAGATTAGTTACCTGTTGTAACGTCCATGGTCGCTGACCACAAACTCCTTCCATCCAGCCGACGCCCTTCTCTCTAGAGATGTCTGCACATATGGCCGTACTGTTCCAGAGTGACCACCAGGGTGTGTTCGCGAGCTCAGTCCAGACTTAAGAAGCCAAAGCGCACGCAGGTGGGAGATTGAGCTGATTGCTCCCAGAGCACCCTGGGCTATAAGTAGGGCTACACCCCTCCCTGCAATGCCTGAGCGTTGTTTGTCGTATCCAAAGTCTGTCTATGCAAATGGTCTCCTAGTGATTTCCAGTTCTCAGTGTTCCACATACCTGTATCCTGTGCTATCCTGGTCAAGTGCCGTGCTGAGCTGTAGTCATGTTGTGCTGTATTCCACCCCTGTCTTGCTACTCCACTCCTGATGTCTACCTGCTGCCTAGTCCCAGCCGAGTCTGCCTTGCTACGGTCCGAGCTGCCAAAGGTACTCTATATGAACTATAGACTGTGACTTGCACCCTGTTGGCCAGATGCCATACCGTCAAGGCGGTACAGCCCAGTTGGTCCACAAACCAAACGTGACACCTGTGGTGGACATGATGGTAGATGAAGGTATTCTCCTGAGAAAAGACCTCGACGTGCGTTTCACAACCTTTGTCAGGCAGTGGTGAATGCTAGCCCCCTAACCGGGGTTTAACCCCTTAACGCTCCATGACCTACTATTAGTTCATGCTAACTACAGCGTTCGCGCTCAGTGACCTAATAAAAGGTCATGGAGTAAACACGGCGCCGTTCGCGCGGGGCGCTTTCATGAGCTGTGACAGCTGCTGTTTCAGACAGCAGACTATCACAGCTCAATATGCAGGGACCGATCGCGGAGGTCCCCTGCCGATTAACCCTTTAGAAGCCGCGTTCAATAGCGACCGCGGCTTCTTAAGGGTTAAGCCACAATCGACGGCCCGATCCGCGATAGCGGGCCGCGATGGCTACTATGGCAACCAGAATCCTAACAATGGACTCTGGCTACACCATCGACGGAAGCCTAGTGGGTCCTGACGAAGTCAGGACCCACTATGCTTGCTGTCAGTGAGTAGCTGACAGCTCTAATACACTGCACTAAGCATGTAGTGCAGTGTATTAGAATAGCGATCAAGGCCTCCTGCCCTCAAGTTCTCTAGTGGAACAAAGTAAAAACGTGTAAAAAAGTAAAAAAAAGTTGTGTAAAAATAAGAAAATAAAAGTTTTAAAAGTGATAAAAGTAAAAATCCCCCTTTTTCACTTGTCAGTCCTTTATTATTAATAAATACAAATAAACAAACAAATAAACTATACATAATTGGTATCGCCGCGATCAAAACGGCCTGAACTACAAAATTATTTCATTATTTAATCCGCGCGGTGAATGCCGTAAAAGAAAATAATAATAAACCGTACCACACTTACAATTGATTGGTCACTTCACCTCACAAAAAATGGAATAAAAAGAGATCAAAAAGTCGCATGTACCCAAAAATGGTGCTGATCAACTACCGTTCGTTACGCAAAAAATAAGTCTTCGCACAGCTTTATTGATGGAAAAATAAAAAAGTTATGGCTCTTAGAATAAGGCAACACAAAAAGTCAATGATTTTTTACAAAAAGTATTTTATCGTGCAAACGCCATAAGACATAAAAAAAACTATAAACATCTGGTATCGCCGTAATCGTATCGCCCCGCAGAATAAAGTGAATATGTCATTTATAGCACACGGTGAACGCTGTAATAAATAAATAAATGAAAAACAATAGTAGAATTGCTGTGTTTTAGTCACCACGCCTCTTAAAAATAGTATAAAAACTGATCAAAAAGTCGCATGCACCCCATGAAAACTACAATGAATTCCTCAAGGGGTCTAGTTTCCAAAATAGGGTAACTTTTGGGGGGTTTCCACTGTTTTGGCACCACAAGACCTATTAAAACCGGACATGGTGCCTAATAAATTAAATTAAATTAATTAAATTTCACCTCTACTTTGCTCTAAATTCCTGTGAAACACCTAAAGGGTTCATAAACTTTCTAAATGCTGTTGCAAAAACTTTGAGGGGTCTAGTTTCTAAAATGGGGTGTTTTATGGGGGTTTCTAATATATACGCCCCTCAAAGCCACTTCAGAACTGAACTGGAACCTAAAAAAAATAAAAATGAGGTAATTCTTCGCTTCTTACATTGTACTGATAATGTGCCGTGCCGACCCCGAGATGAGCCCAGTTTTGACCGTTTATATAAACGGAGACCCTTATTAGACCGTTTCAGTGCACGGTTTTCCCGAGCATACACACCCGAGAAGTGTAATTCTATCGATGCGTCCTTGGTACATTTTAAAGGGAGGCTTCAATTCCGGCAGTACCAGCCGAGTAAGAGGGCAAGATATGGCGTGAAGATGTATAAGCTGTGCGAGAGTGCATCAGTACCTACACATTTAGGATATATGAAGGGAAGGACACCAGTGCTCAGCCCCCAGAATGCCCCCACCCTTACTGGGAGTTAATGCAAAACTTGGGTGAGATTTGGTGCACCCACTTATGGACCAGGGTTACCACCTCTACCTGGATAGTTTTTATACCAGCGTCCCACTCTTCAACTGCCACTCTTCCAGAAGTACTGCGGCATGCGGCACCGCTAGAAGAAATCTGAGAGGCCTCCCTAAGACTCTGCTTGGGCAAACACTCAGAAGGGGTGAGAGCAGGGCACATTCTAGCAGCAACATATTGTGTGTCAAGTACAAGAGACATGCCACACCAGTACCCATGTACCTGTACGAGGTACCAGTACAGAGACCCCCAAACCAGACTGCATCCTGGACTACAATAGGTACATGGGAGGGGTGGACTTGTCAGATCAAGTCCTGAAGCCCTACAGCGCCATGTGGTGTGGTATAAGAAGCTGGCCGTGCACATCATACAGATGGCATTGTACAATGTGTACATGCTACGTCGATGTACAGGCCAGACGGGAACTTTCCTGGAATTTCAAGAGGTGGTTATCATGAAAATAATCTTTAGGGACCAAGAAGGGGAGGCGCCCAGTACTTCTGGAAGCGAGGCCACACGCATCGTGCCAGGGCAACACTTTCCAGGAGAAGTTCCCCAAACTGGCAAAAAAGGAAAAGGTCAAAAGAGGGGCAAAGTCTGTTATAAGAGGGGGATAAGGAAGGACACAATATATCAATGTGACACGTGTCCCGAAAAACCAGGGCTCTGTATGAAAGTGTTTTAAAATGTATCATACATCCCTTGATTTTTTTATCTACCCCAGTTTTACTTACCCTGATGCACTCCGCACAGCTCATCCCGCTCGTCTTTCCCTTCTGAGCCCTGCTGCGTGCCCAGGCAGCTGATAACAGCCACATTGAGGGTATTGCCATACCCGTGAGAACCCACATTACAGTTTATGGGGTGTATGTCTCCGGTCAAAATGCTCACTACACCTCTAGATGAATGCCTTAAGGGGTGTACTTTTTAAAGCGGGGTCACTTCTTGGGGGTTTCAACTGTACTGGTACCTTAGGGGCTTCTGCATACATGACTTAGCACCAGAAAATCCCCAGTAGGCCAAATGGTGGTCCTTTCCTTCTCAGCCCTCCCATGGGCCCAAACGGCAGTTTATCATCACAAATGGGGTATTGCTGCACTCAGGACAAATTGGGCAACAAAATGGGGTATTTTATTCCTTGTCAAAATAATAAATTCTGTGAAAAAACTGTTGGATCTAAATGGTCACAACACCACTCAATTAATTCATTGAGGGGTTTAGTTTCCAAAATGGGGTCACTTCTGGTGGGTTTCCATTGCTTTGATTCCTCTGGGGCTCTGCAAATGCGACATGGCACCCGAAAACCAATCCAGCAAAATCAGGACTCCAACAAACACATAGCGCTCCTTTCCTTCTGATCCCTCCCATGGGCCCAAACGGCAGTTTATCACCACAAATGAGGTATTGCCGCAATCAGGACAAATTGGGCAACAAAATGGGGTATTTTATTCCTTGTGAAAATAAGAAATTTTGAGCCAAAACTACATCTTATTGGAAACAATTATTTTTTTTTTAATTCCCAGCCCAATTCAATCAAATTCTGTGAAAAAACTGTGGGGTCTAAATGGTCACAACAACAATAAATGAATTCCTTGAGGAGTGTAGTTTCTAAAATGGGGTCACTTCTGGTGGGTTTCCATTGCTTTGATACCTCTGGGGCTCTGCAAATGCGACATGGCACCCGAAAACCAATCCAGCAAAATCTGCACTCCAAAGAATACAAAGCGCTCCTTCCCTTCTGAGGCCTCCCATGGGCCCAAACGGCAGTTTATCACCACAAATGGGGTATTGCCGTACTCAGGAGAAATTGGGCAACAAAATTGGGTATTTTGTTTCCAGTGAAAATAAGAAATTTGGATAAAAAATGACATATTTTTGGAAAGAATTTCATTTTTTTTAATTTCACAGCCCAATTCAAATACGTGCTGTGAAAAAACTGTGGGATCAAAATGGTAACAACAACCATAAATTAATTCCTTGAGGGGTGTAGCTTCCAAAATGGGGTCATTTCTTGGGGATTCCTACTGTTTTGGCACCTCAACACCTCTCCAAACCTAGCATGGTGCCTATAATATATTCTAATAAAAAAGAGGCCCCAAAATGCACTAGGTGCTTCTTTGCTTCTGAGGCCTGTGTTTTGGTCCACGAGCGCACTAGAGCCACATGTGGGACATTTCTAAAAACTGCAGAATCTGGACAATACATATTTAGTAGTGTTTTTTCTGGTAAAATCTTCTGTGTTACAGAAAAAAATCTAATAAAATTGAAATTCAGCAAGAAAATTGAAATGTGCAAATTTCACCTCCACTTTGCTTTAATTCCTGTGAAATGCCTAAAGGGTTAAAAAACGTTCTAAATGCTGTTTTGAATACTTTCAGGGGTCTAGTTTTTAAAATGTGGTGTTTTATAGGGGTTTCTAACTCATAGGCCCCTCAAAGCCACTTCAGAACTGAACAGGTAGCTTAAAAAAAAGGCTTTTGGAATTTTCTTAAAAATATGAGAAATTGCTGTTTATGTTCTAAGCCTTGTAACCCTCAAGAAAAATAAGAGAATGTTCAAAAAATGATGCCAATCTAAAGTAGACATATGGGAAATGTGATCTAGTAACTATTTTGGGTGGTATTAACCGTCTGTTTTACAAGCAGATGCGTTTAAATTCAGAAAAAATCTAAATTTTCTCAAAATTTTGCAATTTTACACAAATAAACACTACATATATCGACCAAATTTTACCACTAACATAAAGCCCAATGTGTCACGAGAAAACATTCTCAGAATCGCTTGGATAGGTTTAAGCATTCCCAAGTTATTAACACATAAAGTGAAATATGTCAGATTTGGAAAATGGGATCTAAGCCTTAAGGCCAAATCAAGGCTGCGTCCTTAAGGGTTTAAATACTAAGCCCATTCACATAGCATCTCCCCAGCACTTCCGGTTCCATACCTTCCGTGTCACATCCGCCTATCGATGCAGACACAATGCCCACATTCAATGACCAATTACAACTACCGGTACGGCACCCAGATGGACATGCTGAGCCTGCTCCATACGCTGTGGGGGTCAGCTATATATTACAGCTATCACACAAGCCTAACAGACAAGAAAAGTGATCGCGCTGTTACAGAAGCCTATAAAAATAACAATATACTGCAATACATTGGTATTGCAGTCTATTGTACCAGCATTCTAACAATTGCTGGTTTATGTCCCCTAGGGGGACTAATAAAATGTGTTAAATAATGTTATTAGTAGTAAAAAATATATATATATTAAAATTTCAAAAAAAATAAATACTTTTTTCATTTTTCTTCTAAAGTAATGTAAAAAAAACCAAAAAAAACAAATTTGGTATCACTGCGTCCGTAAAAGTTAGTACTATTATAATATACCATTATTTGACTGGCATGGTGAATGCCGTAAAAAATAAAGAATTTAAAATACCAAAATCGCTGTTTTTTGGTCACCTTAGCTCTAAAAAATGTTTTATAAAAAGTGATCAAAAAGTTGTATGTGCCAAAAGTTGGTACAAATGAAAACTACAGCTCGTTCCACAAAAAAATAAGCCCCAACGCCGCTCAATCAATCAAAAAATAAAAATGTTATGGCTCTCGGAATGTGGTAAAACAAAACTATTTTTGCTTTTTTAACAAATAGATTTTTCTTTGTAAAAGTATTAAAATGTTTAAAAAAACGGTATAAATTTGGTATCACTGTAACCATATTAAGAAACAGAATAAAGTTAAGTTGTCTTTTTTACCTCACGGTGAATGCTATAAAAATGAAACCCAAAAAACAATGGAGGAATCACAGTTTTTTCCAATTTCAGCCCGGTAATATTTCTTTTTTCTGTTTCCCAGTACATTATATGGTACTTCAAATGGTGTCAATATAAAATACAACTCCTCCCACAAGAAATAAGCCCTCATACCACTCTATTGATGGAAAAAATAAAACAATTTGGGCTCTAGGAAGGCAGAGGGGAAAAACAAAAATGAAAAAGGTAAAATGGATCAGTCCTGAAAGGGTTAATTAACCTCTTAACGCAATATCACGTAACTGTACGTGATAAGGGTTAAGGGAAAGTATGGAGCGAGCTCACAGGCTGAGCTCGCTCCATACACAGCGGGTGACGGCTGTGTTACGCAGTTGACACCTCACTGCAACGGGCGGAATCAGAGATCACTTTAAATGCTGCGGTTAATCGTGACCGCAGCATTTAAAGTGTTAGAATCAGGGGGCGCCCCTTCAAACAAGCCATCGTGCCCTCCCACAGAACGATTGGCCGGTAACAACGGTTGTAATGGCAGCCTGGTGTTCTGCCATCTTTGTACTCATTTGAAGCTCTGCCTCCAGCAGGGCTTCAAAGGAGACTGTCAAAAATATACTGCACGACATTAGTATTGCAGTATATCATGCAAGCGATCCAACGATCGCTGCTTCAAGTCTCCTAGGGGGACCAATAAAAAAAAGTAAAAAACAGTTAAAGGACGGGTGTCGCAAAATTTTTTTTTTTATATAATATTTCTTTTAGTATGTTATTAAAATTAATTTTATTTATTTGTGTGTTTGTGTTTTACTTTTTTCTTTTTTCTAACTTTTACTTCACTATGGGGGCTGCCATTTTGTTTTTCATCTCTGTATGTGTCGATTAACGACACCTACAGAGATGGAATACGGCAGCTACAGTGCATAGGAGTAAATGAACGGGAGCCGTTCCATTGATTCTGCTCTTTAGCTCTGTACTGTGCAAACGCAGGTCAGAGTCACACAGCAGAGCAGCTGTTTGCAGGGAGATAGCAGGCGCCATCATGAAGACCAGCTGCACTGCAGGTAAGGTGTGTCTCTCTATGTCCCTCTTCTCTCACAGACCGCCGCTCTCGTGACCCCCGATGCTCCCCCCTCCCGACGGGCGCCCACCCCCCTGACGGGCCCCCCTGTAGTCGTGCAGGAGACTCTGTATAAGGGACACATGTTGTAATTGTCCTAGGGAAAAATGGGTGATAATATGCCCGCTGTTAGTGTGGTACCCAGCTTTCCCAGACCCCTGAACGATAAATCTCTCTTGTTGTGCTGAGACTGAGAGGTTCATTAGTCACATTCCCAAACAGTCTCAGCATAACTAGAGAGATTTACCGTTCAGGGGTCTGGGAAAGCTGGGTGACCACCATTACCCCTCCTGCTGGAATGTGTTTGGGGATGTGACTAAGGAACCTCTCACACTCCGGTAGGAAGGGTAATGTTGGTCACCCAGCTTTCCCAGACCCCTGAACGGTAAATCTCTCTAGTTGTGCTGAGACTGTTTGGGGATGTGACCAATGAACCTCTCAGTCTCAGCACAACTAGAGAGATTTATCGTTCAGGGGTCTGGGAAAGTTGGGTGACCAACATTACCCTTCCTACTGGAGTGTGAGAGGTTCATTAGTCACATCCCCAAACACTCCAGTAGGAGGGGTAATGGTGGTCACCCAGCTTTCCCAGAAGCAGATATAACAAGGAAAGGGCTGGATGGATGGGCTGAGGGTGCACAGCGTTTTTGGTGATCCCCCTCTGTCATGTGATTGGACCTAGGTTATCGGTTCATCAGATGGGGTTCATGTGACTATAAATCTGTCCTTAACAAGAGACAGTGCACTCAGGACAAGCCCTGCCCTCATGCCGTAGTTGTGTGGTTCTGTCTGCAGTGATGGCGGTGGGTGGCTCTGACACCCGCCTCCCCCGTCGGGTCATCTCAGGACAGAAGGGGTGTCCGGATTGGATACACAGCGCCACACCTATCCTCAGGTTGTGTCTGGTATTGAAGTTCACCTCTATTGAAGTGAATAGGACAGAGCTGTAATACCACACACAACCTGAGGACAGGTGCGGCGCCATGTTTTCCTGGACGACTCCTTTAAGACTTTTCCGGTGTGTGTGTGGCAGAGCGGAGTGTGCACTGGCGCCGCTGATACTTCATAGCCGCTTATCAGCTGCTTTGAAGAATCAGCGGCGAGCACCCCCCCCCCACACACACACACACACACAAATCCCCCCAAACACGCAAAATCAAGTGTAATCAAGCGTTTTTTTACTGTGGTTTTTTTGCACGTAAAATGTGCAAAAAAAAAAAAACGTGTCAAAAACGCGCCGTGTGAACCGGTCAACTGAAAAGTCATTCACTTCACTTTCATCATTCTAAGGGCTCATTTACACGAGCGTGTTATACGTCCGTGTGACGCACGTGATTTTCACGCGCGTCGCAGGGACCTATATTAGTCTATGGGGCCGTGCAGACAGGTGCGTGATTTTCATGCAGCGTGAGTCTGCTGCGTAAAAGTCACGACATGTCCGTTCTTTGAGCACTTTGAGCACTTCCGTGGGATGCGCGTGATTCGCGCAACAGCAGTGAAAAGGATGAATGAAAACAGAAAAGCACCACATGCTTTTCTGTTTACAAACATCCAAACGGAGTGTCAGGGCATGACCACACGTGGCGGATTTCCTCCGCAACTGTCCGCATCAATGCCGCACAGAATCTGCGTTGCAGATTCTGCTGCGGATCTGCACAAAATGTGCAGTAAATTGATGCGGACTAGCTGCTGCGGACTTCGGGAAAAGTGCTTCCCTTCTCCCTATCAGTGCAGGATAGAGAGAAGGGACAGCACTTTCCCTAGTGAAAGTAAACGAATTTCATACTTACCGGCCGTTGTCTTGGTGACGCATCCCTCTTTCGGCATCCAGCCCGACCTCCCTGGATGACGCGCCAGTCCATGTGACCGCTGCAGCCTGTGCTTGGCCTGTGATTGGCTGCAGCCATCACTTAGACTGAAACGTCATCCTGGGAGGCCGGACTGGAGACAGAAGCAGGGAGTTCTCGGTAAGTATGAACTTATATTTTTTTACAGGTTGCTGTATATTGTGATCGGTAGTCACTGTCCGGGGTGCAGAAACAGTTACTGCCGATCGCTTAACTCTTTCAGCACCCTGGACAGTGACTATTTACAGACGTCTCCTAGCAACGCTCCCGTCATTACGGGAGCCCCATTGACTTCCTCAGTCTGGCTGTAGACCTAGAAATACATAGGTCCAGCCAGAATGAAGAAATGTCATGGCAAAAAAGCAAGACGCATCCGCAGCACACATAACATGTGCATGACAGCTGCGGACTTCATTGCGGAACTTAGAATCTCCATTGCTGTCAATGGAGAAATTCCGCCATGAGTCCGCCACTGCTCCGCAACAGACAGAGCATGCTGCGGACACCAAATTCCGCTCCGCAGCCTATGCTCCGCAGCGGAATGTTACGCATCGTCTAAACGAACACTTCTAAATAGAAGTGGAAGTCAATGCAGAAACGGCTCCGCTGCGGATTAACGCTGCGGAGTGTCCGCAGCGGAATTTAAGTGAAATTCCGCCACGTGTGAACCCAGCCTCATAATGATGGCGGCTGCGCGAAAATCACGCAGCTGCGCATCATATGCTGCTGACACACGGAGCTGTTAAGTGCCTTTTGCACACACAAAACGCCGCCTTTTTTGCGTGCGCAAAATGCACACGCTCGTGTAAACCCGGCCTAAGGCTGGATTCACACGAGTGTGTGCTTTTTGCACACGCAAAAAACGCTGCATTTTGCCTGTGCAAAAGGCACTTAACAGCTCCGTGTGTCAGCCCTGTATGATGCGTGGCTGCGTGATTTTCGCGCAGCCGCCATCATTATGACACTCCGTTTGGATGTTTGTAAACAGAAAAGCATGTGGTGCTTTTCTGTTTTCATTCATCCTTTTCACTGCTGTTGCGCGAATCACGCGCGTCCAACGGAAGTGATTCCGTGTGACATGCGTGGTTTTCACGCACCCATTGACTTCAATGGGTGCGTGATGCGCGAACAACGCCCAAAGAACGGACATGTCGTGACTTTTACGCAGCGGACTAACGCTGCGTAAAAATCACGCAACTGTCTGCACAGCCTCATAGACTAATATAGGTCTGTGCACCGCGATGTATATCCTGTTCGTCTGAATAATCCCTAAGGGTAAGGCCACACACAATGTTTACAGCTGAAAAATCGGAAGCAGAATGCCTACAAGCATCTGCCCATTGGTTTCAATGGGAAATACGGCGTTCTGTTCCGACAGGGCAATTCTTACGTGGTCGTTTTTCAAAACTGGCACGTAAAATGACGCCCACCAAAATGAAGTGCACATCACTGCTTGGGACGTTTTTGGAGCAGTATTTCATTGACTTTATAGAAAACCAGCTCCAAAAACGGCCGTTAAAAAACGCGAGTTTGATTAAAAAATGGCTGAAAATCAGGAGCTGTTTTCCCTTTGTTTAGTAAGCGTGTGAACATACACTTAGCCTTTTGGTGTGTCCTATAACTTCTGCCAGCTGCAGAATCACATACAATATGGCTGCCGAACACGGCTTAGCAATTTGAAGACACCTTTTCCTGGCTTGTGGGAGGGGGGGGGTGAGATTCCCTCCCACATTTACAGCAGCTGTGAGTCAGGTTGCTTTGCCTTATTCACCTTGCTGTAATTCTGGGAAGTGCTCCCCCTGGTGGCCAACATAGGAAAACATGTACAATTATTATTTGATTTTTAATACTTTCCACCATATGGAAGAAAAAAAAAAATACAGCAAAAAACGTAAAAAAATATAATAGGAATAAGTAACGACACTTAAAAAAATATTTCATTCGCGACACATTCCCTTTAAATAACGTTTTTTTTAATGTTCCAAAAAAATAAAGTATTAAAAGTTAAAAAAAACCTTTGCATATGTTTTGCCTAAATCAAAATTAAAAAATAAAAGTTAACATAACTGGTATCGCCGCATCCGTAAAAGTCAGAACTATCACAATATTCATTGTTTAACCTGCTCGGTAAATGCCTTAAAAAAAATATATATAAGACACGCAAATTGCTGGTTTTTGGTCACCTTAGTGCTCCAAAAAAATTAAATAAAAAGTTATCAAAAATTTGCATATGCCCCTAAATGGTATCTTTGAAAAAATTTAAGTCCTCACATTGCTAAATTGATGGAAAAATAAAAAAGTTATAGCTCTCAGAACTTGGCAACACAAAACAAATGTTTATTTTTTTAATTTAGCAAATAGTTTTATTTCTTTAAAAGTGGTAAAACTTAAAACAAAACATATAAATTTGGTATCGCCGTAATTGTATCAACCTGTAGAATAAGGTGAATATGTAGTTTTTACCGCCTGATGGATGCCGTAAAAAGAAACCCCCCAAAACTATTTCGTAATCGCTGTTTTTTGCTCATTTTACCAAATAATTTTTTTTCACCTTCCCAGTACGGTATGCGGTACAATAAATAGTGCCATAAAACTAGTGTCCCACAAAAAAACAAGCACTCATAAGGCTATTTAGATTGAAAAATTAAAAATGTTTAGCTTTTCTAAAGTGGAGTAGGAAAAAACAAAAGTGAAAATCCGAAAAGGGGTTCAGTTCTAATGAAAAAAACATTGCTTTTCAAATGTCAGGGTGCTTTTTCTCCTTTATCTCTTGTAAAAATTAAAAAAAATTAACATTTTAGTGGAAAAATGTTGATATTCATTTTCACGGCCTGTGGCTAATAAGTTCTGCGAAAGACCTGTGGGGTATAAATGCTCACTCTACCCCAAGATAAATTCCTTAAGGGTTTAGTTTCCCAAATCGGGTAATTTTTGTGGGTTTCCACTGTTTTGGTTCTTCAGGGGATTTGCAAATGCAACATGGTGCCGCAAACCATTCCAGCTAAATTTGAGCTCCAAAAGCCAAATAGCACTCCTTCCCTTCTAAGACCTGCCGTGGGTCCAAACAGCAGTTTATTACCACCTATGGGATATTTTGCCGTAATCAGGAAAATTGTTTTACATTGTTGGGGTTCTTTTTCTTCTTTATTCCATATAAAATTTAAAAAATTCTATGTTTTTTAAGAAAAATAGTAGTTTTTTTATTTTGACTGCCTAATTCCACTAAATTCTGAAAAAAAACTGTGGTGTCAATGCTAACTATACCCCTAGAAAAACTCCTTGAGGAGTGTAGTTTCCAAAATGGGGTAACTTTTTGGAGAGTTTACACTGTTTTGGTCCCTCCGGGGCGTTGCAAACACAAGATGGCTGTTAAGGATCTGCCAGGCACAGCTTCTGTATCCACGCCCATAGGTAATCAGTCTGCACCTGCTTCTATGTCTGGGAGACTGACTCCATCTTTCACCACTCAGGATGGCAGGCTTAGGAGTGGGAGAGCCTATCATAGCCTGGCCAGACGGAGCTAGCTCCCGCCCTCTGTCTATTTATACCTGCCTTTCCTGTTCCTCCTTGCTTGTGATTCTTCTCATTTTGTTTCCTGGCCCTGCTGCAGCTTCTTGATCTATTTGACCCTGCTTTATTTTGACCCTGGCTTACTGACTACTCTCCTGCTCTGCGTTTGGTACCTCGTACACTCTTGGTTTGACTCGGCTTGTTCACTACTCTCCTGCTCTGCGTTTGGTACCTTGTACAATCCTGGTTTGACTCGGCTTGTTCACTACTCTCCTGCTCTGCGTTTGGTACCTCGTACACTCCTGGTTTGACTCTTCTCGTTCACAACTCTTGTTGCTCTCGGTGTTGCCGTGGGCAACTGCCCTTTTCCCTTTCTTCTGTGTACCCTTGTCTGTTTGTCTGTCGTGCACATATTGAGCGTAGGGACTGTCGCCCAGTTGTACCCTGTCGCCTATGGCGGGTCGTTTCATGTAGGCAGGGACTGAGTGGCGGGTAGATTAGGGCTCACTTGTCTGTTTCCTTACCCCCGTCATTACATAATCACAGGCCCTATACCTAGTCTACTCTGGTCCCTCACACTAGTATGGAGCCCATTGAGACCCTGGCTCAGCAAATGCAGGGTCTCTCCTTACAGGTCCAGGCCCTGGCTCAGAGGGTCAACCAGCCTGATGCTACCATGGTAGTGCCCCTCACCTTACCTCTTGAAGCCCACCTCAAGTTGCCTGACCGGTTCTCAGGGGACCGGAAGACTTTTCTCTCCTTTCGGGAGAGTTGTAAGCTCTATTTTCGCTTAAAGCCCCACTCCTCAGGTTCTGAGAGCCAGCGGGTGGGTATAATTATGTCCCGGCTCCAGGAAGGGTCCCAAGAATGGGCCTTCTCCTTGGCTCCTGACGCCCCTGAACTTTCCTCCGTTGATCTTTTCATTTCCGCTCTCGGACTCATTTATGACGAGACTGACAGGACTGCCTTTGCCGAGAGTCAGCTGGTGACCTTACGTCAGGGTAAGAGACCTGTTCAGGAGTATTGCTCTGACTTTAGGAAGTGGTGCATAGCTTCTCGGTGGAATGACCCTGCCTTAAGGTGCCAGTTTAGGTTGGGTCTGTCGAACGCCCTGAAAGACCTGCTAGTTAGCTATCCCTCTTCTGACTCCCTAGACCAGGTTATGGCTTTAGTGGTTCGACTTGACCGACGTCTCAGGGAACGATAACGTGAACATTTTTGTGTTTTCTCCTCTGACTCCCCCATGATGCCTCCCGAGGTTCCGTTGCTTCATTCTTCCATGGAAGACTCGGAGGTACCTATGCAACTCGGAGCCTCCGTGTCCCCCCAACAACGTAGAGAGTTCCGCAGGAAGAATGGTCTCTGCTTCTATTGTGGGGATGACAAGCATCAAGTGAACACCTGTCCTAGGCGTAAGAATATGCAGCCGGAAAACTTCCGCGCCTAAGTGATCATCGGGGAGGTCACTTGGGCGCACAGGTATTTCCCGTAAATATAAAACATAATAAAATCTTGCTTCCCTTTCAGGTCTCTTTTGGTGGTAGGTCTGCTATCGGCAGTGCCTTCGTGGATTCAGGGTCGTCTGCTAATATCATGTCTGTGGAATTTGCTATGTCTCTAGCTATGCCTTTGATTGATTTGCCTAAACCTGTCCTGGTAGTGGGTATCGACTCCACTCCTTTTGCTAATGGTTATTTTACACAGCATACCCCTGTTTTTGAACTCCTTGTTGGCTCCATGCATTTGGAGCAGTGCTCTGTACTGTTGATGCAGGGATTATTGTCCGATTTGGTTTTAGGCCTTCCCTGGTTGCAGTTGCATAATCCCACGTTTGACTGGAATACTGGGGTTCTTACCAAATGGGGTAATGAATGCTTGACGTCATGTTTTTCTGTTAATTCTATTTCTCCCCCTGAGGTGAAAACGCTACCTGAGTTTGTTCAGGACTTCGCTGATGTTTTCTCTAAGGAGGCCTCCGAAGTGTTACCTCCTCATAGAGAATACGATTGCGCTATCGATTTGGTACCAGGAGCTAAGCTCCCTAAGGGTAGGATATTTAATCTCTCTTGCCCCGAACGTGAAGCCATGAGAGAGTATATCCAGGAATGCCTGGCCAAGGGTTACATTCGCCCCTCTACTTCTCCGGTAGGTGCTGGCTTCTTCTTCGTAGGGAAGAAGGATGGTGGTCTTAGGCCATGCATTGACTACCGTAACTCGAATAATGTCACTGTAAGGAACCAGTATCCCCTTCCTTTGATTCCTGATCTCTTTAATCAGGTTCAGGGGGCCCAATGGTTCTCTAGGTTTTATCTACGGGGGGCGTATAACCTTATCCGCATCAAAGAGGGGGATGAGTGGAAGACTGCGTTTAACACGCCCGAAGGTCATTTCTAATACCTCGTCATGCCCTTTGGGTTGTGTTATGCTCCCGCGGTCTTCCAGAATTTCATAAATTAGATTTTAAGAGATTACCTGGGGGTATTTCTTGTAGTGTACCTTGATGACATACTTGTGTTTTCCAAGGACTGGTCCTCCCACATTGAGCATGTCAGGAAGGTGCTCCAGGTCCTTCGGGAAAACAAACTGTTTGCGAAGACCGAAAAATGTGTGTTTGGGGTGCAGGAGATACCATTTTTGGGTCAAATCCTCACTCCTCATGATTTCCACATGGACCCCGCCAAGGTCCAGGCTGTGGCGGAATGGGTTCAACCTGCCTCCCTGAAGGCGTTACAGTGCTTCTTGGGGTTCGCTAATAATTACAGGAGATTTATTGCTAACTTCTCGGTCATCGCTAAGCCTCTTACGGATCTCACTCGCAAGGGTGCTGATCTCCTCCACTGGCCTCCTGAGGCTGTCCAGGCTTTTGAGGTCCTTAAGAAGTGCTTTATCTCGGCCCCGGTGTTGGTTCAGCCCAACCAAATGGAGCCATTTATCGTGGAGGTTGACGCGTCCGAGGTGGGAGTGGGGGCTGTCTTGTCCCAGGGTACCAGGTCCCTCACCCATCTCCGTCCCTGTGCCTACTTCTCCAGGAAGTTTTCGCCCACTGAGAGTAACTATGATATTGGCAACCGTAAACTCTTAGCCATTAAATGGGCATTTGAAGAGTGGCGCCACTTCCTGGAGGGAGCTAGGAACCAGGTAGCGGTCCTTACCGACCACAAGAATCTGGTTTTCCCAGAATCTGCCCGGAGGCTAAACCCGAGACAAGCTCGATGGGCGTTATTTTTTACCAGATTCAACTTTTTGGTTGCCTATAGGGCTGGGTCTAAAAATATTAAGGCTGATGCACTGTCGCGTAGCTTCATGGCCAGCCCTCCTTTGGAGGAAGATCCTGCTTGTATTTTGCCTTCAGGTATAATCATTTCCTCTATTTATTCTGATTTAGTTTCTGAAATTGCTGCTGATCAAGGTTCAGCTCCCGGGAACCTTCCTGAGAACAAGCTGTTTGTTCCCCTGCAATTCCGGCTAAGGGTACTTAGGGAAAATCATGACTCCGCTCTATCTGGTCATCCAGGCATCCTGGGTAACAAGCACCTCATTGCCAGAAACTATTGGTGGCCTGGGTTGCCTAAAGACGTTAAGGCCTACATCGCCGCTTGTGAGGTTTGTGCTAGGTCCAAGACTCCCAGGTCCCGACCAGCGGACTTACTACGTTCTTTGCCCATTCCCCAGAGACCTTGGACCCATATCTCCATGGATTTTATCACCGATTTGCTTCCATCTCAAGGCAAGTCGGTGGTGTGGGTTGTAGTAGACCGCTTCAGTAAGATGTGCCACTTTGTGCCCCTCAAAAAACTACCCAATGCTAAGACGTTAGCTACCTTGTTTGTCAAACATATCCTGCGCCTCCATGGGGTCCCTGTCAATATTGTTTCTGACAGAGGGGTACAATTTGTTTCCTTGTTTTGGAGAGCCTTCTGTAAAAAGTTGGAGATTGATCTGTCCTTCTCTTCTGCCTTCCATCCTGAAACTAATGGCCAAACCGAGAGGACTAATCAGTCTCTAGAACAATATTTAAGGTGTTTTATCTCTGACTGTCAATATGATTGGGTCTCATTCATCCCCCTCGCCGAATTTTCCCTTAATAACCGGGTCGGTAACTCGTCAGGGGTCTCCCCCTTTTTCTGTAATTTTGGGTTTAATCCACGGTTCTCCTCCGTTTCACCTGGTAGTTCCAACAATCCCGAGGTGGAGGTCGATCATCGGGAACTGTGCACAGTCTGGGCCCAGGTTCAGAAGAACCTAGAGGCGTCCCAGAGCATACAAAGAACTCAGGCAGATAGAAGACGTTCTTCTAACCCCTTGTTTATGGTCGGGGATCTGGTGTGGCTATCGTCAAAAACTTGCGCCTTAAAGTCCCGTCCAAGAAGTTTGCTCCCCGATTTATAGAGCCGTACAAGGTCATTGAAGTCCTCAATCCTTTCTCCTTCTGACTGGAGTTGCCCCCATCTTTTCGAGTACACGACGTGTTTCATGCCTCCCTCCTTAAACGCTGCTCTCCGTCCTTGGCTCCCTCGAGGAAACCTCCTGTCCCCGTTCTCACCCCTGAGGGGGTAGAATTTGAGGTGGCCAAGATTGTGGACAGCAAGATGGTCCAAGGCTCCCTCCAGTACCTGGTCCATTGGAGAAAAATACGGGCCTGAGGAGAGGACTTGGGTACCCGCCCGGGATGTTCATGCTGGGGTATTGGTCAGGAGTTTCCACCTTTGTTTCCCCAATAAACCAGGTCCATCTAGAAAGGGTCCGGTGGCCCCTCATAAAAGGGGGGTACTGTTAAGGATCTGCCAGGCACAGATTCTGTATCCACGCCCATAGGTAATCAGTCTGCACCTGCTTCTATGTCTGGGAGACTGACTCCATCTTCCACCACTCAGGATGGCAGGCTTAGGAGTGGGAGAGCCTATCATAGCCTGGCCAGACGGAGCTAGCTCCCGCCCTCTGTCTATTTATACCTGCCTTTCCTGTTCCTCCTTGCTTGTGATTCTTCTCATTTGGTTTCCTGGCCCTGCTGCAGCTTCTTCTGTTCAATGATTTTTATTACATTTTTTCGTACAAAAAATTTTCCATACAAAAAAGGAAAAAAATAGATGCAAGATATACATGTCGCATGTCATTAATAACACAAATGAATGTGTTAGTATCTTAGTTAACATAGCTGTTTTATATCTTTACAACTGTAAAACTTGTAAACAAATCAACAAAGTAACATCGTAACATCGCTAGCAGCATTTCTATCTTTAAAGACATTGTATACATATGGTGCTAATCATTTATTTATCAATTTGGTTTGAGGCTATGTAGGAGCTATATGTGATGACATAGGGGGTTAGTTGACCAGCATTCCCAGACATTAGAGAATTTTGTAAAACTCAAATTACCATATGCTATTATTCTTTCATATGCAAAGGATGAATTCATTAAAAGTAAGAGTTCTGCCTGAGTTGGTGTATCCACACTCTTCCAGTGTCTGGTCACTACTAATTTTGCCATCGCCAATATTTTGCACTTCAATGTTCTGAATTTTGGGGGGACCTCTTCTATCTGTAAGAACAGTAAAGCTAGCTGAGGGGATTTAGTAAGTCGTATTTCAAACAGGGATTCCAATAACGCGAATACCTCTCTCCAGTATTCGTGTATACTTTGACATTCCCATAGCACATGTAACAACGTGCCTTTGGTTCCGCATCCCCTCCAACATGTTTCTGGCACCGTTGGAAACATTTTATGTAGTTTGTCTGGGGTATAGTACCATTGTAGGTGGGTTTTAAGAGCTGCTTCTAAATGTGAGCTACATTGCAAGGAACTATGAATCTGTTTGTATGCCATCCTCCATTCCTCCTCCCCAAATGATTTCCCCAACATCCGCTCCCATGTCAAGATGTTGTGGGTTTTGCAGAAATCAGCGTGCCCTGATAATGTGTCGTATATGCCCTTAAGTATTTTATTAGGTTTGACTATTAGGTTAAAAAGGTTCATGTTGCATATAGGGTGCTGATTTTTTAAGGTTGCTATAAAGTGTCTAACCTGTAAGTATTTATAAAAGTCACTCCTGGGAAGAAGATATGTGAGCCTCAAGTTTTCAAAGGAGTTCAGCTGGTTTTTAGAGTATAAATGAGACATTAGGGTAAGGTTCCTTGATTTACAAATGTTTAAGTTTAAGTGTGGAATAGCCAATTCTAGTACCTCTATTGGTATCTGCGAATTCGGAAGAGGCAAAAGATCAATAGAATGTTCTTGTATGTGCGACCAACTTCTTACGGCTGCTTTTGTGATTGGGGATATGTGTGGTGGCGTGGCTATGTGCCAGAAGTCCAGAAACATGAGAGCTTTTAGGTTAGCAGGATAAACATAAGAGGATTCTATATGTACCCAGTGTCTTGTGAGATTGTTCATCCATCCAGGATTATAGAGCGCAACTAGAGTAGAAGTATAGTAGCCATATATATCTGGTACACCCAGTCCCCCTAGTTTTTTATCCCTGGTCAAAATATGTGCTGCAGCTCGAGGTTTACGATGGGCCCAAATAAATTTCATTATAGCCTTTTGGATACTTGTAAAAAAAGCTTTTGGTACCACTATGGGGACTGTTCTAAACAAATACAGCAGTTTAGGTAACAATAATATTTTGAATGCGGCGATCCTGCCTATCCAGGATGCTTCAAATTTGTGTAATCTAGTCATTTCAACCTGAATTGTTTGTAGAAGAGGTTCATAATTAGCTCGGTATAAAGCTTTATGAGATTGTGTCAGAGTGATACCTAGATATGTAATACCTTTTTCTTTCCAGTCGAATGGATATTTATGTCTTAGGAAGTGTAACACAGAGGGCGAGATGTTTAGCGGCAGTATTTGAGATTTCTGGGTATTTAATTTATATAGTGAAATCTGCCCAAATGACCGAATGCATTCTAACACAGCCTCTAAGGAGTCCTCTGGGGAGGATAAGGAGAGGATAATGTCATCAGCGTATAGTGAGATTGTATGCATTCGACTATCAATATTTATCCCCTGGATATTGGTGTGCGTTCGAAGGGTTTGAGCTAGGGGCTCCATAGATAATATGAACACTAGGGGGGATAGAGGGCACCCTTGTCTAGTTCCATTAGTAATTTCAAACGTGTCAGAGAGTACTCCATTAGTATATACCTTAGCTGAGGGGCATGAGTATAGTGCCTTAATAGCTTCGATTATATTTCCTCTGAATCCCATCTTCTCCAATGTAGTAAAAGCATATTCCCAAAGTATGCGGTCAAACGCTTTTTCAGCGTCTAAAGCCAACAAAACCGAGGGTGTCTCGAATTGTTCTATGTTATGTAGAATACCTAGTACTCTACGGGTATTGTCAGAAGCTTGTCTGCCCTTAACAAATCCCACTTGATCTTCCCCTATCAGCGTGGGTAGCATGGGGGCAAGTCTCATGGCCAGAAATTTTGCGTATATTTTAACGTCCACATTTAGTAGGGAAATGGTTCGAAAGTTTTAGGGGGCATCTATAGGTTTGTCAGGTTTTGGGATGGTGACAATTAAAGCAGCTTGGTTCTCTGCTGGCATGGATCCTGCGTCCATTGCTTTTTGAAAAATCTGTGCATGTAAGGCATTAGTGTACCTTGTAGGGATTTATAATACATATTCGTAAGTCCGTTTGGGCCAGGGGACTTGCCATTGGGAAGTGTTTTTAGCGCCGTTGAAATCTCTTTTTCTAGGAATGGTGCATTTAAACTCATCAATTGGGTTTCTGAAAGTTGAGGCAAATCGATTTTTTGTAGAAAGGCCTGTATATCTTTTTTCGACGGATGAGGGTAAAAGGGATCTTGCTCCAGATTATATAAGGATGAATAAAAGGTGCGAAATTGGTTGGCAATGTCTGTGGGATGAGTTATTTTTGTTTGGGTATGCGGATCTAGCAAAAATGGGATCTTGGATTTCTGATGTTGTGTTTTCAATCTACTCGCTAATAATTTACCCGCCTTATTATTCTGCGAATAATACTTTGCTTTGGTTTTTTTAAGATTCTTCTCATATTCTGAGAGTAGGCTACGTCTTAGGCGTTGTCGGAGAGTATACAGTTTTTCCGCATTTTGTGGCGTCTGCTTAATTTTATTCAGAGTTTCCAGGGAGCAAATTTCTGCCATAAGAGAGGAAATTAAAGCCATCTTCTGTTTTTTTACTATATGACCTAAGCGAATGAGGGTACCTCTGATAAAGGCCTTGTGGGCATTCCAAAGGGTGAAGTCATTGATTTGGGAGTTATCATTCTGTTGAAAGTATTCTCGGAGATCATTGGCAATAGTTAGTTTATGATCTGTATGAGATAATAAAAAAGGATTGCATCTCCACAGATACGTAGGGTTAGATACATTGTTTTCTTCCAGAGTCAAAGTTATTGCCGCATGATCAGACCATTTTATATTCTCTATATAAGAATTTATAGTAGCAAAGAGCAGTTCTTTATCCACCAAAAATAGGTCTATGCGGGAATAGCTATTATGAGTTGGAGAGTAGAAGGAGTAATCCCTTTCTATGCTGTGCTGAGCCCTCCAGACATCATACAACTCTTGTTTCGCCACTAAAGGACCAAGCTGGGGTTGTGGCTGGCGAGTAGAATTCGTAGTATCTAAAGATGCATCGACTATGGCATTGAAGTCTCCACAAATTAATACCTTTCCCTGTCGAAATTTGTTAATTAGCCTGAGTATTTTGTGAAGAAAGCGAATTTGGTGGCGGTTGGGAGCATAAATATTTACCACTGTGTATGTGATGTTATTAATCATACAGATTAAAATAATGTATCTGCCGTTTGGGTCAGTATGAACTTGGAGCTTTTGAAAAGCTACTGAGTTTTTTACCGCTATTAAGACTCCTCTCGACTTAGACGTATAGTGTGACTGAAATATATAAGGAAATTGATGGTGGTTAATTCGGTTTGCATCTGTCTGCAGTAGGTGTGTTTCTTGAGCACATAAAATGTTGCAGGCTATAGACTTAGATTCTTGCCACATATGCGCTCTCTTATGTGGGCTATTGAGGCCATTAACATTGAGTGAGGCTATTTTAATTGCCATTGAAGGGACATAAAAGTGTGGTGATTGACCCTATGTGCAGGGAATAAACAGCATCATATTCATTATATGCATCCAAGGTAAGTAGCTCATACAATCTCTCCTGATCATATTCACAACTGATATATCTACTGCTAGCACAGAAATATAAGAAAAATACAAACAAGAAACAATAGATTCCACATAGATCTATCACGAACCATGGACAAATACAGCTGTCCATCAACATGGGGGGAAAAACAGTCAGCTTGATATCAGGTCAAGATGACCGCAACTACACCTGCGATAGCTCAGCCTCAGGAAAAAAGAACTTTGGCGAGGGAGGTACTTCCATTTCGACGACCAGCAGAGATAAAATATGAGAAGTAGAAAGAATAGACCCGATGCTGTCTTCTTAACGCTTTCGGTGTTTTCGGTGATCTACCCTTTGCCATTCATCTCGTATCCGCTGGGGGGTGTGATTGGATTTTTGAGGTTGTAGATGAACTGGTATGTCCCACGACTTTAGTAGGAGTGTTCCTTCTGACAGATTTCGGATCACGTGCATAGAGTTGTTTCTATGAATGAGTAGGCGAACCGGGAATCCCCATCTGTACAAGATCTTGTTGTCCCGCAAAGCGGTTGTGATTGGGGCCAGGTCTCTTCTTAATTGTAAAGTCGCAGCTGAGAGATCCGTGAACATGGATAGTTTGTTGTATTGCGCTGGTATTGCATCTTTTCTTTTGAGGGATGTCATCAGTTGTTCCTTCACATGGAAGAAATGTATACGTGCTAGTACGTCACACGGCACGTCATCTGTAAGGTGCTTTGGTTTTGGAAGTCTATGGATTCTATCTGTAATTAGATCTCTTGGGTTGCATCCAGGTAGCATGGTTTGGATGAAATCTTGTGCGTATTTCTGCAGGTCAGGCGCAGCGACATACTCAGGAATCCCTCTAAACTTGATATTGTTTCTACGAGATCTGTCTTCTAAGTCAGCCATTTTTGCCTTGATTTGAGAAACTTCTGTTTCTAAGTCGTAATGAGCATCGATCAACCCATTATGTGAGGTTACAAATTCACTGAGTTTATATTCCGCATGTTGGACTCTAATCTCTACATCTTGTACTGCTGTCGACAGGGGATGCAGCATTTTGGCAAATCCAGCCTGCAGTGAGGTACTAAGAGCCTGAAGCATGGTCTTCATTATCAGCTCTGTAACAACATTAGTTGAAGATGTCATATCATCTAAAATGTTTCCCTCTGAGATAGGTGCCCCAGGGGACATGTAATTTCCTGCCAGGATTGCTGGACCTGCCATAGGAAGAAGGCTCTGCCTTTGTGGCGAGGAGCTCCTGGAGCTCAGTAATGGCGGCGACAGGGATGCTGCATGCTGTGTGTACTGCTCCTGATGGCGTCCACGCCGACCCGCGGAAGCGCGGTTTACAGCAGGATTGTCCCTGTGAGTTATGGCCTCAGCAGCGTCGGGGAATGGGGAGACTTGGGTTGGGACCGAGGCACTTCTCCTCTGTGTACTCACTTTTGCGAGGATCTGCGACGGTGAGTGTGGCGGCGGTTCAGATGTTAGGGAGCCGGTCTGAGAGCACGTGTCTCCTCCATCTTGCGTCTCCTCTGCATGTCGGGGGGAGAAGAAGTCTGTGAGCTTTGCTGGTCTCGCTGTATTCTTCCGACGTCTCGGCATGTCGGCTGTACACTCCTCTCTTTACAAGCAACCAACCTAAGTTAGTATTTGCAACGTTTGTGAGGCTGTAGTCGCTTTACTCTGTTGTAAGGTGTAGGAGCTCTTCACTCACGCGGCCATTCAAGTCGACAGCCAAGCCACGCCCCATCCCTGCTGCAGCTTCTTGATCTATTTGACCCTGCTTCATATTGACCCTGGCTTACTGACTACTCTCCTGCTCTGCGTTTGGTACCTCGTACACTCCTGGTTTGACTCGGCTTGTTCACTACTCTCCTGCTCTGCGTTTGGTACCTCGTACACTCTTGGTTTGACTCGGCTTGTTCACTACTCTCCTGCTCTGCGTTTGGTACCTCGTGCACTCCTGGTTTGACTCGGCTTGTTCACTACTCTCCTGCTCTGCGTTTGGTACCTCGTACACTCCTGGTTTGACTCGGCTCGTTCACCACTCTTGTTGCTCTCGGTGTTGCCGTGGGCAACTGCCCTTATCCCTTGCTTCTGTGTACCCTTGTCTGTTTGTCTGTCGTGCACATATTGAGCGTAGGGACTGTCGCCCAGTTTTACCCCGTCGCCTAGGGCGGGTCGTTGCAAGTAGGCAGGGACTGAGTGGCGGGTAGATTAGGGCTCACTTGTCTGTTTCCTTACCCCGTCATTACAATGGCACTGAAAACCTTTCCAGCAACATCTGCGCTCCAAAATCCAAATGGCACTCCTTCCCTTCTGTGGGTCCAAACAGTAGTATATGACCACATATGATGTTTTGCCGTAATCGGGAGTAAATTGCTTTACAAATGTTGGGGTGCTTTTTCTCCTTTATTCGTTGTAAACATTAAAAATTTGTTTTTTTTTTCAGAAAAAAAGTAGATTTTCATTTTTACGGACTAATTACAATAAATGTAGCAAAAAACCTGTGGGGTCAAGATGCTAACTATACCCCTATAAAAATTCCTTAAGGAGTGTAGTTTCCAAAATGGGGTCACTTTTGGTGCTTTCCACTGTTTTGGCACCACAAGACCTCTACAAACATGATATGGTGCCTAAAATATATTCTAAAAAAAATGGAGGCCCCAAAATCCACTGGGTGCTCTTTTGATTCTGAGACCTGTGTTTCAGTCTATTAGCACTGTTAACTAGAAACTATTTTGTATGGTATTACTATCTGTTTTACAAGCAGATACATTTAAATTAAGAAAAATGCTAATTTTTGCAAATCTTTTAGTGCTTTTCACAAATGAATATTGAATTTATCGACCACATTTTTTCACTAACATAAAATATAATATGTCATGAGAAAACAATCTCAGAATCGCTTGGATAGGTAAAAGCATTCGAAAGTTATTACCACATAAAGTAACACATGTCAGATTTGAAAAAAACGACTGTGCCACAAGGCCAAAACAGGCTGCGTCCTAAAGGGGTTAAGTTTGATGGGAAACTTTTGAGGGAAATGCTTTTTAAAACCTAGTAAGACATAATGTGATATGTTTCACATTTATAAATACATCATATACAGTAGGAGAACCTCTCGTTTATATTTATGGCTACTGTATGTTGCGTTGACCAAAAATTGCATTTCAATAAGATATTTATGTGAAACTGTCAGGTCCGTATTTCACACCGAATAACCACCTCTGTAAATTGAAAGCTGAAGGCATGCCTGGAGAGAAGTGCACCACACAAATGTCTGAGGTACAGCTTCAATGTCAGCCAGGAGGAACTGAACTTTATTCAGAACAAAGAAACACACACAGAGAAGACACATGCCCCTCCCTATAAGTTTTCCTATACATTCTTCTGCACACTCCTCTTTGCATTCCAGGGGGCGGTGTCTTCCATAGGTGTGTCCGACATGAACAAAGAACTTGTTATATATATCAGTATATTACACAAAGAACTGAAATGTATATACATATGTGTGAGGATAATATTTTTCAGACAATATACATAGTAATGATCCCTCACAAAACTAAGTAACTTACTAATATACAGGGTGGGCCATTTATATGGATACACCTAAATAAAATGAGAATGGTTGGTGATATTAACTTCCTGTTTGTGGCACATTAGTATATGGGAGGGGGGAAACTTTTCAAGCTGGGTGTTGACCATGGCGGCCATTTTGAAGTCGGACATTTTGTATCCAACTTTAGTTTTTTCAATGGGAAGAGGGTCATGTGACACATCAAACTTATCGAGAATTTCACAAGAAAAACAATGGTGTGCTTGGTTTTAATGTTACTTTATTCTTTCATGAGTTATTTACAAGCTTCTCTTTGTTTACAGCCATTGACAAGTCGCATTCCTGGATGAACGGTTTCCTGGAAAGTGGATTGGTCATCGTGGGCCAGTTGAATGGCCCCCTAGGTCTCCCTATCTGACCCCCTTAGACTTTTATCTTTGGGGTGATCTGAAGGCAATTGTCTATGCTGTGAAGATACGAGATGTGCAGCAACTGAAACTACGGATACTGGAAGCCTGTGCTAACATTTCTTCTGCGGTGTTGCTATCAGTGTGTGAAGAGTGGGAGAAGCGGGTTGCATTGACAATCCAACACAATGGGCAGCACTTTGAACACATTTTATAAGTGGTCAGAAACTTGTAAATAACTCATGAAAGAATAAAGTAACGTTAAAACCAAGCACACCATTGTTTTTCTTGTGAAATTCTCGATAAGTTTGATGTGTCACATGACCCTCTTCACATTGAAAAAACTAAAGTTGGATACAAAATGGCCGACTTCAAAATGGCCGCCATGGTCAACACCCAGCTTGAAAAGTTTCCCCCCTCCCTTATACTAATCTGCCACAAACAGGAAGTTAATATCACCAACCATTCCCATTTTATTTAGGTGTATCTATATAAATGGCCCACCCTGTACTTTAATTAAAAATTCTGTGCTAAATTGTGCAGTTCAAACCTCATGAATTATTCAGGAAGTGCTGGAGCTTTTCTAAAAGTGATGACACTCCGACACGTGACTAAGCTCTTGCTTCATGTGCTGTTCATGTACATGACCGCAAGGGGCTGTTACATTGCCTATTGCTTGAGTCCCGAGCAGAGCATCAGCTAGTGCTTTGCTCAGGACTCCAGCAGTGCTCCCGACGTCCATATTTGGTCAATTTAGGCGTTTACCATCGCTGGAGTCCCCAAGCAAAGCATCAGCTGATTCTCTGCCTGGCGACTCCACAACTTCTGCCCACGTCACTGTCACTGTCCATAAATGTGTTTTGAAGAGTCCGAGTGCTGCTTCCTCTTCATTCACTGCTCGTACTGCTTGTACTGTGAATTGCAGACACAGCAATAGCAGCGATTCACATTATTATTGCTTTCTCCCATTCACTTCAATACTGTAATACTGTGAATTGCCGCTACTGCTGTGTCGACAATTTGCAATACGAGCAGTGACCAGAATGAAGGGGAAGCAGCACTTGTACGAGCGCTGCTGTCCCTTCAAAACAGCTGATCAGCGAGGGGTCCCGGTTCACGGCCTATCCTTAGGATAGGCCATCAATTTTTAGGGACTGGAAAACCCCTTTAAGTGAATTTATTAAACACTGATTTTCTTTTATTTCTAATTATTGAACCATACTCACACTATAGTTTCTAATTATAGAACCATACTCTCACTATATAAAACAATTAAGGATAAAATGTAAATTTGTGTTTTAGTCTCAATTGTCTTTAATGGCTTCATAATAGAGAGAAACAATACATTTGTTTGATACTATATCTCCTACAAAAATTATCATTTGACTTAATTTTTTTTGGTGCAAAAACAATACATGCATGTATGTTCTGTGATGCACTTGCATCATAAAGCCGATTGTTACAGTTGAAATCATTCACTTATGCATCATAAATAAATAATGTGTATATTTCTAGGCATCCTTTTTTGCATGAATTGTTAACATATAGAAATTGCAACTGCATTTAATTGGGAAATAGTTAGAACCTTTGAATAAGTGATGGCACCTGCAAATTTAGTTATCTGATTGTGTAGTCATAAACTTCTCTTTAACATTAATGAGAGAATATGCAGCATTTATTGATCACAATACATTACTTATTTTGTGGAAACTGCTAAGCAGTTTCATCTCCTGTCTTTGTCTTAAATAATTCAGAAAGTAATTTCAGTTCTACTTTTCCATCAGTGTTCATCTCTTTGAAAATATAAGCTTGACCTATATGTGTTGTATATTTCAGGATAGTCTATTGACAAACTGTAAAAAGCTTCCACAATTTCGTTCAATTATTTAATCACATTTCCATAGATCTTAAAGATGTATAATTTAGCAAAGTAAATCAGAAATGTATTTGCTAAAAACAACAATATCTGCCACTAAAACTAAAAGAGAGATGAAGAAGTTCAAGAAAAGAAAGTGATTCATTCTGATTTAGTAAATACAAATATGCACAAGTAAAATTGAATGAAAAATGTATGAGCAGCCTCCATAAATTGGATGAAAGAACAAGGATAGTGAGTTTACCCCTTCCCAACATTTGACGAACTGTTACATCATAGCTGGAAAGGGGTAGTATGGAGTGGGCTCACAAGATGAGCCAACTTCATACTCAGTGGGTGTTGTCTGTATGCTACAGTGAACACCTTACTGAAATGACCGGGATCGGAGATTACTGGGATTACGGACGTTTAACCACTTAGATGCTGAGGTCAATATCGACCACAGCATTTAAGTTATTAGAAAGAGGGGGTCAGCCCTCTGCGTCAGCTCATCGCCCACCCCATGACATAATCGTGGGCTGTCAATGGTTGTCATGGCAGCCTAGGAACCTACTTAAGGCCCCCAGGTCTGCCATCATTGTGCTCCCATTATTGTGCTCCAGAGGGAGAGCTTAACCCCTACCCGCACGAGTAAGTAATTGTACGTCGTTGCGAGAGGTTACTTCCCGCAAGAGGACATATAGTTACTGAGTTGTTTCTGATGCACACTGTCGGGAGGTCAGCTGTCGCCGACAGCTGACACTCCACTCTTGCCGGCCAGCGGTCCTTTGCCGCTGATTTCGGCGAATGAACCCCTTAAAGTCGGTGATCGGTTGCAATCGACAAATTTTAGGGGTTTCTAGCATATCGGCAGACCCCGGTCCGAAATCGCGGGGTTTGATGATAGTTAGCATGGCAAACGGAAGCCAAACAATGGCTTCTGTGTCTGCCATGGATAGAAGCCCATCAGGACCAACCTTCGGCTGGTCCTGATAGGCTTCCTGTCAGAGTGACAGGAAATCACAGTGTCGTTCCCGATGCACACTGTTGATGACAAGGTGTGCATCAGGTACTGGGAGATCAGCTGTCCCCGACAGCTGACACTCCAGTGTTGCCGATCAGCGGCTCATCGCCGCTGATTTCGGCAATTAACCCGTTATATGTGGTGCTCGATTGCGATCACCACATTTAGGGGGTTTGTAGCACATCAGCAGCCCCCATGCAATTGTGAGGGCTGCTGATGCTTGTGATGGCATCTGGAGGCCAGGCAACGGCCTCCGGGTCTGCCATGTATAGAAGCCTATGAGGACCAGCCTCTGGCTGGTCCTCATATTCTTACTGTCAGAGTGACTGTGACGTCACACTGACAGTTGGAATACGTTACATATTCTAGCAGCGATCAGAGCTGCAGGTAAAAAAAGAAAGTCTAAAAAGTAAAAAAAAATTAATAAAAATGTTTTATAAAAGTGTAAAAATAAAAGTTTTTGTTTTCCTATAATAAGTCATTTATTATAGGGAAAAATTAAAACGTTAAAAAAAGCACACATATTTGGTATCACCGTGTTCGTAATGACCCAAACTATGAAACTATAATGTTATTTTTTCCGCACGGTCAATGCCGCAAACAAAATAAACGGAAAACTATGTCAGCATCGCTATTTTTTGGTCACCACCCCTCCCAAGATATAGAATAAAAAGTGATCAAAAAGTCGCATTTACCCCAAAATAGTACCAATAAAAACTACAACCAGTCACACAAAAAACAAGACCTCCCACAGCTTTTTTGACGAATAAATAAAACATTTACGGCTCAGAATAGGGTGTCAGAAAATTAATTATTTTATAGAAATGGAATTTTATTGTGCAAACGCTGCAAAACGTAAAAAAAAACTATACACATATGGTATCGCCGTAATTGTACCGACCGGCAAAATAGAGTAAAACATAATTTATTGCGCACAGTGAATGCTGTAAGAAATAAAGAATTTAAAGCCCCAAAATCGCTGTTTTTTGGTCTCCTTAGCTCTAAAAAAGATCCTGTGGGGTCAAAATGCTCACTATACCCCTAGGAAAATTCCTTGAGGGGTGTAGTTTCCAAAATAGGGTCACTTTCGGGGGGTTTCCACTGTTATGGTCCCTCCGGGGAGTTGCAAACCCGACATGGCACTGAAAACCAATCCAGCAAAATCTGGGTTCCAAAATCCAAAAGGCGCTCCTTCCCTCCTAAGCCCTGCTGTGGGTCCAAACATCAGATTACGACCACATATGGGGTATTGCCGTAATCGGGAGAAATTGCTTTACAAATGTTGGGGTGCGTTTTCTCCTTTATTCCTTGTAAGAATGAAAAAATTCTATGGTTCCACAGAAAAAAAGGTGATTTTCATCTTCACAGACTAATTCCATTAAATTCTGCAAAAAAAAAAGTGGGGTCAAAATGCTAACTATACACCTAGAAAAATGCCTTGAGGGGTGTAGTTTCCAAAATGGGGTAACTTTTGGGGGTTTCAACTGTTTAGGTACCACAAAACCTGTTCAAACCTGACATGGTGCCTACAATATATTTCTAAAAAGAGGAGGCCCCAAAATCAACTAGGTCCTCCTTTGCTTCTGAGGCCTGTGTTTCAGTCCATTAGCACACTAGGGCCACATGTGGGGTATTTCTAAAAACTGCAGAATCTGGACAATAAATATTGAGTTGCATTGCTCTGGTAAAACCTTCCTTTTTTTTTTATTACAAATGAATTTCGGCAAAAAAAAAAAAATTGCCTTAATTCCTGTGAAACTCCTAAAGGGTTAAAATTCTTTCTGAATGTGGTTTTGAATACCTTGAGGGGTGCAGTTTTCAAAATGGGGTGATTTATGGGGACTTTCTAAAATAGAAGGCCCTCAAAGCCACTTCAGAACTGAACTGGTCCCTGAAAAACTGGCCTTTTGAAATTTTCTAGAAAATATGAGAAATTGCTGCTAAAGTTCTAAGCCTTGTAAGGTCCAAGAAAAATAAAAGGACGTGAAAAAAATTATGCAAACATAAAGTAGACATATGGGGGATGTTAACGCGTAACTGTTTTGTGTGGTATTACTATCTTTTTTTACAAGCAAATACATTTAAATTGACAAACATTTTTGCAAATTTTTGCTAAAATGTGAAGTTTTTCACAAATGAATATTGAATTTATCTACCAAATTTTTTCACTAACATAAAGTACATTATGTCACGAGAAAACAGTCTCAGAATCGCTTGGATAGGCAAAAGTATTCCGGAGTTATTACCACAGAAATTGACACATGTCAGATTTGAAAAAATCATGTGTCCAGAAGGCCAAAACAGGCTGTGTCCTAAAGGGGGTTAATAGGAACCAGTAAAAACACAATATACTGCAATACATAAGTATTGCAATATTGTCATTTAATAGCACTGTTTTAGGCTACAAGTGACTTTTTTTTAAATCCTTTTTATTACATTTGTTGTAATAAAAAGTGATTTTAAAAAAAGTCACTTGTAGCCCAAAACAGTACTATTAAAAACTACAGCTTATTTCGGATAACAAAAAAACCCCTTGCATGGGTCAATCGACATAAAAATAGAAAATGCTAGAATATGGCGACACAAAAGACATTTTTTTTATAACAATTTGTTTTTTCTTTGTAAAACTAGCAGTTAAAACCTCTATAAATTTGTTATTGCCGTAATAATATTGACCCGCAGAATAAAGCTAACATGTTTTTTTCCGCACGGTGAACACCATAAAAACGAAACCCAAAAACCAATGAAGGATTTGCGTTTTATTTCCCTTTACACCCAACAAAGAACTTTGTCCAGTTTTCCACTAATTTATATGGTACAATTAATTGTGCAGTGAAAAGCTACAACTCGTCCCGCAAAAACAAGCCCTTACCTGTCTATATGGACGGAAAAATAGAAAAGTTATGGCTTTTGAAATGCGGGCAGGAGAAAAACATAAATGAAAAAATGAAACTGGCTGTGGTGCCAAGGGGTAAAGACAATTCTACCATTAACACCTCGGCGACATGTGACATAACTGTATGCCACGGTAGCCAAGGGGGGGCATGGGGTGTGCTCACGTGCTGAGCCGCTCAATTTTTAGCAGAGGCAGGGCTTAATATGGTAATTCTACCAATTTTTTACACAAATTTTAAAAAAAAAATAATTTAATTGGTTTTGCCGTGTCTGTTAGGGCAAAGCTACACGTGGCGGAATTGCTCGTGAATTCCGCTCCGGACACTCCGCAGCGTTAATCCGCAGCGGAGCCGTTTCTCCATTGCCTTCCACTTCTTTTTAGTAGGCTTCGTTTAGACGAGGCTGAAAATTCCGCAATGGATGTTGCGGACCAGTGGCGGACTGGTTGCGTACTCATTGCAGAAGTTCTCCATTGACTTCAATGGAGATTCTAAATTCCGCAATGAAGTCCGCAGCTGTCATGCACGTTATGTGTGCTGCGGATGCATCTTGATTTTTTGACATGATATTTCTTCATTCTGGCTGGACCTATGTATTTCTAGGTCTACAGCCAGACTGAGGAAATCAATGGGGCTCCCGTAATTACGGGAGCGTTGCTAGGAGACGTCAGTAAATAGTCACTGTCCAGGGTGCTGAAAGAGTTAAGCGATCGGCAGTAACTGTTTCTGCACCCTGGACAGTGACTACCGATCCCAATATACAGCAACCTGTAAAAAAAATAGAAGTTCATACTTACCGAGAACTCCCTGCTTCTGTCTCCAGTCCGGCTTCCCAGGATGACGTTTCAGTCTAAGTGACGGCTGCAGCCAATCACAGGCTGCAGCGGTCACATGGACTGCCGCGTCATCCAGGGAGGTCGGGCTGGATGCCGAAAGAGGGACGCGTCACCAAGACAACAGCCGGTAAGTATGAAATTCGTTTACTTTCACTAGTGAAAGTGCTGTCCCTTCTCTCTATCCTGCACTGATAGAGAGAAGGGAAGCACTTTTACCGCAGTACGCAGCAGATAATCCGCATCAATTTACTGCACATTTTGGGCAGATCCGCTACAGAATCTGCAACGCAGATTCTATGCGGCATTGATGCGGACAGTTGCGGAGGAAAACTGCCACGTGTGGGCATGCCCTTAAAGTCTGAACTATTTTAATATAGCATTACATGACCTGCCCGGTGAACGTCATAAAGTTAATAAAATAAACAAAAACACAAGAATTTATGTTTTTTGGTCATTCTAGCTTCCAAAAAAAAAAGATAAAAAAGTTATCAAAAAGTCATGTACCCCAAAATGATACCAATAAAAATTACAACTTGCCCCGCTAAAAACAAGACCTCACACCACGCAATAGTCAGAAAAATAAAAATGTTATGGCTCTCCGGATATGGCTTCACAAAACACATTTTGCCCAAATGAAGCAGAGGTTAACCCGTTAGTGACCGCCAATACGCCTTTTTTACGGCAGCCACTAATGGGCTTTCTTGTAATGCATGCGCCTTTTCACGGCGCTGCATCAGAATGAATAAACAGAGCAGGGAGCCGTTAAATCTCCCTGCTCTAAGCTATCAGAGGTAGCTGTGGGCTGGGGGCATCCCTGCTGGAATGGGTGAGATCGATATCAATAGCGAGTGCCGTATCTAAGTTGTTTTGGAGAGAGGGAGGGAGATCCCTCTCTCTCACCGACACCATGTGTCTTCTATGGCAGCCAGGGGCCTAATAAAGGCCCCCAGGTCTACCTGTAGTAAATGGCTGCTAGGCCTGCTAGGAGATGCCTGTCCGTTTTAAAATGACAGGCAGTAATACACTGCAATACAAAAGTATTGCAGTGTATTATAAAAGCGATCGGATGATCGCATATTAAAGTCCCCTAGTGGCACTAGTAAAAAAGTAAAAAAAAAGTTTAACCCCTTCCCGACATTTATCGTAAGTATACGACATGGAAAGCAAGTGCTTTCCGCAAAATGTCGTATACTTACGCCAAACGCTTGGTCATAAGCTGAGTCGGTGCCATCATACCCGGATCTCAGCTGTATCTGACAGGTGCATCCTGCTGTAATGGCAGGGACTGAAGTTAGCTTCGATCCCCGTTATTAACCCCTTAAATGCAGCCGTCAAAGCGATCGCTACATTTAAGGTGTTTGCAGCTCACCGACACCCCAGCAATGAAATACCTGGGGTATCGGTGGCTGCAATGGCAACCGGAGGCCTAATACTGGCCTCCCGGTGTGCCTAGCATGGAAAACTTCCAGCCCCCGCCCAGAGGAGGGGCCTGAAAGGCTTCCGTAGCCGCCGGCAAGATGGCGCCGGCTCAGGAGATGAGCCTGCATCATCAGCGGTGGATATCAGCTGTATGTTACAGCTGACATCCACTTGTAATGGCAGGAACCAGAGCTAGCTCCGATCCTTGCCATTAACCCCTCAGATGCAGCGATTGGACACGATCGCTGCATCTTTGTGGTTGCTAGCAGATCACCAGCTGTGCCCTGCAATTGTACAGCTGCCGACTGCTATTATGACACCAGGAGCCCTAACAATGGCCTTCTGTTTGCCATTACGAAAGCCGATTAGGCCCCGCTTGGAGGTGAAGCCTAATCGGCTTGCTGTCAGTGAATGACTGACAGATCTAATACATTGCAGTATGTAGTTAGTGCAATGTATTAGAAAAAAAATCTGACAGTTGGACCTTCAAGTCCCCTAGTGGGACTAAAGTAAAGTGTAAAAAAAAGTGAAAAAAAAAATTTGAAAAAAAGTTGTAAAAAATATAATAAAAGTTTTAAGTAATAAAATAAAACACAATCGCCCTTTTTCCCTTATCAAGTCCTTTATTATTAAAAATAAATAAATAAACCATACACATTTGATATCGCCGTGACTGTAACGGCCTAAACTATAAAATATTATGTTATTTATTCTCTGAAGTGAACGGCGTAAAAAAAAACGTAATAAATAATTGCAAAATTTCTGTTTTTTAGTCACTTTGCCCTACAAAAATTGAAATAAAAAGTGATCAAAAAGTCGCATGTATTCAAAAATGGTGCCTATAAAAACTATAGCTAGTCTTGCAAAAAACAAGCCTCATACAGCTCCGTAGATGAAAAAAATGTAAAAGTTAGGGTTCTCACAACATGGCGACAGAAAAAATACATTCTTTTTACAAAAGTAATTTTATTGTGCAGAAAGTTGTAAAACATAAAAAAGTGCTATAAATTAGGTATCGCCGGAATCGTACTGACCCGCAGAATAAAGTTAACATGTAATTTATAATGCATGGAGAATGCTGTATAAAAAAAACCTAAAAAACTATGGCAGAATTGAAGTTTTTGGTCATGTTGCTTCCCAAAAAAAAGGATAAAAAGTGATCAAAAAGTCGCATGTACCCCAAAATGGTACCAATAATAACTACAGCTCGTCCCGCAAAAAAACAGCCCTCATACCACTAAGTCTATGAAAAATAAAATTAGTTAAGGCTTCCATAAGTCAGAAAATAAAAAAATATGCAGATCAGAGGGGAACATTTCGTCTGTTTCAAGAGGCGATTTATCTTGGCCCTAAAATTAGGGAACCAGGAGGGGGGCCCAAACATATCTGCTAGAAGCGAGGGCGCCCGTATTATACCAGGACAACACTTCCTAGCAAAATTCCCTAAACTGCGAAGGTGCGGAGTGTGGACCAAAAGGGGGATAAATAAAGACACCGTTTATCAGTGCGACACCGGCCTGTGCAGAAAGGATTGCTTCACAGCGTAACACACATCTATGGATTATTTTATTGGTTACCCCATTATTATACCCCTGACTATGCCCCTGATGTACTCTGCCTATTTTACATATGCCAACAAACACCAGCAATACTCACACAAATCTACTATCAAGCAAAATCTATGCTTCAAAAGCCAAATGGCGCTCCCACCAATCTGAGCCCTACAGTGTGCCCAAACAGCAGTTTACTTCCACATATATGGCACCGCCATACCCGTGAGAACCCTTTTAACAATTTTTGGGGTGTGGGTCCACAGTGGAATAAGCTGGGCATGACATACTTGCCACTGAATTGGCAATTCTGGGGAAAAATTTAAATTTTTACTTTGCATCATACTATTTATTTATGGAAAAGAACTGTGGGGTGAAAATACTCACTACACCCCTTAATAAATGCCTTGAGGGGTGTAGTTTCTAAAATGGGGTCACTTCTAAGGGGTTTCTTTTATTATTTCCCAAATGAGCCTCTGCAATTGTGAACCAATTCTGTGTAAATCGCCAAATTAGGCCTCAATTTCGCATGGTACTCTCTCACTCCTGAGCCCTGTCAAATGTCTATGCAAAAGATTAGTGCCCCATGTAGGGTGATTCTAAAACCGGGAAACACAGCATAATAATTAGAGAGCTGTCTTGTTATGGGGGCACAAGCTTGGCACCACATATTGGCATATCTATTGAAAAATCCCATTTTCACTCTGCAATATCGAGTGCACACTAATTTATGCAAAACACCTGCAGGGTTAACATGATCACTACACCCCTAGGTGGATACCTTGAGGGGTGTAGTTTCCAAAATGGGGGTCAATTTTGGGGGGTTTCGACTGTTTTAGTCCCACATGAGTTTTGCAAATGCTACATAGCGCCCAGAAACCAATCCAGCAAAATCTATACTCTGAAAGCCGAATGGCACTCCTTCCCTTCTGAGCCCTGCCGTGTGCCCAAAAATAAGTTTATAACCACATATGTGGTATTGGCATACTCGGGAAAAATTGCTTAACAGATGTTGGGGTTCTTTTTCTGCTTTATTTTTTGAGAATATGAAAAATTTTGCGCTAAATCTACGTCTTATTGGAAAAAAAAATTTTTTTTTATTTTCACTGCCCAATTCAAATAAAATCTATCAAACATCTGTGGGGTCAAAATAATCATTACACCCCTAGATTAATTCCTCAAGGGGTGTAGTATCACAAATGGAGTCTCTTTTGGGTAGTTTCCACTGTACTGGTACCGTAGGGGCTTTGTAAAAGTGACATGGTGTCAAGAAACCAATCCAGCAAAATCTGTGCTCCAAAAGCCAAATGCCGCTCAGTTTATGACCACATATGGGGTATTTCCGTACTCCAGAGAAGTTGCTTTACAAATGTTGGGGTTCTTTTTTCCCTTTATTTGTGGAGAAAATGAAAAATTTTGAGCTAAAGCTACATCTTATTGAAGAAAAAGGATTGTTTTTATTTTCACTACCCAATTCTAATAAATTCTATGAAACACCTGTGGGGTCAAAATGATCACTACACCCATAGATGAATTCTTCAAGGGGTGTAGTTACCTAAATGGAGTCACTTTTTGGGAGTTTTCATTGTTTTGTCCCCTCAGGGCTCTGCAAATGTGACATGGCCTCCACAAACCATTCCTGTTAAATTTGAGCTCAAAAAGCCAAATGGCGCTCTTTCGCTTCTCAGCCCTGCTGTGTGTCCAAACAGCCGTTTATGACCACATGTGGGGTTTTACTCGGGAGAAATTGCTTTACAAATGTTGTGGTACTTTTTCTCCTTTAGTACTTTTGGAAATTAAAAAAAATTAGCTAAACCTACATTTTATTTGAAAGAATGTAGATTTTCATTGTCATGGCCAACTTCCAAAAATTTCTGAAAAACAACTCTCCGGTCAAAATGCTTATTATACCCCTAAATAAATTCCTTGAGGAGTGTAGTTTGCCAAATGCGGTCACTTTGGGGGTTTTCCACTGTTTTGGTACCATAAGAGCTCTTCAAAGCTGACATGGTGCCTAAAATATATTCTAATAGAAAGGAGTGTCCAATATCCACTAGGTGCTCCTTTGCTTCTGAGGCCTGTGCTTCAGTCCGGTACCACACTAGAGCCACATGTGGGATATTTCCTAAAACTGCAGAACCCGTGCAATAAATATTGAGGTGTGTTTTTCTGGTAAAACTTTGTGTTACAAAAAAAATGGATTAAAAATGAATTTCTGCAACAACAAAAAATTGAATTTGTAAAATTCACCTCTACTTTTGTTTAATTCCTGTGAAACGTCTAAAGCGTTAAGAAACTTTGTAAATGCTGTTCTGAATACTTTGAGGGGGTGAAGTTTTTAAAATGGGGTGACTTTTTGGAGGTTCCTAATATATAAGGCCCTCAAAGCCTCTTCACAACTGAACTGGCCCCTGTAAAAATAGCCTTTTGAAATTTTCTTGAAAATGTGAGAAATTGCTGCTAAAGTTCTAAGCCTTGTAATGTCATAGAAAAATAAAAGGCTGCTCAAAAAAACGATGTCAATCTAATGTAGCATATGGGGGATGTTAATTAGCAACTATTTTGTGTGGTGTAACTGCCTGTCTTACAAGCAGATACATTTCAATCTAGAAAAATTCAAATTTTTGCAATTTTTCGCTAAATTTTCGTGTTTTTCCACATTTAAATACTGAATGTATCGAGTAAATTTTGCCAGTAACATAAAGTCCAATGTGTCACGAGAAAACAATCTCAGAATCGCTTGGATAGGTTAAAGCATTCCGAAGTTATTACCACATAAAGGGCATGACCACACGTGGCGGATTTCCTCCGCAACTGTCCGCATCAATGCCGCACAGAATCTGCGTTGCAGATTCTGCTGCGGATCTGCACAAAATGTGCAGTAAATTGATGCGGACTAGCTGCTGCGGACTGCGGGAAAAGTGCTTCCCTTCTCCCTATCAGTGCAGGATAGAGAGAAGGGACAGCACTTTCCCTAGTGAAAGTAAAAAAATTTCATACTTACCGGCCGTTGTCTTGGTGACGCGTCCCTCTTTCGGCATCCAGCCCGACCTCCCTGGATGACGCGCCAGTCCATGTGACCGCTGCAGCCTGTTATTGGCCTGTGATTGGCTGCAGCCGTCACTTAGACTGAAACGTCATCCTGGGAGGCCGGACTGGAGACAGAAGCAGGGAGTTCTCGGTAAGTATGAACTTATATTTTTTTACAGGTTGCTGTATATTGTGATCGGTAGTCACTGTCCAGGGTGCAGAAACAGTTACTGCCGATCGCTTAACTCTTTCAGCACCCTGGACAGTGACTATTTACAGACGTCTCCTAGCAACGCTCCCGTCATTACGGGAGCCCCATTGACTTCCTCAGTCTGGCTGTAGACCTAGAAATACATAGGTCCAGCCAGAATGAAGAAATGTCATGGCAAAAAAGCAAGACGCATCCGCAGCACACATAACATGTGCATGACAGCTGCGGACTTCATTGCGGAACTTAGAATCTCCATTGAAGTCAATGGAGAAATTCCGCCATGAGTCCGCCACTGCTCCGCAACAGACAGAGCATGCTGCGGACACCAAATTCCGCTCCGCAGCCTATGCTCCGCAGCGGAATGTTCCGCATCGTCTAAACGAACACTTCTAAATAGAAGTGGAAGTCAATGCAGAAACGGCTCCGCTGCGGATTAACGCTGCGGAGTGTCCGCAGCGGAATTTAAGTGAAATTCCGCCACGTGTGAACCCAGCCAAAATCAAACATTTCAGATTTGAAAAATGAGGCTCTGTCAGAAAGGTCAAAAGTGGCTAAAGAGGGAAGGGGTTAATAAAGTTAATAAAAACAAAAATGAAAAACTCACTTTTTCCCCTTCCAAAATGCTTTATTATTAAAAAAACAAAATAAAGTAAGAAGTTACACATATTTGGTATCGCCACGTCCGTAATGACCCCAACTATAAAGCTATTACATTATTTAACCCGCACGGTAAACGCCGTAAAAAATAAAATAAAAAACAATGGAAAATTGCTGTTTTTTATTAATTTTGCCTTAAAAAAAATGTGATAAAAAGTGATCAAAAAGTCGCATCTACTCCAAAATGATACCAATAAAAACTGCAAGTTGTCCCGCAAAAAAAAAAGTCCTCATGCAGCTGCATCGGTGGAACAAAAAAAAAAGTTATGGCTCTTCAAATATGGAGATACAAAAACAAATAATTTTGAAAAAAAAAAGTTTTACTGTGTAAAAGTAGTAAAACATAAAAAATCTATACAAATTTGATATCATTGCAATCATAACAACCCGCTGAATAAAGTTATTGTGTTATTTATACCACACGGTAAACGCAAAAATAGAGTGGTAAAATTTCAGGTTTTTTTCTATTTCTCCCCAATAAAAAGTTAATGAAAGTTAATCAATAAATGATATGTATCCCAAAAATGTGCTATTTAAAACTACCACTGGTCCCACAAAAAACAAGACCCTATACAGCTATGTCAACGCAAAAATAAAAAAATTATAGCTCTTGGAATGCGACGATGGGAAAACAAAGAATAGCTTGGTCATTAAGGTTTAAAATAGGCTGGTCATTAAAGGGTTAAAATAGAGCAGAAGTTAAAAATAACTATGATGTTAACACTAAAGAAAAGTAAGCATTTCTTATATTTATAGACTTACAGTACATAAATCCATTCAAAATTACAATGATTATGCCAATTTTATTTATATTATGTAAAACAAACAATTAATATATGTAATAAGCTTGTCTGTGCTTTCTGCCTCCTGCCACATGTGCACTGATAGTTGTTGCAGGGCGGCAGGGAGGCACCATCCATCCATTTGGCCAAAGTCAAGGGCACTCTATTTAATAGTACTTCTCACTATTCTACTTACCAGTTAAAAGACTTCTCCCCTGTTTTGGCTTGTTTACTTTTATTTGGTCTCTGATGCCTGTGATCTGCACTGACCTGACCTGCTTTGAGGCTGACTCTCTCTGACCTTGCTTCTGATTACTCCATAGCACTGCTTTCTAGTTCTGTCTGACCTTTCTTATCTGACCCTGGCTTGCCCAACTATGCGTGTGATTACCCCATGGTACTACATCTTGGATCTGTCTGACCTCTGTTACCTGTTCCTGACATATGTGACTATACCTTTGATTACTTCATAATACCACAGTCCTGATCTTCCTGACCCCCATTACTGACCCTGGCTAAACTGTGTACTACTACTTATCATCACCTCTAGATTATCAACCATAGAAGAGCAGAATGTTTTTGCATAAACTTTTTTTGTAGAACAATAAAGTATACATTAAATAAACTTAAATGTCTGCATCATCATTCAGCAAATGAAATATACAGAGACGTTTTATTTACGTGTAGCAATTTATTGACAATACTACAAAAGAAAAAGGAAATATGAATCTGTCATTGTAAGCCTCCAAATACGTAGAGGAAAAGTAATTCCAAGAATTGCAAGACGAAAGTAGAGTGTAATGTAACAGATTAACTCTGTGTAGAAAGAACATTAGACAGGACAAAAAATAAAGGATGAAAAACAAAGAGATAAGGGGAGAGCCACAATATGAAAATCTCATAGTAGGTGGATGTGTGCTAAAATTACAGCTGATGGGTAATCCAATATGTATCTCATAAGGCCCAAGTGTAGTCAAAGTTATCTATTTTATGATTTTTTTTCTTTATTAACGCAATATCATACAATACAATCGGAAAAAAACAATTGAAAAACAGCTCAGTAAACAACTAAGGGAGATCAATAAAAGGGAAAAGGAACAAAAGGAAAGAAAAGGAAAAAACCAAGTGAGATACATACAACAAATTTTAAAGATAAGGTAAGATACCGTCATGACACCACTGGTAAAGGTGAATACTGGTAATGGTCAAGGAAGACAGATCAATCACGAAGCCGCTATAAACCATATCAGAGAATGAAAGACATGGTAAACGCCATGTCAAGGGCCCAACGTGGCAAAAGTTACCAGCGACTAAAAATAAAGTCATGTGAAGTTTCTGTAAGTCCACGTTTGCCATATAGCTACAAACGATTGTTTCGGGTGAAATTTTATTGAGAGAGATTTCCTCAAATCTATACAATTGATCTACCTTCCTTAACCAATGTTCCATAGTAGAGATCTCACTGATCAGACAAAACTGAGGTATAAGCAAATGTGCAGCAATTATTAACATATTAAAGAAAGAGAATTGGGATTTCTCAGAGTTTGCAGGAAAAAAGGACACAAGGGCTCTCCCTGGAGAAATGGGGAAGGTTGCCTGACAGATGTGATTGGCTTTTTCAAAGATAGCAGTCCACCAAGTATGAATTAATTTTTCTTTTTTTATTTATTTTTTCTCCTTCTCCTCTCCTCTCCTCCCCTCTCCGCCTCTTTATAGGAGCATTTGTGCTGCGAGTTGAGATAGTTATCAAAATTAAACATCCATCAACTTTATCCCCGGTGCCTGAGTATCACCAAACACAACAACAACAACAACAACAAATAATAATAATATAAATAAAGGGGAGAAGAAAGACAGAGGAAGATCAGATGTGAGAGGTTTTTTTCCCCTTACCAACCCCGAAACACAATACTAATGTATAGGTATCTTAGCAAGAAATTACGGCAGGGAGATCTATTCAATCCCGTCCCCGCAGGATATCTCTATAGGAATCTGAATGTTGAAATTACAGCCAATTAAACCATGTTTTGTAGAATTGAGGATACCCACTTTTTAACGAAGAGGTCAGGTTTTCCATTGTCATTAGGTCATTGACCTTTGAGACCCACTGTAATAATGACGGGGATGTATTTTTCTTCCATAGGATCGGAACACATTGTCGAGCTGTGATTAGTAGGATGCAGAGCAGTGAATGTTTATAAACTTTGTTTGACACATCACAGTGATGGAAAAAGAACAGTGCTGGGTCCAGAGGTACTGTGGACCTGGTTATGTCACCTATCACTCGTCTCACCTCTTCCCAAAAAGGAACTACCCTTGAGCATGACCAAAAAATATGTAGTATATTACCCTCTGCTCCGTTACATCTCCAGCAAATCGGCAATGTATCCGGAAAAAAAGAATGGAGACGAGGAGGGACTCTGTACCACCAGGTTAACAATTTATGAGTTCTCGCTTCCAGGAAACGAGCTACAGAGGTCTGATGTGCTAATGTGAGGATACGAGTTTGTTGTGTTTCTGACAAGGACAGTCCTAAGTCCCTCTCCCATTTAACTTAATATGTAGGTGGAGGTTGATCCAGGGAGTTCTGGAGTAGGGAATAAACCGTGGATAGGGTGTGTCTCAGCAATTCTGATCCCACACAAATAGACTCAAAAAGACTTTCTTTGCCATTAAATAGGGTACTCGTGGGTAAATTAAAAAAAATATGGTGTAAATGATTGTACTAGTGCCGCCCACAGTTTTCCCTTTGTGTGTCAACACCAGTCTATTACCCCTGCTAGGTTGGCTGCTACATGATATGATTTTATATCTGAAATGGCGAGACCTCCTCTCTCTTTTGATCTACAATGCAGTGTAAGCTTCAAACGTGGAGACTTCCCAGCCCAGATAAAATAAATTTCTGTAAAGTTAATCATTTTAAAGAAGGCAGTGGTTGAAACAGATATAATATACGGGGCAAAATTTTATTTTTGAATATTGTGCATCGACCCATCCAGGTGAACGCACCCTTAGACCAACGTGAACAGTCAGATTTAATGTTAGCAAGATGAGAAGGAAAATTTAATATATATATGTCATTAGTGTTAGGGTGTAGGAAGACTGCCAAATACTTTAAAGAGGCTCTGTTGCCACATTATAAGTGCCCTATCTCCTACATAATCTGATCGGCGCTGTAATGTAGATAACAACAGTGGATTTTATTTGGAAAAAGGTCATTTTTGAGCAAGTTATGAGCAATTTTAGATTTATGTTAATTAGTTTCTTAATGCCCAATTGCGCGTTTTTTAACATTTGACAAAGTGGGCATTGTAAAGAGAAGTGTATGATGCTGACCAATCAGAGTCATACACTTCTCTCCATTCATGTCCATTTGTACTCAGCACAGCGTGATCTCACGAGTTCACGCTGTTCTGTCACATACACCCACATTAACTTTACTGAAGTGTCTTGAGAGTGAATAGACATCCCCTCCAGCCATGACGCGATGTCTATTCACAGTCCCGACATTTTGGTAACGTTTTTGTGGGACTTACTCACACAGCACAGCGTGATAAAGAAACGAATTAGCATAAATCTAAAATTGCTCATAACTTGCTCAAAAATTATAGTTTTTAAAAATAAAATCCACTGTTGTTATCTACATTACAGCGCCAATCAGATTATGTAGGAGATAGGGCACTTATAATCTGGTGACAGAGCCTATTTAAAGCCTTAATATTCCATTTAAAGCTAAATGACTGCATTAAGGTGCTTACCAAAGAAGTTGACAAATTCACATGCATTGCTTCCGATTTATTGAGATCTATCTTAAAATTTGAAAGCTGAGAGAATAAGTTAAATACCTGGAGTAAGTTCAGGAGTGAAATAGTTGGGTTGGTTATAAAGAACAAGAGGTCATCGGCATATGCAGCCACCTTATCTTTTCGTGTCCCTATTTGGATACCTGAAATATCTGGATGTGCCCATACATGTCTAAGAAAGGGTTCAAGAGTCCGAATAAAAATCAAAGGGGAGAGAGGACATCCCTGCCTAGTTCCATTATATATCGTGAAGGGATCCAAAAGGATGCCATTCACCCGGTATAAAGGGACATTATCCCCTTGAGCATGTTGTCCTTAAGACCTAAATGACGTAATGTTTCCTCCATAAATACCCAATTTACTCAAAGGCCTTTTCTGCGTCAGTAGATAGTAGCGTAAGTGTAGCATTACTAGACTTTACCCTATAGATGAGATTGATGGCCTTGTTGGTATTATCCCGAGCTTCTCGCCCTGCTAAGAAAACAACATGGTCTGGGTGAATGACATCCTGCATCAGTGGCAACAATCTGTTGGATATAATTTTTAGCATTAGTTTAATATCTACATTAAGTAGTGTGATCAGACGGTAATTAGCACAGTGAGAGGGGTCTTTCCCCGGTTTACGGATCACCATATTATATGCTCTTAAGATGTCAGTAGGATGTGTAGATGTAAGCCTTAAAGAGTAAAAGCAGTTAAGTGGATGTGGACTTAGCAGGGGTAGGAATATCTTGTAGTATAAGATGGTATACCCATCGGGCCATGGAGCTTTACCCCTTTTAGTACTTTCTACTGCATTTACCAGTTCCTGTTCAGAAATTGGGATCTCTAGAGCATTGCTTAAATCGTCTATGAGTGAAGGAAGGCCTGAGTCAGAAATATATTTCTGAATCCGAGAGCGAAACTGTGTTGCCAATATACTGGGTTTGCCTGAGTCAATAAAATAGAGTGCCGCATAATTTTTTTTAAAGGCATCTGTTATTTCTAATGGAAGGAAGGATTTTGGTCTAGTAGGAGTGGCTATTTGTGGATCATATGTGCTTGCTTGTTGACCTCGTAAAGCTCTTGCCAGGGATCTACTACATTTGTTACCATATTCGTAAAAGTGTCTCCTGCATTTTAAGAGGGTGCTTTTCGCTTTGAACATTAATAGTGATTTAAATTCTTCCCATTTCCTGAGTAATGTAACCATAGTCTCATTGTTCGATGATTGTTTATGGAAAAATTCCAATTCTTTAATTTGTGACAATAAGGAATTAGTAGCTGTAAAAGTGCTGGGGTAATAGCGAGGTTCACCTGCTAGTGTCACCCACTATTACTACCTCCCTTATAATCAGGGTCACTAGGGTAGGGTTATGCCTAGTTCCCCTACCTTTACTTTATAGTAACAAGGATCTAATTGCTTTGCTGCTACTTAACCCCTTAAGGACATGGCCAATTTTGGCCTTGAGGACAGAACAATTTTTTTATATTTCCCACTTTGCATCCCGATGCTCATAACTCTTTTATCTTTTAGACAACGTAGTTTTATGAGACTTTGTTTTTTGCGGGACAAGTTGTACTTTATGTAGGTACCATTTTTTGGTACAAATACATTATCGTTTAATTTATTTAAAAATTTTTTGGCCGAAAATGCAGAAAAAAAGCAATTCTGCTGCAGTTTTAATATTATTTTTTTTACCCCATACACCGATCATCATAAATAATGTTATACATTTATTGTACATGTTGTTACGGTCGTGGTGATACCAAATATGTCTATATTATTTCATGTTTTGGGACTTATATTTTAAACTGTTTATTTATTTTAAAAAAAATGTGTGTTTCTGTGTATTTTTTTTACTTTTTATTTATTTATTTATCATTCATTCTTTTTACATTCATTTAACTTTTTTTTTTATTCTCATAAAGGGATTTTTCATTTTAATTTAAATTGTTTAACTGTAATTTACTGCCAAATATCTATATGCTAGTACATTAGCCTGTGTTCTGATTTTACACAGGCAGTTGTTAGGGCATTCTCGTCCTGTGTCGGCAACAAGTTAAGGGAATAAGTAAATAAAGGTAATATTTATTAACATACAGTAATCACTCTCATATATAAAATACAGTAACTAATCACAGTACAGTATAAACACGGTATTACAATCCTAATCTATACCGCCACCCACTTACCTAAACATACATAGAAGTTACGTTACAAGACAATATACATAAGTTACTTGTAATTCTCACACTTCTTACTATCTCTGTCCCACTCCCTCCTAATATAACTGTCCCTGTACACTAAGGGTTAATCAGGTAAAAGGGTTAACAATGTGTACCTGTCAATCCTGTGCTGCTGGGTCTGCCCTAGCTCCGACTACATGCCCCAGTCCTGGACTGGAATACTGGAGAGGTTCCCCGATGGGGTACCGAGTGTCTCAACTGTTGCCTGAAACAGATTTGTTCGGCTCAGCCTCCTCTGCCTCCTCCTTGGCAGGATTGCCTGGTCATTATTCTGCATTCTCGGATGGCTTCAGCAAGAAAGAGGCGGAGTCTCTGCCCCCACATGGGGCGTATGACTGTCCTATCGACCTAGTTGCTGATGCATCCCTTCCCCGTGGTAGGGTATATCCTCTCTCCGTGCCAGAGACTCTGTCCATGTCCGCCTATGTTAAGGAGAACTTGGAGAGGGGCTTAATACGGAAGTCTTCCTCCCCGGCAGGGCTGGGTTCTTCTTTGTCAAGAAAAAGGATGCCTCTCTGCGTCCTTGCATCGACTACCGGGGTCCCAACCAGATCACTGTAAAAAATAGGTATCCGTTGCCATTGATTTCTGAACTGTTTGATCGCATACGTAGAGACAAGATTTTTTCAAAACCAGACCTGCGTGGGGCTTACAACCTAATCTGTATTTGCCGGGGTGGTGAATGGAAGACGGCATTTGACACCAGTGACGGACACTATGTATATCTAGTAATGCCCTTCGGTCTGTGTAATGCTCCCGCAGTCTTCCAGGAGTTCGTTGATGACATCTTCCGTGACCTCCTCTATGTTTGTGTTGTGGTCTATCTTGATGACATTTAGATTTTTTTCTCCAGATCCAATGACTCATTGGAGACATGTCTGTCACATTTTGCTGCGGTTAAGGGAGAATTGTCTGTATGCCAAGTTGGAGAAGTGCGTGCTTCAGAGAGATGCTCTACCCTTTTTTAGCTACATCATCTCGAATCAAGGTCTCAAGATGGATCCTGAAAAGGTAAAGGCCATCCAGGAATGGCCACGTCCTCAAGGCTTGAGGGCCATATAGCGCTTCCTGGGATTCGCCAATTTCTACAGACAGTTCATTCCAAACTTTCCTCACTGACCTTTCCTATCTCTAACCTCACCAAGAAAGGCATGAACGCCAAGGAGTGGACTCCAAAGGCGGAAGCAGCACTTAACCCCTTAAGGATGCAGCCTAGTTTGGGCCTTAAGGCTCAGAGCACATTTTTCAAATCTGACATATTTCACTTTATGTAGTAATAACGTCGGAATGCTTAAACATATCTAAGCGATTCTGAGATTATTTTCTCGTGAGATATTGGGCTTTATGTTAGTGGTGAAATTTGGATGATATATTCAGTGTTTATTGGTGAAAAATTGCAAAATTTAGAGAAAATATAATTTTTCAGAATTTAAATGCATCTGCTTGTAAAACAGATAGTTATACCACCCAAAATAGTTACTAGTTCATATTTCCCATATGTCTACTTTAGATTGGCATTGTTTTTTGAACATTCTTTTATTTTTCTTGGACGTTACAAGGCTTAGAACATAAACAGCAATTTCTCATATTTTTAAGAAAATTTCAAAAGCCTTTTTTTTAAGGTACCTGTTCGGTTCCGAAGTGGCTTTGAGGGGCCTATGTATTAGAAACCCACATAAAACACCCCATTTTGAAAACTAGACCCATCAAAGTATTCAAAACAGCATTTAGAACGTTTATTTAACCCTTCAGGCATTTCACAGGAATTAAAGCAAAGTGGAGGTGAAATTTGCAAATTAAATTTTTCTTGCTGAATTTCAATTGTATTATTTTTTTTTCTGTAACACAGAAGATTTTACCAGAGAAACACTACTAAATATGTATTGTCCAGATTCTGCGGTTTTCATAAATGTCCAACATGCGCTCGTGGACTAAAATACAAGCCCCAGAAGCAAAAAAGCACCTTGTGCATTTTGAGGCCTCTTTTTTTATTCGAATATATTTTAGGCAGCATGCCACGTTTAAAGAGGTGTTGAGGTGCCAAAGCAGAAGGAATCCCCCAAAAATGAACCCATTTCGGAAACTACATCCCTCAAGGAATTAATTTATGGTTGTTGTTACCATTTTGACCCCACAGTTTTTACACGGCACATATTTGAATTGGGCTGTGAAATTTAAAAAATGAAATTGTTTCCAATAAAATGGCATTTTTCATCAAAAATTTTTATTTTCATAGGGAACAAAATACCCCATTTTGTTGCCAAATTTGTCCTGAGTGCAACAATACCCCATTTGCGGTGATAAACTGCCGTTTGGGCCCATGGGAGGGCTCAGAAGGAAAGGAGCGCTATTTGTTCTTTGGAGTCCAGATTTTGCTGGATTGGTTTTCTGGTGCCATGTCGCATTTGCAGAGCCCCAGAGGTATCAAAGCAATGGAAACCCACCAGAAGTGACCCAATTTTGGAAACTACACCCCTCAAGGAATTCATTTATGGGTGTTGTGACCATTTTGACCCCATATTTTTTCACAGAACTTATTTGAATTGGGATGGGAGGCTAGAAGGCTAATGGATGATTAGAAAACACTTGTGCAATTATATTAGCACCGCTGTAAACAGTTTTGCTGTTTAGAGGAGCTATAAAACTGACCTTCGTTTGAGCTAGTTGAGAATCTGGAGCATTACATTTGTGGGTTCGATTAAACTCTCCAAATGGCTAGAAAAAGAGAGCTTTCATGTGAAACTTGACAGTCTATTCTTGTTCTTAGAAATTAAGGCTATTCCATGCGAGAAATTGCCAAGAAACTGAAGATTTCCTACAACGGTGTGTACTACTCCCTTCAGAGGACAGCACACACAGGCTCTAACCAGAATAGAAAGATAAGTGGGAGGCCCCGCTGCACAAATGAGACAAGTACATTAGAGTCTCTAATTTGAGAAATAGAAGCCACGCAGGTCCTCAACTGGCAGCTTCATTAAATAGTACCTGCAAAACGCCAGTGTCAACGTCTACAGTGAAGAGGCGACTCCGGGCTGCTGGCCTTCAGGGCAGAGTGGCAAATAAAAATCCATATCTGAGACTGGCTAATAAAAGGAAAAGATTAATATGGGCAAAAGCACACAGACATTGGACAGAGGAAGATTGGAAAAAAGTGTTATGGACAGACGAATCGAAGTTTGTGGTGTTTGGATCACACAGAAGAACATTTGTGAGATGCAGAACAACTGAAAAGATGCTGGAAGAGTGCCTGACACCATCTGTCAAGCATGGTGGAGGTAATGTTATGGTCTGGGGTTTCTTTGGTGCTGGTAAAGTGGGAGATTTGTACAAGGTAAAAGGGATTTTGAATAAGGAAGGCTATCACTCCATTTTGCAACGCAATTCCATACCCTGTGGACAGCGCATGATTGGAGCCAATTTCATCCTACAACAGGACAATGACCCAAAGCACACCTCCAAATTATGCAAGAACTATTTAGGGAAGAAGCAGGCAGCTGGTATTCTATCTGTAAAGGGAGTGGCCAGCGCAGTCACCAGATCTCAACCCCATAGAGCTGTTGTGGGAGCAGCTTGACCGTATGGTACGCAAGAAGTGCCCATCAAGCCAATCCAACTTGTGGGAGGGCCTTCTGGAAGCATGGGGTGAAATTTCTGCCGATTTACCTCAGCAAATTAACAGCTAGAATGTCAAAGGTGTGCAATGCTGTAATTGCTCCAAATGGAGCATTCTTTGACGAAAGCAAAGTTTGAAGGAGAAAATTATTATTTCAAATAAAAATCATTATTTCTAACCTTGTCAATGTCTTGACTATATGTTCTAGTAATTTTGCAACTCATTTGATAAATATAAGTGTGAGTTTTCATGGAAAACACAAAATTGTCTGGGTGACCCCAAACTTTTGAACGGTAGTGTATATCCTATATTTGTAGGTATACCCTGATGCACTCTCACACAGCTTATACATCTTCACACCATACCTTTAGCTCTTACTCGGCAGGTATTGGCGGAATTGAAGCCTCCCTTTAAAATGTACCAAGGACACATCAATAGAAATACAATTCTCAGAGGTGAATGCTTCGGAAAACCGGGCACTGAAACGGTCTAATAGGGGTCTCTGTTTATACAAACGGTCAAAACTGGGGTCATCTCAGGGTGGGCACGGCTAATTATCAGTATAATGTAAGAAGCGAAGTATTGCCTCATTTTTATTTTTTTTTAGGTTCCAGTTCAGTTCGGAAGTTGCTTTGAGGGACCAATATATTAGAAACCCCTATCAAACACCCCATTTTAGAAACTAGACCCCTCAAGTTATTTTACAACAGCATTTAGAAAGTATATGAATCCTTTAGGTGTTTCACGGGAATTTAGAGCAAAGTAGAGGTGAAATTTACATATTTACAGTATTTTTTTTGTCAGAAAATTCTTTTTATACCATTTTTTTTTATAACGCAGAAGGTTTTACCAGAGAAACGCAACTGAATATTTATTGCCCAGATTCTGCAGTTTTGAGAAATATGCCACTTGTGGTCCTAGTTCGCTAATGGACTGAAGCACCGGCCTCCGAAGCAAAGTAGCACCTAGTGGATTTTGAGGCTTCCTTTTTATTAGGCACCATGTCCGGTTTGAAGAGGTCTTGTGGTGCCAAAACAGTGGAAATTCCCCAAAAGTGACACGGTTTTGGAAACTAGACCCCTTGAGGAATTAATTGTAGTTTTCATGGCGTGCATGCAAATTTTTGATCAGTTATTATTCTAGTTTTAAGTGGCGTGGTGACTAAAAAACAGCAATTCTACTATTGTTTTTCCATTCTACTTTTTTTACAACGTTCACCGTGCGCTATAAATGACATATTAACTTTATTTTCCGGGGCGATACGATTACGGCGATACCATGTGTTTATAGGTTTTTTTTATGTCTTATGGCGTTTGCACAATAAAATACTTTTTGTAAAAAATCATTCACTTTTTGTGTTACCTTATTCTAAGAGCCATAACTTTTTTATTTTTCCATCAATAAAGCCGTGTGAGGACTTATTTTTTGCGTAACGAACTGTAGTTTCAATTATTGCAATTTTTAGGTACATGCGACTTTTTGATCTCTTTTTATTAAATTTTTTGGGAGGTGAAGTGACCAAACAATTGTGATTCTGGTACGGTTTATTATTATTTTCTTTTATGGCGTTCACTGCGCGGGATAAATCACAAAATTATTTTGAAGATCAGGTCGTTACGGACGCGGCGATACCAATTATGTATAGTTATGTATTAGAGCTGTCAGCTACTCTGTGACAGCAAGCATAGTGGGTCCTGACTTTGTTAGGACCCACTAGGCTTCCGTCGATAGCATAGCCGGACGCCATTGTTAGGTGTCCGGTTGCCATAGTCACCATCGCCGGCCGCTATCGTGTAGCAGGCCGGCGATGGTAGCTCAACCCCTAAAAAGCTGCGTTCTCTGTTGAACACGGCTTTTAAGGGGTTAATCAGCGTGGACACGGCGATCGGTCCCCGCTATAGGAGCTGCAGCAACTGCTGTACGAGACAGCAGCTGTCACAGCTCCGGCATGTGTCGGGAAGACGGCCGAAATGGCATAATATTCCATTATTACGTTGATGAGCGTTAAGGGGTTAATAGCCTGAAGAGTGCCTTCACGTCAGCCGCTATTCTCCATCATCCAGAATTTTCTCGACAGTACTCCTTGGTGGTGGACGCCTCGTCTGTCGGTGCTGGTGCACTCCTGTTCCAGAGCGATACCAAGGGCAAGTCAATGGTATGCGGCTATTACTCCAAGCTCTTCTCTTCCGCAGAACGCAACTACTGGATTGGGGATCGGGAGTTACTGGCCATCAAATTGGCTCTAAAGGAGTGGAGACATCTATTAGAGGGTGAAGTTCATCCCAACTTGATATTTACGGAACACAATAACCTCACTTACCTCCAGACGGCCCAACGACTGAATCCCCATCAGGCCAGGTGGTCGCTGTTCTTTACCAGGTTCCAGTTTGAGCTTCACTACCGTCCAGCCGACAAGAATGTGAGGGCCGATTTCCTGTCCAGGTCGTTCGAGACAGAGGACACTACAGTATGGAGTCTCCACAGAATATCTTTAATCCGTCCTGCATCATCCCTGTCAACCCTCAGCAAGTTAGAGACATTCCTACGGGGAGGACTTTTGTGCGTCTGGCAGACAAAAGAAGAATCCTACACTGATGACACAGTTACAATCTGGCAGGGCACGTGGGTGTCCGTATGACCCGAGACTTGATCGCTCGTCAGTTCTGGTGACCCATGCTACCCAAAGACCTCACAAACTTTGTCTCCTCCTGCACAGTGTGCGCAGAAAATAAAGTTGCCCACTCCAAACTGGCGGGCCTGTTCCAGCCGCTGCCTGTGCCCGATGCCCCCTGGCAGCATATTGCTATGGACTTTGTCACGGACCTGCCTCTCTCTTCTGGCATCAGTGCGGTCTGGGTGGTGGTGGACCGATTCTTCAAGATGGCTCATTTCATTCTACTGACTGTCTGCCATCCGCTTCTCGACCTGCCAATCTCTTTGTCCAACACATCTTCCGTCTGTTTGGCTTGCCTATGCATATTGTGTCGGATCGGGGGGTTCAGTTCACCACAAAGTTCTGGAGAACCCTCTGCATACTCCTCGATATGAAGTTGAACTTTTACTCTGTCTACCATCCCCAGTTCAATGGTCAAGTCGAGAGAATAAATCAGATTATGGAAAACTATCTACGACACTTTATCTCCAGGCAGCATGATAACTGGGTGCAGCTGCTTCCATCGGCAGAGTTCTCCTACAACAACCACACTAGTGAGTCCACCGCTAAGAGTCCATTCTTCATTGTCTATGGCCAACACCCTCGAATACCTATCCCTGTTTCCACTATGTCCCAGGTGCCTGCAGCTGATTCTGTATTCTTGGACTTTCTACAAATCTGGAAGCAGACCCGATCTTCTGTTCTGCTGGCGGTCGATCACCTGAAAAGAAAGGCAGACACAAGTAGACGAGATATAATTAAACAAAATAAGTCTCACAGGACACAACATTATAGGGTGGGATATAAAATCTCAATCACCTACAATTTTTCGGAGATACGGACTCCAAACAATAATATATAAACTCGAGAAAAAAAGAGTCCAAAGTATCCAAATGTTTAAAGAAGTACAAAATCTTTATTGAACAACACATAGGAATCTAAAATACAATATTTAACTGGATCATCAAATGGAAGTACATTTTAATAAAAATTGGATACAGGTAATGCATGACATAGATAGAAATTTAATACAAGTAGTGTATAGTATAGAAAGATCACTCTTAGAAACATATTCATATGAGTGAATATAAGTCAGTACAGAAAGACAAAGAAAAAGTGAGAGTGAGATGTAAATAATCACAGTTCCTGTATAATAAATATGAAGAGAGTCCTAGTTTTCACTACAACCTGACAAAGTCATAGTCAGATGCTTACCCATATTCAGTGGTGTAGTGGTATGACCCAGTGGATAAAGTGATGCCCCAACGCGCGTTTCGCGTATCGCTTCTTCTTTTTATTAAAATGTACTTCCATTTGATGATCCAGTTAAATATTGTATTTTAGATTCCTATGTGTTGTTCAATAAAGATTTTGTACTTCTTTAAACATTTGGATACTTTGGACAAGTAGACTAGAGCCTCCCCAGTTTCCTACAGGTACTAAGGTCTGGCTGTCCTATAGGAATATCCACCTGAGGGTGCCATCATACAAGTTTGCTCCCAGGTTCCTTGGACCCTTCGAGATTTTGCAACAAATCAACCCTGTCTCCTACAAGCTTCGGCTGCCTCCTACCCTCAAGATCCCCAACTCCTTCCATGTCTCCCTCCTGAAACGTGTGGTCCTGAACTGCTACTCTTAGAATCTTAGCCCTGCAGATGCACACAGCAGTTCTTCAGAGATATTTGAGGTTAAGGAGATCCTGGACATCAAAAAAGAAGAACCTTTTATTTAGTAGATTGGAAGCGGTTTGGTCCAGAAGAGAGGTTCTGGGAGCCAGAAGAGAATCTCAATGCTCCTACCCTCATTAAGAAGTTTCTCTCTCATTCTGGTCCCAAGAAGAGTGGGGATACTGTAACATCTGTGGTCGCTGACCATAAACTCCTTCCATCTGGTTGACGCCCTTCTCTCCAGAGATGTCTGCTCATGTGGCCATCCTGTTCCACAGTGACCACCAGGGTGCGCTCGCAAGCTCAATCCAGCCTTGGAGCCAGAGCGCACACAGGTGTGAGATTGAACCGATTGCTCCCAGAGCACCATGGACTATAAGAAGGGCTCTGCCCCTTCCTGCCTTGTTTTAGCCTTGTTGTCGTTATCCTAGTATGTCTATGCAAATGGTCTCCAGAGTGTTTTCCAGTTCCCAGTGTTCCCCATTCCTGCTACCTGTAACATGTATCCAGTGCTATCCTGGTCAAGTGTTGAGCTGAAGTCGTGCTGTGCTGTGTTCCACGCTTGTCCTGCTACACCACGCCTGGCGCCTGTCTTGCAACTGTCTGAGCTACCACAGGTACACTATACGAACTATAGACTGTGACCTGTGTCCTGTTGGCCTGCTGCCATACGGTCAAGGCGGTACAGCCCAGTGGGTCTACATACCCAATGTGACAACCTCCACTGCCACTTGAAGGGTATCTGGGATTTAAGGTTAATTACTATGGTAACTAGAGCACGATCTGAGAATGTTATAACATCAATGGTGGAGCATTGTAGGGTTGGCAGATTCTGATGTTTAATAAAAATAGATCAAGTCTGGAGTATATGTCATGTACCTTAGAATAGAATAAAAAATATCGTTCACCTGCATGGAGTAAGCGCCAGGTATCTACCAAGAGATGGTCGTGGTACAGGCATTTAATGCGGCAAAGTTGAGAGAGTGAGATTGCCGACAAGCCGGGAGATACATCTAGATGTGGTTCAAGTGCTACATTGAAATTCCCTCCCATGATTATAACACCCTCTCCAAAATCCTCCAGCACCTCCAAACATGAGGCTAAGACCCTACCGTGTCCTGTATTAGGTAAATAAATTGTAGCAAAGTGTAGATCTGTGTAGCAATAGAGCCTTTTGAAAGAAGCATCCGACCATCTCCATCATTGCATGAGTCCATAAAATCCCATGGGAGTGAATTTTAAATAAGTACACTTTTTCCTAGGGTCCGGGTGTAGCTATGATATGCTTTTGCATACCATAGGCTTATAAATTTTAAAGGTTTTCGTTCACACAGGTGAGTTTCTTGTAGAAAAGCCACATGTCATTTTTTACCCTTCAATAGATTCATTAAGATCGAGCATTTATCAGGGCTATGGAGGCCTTTAACATTAAGTGATCCTAGCCTCAAATCAGTCTGCCCAGTTCAATTCATTATAACCACTGGTTAAAGAGTTGGAAGCAGACTCAGAACGGAGGCAAAAAAAAGAAGAGCAGTAAGGGAGAAAGAGAAAAAAAAAAGGGGGTGGGGGAAGGGAAAAAACTAAAAAAATAGTTAGGGAGACGTAGAATGGCACGAGACAGAGCCCCACGACATCTAACTGGCTCATATAAATATTTACCAGGGGGGGATTACGGTGGCAGAGAAAAGGGGGGATGGGTAGCGGGGCGGGTGAGTTATTAGAATTAAAGGGAGAAGAAAGATGAGATATATTATTAGCACAATCCCCCCTCCAAACTCTATACTATAAAGTATATTGGGTAGGTACTAATTAAACCTTCATCCTCCTAACTCCACTATGTGGGGAAAAAATTGAACAAGTTAGAGGTACTTGTAAGGAAATTTAATTTTACTTACCCAATCTCCCACTCAACAACAACAAAAAAAATACATACCCCCCTGTATAACTGTTACCCCAATACAAACATGCTAGTCAATCCTGGCAATATGAGAAAGATCCATTTATCACCCCCGCCCTCTATTTACATTATAATAGACAAATAGGGTTCTACACCAAATTTAAGTTGGGTGGTCTAATACCCTAGGCTAAAGTCCCGTCACTGGTTGATTTGGGGGTAATCGACAATTTCCTCTGAGCTGTGTTTGATATGGCAGAGGTGCACGATCCAAGGTGAGCCAATTAGAAACTGGTATAGGGTCTATTTGAAAAAGGAAAATAAATCGTCAAGGTCCATTCAATGTTTCAGGATAAAGGTATTAATGTATTTTTTAATGATAACATGAAAGGGGTGGCCCCATCGCTATGTAGCCCCGATAGCCTTTAATTTGTCCAGCAGGGGGTGTAACAGGCGACGCATGTAGAGTGTTTTATTGGAGAGATCTGGATAAAGTTTGACCGTTCCCCCCTCTACTGATATCAAGCCGTGGGTCCATGCCCCTTTAATAATAAGATCTTTATCCGAGGAGTAGAATAGTCGGCACAGAACATCACGTGGATTGTTTGGGTCCAGGGGTCCCTTGCAAGAAACTCTGTGGACACTATCCACTTCAAATACTGCATCTGAAGGGTTCCTGGTTACCGTATAAAAAATGGCATTAACTCTGTGTAATAGGTCATCATCGACACCTAGGTCAGGTAACCCCTTCAACCGTATGTTGTTTCTCTGCTCTCTGTTCTCTTTGTCTGATTGACACATCCCTCCCAAGGGCCTCTACCCTATTGTCTATTGTGGTGATGGATTGTACTGATGTGCTCACTCTGGTGTCTAATTGATCAATTTGAGTACAAACCCCCAATAGGGCTTGTTGTTGTCAAAATTCAAGGTGGGTCACCAAGGTATCTAAGTCCTGTCTTGTAGAAAGAGCCTGAATAAATCTTACAATATATGTAGATTTATGTATCCTTCATGTTCTCTCCTAAATGAAGTCGCTGGGCCAAGAGTGAGGTTCCAGCTGAAGGTGACATAAACTCGATGGTGGATAATGTAGATAATGTGGAATCTGTAGATATTCCCACACCTCTTCCCATCTTAGGGGGGGGTCTCTAACTCCAGCATTAGCATTGGCATTAATCCTGGTCCCCTTCTCTCCATCCATAAGCTCGGCACCTGCCACATCCTTATGATTACATTTATTTTTGTGCTGGTCCTTATCATTGTCCATAGAGCAATTTTTTTGGTAATTTTCATTTTCTTTAACAGACTTGTAGATGCCACTTCTAGTTGAGTACCTACTGCCATCTAAACCATCTCCAGCCCCAACCTCTCCACCGCCAACGACCGCACCAACCCTAATAGTAGCACCCTCAGCTGCCTCCATCCCCTCCCCACTCTCAGCATGTGGAGCTTTGCCTGGCCGTGCCCCATAGGTTTTACTTAGTTCGCAGGATCCCCAAGGTCCAACAGACCGAGCTAATCGCCGCTCAGGGAGGGTAGAATTGTCAATGAGGTTGTCAAAAATCTACCTTTCACCAGAATTAATGAACTCCCAATGTCTTATGTCTGTCATATGGCTGTTAAATAAAACCCCAAGCAAAAAAAAAAAAAAAAAAAAAAATGGGTTTGGCAGTGGGCCAAGCGGGTATATTGTGTAATATGGTGCAATGGTAGGCTTATGACGTGTTGCAATTTTGTATTATACGGTAAACCTATACCATATGTGTGGAGACTTCCAGTGTATGATTATATGAGTCATATAGTACTCGTATAGCAGGTCTCTAGCAGGCCTGTAGGTCTGTAGGCAGGATATTAGGATAACAGCACACTGTTCGTACAGGCAGAGGCAGAGGGCAACCACGGGGTTGCTCAAAAGATGACCAAGTATTATGGGTCAAAAGGAGCCAAAGAAGAGTACAGGTGAAGCAGTACAAGCAAACAAGGACAGGCAGGACTGATAGACATTGATAGATCTTGCTTTTGCTAGGTTCACTAATACAAAGACTTGACTGGTTACAACAATTGGTGTCACTTCATCAACCGAAACCTCGGCTCTGCTCAGTTCAACGCAGGGAGATCAGTAGGGGGAGGCATCATTGGGGGACGATCGGCATCGTGCAGCTCCTAGAGCGTGTAGTCACTCAGGTCCTCATAGCAAAGCCACGCCTCCAAAGTTATCTATTTTATCATGTATTGGGGCAGGGAGAAATTCTGAGCTTCTCACTTTAATCTTAGTGTACATTTCTAAGAGGGTTATAGAAGAGTCGTGTTTCCACAGTCTGGCTACTTAGACAGCGGAGAGCCATCGGTTTGTTCAGAAGTCTTGTGGATCATGTCCCTAGTGGGGCAGAGGAAATATTAAGCAAATAATGCATTAAGTTAAGTATATGTTGGTCCTCAGACTAAGGAATCCGACCTCATATTAAAGTTAGATTAAGGAACAATCCCAAAATACATGGAACATGGTTCCCATTAACCCCCCCCCCCCCCCCCCGCATATCCAACAAACCAGAGTTATATTTGGTTTGTAGAGAAATACCGATTGTAATACCGGTGTATATGTAATTTATATTGTTTTTTCTTTTAAACAAAACATAAAGAGTTTTTGGCAGCCTTTATCTAAGTTAGTCTCCACATTTTATTATTTAGGGCCCTATGCTGATCATATATGTGTGTTTATTTCATTTAATCTGGGTAGGGTTTAATCAAGATGCTATATATGGCTGATATAAGGCCCTTTGTAGACAGACAAGGTCTAGATAGACATTCAAAAGCTGCAGGTATAGAAACTTGAGGTCCCTGAAAAAGAGTATGAGCAAAGTATTTTATCTGAAGGCAGTGGAATACGCTTTGAGAAGGCAGGTGGAGCTTGGCTTGTAATTCTACAAATGTTAGTAAATTTCTGGATTTGATCAACAATGTCTGTGAAAAAGAACAACCCATTCACTATCTGGTAAAAGAGGGTGTTAAAGAAAGGAGGACATTGTGGAGCATGGAGAAAAAAAGGACACCTCCTGGCACAAGTTCTCCAAATATCCCTCGTGAAGGCCATAGGCCCTAACAGCACATGTGCAGGTGGAGAGTATGGACTGGTCCATAAGACAGAATTAGGATGTTTAGGTGCAAGCCAAATTATTTAAATTTGAGTCCACTTCACATATACTTGGAGGCCGGAGCATGCAAGGATTCTCCTTAAGTCTGTTGCTCAAAAGTAGAAAATAATATTTGGGACCACCAGCCCTCCAGTACTACTACCAGTAAGGATAACTGTTTTTGCAATCCTATAGCATTTGTTGGCCCATATGCAGGGGTGCATTCCAGGAAAAAAGTGCCAAGACTCTAGGTTCTGAGGCAGCCTAACAGACCTATCAGTGTAGGCAAAGCAGGAAGCATAGGCAGGGCTAGCAATGGAGACAGAGCTATCCATTTAGTGTCATATTTGTGGATGTGCTGATGAAAAGAGGTTTGTGTAAATAGGACTGTGGTAACGTATTGCATGATTTCAACGCTGTGTGTTTGGGCCAGTCAAGATTAGTATCAAAGGGGCATATACTTGAGGCCAATTTTACTCATTTTCAAAGGGGTATATACTTGAGGCCAATCTTGCACGTTATCAAAGGGTCATATACTTGAGGTCACTTCTGCTCGTTAACAAAAGGCCATACACTTGAGACCACTGCAGCTCGTTATCAAATGGCATCTACTTGATTGCTGCATTTGCCTGAACAGATCAGAACCATTAATTAAAACTGCACCCGGACTAGTAAATATAGTCAAGGCAAGTACAATACACAGTGGTGAATAGTTTTTGACCTCGTACTGAGGTCTTCGTCAGGCATATAAATATCTCCTAAACTAAAATCCTGATAAATACCCTAGCTTGATTGTTAACGCCAAGGTCAAATGTTAGGGTGGTAGTTCATTGTGGGAGTGTTTAAAATTTGGGTTGTGTAATATTGTTTTATTTTGTTCTTATTTGTGCATTAAAATCATATATTCATGTCGTTCCCATTAATAATAGTATCCATTTGTGCATGGCTTGTATTCTCGATCTGTATATGTTAGGGAAACACTGTGTTTGTGGTTAGTTTTTGCTTTGCACTTTCACTTGTTTATATTTTATTTTCCCACATCTATGTCATCATTTGTTAGCAACGCGGGGCTAATCGCTGATTGGCTGTTTCTCCCTTCTCATTTCTGATTGCCTGCTGTTTCCTTGTATGTGGCTGTTACCCGTATACCAAAAACAAAAAAATGTTAGCGCTACGGTGGCCCGGGTGGATCAAGGGGCGGATTATCGTTGTTTATGAAGTGTTCAATCCTCCTTTTTTTACTTTTTCTCCTTACACTGGATCTGATACAGATGTCCAGGATTACTAATTCAATGTCTGATTTTTCTTTCTTGATGTTTTTTTGGGGGACGTTTTGTATTCGAGGAAATTTTGCCCAGAAATCTATTTGATTACAGCAGAAGGGATACAGTCAGGATTGGATAAATAGACTTTCACTGGTAAGTAGTTTTTTATCTCATAAACAGTATTTGTTTTAAGTAGGATTTGTTTAGAGGGTTTCCAGGTTCTCATTTAAACCGTTCGGGCTTTGGGTCTCGAGGTTGAAAATCCAGTAGGATTCACATTTATTTAAAACTGCGGACCTATTTTACATATTTGGATCAATATGTTCAATCGGTGAGATTTTCAGGTTTGTGAAATTAGATTGGTGGTGTTGTAGCAGATGCCTTGATAGGCTATGTTTGAGGAAATTAATTTTGGTGTTGCACCATAAGGGTTGTGTTGTTCTCCCTATATACTGAATTCCACACACATTCAATCATGTACACAACGAAGTTAGAGCTGCAATTCATGAAAGACTTGATCATGAAAATTTCCTTGGTCATATTGGACATCACACATTTTTTCCTGGCATTGATATTTAGACAGCAAACGCAGTTCTTTTTGCTGCATTTATAGATACCCACTAATTGGGGAAAAAGACTAGGATTGTGATAGTAGGCTTTTTCATTAGTCTGCTGGGTGCTAATAAATTTTTAATTGTTCTGCCTTGTCGAAAGGGTATGCCAAATTTTTCTGGCATTATTTTGTGTAGGATCGGGTCACTCAAAAGAATTCCCGAATGTTTGTTGAGTGAACTCCAAATGGTATTATTGTCAGACTTATATGCTGTGAGAAAATTGCTCAAGTAGTTATTCCGCTTTTCAGTAATTGAGTGCTCAGGTATATCTTTTATTTTTTCCTTTTAGACATAATTTTTGTTAAGTGGTTACACTTTATTGGTTGCCATTTTTAATGAAGTTTATTGTGTAGCCTTTTTCCTTGAATCTGGTAAATATAGGATTTGGTGGTCAACATAGGATTTGGTGGACAAGCAATTTTTTCTGATCCTTCTAGACTGACTATGAGGAATGTTTGTGGTCCATTTTTTGTAGTGTGCACTATTGAAATTTAAAAAGCTATTTGTGTCCACATCTATAAAATCGGTTTTGGCTGTGAATTCATGGTTAAAATGGCCTATCTCCAGATCTAACAAAACAATGCTAGATTTGCATATGGTTGGTGTGAATTAGATGCCACATGTGTTTTATTGAGGGCGTCAACAAATCTAGCAGCCTTCTCAATCGGTCCCGACCATATGGAAAACGGATCGTCAATATATCTGCGATAGTAAATTATGGTCTCTCAGTATGTATGGTTACTTTCTATATGCTGGCAGAGCTGAGTACTACTCAGGTTCCCATAGCTGTACCCTTTACTTGTTGGTAAATTTTTGTTTCATATTTAAAAACATTGTGGGTTTAGAATAACATTGAGTCCTTCTAGCAGAAAATGACTTTGTTCTTAAGGGTACACCCCACCGTACTCAAGGAAATATTTTGTGGCTATGAGACCTACATTGTGGTCTATATTAGATTATAGGGAACTGACATCTAGTGACATCAGGGTATAATTTTCTTGCCAATTTTGTTTTTTGAGGTCCCTGATGAGACTTGTGGAGTCCTTTAAATATGACTGCAGTTTTTTTAAACTCACTAACCAGTCAATTATATAATAAAATAGGCTTATATTTACAGAATCTGGTGATAAAACTGCCGTCATATTTAACCCCTTAACGACATCTAACGTAATAGTATGCCGTTGTCGTTGAGGACTTAACGCAACACAACGTACTGATACGCTGTGTTGCTGATGCGGGCTCAGAATCTAAGCCCGCACCATCAACAACGGGTGTCAGGTGAAGATTACAGCTGACACCATGCTGCATGGCCAGGACTGGACCTAGCCTCCGATCCGGCCGATTAACCCCTTAGATGCTGTGCTCAAAAGCGAGCGCTGAATCTATGGTGTTTCCTAGCAGATCAGAACCCCGCAATACAAATCGCGGGGTACTGATGGCTGTTCTGACAGACTGTAGGCCTAACAATGGCCTCCTGTCTGCTAAGTACAAAAAGAAAGATGGCGCAGTCTCAGAAGCTTAAAAAATATATATACATTTGGTATTGCCGTAATCCTATTCACCCGCATAATGAAGTACAATTGTCATTTATAGCCCATGGTGAACGCCTTAAAATAAAAGAATAAAAAACATTGTCAGAATTGTTGATTTTTGGTCACCTTGCTTGCCAAAAGATTTAATAAAATGTGATAAAAAAATCGCATGTATCCCAAAATGGTACCAATGGAAACTACAGATTGTCCCGCAACAAATAAGCCCTCACACAGCTCCATTGGAAAAAAATAAAAAAGTTCTGGCTCTCAGAATATAGCGACACAAAAGGTGAAGTGTTCCAAAAACGGATAAGATAGGGCTCCATTTATAAGGGCGACACTGCGGATTATTATTTATTTACCCCATTATTATACCCTCTTATTATACCCTGATGTACCCCTCACAGTTTACATATGGCCCCACATATCAGCAATACCCCAAAAAAAACACCTGTGGGGTCAAAATACTCTCTACACCCCTAAAGATGCCTTAAGGGGTGTAGTTCCAAAAATAGGGGTCAGTATTTGGGGGTTTGTTCTACTATTTGACCTCAGAGCACTGCAATTGTGTGCCAATGGTGTGAAAATAACCAAAATAGATCTCAAATGTGCATGCTGCTCTCCACTTCTAAGCCCTGTTATATATCCAGGCATATGATAAATGCCTTGAGGGGTGTCGTTTCTAAAATGGGGTCACTTCTTGGGGCTACCACTGTGCTCTGATACCTTAGGGTTTTGCAAATGCAACATGGCGCCCAAAAACCAAGACAGCAAAATCTGCATGCCTAAGGCTGGGTTCACACGACCTATTTTCAGACGTAAACGAGGCGTTTTATGCCTCGATTTACGTCTGAAAATATGGCTCCAATACGTCGGCAAACATCTGCCCATTCATTTGAATGGGTTTGCCGACGTACTGTGCCGACGACCTGTCATTTACGCGTCACTGTCAAACGACGATGCGTAAAAAAGACGGCTCGTCAAAAGAAGTGCAGGACACTTTTTGAGACGTAATTTGAGCCGTTTTTCATTGATTCCAATGAAGAACAGCTTCAAATTACGTCCGTAATTGACGCCTCGCAAAATGCGAGTACATGCAATTACGTCTGAAATTACGGAGCTGTTTTCTCCTAAAAATAGCTCCGTAATTTCAGACATAAATGCAGTTATCGTGTGTACATACCCTAATAGTGCTCCTGCCTGTCTGATCCCTGCCGTGTGTCCAAACAGCAGTTCATGACCCCATATGGGGTATTGCCGTAATCGGGAGAAATTGTTTTTCAAATGTTGGGGTGCTTTATCTCATTTATACCTTGTAAAAATTTTACATATCCACCTTTTATCAGAAAAAAAAGTAATTTTTTATTTCACAGCATAATTCCAATAAATTCCGAAAAAAACCTGTGGGGCAAAATGCTTACTATACCCCTCAATAAATTCCTTCTGGGGTGTAGTTTCCCAAATGGCATCACTTTTGGGTGGTTTCCACTGATTTGGTCCCTCAGGGGCTTTGCAAATGCGACATGGCACCCGAAAACCATTCCAGCAAAAGATGCTTCTTACATTCTGAGCCCTGCCATGTGTCCAAACAGCAGTTTATTACCACATATGGGGTATTGCCGTAATCAGGAGAAATTGATTTTCAAATGTTGGAGTGATTTTTGTCCCTGTAAATATTGAAGATTTCTACATTTTATTGGAAAATTATTTCGATTTTAATTTTTACATCCTAATTCCACTAAATTCAGCAAACAAACCTGCTGGGTTAAAATGCTCACTATACCCCTTAATAAATTCCTTCAGGAGTTTAGATTGCCAAATGGTGTCTTTTTTTTTTTTTGGGGGGGGGGGGGGTTCCACTGTTTTGATACCACAAGGCCCTTTCAAACCTGACATGGTGCCTAAAATGTATTCTAATAAAATGGAGGCCCCAAAATCCACAAGGTGCTCCTTTGCTTCTGAGGCCAGTGTGTCAGTCCAGCAGCGCACTAGGGCCATTTCTAAATACTGCAGAATCTGGGCAATAAATATGGAGTTGCCTTTTTCTGGTAAAACCTTCTGTGTCACAGAAAAAAAATGAATTAAAACGGATTTGTCACCATTGAAATCAATGGTGATGGAAACGGAAAACTTTGGTTTCAGTTTGTGTCAGTCAGGGCTCCGTTCCGACGGAAAGCTCCGACAGAACATTGGAACGGAGCCCTGATGCAGATGTGAACATAGCCTAATATATTAGTAGTATATAAAACAAATTATAGTAATCCCTTTATGGGATTTTAAAAAAACGAAACAAAAAACATGAATTAATAAAAAAAAAATGCAAAAATAGATAAAGATTTTTTTTATTATTTGACACAACCCCCAAATACAAAGTTTAATATATAAATACAATATCAGATTCAACCTTAATACATAGATATTGCAGTAGAACCAACCTCAGTACATAAATACAGCACTAGAACCAATCTCAGAACCTAAATACAGCACAAGATCCAAGCTTAACCCCTTCCCGCTCCTGGACGTACTATTAGGTCATGGTAGCTGTATCGTTTGCGCTCCATGACCTAATAGTACGTCTCGGGAGTAACGGCCGTCCTCCCGACACATACAGGAGCTGTGACAGCTGCTGTCTCGTACAGCAGCTGTCATAGCTCCTACAGCGGGGACCGATCACTGTGTTCCCGCTGATTAACCCCTTAAAAGCCACGTTCAATAGAGATCGCGGCTTATTAGGGGTTAAGCTGCCATCGCCGGCCTGCTACACGATAGCGGCCGGTGATGGTGACTATGGCAACCGGACACCAAACAATGGCGTCCGGCTATGCCATCGACGGAAGACAATTGTTTGGTCAATTCAACTCCCAAGAAATGGAATAAAAAGAGATCAAAAAGTTGCATGTACCTAAAAATGTTACTGATCGAAACTACAGTTCGTTACGCAAAAAATAAGTCCTCGCACGGCTTTATTGATGGAAAAATAAAAAAGTTCTGGCTCTTAGAATAAGGTAAAACAAAAAGTGAATGATTTTTTACAAAACGTATTTTATTGTGCAAACGCCATAAGACATAAAAAAAAACTATAAAGATATGGTATCGCCATAATCGTATCGCCCTGTAGAATAAAGTGAATATGTCATTTATAGCGCACGGTGAACGCTGTAAAAAAAAATAGAATAAAAAAACAATAGTAGAATTGCTGTTTTTTAGTCACCACGCCACCTAAAAATAGAATAAAACTGATCAAAAAGCCACAGGCACCCCAAGAAAATTACAATGAATTCCGCAAGGGGTCTAGTTTCTAAAATGGGGTCACTTTTGGGGGATTTCCACTGTTTTGGCACCACAAGACCTCTTCAAACCGGACATGGTGCCTAATAAAAAAGAGGCCTCAAAATCCACAAGGTGCTCCTTTGCTTCGGAGGCCGGTGCTTCAGTCCATTACCGCACTAGGGCCACATGTGGGATATTTCTCAAAACTGCAGAATCTGGGCAATACGTATTAAGTTGCGTTTCTCTGATAAAACCTTTTGTGTTATAAAAAAAATGGTATAAAGAGGATTTTCTGACAAAAAAAAATATGTAAATTTCACCTCTACTTTGCTCTAAATTTCTGTGAAACACCTAAAGGGTTCATAAACTTTCTACATGCTGTTGTGAATACTTTGAGGGGTCTAGTTTAAAAAATGGGGTGTTTCATAGGGGTTTCTAATATAGGGGTTCCTCAAAGCAACTTCAGAACTGAACTGTAAACTAAAAAAATAAATAAATGAGGCAATACTTCGCTTCTTACATTATACTGATAATAAGCCGTGCCCACCCCGAGATGACCCCAGTTTTGACCGTTTGTATAAACGGAGACCCCTATTAGACCGTTTCAGTGCCCGGTTCGGTTTTCCCAAGCATACACCCCCGAGAAGTGTATTTCTATTGATGAGTCCTTGGTACATTTTAAAGGGAGGCTTCAATTCCGCGAGTACCTGCCGGGTAAGAGTATGGCGTGTAGATATATAAGCTGTGCGAGAGTGCATCAGGCTATACCTACAGATTTAGGTTATATAAAGGGAAGGACAGCAGTAGTCAGCCCCCAGAATGCCCCCCCCCCTTACTGGGAGTTAATGCAAAAATTGTGGGGGATTTGGTGCACCCACTGCTAGACCAGGGTTACCACCTCTACCTGGATCATTTTTATACCAGCGTCCCATTCTTCAACTGCCTCGCTTCCAGAAGTCCTGCGGCATGCACCACTGCTAAAGGAAATCTGAGAGGCCTCCCTAAGACTCTGCTTGGGCAAACACTCAGAAGGGGTGAGAGCAGGGCACAATCCAGCAGCAACATATTGTGTGTCAAGTACAAGACAAGAGAGATATCCTTGTATTGACAACAATACATGGCCACACCAGTACCCATGTACCTGTACGAGGTACCAGTACAGAGACCCCCAAACCAGACTGCATCCTGGACTACAATAGGTACATGGGAGGGGTGGACTTGTCAGATCAAGTCCTGAAGCCCTACAGCACCATGAGATGTGGTATAAGAAGCTGGCCGTGCGCATCATACCGATGGCTTTGTACAATGTGTACATGCTACGTCGATGTGAAGGCCAGAGGGGAACTTTCCTGGAATTTCAAGAGGTGATTATCAAGAAACTAATCTTTAGGGACCAGGAAGGGGGGGCACCCAGTACTTCTGGAAGCGAGGCCACACGCATCGTACAAGGGCAACACTTTTCAGGAGAAGTTCCCCAAACTGCAAGAAGGGAAAAAGTCAAAAGAGGTGCAAAGTCTGCTATAAGAGGGGGATAAGGGAGGACACAATATATCAATGTGACACGTGTCCCGAAAAACCAGAGCTCTGTATGAAAGTGTTTTAAAATTTATCATACATCCCTTGGTTTATAATTTACCCCAATTTGACTTACCCTGATGTACGCCGCACAGCTTATCCCCCCTCGTCTTTCCCCTCTGGGCCCTGCTGTGTGCCCAGGCAGCGAATAACAGCCACATGTAGGGTATTGCCGTACCCAGGAGAACCCACATTACAGTTTATGGGATGTATGTCTCCGGTCAAAATGCTCACTACACCTCTAGATGAATGACTTAAGGGTGTAGTTTTTAAAACATAGTCACTTCTTGCGGGTTTCAACTGTACTGGTACCTCAGGGGCTTCTGCATACATGACTTCGCACCATTAAATCCCCAGTAGGCCAAATGATGGTCCTTTCCTTCTGAGCCCTCCCATGGGCCAAAACCGCAGTTTATCACCACAAATGGGGTATTGCGGCACTCAGAACAAGTTGCACAACAGAATGGGGTATTATGTTTATTATGTGAAAATAAGACATTTTCAGGCAAAACGACATATTACTGGAAAAAATATATATTTTTTAAATTCCCAGCCCAATTCAAATAAGTTCTGTGAAGAAACTATGGGGTCTAAATGGTCACATTACCCATAAATGAATTCTTTGAGGGGTGTAGTTTCCAAAATGGGGTCACTTCTGGTGGGTTTCCATAGCGTTGAAACCTCTGGGGCTCTGCAAATGCGACATGGCACCCGAAAACCAAACCAGCAAAATCTGCACTCCAAAGAACACACAGCGCTCCTTCCCTTCTGAGGCTTCCTATGGGCCCAAACGGCAGTTTATCACCACAAATGGGGTATTGCTGCACTCAGGAGAAATTGGGCAAAAAAATTGGGTATTTTGTTCCCTGTGAAAATAAGAAATTCTGATAAAAAATGACATCTTATTGGAAAAAATTAATTTTTTTTTCATTTCACTGCCCAATTCAAATAGGTGCTGTGAAAAAACTGTGCGCTCAAAATGGTAACAACAACCATATTTTAATTCCTTGAGGGGTGTAGTTTCCAAAATGGGGTCACTTCTGGTGGGTTTCCATTGCTTTGATACCTCGGGGGCTCTGCAAATGCGACATGGCACCCGAAAACCAATCCAGCTAATCTGGACACCAACAAACACATAGCGCTCCTTTCCTTCTGAGCCCTCCCATGGGCCCAAACGGAAGTTTATCACCACAAAATGGGGTATTTTGTTCCTTGTGGAAATAAGACATTTTGATCACAAATGACATTTTATTGGAAAAAATTTAATTTTTTTAATTTCACAGCCCAATTTAAATAGGTGCTGCGAAAAAACTGTGCGGTCAAAATGGTAACATCAACCATAAATGAATTCCTTGAGGGGTGTAGTTTCCAAAATGGGGTCACTATTGGGGGATTCCTACTGTTTTGGCACCTCAACACCTTTTCAAACCTGGCATGCTGCCTTAGATATATTATAATAAAAAAGGGGCCTCAAAATGCACTAGGTGCTTCCTTGCTTCTATGGCTTGTGTTTTAGTCCACGAGCGCAGTAGAGCCACATGTGGGACATTTCTAAAAACTGCAGAATCTGGGCAATACATATTTAGTAGTGTTTCTCTGATAAAATCTTCTGTGTTACAGAAAAAAAATTTAATAAAATTGAAATTCAGCAAGAAAATTGAAATTTGCAAATTTCACCTCCACTATGCTTTAATTCCTGTGAAATGCCTGAAGGGTTAAAAAACTTTCTAAATGCTGTTTTGAATATTTTGAGGGGTCTAGTTTTTAAAATGGGGTGTTTTATCAGGGTTTCTAATATATAGGCCCCTCAAAGCCACTTCAGAACTGAAGAGGTACCTAAAAAAAAGGCTTTTTAAATTTTCTTAAAAATATGAGAAATTGCTGTTTATGTTCTAAGCCTTGTAACGTCCAAGAAAAATAAAAGAATGTTCAAAAAACGATGCCAATCTAAAGTAGACATATGGGAAATGTGAACTAGTAACTATTTTGGGTGGTATAACTGTCTGTTTTACAAGCAGATGCATTTAAATTCTGAAAAATGCTATTTTTTCCAAATTTTCTCTAAATTTTGCCATTTTTCACCAATAAACACTGAATATATCGAATACATTTTACCACGAACATAAAGCCCAATGTGTCACGAGAAAACAATCTCAGAATTGCTTAGATAGGTTTAAGCATTCCGACATTATTACCACATAAAGTGAAATATGTCAGATTTGAAAAATGGGCTCTGAGCCTTAAGGCCAAAACTAGGCTGCGTCCTTAAGGGGTTAACTCCTTGAGGACCAAGCTAATTTTGGCCTTCCGGACCAGACCCATTTTTTCAAATCTGACATGTGTCACTTTATGTGGTAATAACTTGGGAATGCTTTTACCTATTCAAGCGATTCTGAGATTGTTTTCTCATGACTTATTGTACTTTATGATACTGGAGAAATTTGGTCGATAAATTTCCATATTTATTAGTGAAAAACACCAAAATTGAGTGAAAAATTGCAAAAATTAGCATTTTTATACATTTTAATGTATCTTCTTGTAAGATAGATAGTAATACACACAAATTTGCTGCTAATTACCAGTCCCCATATGTCTATTTTAGATTGGCATCGTTTTTTGAACATCCTTTTATTTTTCTAGGATTTACAAGGCTTAGAACTTTAGCTGCAATTTCTCACATTTTCAAGAAAATTTCAAAGGGCTATTTTTACAGAGGCCAGTTCAGTTGTGAAGCGGCTTTTAGGGCCTTATATATTAGTAACCACCAATAAGTCACCCAATTTTAAAAACTTCACCCATTAAAGTATTCAAAACAGCATTTAGAATGTTTCTTAACCCTTTAGAAGTTTCACAGGAATTAAAGCAAAGAAGAGGTGACATTTTCTAATTCAAATTTTTTTTTTTGCAGAAATTCATTTTTAATCTGTTTGTTTTGTAACACAGAAAGTTTTACCAGAGAAATGCAACTCAGTATTTATTTTACAGAATTTTTTTAGAAATATCCCACATGTGGCCCTAGTGTGCTAATGGACTGAAGCACAGGCCTCAGAATCAAAGGAGCACCTAGAGTATTTTGGGGCCTTCTTTTTATTAGAAAATATTTTAGGCACCATGTCAGGTTTGAAGGGTTCTTGCGGTGCCAAAACAGTGGAAATCCCCCACAAGTGACCCCATTATGGAAACTACACCCCTTGAGGAAATTATCTAGGTGTATAGTGAGAATTTTTACCCCAAATTTTTTTTGCCGAAATTATTGAAATTAGGCTGTGAAAATGAAAATCTACATTCTTACAAAGAAAATGTAGGTTTAGCTAATTTTTTCTAATTTTCACAAGGAGTAAAGGAGAAAAATCACTGCAAAATTTGTAAAGCAATTTCTCCCGAGTAAAACAACACCCCACATGTGGTCATAAACGGCTGTTTGGACACACGGCAAGGCTTAGAAGTGAAAGAGCGCCATTTTGCTTTTGGTGCTCAAATTTAGCAGTAATGGTTTGCGGAGGCCATGTCACATTTGCAAAGCCCTTAAGTGACCAAAACAGTGAAAATGCCAAAAAAAGTGACTCCATTTAGGAAACTACACCCCTTGAAAAATCTATCCAGAGATGTTGTGAGTATTTTGACCCCAAAAGGTGTTTCATAGATTTTATTAGAATTGGGCAGTGAAAAAAAAAAATCCTTTTTTCTTCAATAAGACGTAGTTTTAGCTCAAAATATTTGATTTTCTCAACAAATAAAGGAAAAAAAGAACCCCCAACACTTGTAAAGCAATTTCTCCCGAGTACAGTAATACCCCATATGTGGTCATAAACTGCTGTTTGGGCACATGGCGGGGCTCAGAATAGAAGGAGCGCCATTTGCTTTTGGAGTACAGATTTTGCTGAATTTGGTTTCTGGTCACTATGTCGCATTTGCAAAGTCACTGTGGGACCAAAACAGTGGATCCCCCCCAGAAGTGACCCCATTTTGGAAACAACACCCCTCATTGTATTCACCTAGGGGTGTAGTGAGCATGTTAACCCTGCAGGTGGCAGAAAGTAGTGTGCAATCGATGTTGCAGAGTGAAAATGGGATTTTTTTTTCCATAGATATGCCAATATGTGGTGCCCAGCTTGTGCCTCCATAACAAGACAGCTCTCTAATTATTATGCTGTGTTTGCCGGTTTTAGAAAATCCCTACATGTGGCCCTAATCTTTTGGCTGGACATTCGACCAAGCTCAAGAGTGAAAGAGTACCATGTAAAATTGAGGCCTAATTTGGCGACTTACAAAGTATTGGTTCACAATTGCAGAGGCTCTGATGTGAAATAATAAAAGAAACCCCTGACAAGGGACCCCATTTTTGAAACTGCACCCCTCAAGGCATTTTTTAAGGGCTGTAGTGAGCATTTTCACCCCACAGGTCTTTTCCATAAATGGTTGCGCTGCGGAAGGTGCAAAGTAAAAATTAAAATTTTCCCCTAGATATGCCAATCCAGTGGCAAATATGTCTTGCCCAGCCTATGCCACTGGACACACACACACACACACACACACACACACACCAAAAATTGTTAAAACGGTTCTCCCGGGTATGACGATACCATATATGTGGAAGTAAACTGCTGTTTGGGCACGCTGTAGGGTTCAGAAGGGAGGTAGCGCAATTTGGCTTTTGGAGCGTGGCTTTTGCTAGGGTGGTAGTTTTGTTTGGAGTATTACTGGTGTTTCCGTTTATAATGTGGGGCATATGTGAGCTGGGCAGAGTACATCAGGGGTATAGTCAGGTGGTATAATAATAAGGTAATAAAAAGGAATAAAATAATCCATAGATGTGTGTTATGCTGTGAAGCAAGCCTTTATGCACAGGCCAGTGTCGCACTGATAAATGTCTTTTCTTATCCCCCTTTTGGTCCACAGTCTGCACCTTTGCAGTTTGGGGAATTTTTCTGGGAAGTGTTGTCCTGGTATAATACGGGTGCCCTCTCTTCCAGCAGATATGTTTGGTGCCTCTCCTTCCTGGTTCCCTAATTTTAGTGCCTTGATAATTCGCCTCTTGAAACAGAAGAAATGTTCCCCTCGGGCTGCACAACTGGATATTTTTCTTTCCTGACATATTGGAGTCTTAACTTATTTAATTTTTTCAATGACGTAGTGGTATGAGGCCTGGTTTTTTTTTCGGGACAAGCTGTAGCTATTATTGGTACCATTTTGGGGTACATGCGACTTTTTGATCACTTTTGATCCTTTTATTTGGGAGGCAAGGTGACAAAAAACAGCAATTCTGCCACAGTTTTTTTTGTGTTTTTTTATACAGCATTCACCATGCGTTATAAACTACATGTTAACTTTATTCTGCAGGTCAGTACGATTCAGGCGATACCTAATTTATGGCACTTTTTTATGTTTTACAACTTTTTGCACAATAAAATTACTTTTGTAGAGAATGTATTTTTTCTGTCGCCATGTTTTGAGAGCCATAACTTTTAAATTTTTTCGTCGACTGAGCTGCATGAGGGCTTGTTTTTTGTGAGGCGAGTTATAGTTTTAATAGATACCATTTTTGGATACATGCAACTTTTTGTTCACTTTTTATTTAAATTTTTGGAAGACAAAGTGACCAAAAAACCAGCAATTATGGCAGTATTGTTTCGGTTGTTTTTTTTTACCGCGTTCACTGCGCGGGATAAATAACATAATATTTTTATAGTTCAGGTCGTTCCGGTCGCAGCGATACCAAATATGTATAGTTTATTATTTTTTTCAATAATAAATGACTTGATAAGAGAAAAGAGGGGCGATTGTGTTTTATTTTATTACTTGAAACTTTTATTGTATTTTTTACAACTTTTATTTTTTTTTACACTTTTATTTACACTTTTCTTTAGTCCCACTAGGGGACTTGAAGATCCCACTGTTTGTTTGATGTTCTAATACATTGCACTACCTATGTAGTGCAATGTATTGGAACTGTCAGTTGTTCAATGATGGCAAGCCAATCAGGCTCCGCCTCTGGGTGGGGCCTAATCAGCTTCCGTAATGGCAGACAGGAGGCCATTGTTAGGCCTCCTGTTGCCATAGTAGCAGTCGCCAGTCTTGCCATCGCATGGCAGGCTGCCGATTTGCTACAAACTGCTAAGATGCAGCGATCACAATGGATCGCTGCATCGAAGGGGTTAATGGCAGGAATCGGAGCTAGCTCCGGTTCCTGCCGATACAGCGGGGTGTCCACTGTAATATACAGCGGACACCCATTGCTGATGATGCCAGCTCAGCTTCTGAGATGGAAGCTGAACCGGCGCCAGCTTGCCGATTGTACCGGAAGCCTTTTAGGCCCCGCCGTCGAACCAAGCTCTGTACTTAAACACAGCGCCAGAATCAAGATCAGTTTATAAATTTAGCATCAGAACCAAGCTCATTACATATATACAGTATCAGAACTAAGCTTTGTGCATACATAGTATCAAAACCAAGCTCAATACATTTATATAGCACCAGAACAAAGCTCAGTACATATATACAGTATCAGCACAAAGCTCAGCACATAACTACAGAATCAGAACTAAGCTCAGTACATAAATACAGCACCAGAACGAAGAGCTCAGTGTATATATGTAAAACCAGCACAGACACAGCTCAATATAGAGATCATTTGTAAATTTAGTTTAACCAACTGCCATTTAAGTTTGTACCATGTGAAACTACAGATCTCAGTATGCTCTGAGCAATGGTAAGGTTAAGCTGGGAGTTGCTGTTTTACAAAAAAGAATGGTACCACCCATCATCTCGCTTCAGACCATACAGTAAACATAGTACTGATCAGTCAGACGGAGAATAGACATTTACATTCAGTGACTCACAGGTGATGTCTTCTCTGGCTGAAGTCCGATCCAGACCTCCCAACCACAATTTAGCACTATAGGGTTTACTACTCGGATGTCTTTGGCTCCTCACTTTTTCAACATATCAGCACCTATCAACTAAGACAAAATCCTTATCATGCCAAACACTATTAACCTGAACTTAATAGCACTGTAATCTGTTCCCCTGAAAACAACAATTATGACACCATAATCAAACAAATATTGAAATATGGAATTGAATATAGATATATAACTTATTATCAAATTGTGTAATATGTTCAATGTCTTTTAATAAAGCAGGGATGACACACATATAAAAAAAACTCTCTCTCTGTCATCCAGTTTGCACCAAAACTGCACAATGTGAACAAGGCCTAAGAGCATCAAATCAATTGCTTCATGAGGTATATCATCCACAATTCCCTTGATTGAGACACCTCTAAAACCAACACCCTTTAACTCATGATGTTCTGAGCATAAGAAATACTACAACACTAATACATTAGTTAAGAAAGCAAATTGACATCTCTACTCTATTCCAAAACTTAAAATAAGTAATATCCAGAAAAATACACTACACATCTTCCATAGATGAATTATTGAGGGAATCCTAACTGGTTATGCGACCTCCTGAATTAACTGCTAACGCAACATGACACAAACACTACTTCAAAGAGATCCCAACACAGCTGTATATATGTCACCATTCAAATTCTGGAACTTTGCAGAGTCATCATTAATAATCTATTTTATGATAGCTGTAGGATCTTCATTTGACATTACTCTAACTATGACCTAAATAATAATAGGCCTCAAAAATTCAAATCCAGGCAAAACAGAAATATAAACATTTCTAAGCAAATTCTTCTCTAGAGCAGTGCATGCTATGTCCAGAGATGCATTGAATAAGGCCACTACATACAGATGGACCTGACTCCTTGAGACATGCTCATTATTTCCCATTTTAAGTAATTTTTTAGCATGCAATTAAATATTCCTACAATTGGATTGTGTAGGTAGTGTTATCCTAATGTGAATGATTGTCACCAATGCAAGGTTTTTGTTAGATATCTTTCAATTCTATATTGTAAACAATAACAATTTTGCACTTAGAACCTCTCATTTATAAGTATAGTAAAAAGGGCATAATGAAATGTAAAATATCTCAATACATGCAATGCTTGCATGCATCTTAGCGCCTGCAGAGTGCTGCTGCATCTTTGTGTTTGCTAACAGGAGGGAGAGGGTTTGCAATGGTAACCGCCCCGCAGAGGAAATGACGCAACATAAAACTTCAGATCACACAGGTATAAGCTACTGAAAAGAACTTTACTCTAACAGAGGCACAATCTTCGTGGTTACAGTTCTTGGTACCTTAGCTTGATGGTTTTAATAATAAATACAGTAGGCACCATGCTTGTTGGTTGCTGATATAACTGGTGAGAATGGGACACCGTGTTTTAGGGGCATGGAGAATTTAAGTTATGAGGAAAGATTGAAAGAATTAAACCTATTTAGCCTTGAAAAAAGACGACTAAGGGGGGACATGATTAACTTATATAAATATATTAATGGCACATACAAAAAATATGGTGAAATCCTGTTCCTTGTAAAACCCCCTCAAAAAACAAGGGGGCACTCCCTCCGTCTGGAGAAAAAAAAGGTTCAAGCTGCAGAGGCGACAAGGCTTCTTTACCGTGAGAACTGTGAATCTATGGAATAGCCTACCGCAGGAGCTGGTCACAGCAGGGACAGTAGATGGCTTTAAAAAAGGCTTAGATAATTTCCTAGAACAAAAAAATATTAGCTCCTATGTGTAGAAATTTTTCCTTCCCTTTTCCCGTCCCTTGGTTGAACTTGATGGACATGTGTCTTTTTTCAGCCGTACTAACTATGTAACTATGTAACTATGTAACTATGTAACTATGTGTTGGCTATGGTTTAGTCTCTAGTTAAACTTATGGTGGGGGGTCATTGTTTCTGCCCACGATCGGTCATATGAAGTGCTGACATGGTGGCATGCCATTCAGCCAAGCAATACAAAGTCTCTTTGGTGGATCAATCACCTAGTAGCTTACGCCCCACATGGTAATTAAATCTGTCAGCTTTCGCCTCTGCCCGGCTATCCAATCTGTCAGCTCTAGCTCTGCCCAGCTATCAAATCTGGCAGCTCTCGCCCCACCCGGCTATCCTACTTTAGCTCCTGCTCCAATCGACAAATCCACCCACTCTGTACTCACTTTTCTCATTCTCTCCTGCTTGTCCCGCATGCTTCACTCTTTCTGTCACTCTAATCTGTCACTCTACTCTGTCACTCACCAACTGTCGCTCTAAAAAAAAAGTATTTTTCTTTTTTAACCCCTTAGTGAGCAGCCCATTTTAGGCCCTAATGACCAAGCTATTTTATTTGTTTTTCTATAGTCGCATTCAAAGAGCTATAACTTTTTTAGTTTTTCGTCTACATAGCTGTATGAGGACTTGTTTTTTGCGGGATTAGTTATACTTTTTAATAGCACAATTTTTGGGTACATACAAGATTTTTATTAACTTTTATAAACTTTTTTGGGGGGGATTATACAAAAAAACTGAAATTCCGCCATTGTTCTATGCATTTTTAAATTGACGCCGTTCACTGTGCGGCGTAAATAACATGTTACCTTTATCCTATGGGTCGGTACGATTACGGCGATGCAACATATGTAGAGTTTTTTTATGTTTTACGACTTTTTCACAATAAAAACACTTTTGAACTAAAATTATTTGTTTTTGCATCGTTGCTTTCCAAGAGCCGTAAGTTTTTTATTTTTCCATCAATGTAGTGATTTTTTGGGCTTGTTTTATGCGGGACGAGACGTAGTTTTGATTGGTACTGTTTTGGGGTGCATGGCACTTATTGATTCATTTTTATTATGAGTTTTTGGGGGACAATGGAAAAAAATTGCAATTTTACCATTGTTTTTTGCGTTTTTTTTTACGATGTTCACCTTGCGGTTTAAATGACATATTAACTTTATTAATGGAGTCATTACGGTCGCGGCGATACCATATATGTGTACTTTTATTTATTTTTTACACTTTTACTAAATAAAACCACTTTTTATGGAAAAAAATGGTTTTATTTATTTTTTTACTGTAATTTTTATTATTAATCTTTATTTCACATTTATTATTTATTTCACTAGTCCCACTAGGGGACTTTACTGTGCGATCTTCAGATCGCTGCTATAATGCTTTGGTATACTTCGTATACAAGAGCATTATTGCCTGTCAGTGTAAATCTGACAGGCAATCTGTTAGGACGTGCCTCCGGCGCGTCCTAACAGGCATATGTCCAGGGCAGACCTGGGGGCTTTTATCAAGCCCCCGGCTGCCATGACACCCCATCGGAGAACCGCGATTGCATTTGCGGGCCGCCGATGGGTGACAGAGGGAGCTCACTCCCTCTGTAAACAAAGTAAAATGCAGCGGTCGCTATTGACGGTGGCATTTAACGGGTTAAACGGCCGCGATCTAAGTAAACTTCGATCGCGGGCGTTGGAGCAGGAGCTCAGCTGTCATGAGACAGCTGAGCCCCGGCTCCAGCCTGCACGGGAGACCCGTGCTGGACTTAGACTAGGCTCACGTGAAAAGGCGTCAGCCTAGCCTAAGGCCCCTTAGTGACTCACGTGAAAAGGCATATTGGTGGTCACTAAGGGGTTAAAGACTGGTCTCCTCCTTTATTTCTATTGGAGCCGTACGGCGCTGTACTACAGTGTCCGTGCCCCACCACTGACCTCTAACTCTAATGTGCCTTCACAGCATTCTATCCATACAAAACATCTGGTGCTCAATGAAAAATTACCTGTTCTCCTAATACAAAGACAGTTGCAATATATAACATTAGGTGCTTAATTCACAGCATGTTACGCACCCAAAAAAAGGTCTCATGGCTTTATACTAAGAAGCAGCATTATTCACGCCACCCAACATGTTGGAAAATAACACAGTCCATTGTAGAGACTTAATTCAGCTTCTCTTACGTAGTCCTCCAAAGAAAATACACAGGCACATAACAAACCGAATATTGCAACACCAAGAAGACAAGACATAAGGTTATGCAAATTGAGGAAGTAGCAGGTGTCGCTAAGATCTGCAAATAATCACATTTTCAAGCACCAAGCTCCAATCTGTGGTCATGTGGGAGGGGCAAAAATGGCAGATTGAAAGCAAAGTTTTTAAGCCACATGAAACTTCAAAAATTGGATCAAGTGATGTGGGATGATTGTATGATGCCTTGTGTTCGTTGACAGGCCAGTTATCACCAATTCTTGCAAGCTGAGAGGGACAGATGCCTTGAACTGAGAGACCTTGGTTTATCACTCCGGCAGATCTCTACGCGCCTAGTCTGAGATGTCAGATCTGTTCAATGTTGCATGTTCAGGAGGTTCGGAGAACACCATCGATCGGGGATGACAGCAAGAGGTGCGCAGAGGTGATCCTCTCCACGGACAGATCATCTAATTGGAGGAATGCCGCGTAGTGATCCATTCTGTACTGTAAGTGAATTTGGACGTTACATACCAAGTCTAGGGCGGCAACCAATGTCGACACAAACTATCAGAAGGCATTTGCACGACGTGGGGCTACGAGCCAGACATCCAGCTCCATGTGCTCCATTGACCACATGCCACCGCTCTCAAAGGCTATCATGGTGCATAGCAAGATGGCAATGGAGGCTGGAATGGAGGTCCATCCTCTGCAGCGATGAGTCCCATTTTTGTCTCGGAAACAATGATAGCTGGAGATCGGCCTGGAGACCACGTGGGCAACATCATGTTGTGTTAACTTTTTTTTTTTTTTTACTTTACTTTAGGGAAAAAATGGGAAAGGGGAGGTTTTTTTTAACTTTTAATACTTTTTTTTGGAACATTAAAAAAAACATTATTCAACTATTTTTTTTACTATTCCTCCATAGGAAACATAAACCAGCGATTGTTGGATCACTTGCACGATATACTGCTATACTAATGTATTGTAGTATATCGCTATATTGACAGCCTCCTTTGAAGCCTTGCCAGTAGTAAAACAATATAAAGTTGGTATCGCCTTAATCATATTGTTCCACAGAATAAAGTTAAGATGTAGTTTTTACTATACGGTGAATGGTGTAAAAACAAGACCCAAAAAACATTAAAGGTATCATTTTGCCCACTTCACGCCACAATTTTACATTACATAGTACATTAAATTGTGCTATCAAAAGCTAAGACTCGTTCGAAAAAAACAAACAAGCCCTCATATGACCATGTCGATGGAAAAATAAAAAGTTATGGCTCTTGGAATGCAATGATGGAAAAATGAAAATATGAAATAAATGAAAACTGGCTGTATCTTCAATAGGTTAAAAGCAACTTTGTAAGGCCCTGTTCACACAGAGTTTTTTTGCAAGCAGAAAAATCTGCCTTAAAATTCCTTCAGGAATTTTCAGGCAGATTTTGACCTGCCTGCAAATTCGGTTAAAAACGCCTCACCCTCCCATAAAAAAATCAATGGGAGGCAGATTAGGCCATTTTTTGCCGCTGATTAAAATCACTGTAAAGAAACTCTGCGTGAACTGGGCCTAAGGGTGTATACACACAGTGCGGTTTTGCAGGGTTGTTTTGCCACACTGCTGAAAACCACACTGCATTTAATACATGTGTTTTTACACAGATTTGCTGCTGTTTTGCAGTTAGCACTGCAAAAAAACGCGGAACAATTTCCCCTGTTTCCACATAAAAATGTAAAAAAACGTTCAAAAACCGCACCCAAAAATGCAATATTAATTGTGGAGTTTACCTACGGAATTACCTATGTTTATATGCGGGTTTTATGCAGATTTTATGCATTAAATTCCACAACTTGCGCATGTAGCCTTAACTCCTTAACGCCGAAGGACAGATATATCCGTCCTCTGCAGCTGCTAGTTCGCGCAGGTGGACGGATATATCCGTCCTGTGATGGCGGGGGTACTGACACTGTACCCACGCGATCAGCGGCAGGAGCACGGCTGTTATACACAGCTCCGATTCCGGCAGTTTAACCCATTAACCCCTTTAGGACACAGCCTGTTTTGGCCTTGTGGAAACAGATTATTTTTTCAAATCTGACATGTGTCACTTTATGTGGTTATAACTCTGGAATGCTTTTACCTATCCAAGCGATTCTGAGATTGTTTTCTCGTGACATATTGTACTTTATGATAGTGAAAAAATTTGGTCGATAAATTCAATATTCATTTGTAAAAAACTTCAAATTTTAGCAAAAATTTGCAAAAATTAGCATTTTTCTAAATTTAAATGTATTTGCTTGTGAAACAGATAGTAATACCACACAAAATAGTTACTAGTTAACATCCCCCATATGTCTACTTTATGTTTGCATCATTTTTTTTCACATACTTTTATTTTTCTAGGACGTTACGAGGCTTAGAAGTTTAGCAGCAATTTCTCATATTTTCAATACAATTTAAAAAGGCTATTTTTTCAGGGACCAGTTCAGTTCTGAAGTGGCTTTGAGGGCCTTATATATTAGAAAGTCCCCATAAATCACCCCATTTTGAAAACGGTACCCCTCAAGGTATTCAAAACAACATTCAGAAAGTATTTGAACCCTTTAGGTGTTTCACAGGAATTAAGGCAAAGTAGAGGTGAAATTTACAAATTTCATTTTTTTTGCCGAAATTCATTTGTAATAAAAAAAAATCTGTAACACAGAAGGTTTTACCAGGGAAACACAACTCAATATTTACTGCCCAGATTCTGCAGATTTTAGAAATATCCAACATGTGTCCCTAGTGTCCCTAGTGTCCTAATGGACTGAAACATAGGCCTCAGAAGCAAAGGAGCACCTAGTGGATTTTGGGGCCTCCTTTTTTTAGGAATATATTTTAGGCACCATGTCAGGTTTGAGGAGGTCTTGTGGTACCTAAACAGTCGAAACCCCCCAAAGTGACCCTATTTTGGAAACTACACCCCTCAAGGCATTTTTCTAGGGGTATAGTTAGCATATTGACCCCACAGTTTTTTTTGCAGAATTTAGTGGAATTAGTCTGTGAAGATGAAAATCACCTATTTTTCTGTGGAAACATAGAATTTTTTCATTTTTACAAGAAATAAAGGAGAAAAAGCCACCCATCATTTGTAAAGCAATTTCTCCCTATTACGTCAATACCCCATATGTGGTCTTAAACTGATGTTTGGACCCACAGCAAGGCTCAGGAGGGAGGGAGCGTCTTTTGGATTTTGGAGTGCAGATTTTGCTGGATTGATTTTCAGTGCCATGTCGGGTTTGCAATGTCCCGGAGGGACCAAAACAGTGGAAACCCCCCAAAAGTGACCCCATTTTGGAATCTACACCCCTCAAGGAATTTTTCTAGGGGTATAGTGAGCATTTTGGCCCCTCAGGATTTTTTTTAGAGCTAAGGTGACCAAAAAACAGCGATTTTGGCGCTTTAAATTCTTTATTTATTACAGCGTTCACCGTGCGCAATAAATTACGTTTTAATTTATTCTGCCGGTCGGTAGGATTACGCCGATACCATATGTGTATAGTTTTTTTAAAAGTTTTGCAGCGTTTGCACAATAAAATTAAGTTTCTATAAAATAATTTATTTTCTGGGACACGCTATTCTGAGCCGTAACTTTTTTATTTTTTCGTCAAAAAAGCTGTGGGAGGTCTTGTTTTTTGCGGGACGGGTTGTAGTTTTTATTGGTACCATTTTGGGGTAAATGCGACTTTTTGATCACTTTTTATTCTATATCTTGGGAGGGGTGGTGACCAAAAAATAGGGATGCTGACAGTTTTCCGTTTATTTTGTTTGCGGAGTTCACCGTGCGGAAAAATTAACATTATAGTTTCATAGATTGGGTCGTTACAAACGCGGCGATACCAAATATGTGTACTTTTTTTTAACATTTTCATTTTTTCCCTATAATAAATGACTTATTATAGGAAAACAAAACCTTTTATTTTTACACTTTTATAAAACATTTTTATTAACTTTTTTTTACTTTTTACACTTTATATTTTTGTTTATTAACTTTTTTTTTACTTTTTACACTTTCTTTTTTTGACCTGCAGCTCTGATCGCTGCTAGAATACATTACACTACCTAGGTAGTGTAACGTATTTCAACTGTCAGTGTGACGTCACAGTCACTCTGACAGTTGGTCTACGAGGATCAGCAGAGGCTGATCCTCATAGGCTGACATACATGGCAGACTTGGGGGCCATTGTCTGGCCCCCGGGTGCCAGCACAAGCATCAGAAGCCCCCACGATTGCATGGGGCTGCTGATGCGCTACAAACCCGCTACATGCGGATATCGCAATCGAGCCCCGCATGTAACGGGTTAATTGCCGAAATCAGCGGCGATGAGCCGCTGATCGGCAACACTGGAGTGTGTCAGCTGTCGGGGACAGCTGATCTCCAAGTTCCCGATGCACACTGTCGCCGACAGTGTGCATCGGGAACGACACAGTGACTTCCTGTCACTCTGACAGCCTATCAGGACCAGCCATTGTTTGGCTTCCGTTTGCCATACTAACTATCGTCAGACCCTGCGATTTCGGACGGGGGTCTGCCGATATGCTAGAAACCCCTAAAATTCACCTAAATCAGCGGCAAAGGACCGCTGGGCGGCAAGAGGGGAGTGTCAGCTTTCGGCGACAGCTGACCTCCCGGTTCCCGGTGCACACTGTCGCCGACAGTGTGCACCGGGAAAAACTCAGTAACTGTACGTCCTCTTGCGGGAAGTAACCTCCCGCGAGGACGGACAGTTATGTCCTGGTGCGGATATGGGTTAAATGCCGCTGTCAATAGTGACAGTTGCATCTAATGTGTTTGACAGAGGGAGGGAGCTCCCTCTGTCACCCGGTTGGCGCCCCCGCAAACAAATCGCGGGTCGCTGTTGGGTTTCCATGACAGTCGGGGGCCTAACAAAGACCCCCAGGTCTGTCTTCAGCAAATGCCTGTTAGGCGATGCCGGAGGCATGACTTAACAGGTTGCCTGTCAGTTTTACACTGACAGGCAATAATGCTTTGGTATACTAAGTATACCAAAGCATTATATACGCGATCAACAGATCGCATAGTGAAGTCCCCTTGTGGGACTTAAAAAAAATGTCAATCAGTTAAATAAAGTTTGTGAAAAAAAAAAAATGACAGTCAAAATCAAATAAAACTTTTTTTCCCAAAAAGTGGTTTTATTTAGTAAAAGTGTCAAAACAAATAACACATACACATATATGGTATCCCCGCGATTGTAACAACTTGACCAATAAAATGAACACATTAATTAAACCGCCGGATCAACGGCGTCCAAAGAAAACGCAAAAAACAACGGCAAAATTCTCTCTTTTCTCCCATTCCCCCCATAAAAAAATTAAATAAAAGTTAATCTATAAGTCCTATGTACCCCAATATAGTACTAATGAAAACTACACATTGGCCCGCAAAAATCAAGCCAACATACGTCCACATCGACGGAAAAATAAAAAAATTACGGAGTTTTGGAATGCCGCGATTCAAAAACAAGTAATTTTTTTCTAAAAGGGTTTTTATTGTGCAAACGTAGTAAAACATATAAAACCTTTACATATTTGGTATCCCCGTAATCGTGCCGACCCATAGAATAAAGTTAACATGTTATTTACGCTGCATAGTAAACGGCGTTAATTTATAACAAGAAAATCAATGCTGGAATTGCTGCTTATTTTCAATTCTCTCCTAAAATAAAGTTAATAAAAGTTAATCAATATATTGTAAGCATCTAAAAATGGCAGAATTACAAAATACAACTCGTCCCGCAAAAAACAAGCCCTTATACGGCTATGTCGACGGAATAAAAAAAAAGTTACGACTCTTGGAATGCGACCATGAAAAAACAAAAAATAATCCTTGGTCATTAACGTGCAAAATGGCCCGGTCATTAAGGGGTTAAAGTATAGTATAAATAATAATAATGAAAATTAAATCATTAAAATATTCAAGGTTTGCATATTCATATTATTGCCTAAATGGGATGGATGGGGATTATTTGCAGAGGACACATAAAATAGATTGTATTATTTTTTTTTTAATATATACGGTAATTGGATAATATTGAAGGTCAATCTAATATTGAAGGTGCAACCATTTCATTAAAAATTATGACCAAGAAAATTTACTGCTTTTATTGGCAAGATATCAGTCATTTAATCAACAATTAATTCTTCAGCTCTTTATTTTTCTTCTCACTAATCTTTAAACCGATAAAGTGAAGCTATGCAGATAATTTGATGTGCTATCACCATGCTGAGGAAATTGTACCACGCAGAGGAAATTGTAACACTATGAGAAGGTTCAAAGAAAGTCATTTAACATATTTCATGTTAACTTGATATTAAAAGTGATGGATAAAACAAGGAAAATATTCTGGCTTTATCAGGATGGACACATTGAAGTGTCAAGTGTTCTAATATGAAAACGAGTTCACACTAATGACATAATAGACTGAAGCTTTTTTCTCCCTTTGACTATATACGTTCAAACATTAGGTGACAATAAAGCATTTCCATGAAAACTTATAATAAAATGAGAAAACAGTGATATACAGTACAACACAAAAAGCAGGCAGCTGAAGAAAGGTCCTTTTTTTTGTTGCATTTTTTTCAGCATTCTCTAGTTGTGTCAGTTTTGTGGTATTTTTCTCCCTTAGACCTCAATAATAGAAAAATGCATCAAAATAACATAAAAACGGTTGCTATTTTGGGATGTATTTTTTGTGTGTTTTTTTGTGCAATATTAGATTTGTAGAATAACTACAGGAAGAAAAGGCATTTGTGTCTTCCAATCAAATAGGCAGCACTCTTGCTTATATAAAGTTTACAGTTTATATATAGATATCATTTAACCACTTCACTGCAAAAAATGTGGGTACTGTATGCGATCAGGTGGCTGTAAAATGTACAAAATAAAAACGCATTTATATGGACAGCTTTAGATTGTGGATCTTTTCTTTTTCTTTAATTACTGCCATTGATTTTATTTATGATACTCTCTATTTTGACATGAACAACATTACAACCTGCACCCACCATCAGAGGCAGATGGAAGGTTTAAAGCAGTGGTGGGGGACCTTTTTTCTGCCAAGGGCATTTGGATATTTATTACATCATTCACGGGCAATACAAAATGATAAACTTAAAAATGAGCCTGCTATAGTTGATCAAACATTTAATTAAGGCGCGCCTAATGTGATGGCTGGAACTGCTTCTATTTGGTGAGGTGTGTGATGTTAGCCGGTATTGATGTTGCTTTTGCGTCGGTCAGTCTGGAGCAGTCGACTCTTTGGTGTGTTTTGAAAAGAAGTGCTCGCAGAAATAAGTTGTTCCGACTTACTTAAAGGGGTTTTCCCATCAGGTACATTTATGACACATCCACTGGATATGTCATAAATGTCAGATAGATGGAAGTCCCAACTCTGCGACCCAAACATATCTACCGCTCTGTGTTCCGGCTGATTTCCGACCATGAAGAAGAAAACTTCTTGAGCTACGCTGTTTCCGTAATTCCCATAGTAGTAAATGGCAGTTACGGAAGCAGCATAGTATGTGAGTTATGCTGTTTCCGTAACTACCATTCAGTTCTATGGGCCTTACGGAAATAGCGTAGCTCAGCGAAAGAGGTAGAACAGGGTTTAGGGGGCCCCATTCTAGAGATAGATCTGGGACCCGCAACTCTCTGACATTTATCACATATCCTGTGAATAGATCATAAATGTCCTTGATGGAAAAACGCCTTTAAGTCACCTGATCTCAATTTATGTGTTTAGGAGAGGTCCTATATCTACACTACAGCTATATTTCTATATTTAGGCCTTAGCTAAGTTTCTAAATTTTAGGTCAGGAGCAGGAGGAGGGCAGATGTAGCCAAGTACTGTCAGTCACTACTAGTGAATGAGGATGTGGCGATCTGAGTGAGGAGGTCAGTGTGTGCCGGCACAGGAGAGAACCAGTACAATCACCTGACCTGAGTCACCTGACCTCCCGTCAACTCCCGGGCCAGCACACACCAGCCTCACTCAGACCGCCACCATACTTGGCTTCGTCCACCCTCCTCCTGCTCCTAAATGTGAGTAAGTAGAGCGGACGGAGTCAAGTAGCGAATGACTCGGTGGCAACGAGGTCTGAGTGAGGTCGGGCCAGACCAAATTATCTCACGGGCCTTATATGGCCCGGGGGCCGGACGTTCCCCACCGCTGTCTTAGGGTTACAATCGTAAAGCAGAGCTTACGGACAGTGACCCTACCCAGCGCTGCCTCTTTAGCCACCTACTTACACAACACTACCGGGAATTAGTCAGCAGATGTAATGGCAGGAAGGAGGTGAAGGGAAAGTGAGCCCTAATCTACCCACCGCCCTGTTCCTGCCTACTTGCAACGACCCGCCCTAGGCGACGGGGTACAACTGGGCGGCGGTCCCTACGCTGTCTAAGTGCACTGGAGAACAAACAGGGAACACGCAAGGGAAGGGGCAGTAGCCCACGGAACGCCGCGAGGAAACGAAGCGGTGAATGAATAGTCAGGACCAGGATGAAGTGGAGTATACCAACGTGAGCACGGAGAAGGAAGCAAGCCAGGGGCAAAGCGAAGCAGGTTAAGCGGAACTGCAGCAAGGCAGAAGCACGGCAGAAGCAGGCTGGAGCAAGCAGCAGTGGGGCCAGGAATCCAGAAGAATTACAAGCACTGAGGAAGAGAACACGGCAGGTAATAAAGGACAGGGGGCGGAGCTAACTCCGACTGACCAGGCCGCGATAGGCTCTCCCACTCCTGAGCCTGCCACCCTGGTTGGTGGGAGACGGTGTCAGTCTAACAGGTCTGGCCTCAGGTGTGGATTGATTAATCCCAGGAGTATACCTAGACGTAGTACCTGGCAGATCCCTAACAGTACTCCCCCTTTTATGAGGGGCCACCGGACCCTTACTAAGAGGACCCGGTTTAGTAGGGAAGAGAAGGTGGAACCTCCTGATCAATACCCCAGCGTGAACATCACGGGCAGGTACCCAAGTCCTCTCCTCCGGCCCGTATCCTCTCCAATGGACCAGGTACTGGAGGGAGCCCTGGACCATCCTACTGTCCATAATCTTGGCCACCTCGAATTCCACCCCCTCAGGGGTGAGAACGGGAACAGGAGGTTTCCTCGAGGGGGACCAGGATGGGGAGCAGCGTTTGAGGAGGGAGGCATGGAAGACGTCATGTATGCGAAAGGATGGGGGCAGCTCCAGACGGAAGGATACAGGGTTGAGGACTTCAATGATCTTATAAGGTCCAATAAATCGGGGAGCAAACTTCCTGGACGGGACCTTAAGGCGCAAGTTCCTGGACGACAACCAGACCAAATCCCCGACGACAAACCGGGGGTTAGCAGAACGTCTACTATCAGCCTGAATCTTTTGTGCGCTCTGGGACGCCTCTAGGTTCTTCTGAACCTGGGCCCAGACTGTGCACAGTTCCCGATGAACATCCTCTACCTCAGGATTATTGGAACAACCAGGGGAAACGGAGGAGAACCTTGGGTTAAACCCGAAATTACAGAAAAACGGGGAGACCCCTGACGAGTTACTGACCCGGTTATTCAGGGAAAATTCAGCAAGGGGAAGGAATGAGACCCAATCGAATTGACAGTCAGAGATGAAACACCTTAAATATTGTTCCAGGGATTGGTTAGTCCTTTCCGTTTGGCCATTAGTTTCGGGATGGAAGGCGGAGGAGAAGGACAGATCAATCTCCAACTTTTTACAAAAAGCTCTCCAAAATAAGGAAACAAATTGTACCCCTCTGTCAGAAACGATATTGACTGGGGCCCCATGGAGACGCAGGATGTGTTTCACAAACAAAGAAGCTAACGTCTTGGCGTTAGGTAGCTTCTTAAGGGGCACAAAGTGGAACATCTTGCTGAAGCGGTCTACTACCACCCACACCACCGACTTGCCCTGAGATGGGGGCAAATCGGTGATAAAATCCATGGAGATATGGGTCCAAGGTCTCTGGGGAATGGGCAAGGAACGTAGTAGGCCTGAAGGTCTGGACCTAGGGGTTTTGGACCTAGCGCAAACCTCACAAGCGGCGACGTAAGCCCTAACGTCTTTAGGCAACCCAGGCCACCAATAGTTTCTGGTAATGAGGTGTTTGGTGCCCAAGATGCCAGGATGACCAGATAGAGCGGAGTCATGGTTTTCCCTGAGTACCCTTAGCCGGTATTGCAGGGGAACAAACAGTTTGTCCCCTGGGACGTTCCCGGGAGCTGAACCCTGATCAGCCGCAATATCAGAAGCTAAATCAGAATCCGTGGCAGAAACGATTATACCAGGGGGTAAAATACAAGCAGGATCCTTCTCGGAAGGAGGATTGGCCATGAAACTACGTGACAGTGCATCAGCCTTAATATTCTTGGACCCAGCCCTATAAGTAACCAAGAAATTAAATATGGTAAAGAATAGTGCCCACCGAGCTTGTCTAGGATTAAGCCTCCGGGCCGATTCTAGGAAAACCAGATTCTTGTGATCCGTAAGGACCGTTACCTGGTGTCTGCCCCCCTCCAGGAAGTGCCGCCACTCTTCAAAAGCCCATTTAATGGCTAGAAGTTTGCGGTTGCCAATATCATAGTTACTCTCCGTGGGCGAAAACTTCCTAGAGAAGTAAGCACAGGGGCGGAGATGGGTGAGGGAGCTGGTACCCTGGGACAAGACGGCCCCCACTCCCACCTCGGATGCGTCAACCTCCACAATAAATGGCTCCTCTTGGTTGGGCTGAATCAGCACGGGGGCCGAGATAAAGCACTTCTTGAGGGTCTCAAAGGCCTGGACGGCCTCAGGGGGCCAATGGAGGACATCAGCACCCTTGCGGGTAAGGTCCGTAAGAGGCTTAGCGACGACCGAGAAGTTGGCAATAAATCTCCTGTAATAGTTGGCGAACCCTAAAAAACACTGTAACGCCTTAAGGGAGGCAGGTTGGACCCATTCCGCCACAGCCTGAACCTTGGCAGGGTCCATGCGGAATTCATGAGGAGTGAGGATTTGCCCTAAAAATGGTATCTCCTGTACCCCAAAGACACATTTTTCAGTCTTAGCAAACAGATTATTCTCCCGAAGGACCTGGAGCACCTTCCTGACATGCTCCACGTGGGAGGACCAGTCCTTGGAAAACACCAGTATGTCATCAAGGTACACAACAAGAAAATTACCCAGGTAATCTCTCAAGATTTCCTTAATAAAATTCTGGAAGACAGCAGGGGCATTACACAACCCAAAGGGCATGACCAGGTATTCGAAATGACCCTCGGGTGTGTTGAACGCAGTTTTCCACTCATCCCACTCTTTGATGCGGATAAGGTTATATGCCCCCCGTAGATCGAACTTAGAAAACCATTGGGCTCCCTGAACCTGATTAAAAAGATCCGGAATCAAAGGAAGTGGGTACTGGTTCCTTACGGTGACCTTATTCAGGTTACGATAATCAATGCACGGCCTAAGACCACCATCCTTCTTCCCCACGAAGAAGAATCCAGCACCTACAGGAGAAGTCGAGGGGCGAATGAAACCCTTGGCCAGGCATTCTTGGATATACACCCTCATAGCTTCACGTTCAGGACATGAAAGATTAAATATCCTACCCTTAGGAAGCTTGGCACCAGGCACCAAATCGATGGCACAATCGTAGTCTCTATGGGGGGGCAACACCTCGGAGGCCTCCTTAGAAAACACATCGGCGAAGTCCTGAACAAACTCAGGAAGCGTGTTTACCTCCTCCCGGGGAGAAATAGAGTTAACAGAAAGACATGACATAAGACATTCATTACCCCATTTGGTAAGCTCCCCAGTATTCCAATCAAACGTGGAATTATGCAACTGCAACCAGGGAAGACCTAATACCAGATCAGACGATAATCCCTGCATCACCAGTACAGAGCACTGCTCCAAATGCATGGAGCCAACCAGGAGTTCAAAAACAGGAGTATGCTGAGTAAAATAACCATTAGCAAGGGGGGTTGAGTCGATACCTACTACAGGGATAGGATAAGGTAAATCAATAAAAGGCATCTTTAGAGACATAGCAAATTCCACAGACATGATATTAGCAGATGAGCCAGAATCCACGAAAGCACTGCCCGTGGCAGACCGGCCAGCAAACGAGACCTGAAAGGGAAGCAAAATTTTATTGCGTTTCACATTAACGGGAAATACCTGTGCGCCCAAGTGACCTCCCCGATGATCACTTAGGCGCGGAAGTTTTCCGGCTTTTTATTCTTGCGCCTGGGACAGGTGTTCAGTAGATGCTTGTCGTCCCCACAGTAGAAGCAGAGACCATTCATTCTGCGAAACTCCCTACGTTGTCGAGGGGACATGGAGGCCCCGAGTTGCATAGGTACCTCCGAGTCCTCCGTGGAGGGGCGAGGGGACGGGACCTCGGGGGGATCGCAGAAAAGTCAGAGGGGAGCACATTGAAACGTTCAAGCTGACGTTCCCTGAGACGTCGGTCAAGTCGTACTGCTAGGGCCATAACCTGGTCAAGGGAGTCAGAAGAGGGGTAGCTAACCAGCAGATCCTTCAGGGCGTCAGATAATCCTAACCTAAACTGGCACCTTAGGGCCGGATCGTTCCACCGAGAAGCTACGCACCACTTTCTAAAATCAGAACAGTATTCCTCAACCGGTCTCCTACCCTGACGTAAGGTCACCAGCTGACTCTCGGCTAAAGCAGTCCTGTCAGTCTCGTCGTAAATGAGTCCGAGGGCAGAGAAAAAACGATCAACAGAGGAAAGTTCAGGGGCGTCAGGAGCCAAGGAGAAGGCCCACTCTTGGGGCCCTTCCTGGAGTCGGGATATGATGATACCCACCCGCTGGTTCTCGGAACCTGAGGAGTGGGGTTTTAGGCGGAAATACAGTCTGCAACTCTCCCGGAAGGAGATAAACGTCTTACGATCCCCTGAGAACCGGTCAGGTAACTTGAGGTCGGGTTCTAGAGGTGAGGTAAGGGGTACTACTAAGGCAGCGTCACCCTGGTTGACCCTCTGGGCCAGGGCCTGGACCTGTAGGGAGAGGCCCTGCATCTGCTGGGTCAGGGTCTCAAGGGGGTCCATGATAGCGTCAGCATAGGAGAATGGTAGACTAGGTATGGGCTTGTAATTATGTAATGGCAGGAAGGAGGTGAAGGGAAAGTGAGCCCTAATCTACCCACCGCCCTGTCCCTGCCTACTTGCAACGACCCGCCCTAGGCGACGGGGTACAACTGGGCGGCGGTCCCTAAGCTGTCTAAGTGCACTGGAGAACAAACAGGGAACACGCAAGGGAAGGGGCAGTAGCCCACGGAACGCCGCGAGGAAACGAAGCGGTGAATGAATAGTCAGGACCAGGATGAAGTGGAGTATACCAACGTGAGCACGGAGAAGGAAGCAAGACAGGGGCAAAGCGAAGCAGGTTAAGCGGAACTGCAGCAAGGCAGAAGCACGGCAGAAGCAGGCTGGAGCAAGCAGCAGTGGGGCCAGGAATCCAGAAGAATTACAAGCACTGAGGAAAAGAACACGGCAGGTAATAAAGGACAGGGGGCGGAGCTAACTCCGACTGACCAGGCCGCGATAGGCTCTCCCACTCCTGAGCCTGCCACCCTGGTTGGTGGGAGACGGTGTCAGTCTAACAGGTCTGGCCTCAGGTGTGGATTGATTAATCCCAGGAGTATACCTAGACGTAGTACCTGGCAGATCCCTAACAGCAGACTTCAAATTCTTTCCCCCCCACAGCACCGGGAGTTCCCTTCACCCAGTAATGTAGAATCCCACACTAAACCACTTCTGCAGCAGACTAGCATGTTAACGTGCATGCTTACCATGGGAGCATCGTGGCAAGTCTCACCAGCATCTTCCACCTTGAAAACGGGCTCACCGGTTTTCAGGTAACCCCATTTGAAACATTGGGTGTATGGGTGGTTGCCCCCACAAAGAGAGCATTTGTGCTTACATTTTCACGAGACTCTGGCTTTGCACTGGCCAACATTAAATTGTTAGCACATCGCTTTTTTGGTAGGGCAAATTGGCCAGAACGCAGGACACCAACCTTTCCAAAAGAGAGCACCAGACAATGTACCATCATGAGCCGCATCCATAAAGGTAGGTCCATCAGGTCCCACCGAAATGATGTATTTACCTCATTCCATTGATGAAACTGTTCATCATACCCCCATGCAGAGCCCTCATACACATGGCAAGCATTCAAAATGCCCTCTATATAGCAAAACAATGATGAGCACAGATCCAGGGGTTGCAAAACGTACTTAGCCAATTCCCAAACACCTCCAACTCTTTTCTCTTCCCATTATTACTATCCTTTCTATCTTCCGGAAATTACTCCAATGGTAGCAATGAGAACAATTCCATATAACGCTTCCTCCTTTAAGTGAACCCATAGCGGGCTAAATATGCTGCATATGTCTCCTCTCATGCTACATCTTCCACTGGGCTTGACGGGGAGGCTGACCCCTACCTGATCCCACTGAACAGCAGGCCCCACAGACGCTCTGTGAACTGCCACTGAGGAATGAACTGGGCTAAGCTAAGGGTTAGGGCCAAACCATGCCTGAGATACCCCCACTACACTCTTTTGCCCTGTAGCATATCTTTGTTGCAGTTTTGTTGATTTTTTTTACCACAATATTCTTAATCGTCACAGAATTGCTACATTTTTCCTATGAATACGAAAATCGTGGCTGAAAAAAGTGTGAAAAAATGGTGTGTGATTGCATTCTTATTGTTAGAAAAACATAGAGAGTTAACATGTTTTTACACACATACACGCACTCATCCTTCCACTTGTTCTAGACATCAATTTAGGCAGGTCATCAACCGGACCTCGTTGTAGTCTCTAACTGGTTTCAAATGGGTAGGAGAGCTTGCAAAAGGTATGATTCATCGGAGAGAAACAACATACTTGACACAATATGTAAGTGTAATCACACTTCTCTGGTTTATTAAGGAACAATACATATGTTATATATCATTAAAAGGGGTGTTGGCCATGTCTCCTCTCCAATCACATAAGAGGGGCCGTGGGCTTTGGTCCATCCAATCATAATGAGAACACATTTACATTGTCACTTGATTTATTATAAATGTAGTCATCCTTTTCTTAGCCACGTGCTCAGAATTTGCAATGGGTTATTTAAAGAAAAGAGGAAGATTTTTTACAGTTTGTGGCCAGTCATTTCCGAGAAAGAGGAGGAATATTTTCAGTTTGTGGTGAGAGAAAGACGAATAAAAGTTTAGTCAATTTATTACAAGAATTAGTTTGCAGAATTCCAATACTTTTAAGATAAAGAGAACACAATTGATTCTTGTTCATAGGCAAAATACAAAATTAATGGCAAAGCACAGGCTTCCAGCTCACACTCATTGATACACTCTCAACCACATGACACCTTGTATCCTCTTGAGATATATCTGTAGGTTGTGAGTGTAGAGATGTAAACAGGATCAAGACTGAGATAAACATTCAACTTCCGTTCCATTTTGCAGGAGCAGCTCAAGTATGTCAAAAAACTCTTCCCAGTGCTTTGCTTCTGCCAGTGCAGGACATAACTTTGTAAGTGTGTTGTGTATGATAACTTAGTCTCAGCATAAATTATAGTACTCTAGTGTAATTCTCTTTTCATCCACAATTCTAAAGGTTGCTTCTAGAGTCAGTTAACAGTGTGTAAACAGACACACATCTGTGAATCTAGTAACATTTTTTTTTTAAAAAATTATTCTATTTTGCGTTGCTTTTGTTTTTATTTCTATTGTCGATCCCTGAAAATTTGTTAATTTCTAATTTTAAAAAAAGTTTCTGGACTGTAGTAAAAAACACTATTTAAACTATATAATGACCTACATCTGAAATCTGACATTATTGTGAAATAAATTGAATAAAAGATTTAGGTGTTTTATGCTATCCAAAAATAGTACAAAATATTCAATGATGAAATTAAGCTTTGGAATTAAAGGGCATTTTTTTTTTTTACATAATGCACACACATACATGAATACTAAGATATATTTTTAACATACTGTACTAAAATCCACTGCAGTATGCAGAGCATATTTCTAATATTAAGAGCTGAATTCATAATATTATGTTTGAATATTACGACATTAATCACAAGTTAATCTCATCTATATTAATTATCCCTTTATTTGTGTTAGATGCAAGCTAATTATACTTCATATTTTTCCTTTTTTTTAAGAAGATGTCACAGTATACATCAATCTCTTGGAAAGATTAATAATTTATGATTTAATTGTATCTTGTGCCTCATTATAACGTAAATGTTGCAAAGAGAGAGAATCACATTTTGTGGAATCTTTATGGTGTAACAGGATTAAAGGAACTTCATATAATTAGCTAACCACATCAATAATATGTCTGCCTACTGTGTGGTTATTTCTCTGATTATTTTTACAATTTTTCTTATGTGCCTAGGATTGCTGTATAGTGAAATGATTAAACAAGACACTATTTGAAGTCTATGTCACAGCTAATTTAAGAGAAAGTTTTTTAAAGCAGTCAAAACATGGAAGCAAGTATAACCAAAGGACTGTACCATATCAAAAGATAAACAGGTAAACATTTTCTAATCATGCAATATTTATTTGTTTTATGGAAGTCAAACTTTAACCCTCTCGTGCCCCAGGACATATAGGTACACCATGGGAGGGAAGAGGATTCCGAAAATTCCCATACAGTTGCGGCACACAGGAGTTTCACTTTCCAGATTTGAGCTCGTATCATCAACAGCGGGAGCCGGTTGTAATATACAGCCGGGCTCCCGCTGCAGTGGCAAGGATCGGAGCCAATAGTCAATAGCAACAGCAGCACTGAGCAATCGTGGGGTACTGATGGGTTGTTATGGCAAATGGAGGCATAACAATGGCCTCTTGGTCTGCCATGTACAGAAGCCTATTAGGTCCATCAGTAACAAGTATGTTGTTCTCTGCTTGTGCCACCGGAGACACACCCCATAATTGGGAATAAACTGCTGTTTGGGCACACTGCCAGACTCGGAATGACTGCCACTTGGCTTTTGGAGCATGGATTTTTCTTATTAGCAATTTTGTTTGGTGTTTTACTACTATTTCAATTTATAATGTGGCATCATATGTGTGAAGGAATAATTTCAAAATTCCATGTTTTGTATTTTGTGTCGGTATACACTGCACAGTGTGATATTCATTTTTGTCTTTTAGTTTGCCTTGTAAAAGTCTGCAGATGCTCTGCAGATTACTTAAGGTATTTCTTCTTGGCAGTAAAACAGTTTATATAAGTAACAGTTTGGGATGACGCTCAAGATCAGAGGGAGGAATTCTCCCTTTGCTGATTACAAAATGAGTTAGGCTCTTTGTTCTGTGTATAGATATACACTGTATATGATAATAAATTGGAGTCTTTCTTTTTGAGAACATGGTCTCAGAGTGATTTGACTCACCGAGCTCGTATATATACCTACTTCTAATTTGGAACCCACAGAAATCAAGGCGTAGTGGTACCGTTGCGACCACAGAAATTGGCGCCAGAACAGGGACCAGCAGCTACACCTTGGTGCTCCCCTGACTCTCTGAACACCCTGCAGTGACTAGCCAGGAACGTGCAGACCATCGCTGCAGCATAAGGTGAGAAGCCATTATTCTTACAACTTTGCTCTGCACCTTCTCTGTCCTATACTGTGAGTTCGGGGATGTGCGGGAGACATAAGGTAAGAGGGACTTAAATGCTTGCCGGTCCATGAATCCTTGTTCCCTCAGGAAAAAAGTCTGATTTCTGTAACGGTTGTGTGAATGTGTTTTAGGTAAAGAATGAGTTTTGAGCTTGCCTCACTCATGCTAGGATTGTTGTTTCTGATTGCCATTTTTGGAGTTTTATTACTATATTGTATTGGTCTGGGTGTGGGTGAGTGTCAGAGACGCCGGTCCGCAGTTTAAAGCTCTGGCCAGAGTAGTTTGTGGGTGACTGTAGAAAATAGATTGTAAGTGGGAATCTATCACCACCGTCCCGGTAGACAAGGTGATGCTGGGACACGTACCGTGACCAAGATGGGGAATTTAGTGACACTGACACCTCACAAGAAGAAACCCGGAGTTTCTCCGGTGGATATAGTAAAACAAAGGGAAGGGAGAGATGCAGTCAAAAACCTGAGGAGACCCTAATGAATGGGATGAGGTATGTAGAACGCATAGAGTATGGTTAAAAGATAAGATAAAACGTTTACGGAGCAAGAGAATGCCTGGGAAAAAAAGTGTCCAAGGAAGTACAGATTGGAGGGGCGAGGGAAATCAAATGTGGAGGAAAGTTATATTATGAATATTATGATGGTAAGAGATGAGGATGATGACGGGAACAGAGGAAGTAATGAGGAAGTGAAAGAGAAAAAGGGATTTATCCTTTATGGAAGGGTTAAAGAACCCCATAAAAGAAGCTGTAGGAGTAGCCCACCCTGAATGGAGGAACCTAGACCCACGAGACCTCATGAAAGTGGCACAGGGATTAGAACAAAGTTAGAAACAAAAGAGAAAGAAAAATCCTGTAGTGGGATACTCCTTACTATCCCAAGAATCAGAATCAAGGGGGACAGGGCAGGGGACCCCAAAAACAGATAAATTGTTACAATTGTGATAAGCCTGGACATATTTCCAGAAATTGCAAAGCCCCAAAGAGACCTAAAGACCCCAATTGGCAGCCTTGAGCTCAGTCACAGGAAGGAGCTCAAGAACAACCTCCTCATCAGCACTCGGGCAGGCATCGCCCGAATGAGGAGGATTCTGGGTATCAATCATGAGAAATTGGCAATCCAGAAGCTGGCACAATAGCTTTAATCCTGCCCATTAAATTAGGACCCGTCCCGTTAGTATCTCTATCCATAGAAGGGCAGAGGCCAATTCCTTTTCTCATTGATACTGGAGCAGCCACAACAGTAGTAAGTGCCAGTCAAATACCCACTCAGTTTATCTCTGGTGAAACACAACCATGTGTGGGGGTAGAGGGGAATGTAGTCCAGAACCCCCTCACAAAGCCACTTGTCCTCTCAATTGGTTCTCACAAATCTGTATTCACTCGCATCATCACTAGTGAAACTACCCCTGTAAATTTATTAGGAGCAGATTTGTTACAGAGGCTCAGGGCCAGTATAGAATATCTAGAAGATGGGACAGTGCAGCTGACAGGACATTAGGGAAAGGAAGAATTGTCTTATTGCCTCGTGTGATCTTAACTCTTGGGATGAACGGCCGTCGTCTCAAGTGTTATGTCTGTCCCCATCAGAAGTGGAGACACTCCTTGGCGTGATACCAGTCAGCCTATGGGCACCTGGTCCTACGGAGGTAGGAGTTCTTCCAGTCCCACCAGTGACTGTAAGTCTCAAACCTGGCCACACACTCCCACAGAAGAAACAATACCCTTTGAGCGTGGCTCAGTCAGAAGCCATTTCTGCCAGTGTTCAGGATTTTCTGCAGGCAGGAATCCTCACTGAAATAGCGTCCCCATGTAATACCCCATTGTACCTAGTCAAAAAGAAGATGGATAAGGGGGAACCAGCCAAATATCGTATGGTACATGATCTTAGAGCTGTCAATACTGCTACTGTATTTAATAACCCGATTGTGCCAAACCCCCAGACCTTGTTGGCCCAAATTCCTCACAATGCCACACATTTTAGGCTATGTTCACACGGGGTCTTTTGCCGAGTTTTTTGACGCGGAAACCGCGTCGCAAAACTCGGCAGAAACGGCCCGAGAACGCCTCCCATTGATTTCAATGGGAGGCGTCGGCGTCTTTTTCCCGCGAGCAGTAAAACTGCCTCGCGGGAAAAAGAAGCGACATGCCCTATCTTCGGGCGCTTCCGCCTCCGACCTCCCATTGACTTCAATGGGAGGCAGGAGAAAGCGTGTTTTCTGCCCGCGGCGCTCAATGGCCGCGGGCGAAAAACGGCGCGATCATTGCTATTCACACGGAGTATTTTGGGGGAGGAATATCTGCCTCAAAATTCCGTTTGGAGCTTTGAGGCAGATATTCCTCCCCCAAAATACTCCGTGTGAACATAGCCTTACTGTAATTGATTTAGCAAATGCTTTCTTTTCTGTGTCATTATATCCTGACTGTTGGTACTTGTTTGCCTTCACTCATTTCAGCAAACAGTATGCATGTAATGTGCTCCACAAGGCACCTAGAATTCCCCCTGCATGTATGCAGGTGCAATGGGCCTAGTTCTTGAAGATTGGGATACCAACCCCGATGTGGTCCTTCTTCAATATGTAGATGATCTTTTATTATTTTTCCCCAAATAGGATCAGTGTATCCAAACATCCCTGTCATTACTGCAGTTTTTGGCGACAAAAGGCTGCAATATTTCACGAGCGACACTTTAGTTTTGTTGTACCACGGTGATATTTTTAGGCCACTGTGTGTAATAAGGGATTAAACACCTAACACCTGAAAGGGTGCAAGTAGTTTCAAGAAAACCTCCACCACAAACTTTTAGTGCCCTACGTACCTTTTTAGGGCTAGTATCATATTGTCGACCCTGGGTACGCAATGCTTCGGCTCTTATGCAACCACTGTATGATTGTCTTAAAGCTGAACCTTTTTCTCTCACAGGAGGGGCACTGGACAATTTATATTCTCTTAAAATAGCCATAAAACAGCCCCCACTTTAGGAACTTCAGATTAAGCCAAACCCTTCAGGCTTTATTGCACGGAATTACACGGACATGCCAGCGCTGTCCTTACACAGACACATGGTCATCACCGTCCTGTTGCCTACTACTCAGTCAGATTGGACCGGTAGCCAGAGGGGCCCCATCTTGTGTCAGGGCAATAGTAGTAGTAGTGCAGGCCATCCTGGACAAGGCAGCAGATCTTGTACTCAACCACCCTGTGACTGTTTATGCCCCATGACATTTCAGCGGTATTCACACAGGTTCAGCTAAAACACCTGTCTAATGCTCGACATCTGAGATTACAATGTGCTTTGCTTCTTCCTGAGCAGGTGACCATCCAGAGATGTACCACCCTGAACCCAGCTACCTTACTGCCTTTTGAGCAAGGGGGAGAAGATACAGGTATTTGGTCTAAATTTCTGGTATTTGGTCTAAATTTCTTCTTTCTATGAAAGATCATGATTGCATGGCCCTTACGGCCCAGGAGACTGTGGACTTTTCACATGTCAAGGATTCACCATTACATAACCCTGACTTTATTCTCTTTGTGGATGGTTCAAAGTACTTTGAGGATGGTAATTTCCATACAGAATATGCAGTAGTAGATACACAAGTAGTACACAAAGCGGAGGCACTACCATCACACATGTCAGCACAGGAAGCCGAGTTGAAAGCTCTCGCAGAAGCCTGTAGGTTAGCAAAATATAAGACAGCTAACATATATACGGACTCAAGGTATGCTTTTGGGATTGCTCATGATTATGGCTAGAGATGAGCGAACCGGGACAACCGAACCCGGTTTCGGTCCGAACATCGGGAAAAGTTCGATTCGCAGCGAATCCGAACTTCACCGGTTTCGGCCGGACCCGTTTTGACCGAACCCGGCTACATTTTGGCGCCTGCCACATGTTAGATGTAAAATGGAGGCTTTCACAATATCACCTGGCATCAGGCTACTCCATAATGCCTTGCAAATGGCTCTCCCAGCCAATCGGGAGGCAGCATAGGGGCGGGCTCAAGCCTGCAATAAAAGTCTATGCACGGAGCTCAGCAGCCATTTTAGAGACAGGAGCTGTAGGGATAGCATCTCTGTGCAGTTAGGGAAAGCTTTAGGAATCTAAAAGCCAGGAATCCAGCAATCGAAGGGGCTCATCCACTACAGTGGGAGTCTACTCTACTCTCAACAATCAACATCCAAATTGCAATACAAATTCTCCATTTGCCAAGCCAGTGTGTGAATAAGCTTTTATAAGGGGCTCATCCCCGTTAACATAACAATCCAACTTGCAATACAGGCAGCCTTTGTAGTACTACAACGCCCAGCATTCCCTGAGTGCACAGTGGCTGATAGAAATTTTCATTCATTTCCATTTGCCAAGCCAGTGTGTGAATAAGCTTTTAGAAGGGGCTCATCCCCGTTGCATGGGTTAACATAACAATCCAACTTGCAATACAGGCAGCCTTTGTAGTACTACAACGCCCAGTATTCCCTGAGTGCACCACGGCTTGGCTGATAGAAATTCTCATTCATTGCCATTTGCCAAGCCAGTGTGTGAATAAGCTTTTAGAAGGGGCTCATCCCCGTTGCATGGGTTAACATAACAATCCAACTTGCAATACAGGCAGCCTTTGTAGTACTACAACGCCCAGTATTCCCTGAGTGCACCGCGGCGTGGCTGATAGAAATTCTCATTCATTGCCATTTGCCAAGCCAGTGTGTGAATAAGCTTTTAGAAGGGGCTCATCCCCATTGCATGGGTTAACATAACAATCCAACTTGCAATACAGGCAGCCTTTGTAGTACTACAACGCCCAGCATTCCCTGAGTGCACCGTGGCTGATAGAAATTCTCATTCATTGGCATTTGCCAAGCCAGTGTGTGAATAAGCTTTTAGAAGGGGCTCATCCCCATTGCATGGGTTAACATAACAATCCAACTTGCAATACAGGCAGCCTTTGTAGTACTACAACGCCCAGTATTCCCTGAGTGCACCGCGGCGTGGCTGATAGAAATTCTCATTCATTGCCATTTGCCAAGCCAGTGTGTGAATACGCTTTTAGAAGGGGCTCATCCCCGTTGCATGGGTTAACATAACAATCCAACTTGCAATACAGGCAGCCTTTGTAGTACTACAAGGCCCAGCATTCCCTGAGTGCACCGTGGCTGATAGAAATTCTCATTCATTGCCATTTGCCAAGCCAGTGTGTGAATAAGCTTTTAGAAGGGGCTCATCCCCGTTGCATGGGTTAACATAACAATCCAACTTGCAATACAGGCAGACTTTGTAGTACTACAACACCCAGCATTCCCTGAGTGCACAGTGGCTGATAGAAATTCTCATTCATTGCCATTTGCCAAGCCAGTGTGTGAATAAGCTTTTAGAAGGGGCTCATCCCCATTGCATGGGTTAACATAACAATCCAACTTCAAATACAGGCAGCCTTTGTAGGACTACAATGCCCAGTATTCCCTGAGTGCAACGCGGCGTGGCTGATAGAAATTCTCATTCATTGCCATTTGCCAAGCCAGTGTGTGAATAAGCTTTTAGAAGGGGCTCATCCCCGTTGCATGGGTTAACATAACAATCCAACTTGCAATACAGGCAGCCTTTGTAGCACTACAATGCCCAGCATTCCCTGAGTGCACCGTGGCTGATAGAAATTCTCATTCATTGCCATTTGCCAAGCCAGTGTATGAATAAGCTTTTAGAAGGGGCTCATCCCCGTTGCATGGGTTAACATAACAATCCAACTTGCAATACAGGCAGACTTTGTAGTACTACAACGCCCAGCATTCCCTGAGTGCACAGTGGCTGATAGAAATTCTCATTCATTGCCATTTGCCAAGCCACTGTGTGAATAAACTTTTAGAAGGGGCTCATCCCCATTGCATGGGTTAACATAACAATCCAACTTCAAATACAGGCAGCCTTTGTAGTACTACAACGCCCAGTATTCCCTGAGTGCAACGCGGCGTGGCTGATAGAAATTCTCATTCATTGCCATTTGCCAAGCCAGTGTGTGAATAAGCTTTTAGAAGGGGCTCATCCCCGTTGCATAGGTTAACATAACAATCCAACTTGAAATACAGGCAGACTTTGTAGTACTACAACGCCCAGCATTCCCTGAGTGCACAGTGGCTGATAGAAATTCTCATTCATTGCCATTTGCCAAGCCAGTGTGTGAATAAGCTTTTAGAAGGGGCTCATCCCCATTGCATGGGTTAACATAACAATCCAACTTCAAATACAGGCAGTCTTTGTAGTACTACAACGCCCAGTATTCCCTGAGTGCAACGCGGCGTGGCTGATAGAAATTCTCATTCATTGCCATTTGCCAAGCCAGTGTGTGAATAAGCTTTTAGAAGGGGCTCATCCCCGTTGCATGGGTTAACATAACAATCCAACTTGCAATACAGGCAGCCAGTCCAATAATATTTTATAAGGACCTCATTCCTCTAGTAGGAGAAGGGGTTTTGATTCAACTTGCTGCACTTCAGCACAGCAGTGAAATGTCTGGTAAAAAAAAGGTTGTGTAAGGACGGGGTAGAGGAAAAAACACCCATGCCATGTCCTCTTCCAGTCCAAATGTTGGATCTGTTGGTGCCAGACCCAGTACCAGCATTTGTGGCACAAGACATGTGCCCAGTTCTACTAGTAGCAGCAGCCATGTGCCTGCTGGTAGTAGTAGCAGTATCAGCAAGCCAGACTTGTCCATCTCCTCCGGTGGGCGGGTTACTTTAGACAATACGGCCATTGTGGACTGGTTGGCTGGCTCGCGGTCATCTCAGCAGGAAGACTCTGACAATCTGGCTTCAAGCCAGGTTTCGTTGGATTCCAGATCCTCTACAGTTCCTTGGCACAGTGACAGTAGTAATATGGGTATTTCTAGCGTTTCCATTCCATCATCTATGTCTTTACTCCCCCTTCCTAGCGGGAAGCCATCTTTCCTGAGAGTCCTAAGAGACATCTCCTCGGGTGCGAAGGAAGATACTGAACAACATAGTGATGATGATTTGTTTTCCACGAGTCAGCCAACGGGGTGTGTTGCGGCGGTGGTGGAGGTGGAAGCGGTGTCCGACACGCATAGCTGTGGTAGTGGGGGTGTTGGTGGTAGCCGTGGTGGCAGATGCAGTAATGAGGGGGGGCATGGAGCCCGCCATGATGTCACATCACATTCACAACACAGTGACAGAAGTGGCGGGGATGATGAGGAGGGCTATGATGATGTTGTTTTAGACAGGACGTGGGAACCAGGTGACGAGGTGATGAAAGCATCAGAGGAGGAGGGTAGTAGTGGCGGCACTGGCAGTGATAAACAGCCAAGCCGAGGTAGGGGCAGAAGTCAATCTGCAAAAGGTTGCAGCGGTAGGGTCAGCTCAGGAGCCAGTGACGGCGACACTGATGCTACTGGTGTAGGCTCCAGAAAAAAGCCTGCCAAACATGGGGCAAGCTCGGGTGGTGGTGGTGGTGGTGGTGGTGGACGTGGTACTACCTCTTTACGGTACTCTGCCATGTGGCAATTTTTCTGTATCTTCCCGGAGGACGAAAACATGGCACAGTGCCGTATCTGCAAGCAGAAAGTAAGGCGTGGGCAGGGCAGCAATGTAGGAACTACCGCTCTACGTAAACACATGTAGCGGCATCACAAGGCCATGTGGGACAATCGACGTGCCCCACCATCATGTACATCTAATGAAGACCCCTCTGCTGCTGCTGCTCCGAGTCCCTGTCATCTAAGTAGTAGCCTGGCCTTATCCACCATGTCGTTGTCATCATCATCATCATCACTGTCATCTAGTGCTCCTCCTACGTCCCGTCAGTTATCCATTATGGAATCGTTGTCCAATAAGCAACAATATATACCCAGTCATCCACTTGCCGTGCGGCTTAATTCACACCTGGCTAAGTTGTTGGTGGTGCAGTCGCTGCCGTACCACCTGGTCGACTCTGCCGGCTTCAAGCAATTGATAGCCTGCGCTCAGCCTAGGTGGCGAATACCTAGCCGCCATTACTTCTCCAAAACTGCTGTCCCTGCCTTGCACAAGCACGTGGAGGAAAAGGTGGGCCAGTCCTTGCAATTATCCGTGTGCAGCAGGGTACATGCCACCGTCGACACGTGGAGCAGCAACTATGGGCAGGGACAGTACATGTCTTTCACGGACCACTCGGTCAATATTTTGCACCACCACAGCAATGCCAGGCATTACCACCTCGACGCTTTTATCTTTCTGGTTCAACTCCGGACATTAGGCGCCTACCATCCTCCTCCTCCTACTCCTCCTCCTCCTCCTTGCTCTCCTCAATGGAGGTCTTCCCATCCCCGACATGGCACAGCGTGTCTTCCACTCCTCCTCCCTCCTCTTTTCATAGGTGCAAGGTGAAGCGCCACAACGCTGTCTTACACCTGCTGAGCCTGGGCGATAAAAGCCACACAGGGCAGGAGCTGCTGCTGTGCATCAAGGAGGAAATCGCACGCTGGCTGTCTCCTCTGAAACTCACACTGGGCAATGTTGTCTCTGATAACGGGAAGAACGTTGTGGCTGCACTGCGTCTAGGTCACCTGACACACACTCCTTGCATGGCACATGTGATCAATCTGGTCATAACACGCTTCTTAAAGTCATATGTTGGTTTGAAGGGTGTGCTGGCCATGTCCAGGAGGGTTTGCGTTCGCTTTAGACGTTCGTATGCATTTAAGCACGCCCTCCTGGACTTGCAGTGTCAAAACAATCTCCCAGAACACAGCCTGATTTGCGACGTTCCAACATGCTGGAATTCCACCCTGCACATGTTGGACCGTCTGTACGAACAGCGGAAAGCCGTGAATGATTTCCTGATGCAGCAGACGGGCAGCGTTTGGAGCCAGTGTAATTTTGAGCTCAGGCACTGGCAGCTGGTTAGAGACGCATGTCGCGTTTTGAGCCCCTTTGAAGAGGCTACACGATTTGTGAGCCGTGACGCTAGCGGAATGAACGATGTTATGCCGCTGATATTCATTATGGAGCAAACGCTCACAGCGATGATTCAGCAAAGGATGGCGGAAGGATCACATCTGGCTATGGATGTTGAGGAGGAGGAGGAGGATGAGGAAACAGGACCTGAAGAGGAGCTGGATTTGGAGATGGAATCACAGGAAGGGATAGGGTACGAGGCAGCCGCACAACATGACAGTGATGGTGATGACGAGTCTGACGACGACCTTGATGATGAACAACCATGGAAATATGGGGCGGAGATGGAACCAACCGGGCCCTCTGAAACGCTGGCCAGGATGGTGAGCTGTATGCTTCGTTACTTGCGTGCTGACTGTCGTATTGTTAGCATGAAGCAAAGAGATGAGTACTGGATAGCCACACTTTTAGACCCTCCGTATAAAGCCAGAATGGGGGAGATTTTTGCGCCTTCCGAGAGGGAGGCAAAATTGGCTTATTATCGAGAGAAGCTATGCAGCCAGCTTGTCACGGCTTTCAAACAGCAAACACCTGCTGGAAAGCATGTCTGACCAGGGGGCCACTCTCCGCTCCCCACTGTCTCATCATTCCACCGCCTCTGGCAGAGCTACCTCTGCAACAGGCGGCAGCAGCAGCGGCAGCAGCAGCCAATTCAGTTTGGAAAATATGATGACAACATTTTTACATCCAATACCCCGACCTGACACGCATCGTAGTCACCAAAGGGATGTTCACCATCACCAGGTCCAGCACCTAAACAACCAGGATCACTCGTACCTGGACTGTGCCCTTTCTCCGTCAGAAATCCTGATCCCAGACCTCATGGACTTCTGGGTCAGCAGATTGGATCATTGGCAAGAACTGGCCCAGTTTGCCATGGGTGTACTGTCTTGTCCACCCTCCCGTGTAGCGTAAGAGAGGGTATTCAGCGCGGCAGGGGGCTTCGTCACCCCTAATCGAACAAGATTGTCCGCCAACAGCTTGGAAAATCTCACGTTTCTTAAACTGATTCAAGCGTGGATCGGTGAGGATTTTAAAACCCTTGTGCCTGATGCCACTGATTAGATCTGACATTGCTGGTGCTGCTGCCGCTGCCGCCTGCTACTGCCATCTGCTACTACGGGATTCTGTCCTGTTCACTCTTTTTTTAATGTGCCGCTCTTGGTGCTGCTACTACTTCTACCACCAATCCACCCCCAGTGCCGTCTGCTACAAACAGGACTGCCCCACCACAGGGCTTTGTCCTGTGACTGTCCAGTGTCTTTTAATGTGCTGCTACTGTCAGGTCTGTATTTCAGGATGTCTTCCTTCCCCCTGTTAGTTCACACCGAATAACCACCTCTGTAAGTTGAAAGCATGCCTGGAAAGAAGTAAACCAGCCAGAGATGTTGGTACACAGCTTTCCCTAGATCAGCCAGGAAAAACACTGCACTTTTATTCAGAACAAAGAAACACACAGAAAAGACGCCTCCCTAGGGATGTGGGAGTGCCCAAGCCCCCACCGGCTTCTCTGCTGCAAATTCTTATGCACACCCTTCTTGCATTCCAGGGGGCGGTGTCTTCCATAGGTGTTTCCGACATGAACAAAGAACTTGTTATATATATATATATCAGTATATTACACAAAGAACTGAAATGTATATACATATGTGTGAGGATAATATTTTTGCAAACAATATACATGGTAATGATCCCTGACACTACTACAACTGCCACCCTTGCTGTCCGTTGGCTACCTCTACTACCACCAATACACCTCCACTGCCATCTGCTACAAGCAGGCCTGAGGCCTGCCCCACCACAGGGCTTTGTCCTGTGACTGTCCAGTCTCTTTTTATGTGCTGCTACTACTACTACTACCACCACTAGAGATGAGCGAACTTATCAAAAGTTCGGTTCGGCTAGTTCGCCGAATTTCACAAAAAAGTTCGGTTCGGACCGAACTAGTTCTGACCGAACCTGTCACTTCCGTGCGCCGAGCATGCTACTGTCCGGGGTGCTGATAGAGTTAATGGGCTGCACTAACTCTTTCAGCAACCTTCACAGTACATGCTCGGCGCGCGGAAAATACAATTTAAATGTAATAAAAAAATAAAAATTATACGTTCGTACTTACTTTCCTCCTGTCCGGCCTCCAGCGATGACGTTTCATCCCTTTCGCCGCTGCAGCCAATCACAGGCTGTAGTGGCGGTCACGCACGTCAGGATGACGCTTCATCCCACGTGACCGCCTCTGCAGCCAATCACAGGCTGCAGCGGCGACATGGATGAAACGTCATCGCTGGAGGCCGGACAGGAGGAAAGTAAGTATGAACGTATTATTATTTTTTTTTGGCATGTATGTATGTTAGCATGTATGTATGTATGTATGTATGTATGTATGTATGTATGTTGTCATGTATGTATGTATGTATGTATATCTGTGCATGTTTGTATGTATATTTGCATGTATATATTTGCATGTATGTATGTATGTTTGCATGTGTGTATGTTTGCATGTATGTATTTTTGCATGTATGTTGTCATGTATGTATGTATGTATGTATATATGTGCATGTGTGTATGTATATTTGTATGTATGTATGTTTGCATGAATGTATGTATGTATGTTTGCATGTATGTGTGTTTGCATGAATGTATGTTTGCATGTATGTATGTATGCATGTTTGTATGTATATTTGCATGTGTGTATATATATATGTATGTATGTTGTCATGTATGTATGTATGTATGTTGTCATGTATGTATATATGTGCATGTATGTTGGCATGTATGTATATATGTGCATGTGTGTATGTATGTATATTTGCATGTATGTATGTTATCATGTATGTATGTATGTATATATGTGCATGTATGTTTGCATGTATGTTGGCATGTATGTATACATGTGCATGTTTGTATGTATATTTGCATGTATATATGTTTGCATGTGTGTATGTATGTTTGCATGTATGTATGTATGTTTGCATGTATGTATGTTGTCATGTATGTTTGTATGTATGTTGTCATGTATGTATGTATATATGTGCATGTATGTATGTTTGCATGTTTTTATTTTTGCATGTATGTTTGCATGTATGTTTATATATATGTGCATGTATGTAATTATGTTTGCATGTATATTTGTGCATGCTTGTATATATGTATGTATGTATCTTTGCATGTTTGTATGTATGTATGGTTTCATGTGTGTGTGTATGCATGTATGTATGATAGTTTGCATGTATATATGTGTGTATGTTTGCATGTATGTATATTTGCATGTATATATGTGCATGCTTGTATGTATGTTTGTATATATGTATGTATGTATGACCATGTATGATACTGTCTGCTGGCGCCCTGTATCTAAGTCAACTTCACGGCAGGCTTCTATACATGGTATAACAGTCAGTATCACACATTAAACTGAATCTAAGCCTACGACATGTTTTATTTAATTTTTTTTTTTCACAGGTTTGGTGTTTGGACTACGTCGGTTTCGAGGACTACTTAGATGACGTTTTTTTTCTACAATAAAATGGTTAATGAGGGTTGTGTTGGGGGTGCTTTATTTCAATAAAATATTTTATCTATATCTTTGTCTTTTTCTTTTCAAATTTTATTACTACCACTTTAGTAATGGCCGCTGTCTGAGTGACAACATCCATTACTAAGGCGAGGCTTAGTGTTAGCCGGTGCAGAGGCTAACACTAACCACCATTATTACCCCGGTACCCACCACCACCAGGGGTGCCGGGAAGAGCCAGGTACGATTCAGTACCCGACCATCTGTTGTGATGGTCGGGCTCTGGGGCGGCCGCAGGCTGGTATTATGAGGCTGGGAAGGGCCAAAAACAGTGGACCTTCCCACCCTTGTAATGCTAGGCTGCTGCTGTGTTGTATCTGGCTGGTTATAAAAGTGGGGGGGACCCCACGTCATTTTTTTTAATTATTTATTTATTTACATTTTTTTTTTTAAAAATACATGGGGTTCCACCCAATTTATCATAACCAGCCACATACAGCACAGTGTTATTAGCCTGGGAATGGACAAAACCAGTGGCCCTTCCCACCAATGTAATGCCAGACTGCTGCGGCCTTGTATATGGCTGGTTATTAAAAATGTGGGGGACCCGTCTATTGCTAAATTTGTTAAATTCAAAAAAAAAAACGACGTGGGGGTCCCCCCCATTTTTATAACCAGCACGATACAACACAGCAGCAGCAGCCTAGCATTACAAGGGTGGGAAGGTCCACTGATTTTGGCCCTTCCCAGCCTCATAATACCAGCCTACGGCCGCCCCAGTACCCGACCATCACAACAGATGGTCGGGTACTGGATCGTACCAAGCTCTTCCCGGCACCCCTGGTGGTGGTGGGTACCGGGGTAATAATGGGTGGTTAGTGCTAGCCTCTGCACCGGCTAACACTATGTACCGCCTTAATAATGGACGCTGTCAATCAGCCAACTGCCATTATCTAGGCACTAATAAAGTTTAAAAAAAACACAAAGACAATTCTTTTTTATTGAAATAAGAAATCCCCAACAAAACCCTCGTTAACCATTTTATTAAAATTTGAAAAAACGTAGATCTACGCAGTAGTCCAACGAATCGAAGATGTAGTCCAATCGGTACATCAAAATCTGCAACAACATAAAAAAACAGTTATCAATGTGAACAATACCAATACTTCTACTCACCTACACACATATATACACGCACACACAAACAAACAACCATACACAGACACACACATATATACACAAACACAACAAGATATACACACACACACACACACACATAAACAGACAAACACACACACATATACACGAACTCACACATATACAAACAAAAACACACATATCCAAACACACACACATACACACAGTTATACACACACATACACGAACACATATACACAAACACATATACAAACAAAAACACACATACCCAAACACACATATACACAAACACATATACACAAACACACCCATATATACACACAAACACACACCCATATACACACATATACACAAACACACACATATACAAAAACACACACAAACATCTACACACAAACATATACACAAATATACCCATATATACACAAACATATACACAAACACATATACACAAACACACCCATATATACACACACACACATATACACAAACACACATATAAAAACAAAAACAGACAAAGTCACATACCCAAACACACATATATACACAAACACACACATACACAAACACGGTTTCTTTTAAATGCTGCTGGGGAACCCGCTCGATCCACTATATAAGGCTGCGCTACAGTGCAGCATTTAAAAGAAACAGGATCCTGACCTGTCCATAGAGTTTAAGGCAGCACAGAGTATTTCAGGAGATGAGCATGCAGATTCAGTGCTGCTGTGAACTCTGCTCTTACCATTACGTAGCTCTCAGTCTGTTACCTCTCCTCCACTCCTGTCCTCCAGAACACCTTCACATGATTGGCAAGTCACCACGTAATGGTAAGAGCAGAGTTCACAGCAGCACAGAATATTTCAGGAGATGAGCGTGCAGATCTTGTGCGGGGTGGTGACTTGCCAATCATGTGAAGGTGTTATTGAGGACAGGAGTGGAGGAGAGGTAACAGACTGAGCTACGTAATGGTAAGAGCAGAGTTCACAGCAGCACTGAATCTGCACGCTCCTCTCCTGAAATACTCTGTGCTGCTGTGAACTCTGTTCTTACCATTACGTAGCTCAGTCTGTTACATCTCCTCCACTCCTGTCCTCTATAACACGTTCACATGATTGGCAAGTCACCACCACGCACAAGATCCGCACGCTCATCTCCTGAAATACTCTGTGCTGCTGTGAACTCTGCTCTTACCATTACGTGGTGACTTGCCAATCATGTGAAGGTGGTGTTCTTGAGGACAGGAGTGGAGGAGAGGTAACAGACTGAGAGCTACGTAATGGTAAGAGCAGAGTTCACAGCAGCACTGAATCTGCACGCTCATCTCCTGAAATACTCTGTGCTGCCTTAAACTCTGTGGACAGGTCAGGATCCTGTTTCTTTTAAATGCTGCACTGTAGCGTAGCCTTATATAGTGGATCGAGCGGGTTCCCTAGCAGCACTTAAAAGAAACAGGATCCTGACCTGTCCACAGAGTTTAAGGCAGCACAGAGTATTTCAGGAGATGAGCACGTGCAGCCGTTCGTTTTTCCGAGCCGTGCTCCCATTATGCACACGACCGTAAAAACACCCGTTATTGCGGGTCGTAATTACGACCCGCAATAACGGGCTCATAGACTTCTGTTACCCACGGGTACCTTTCCGTTTTCTCACGGGAAGGTGCCCGTGCCGTTAAAAAAATAGAACATGTTCTATTTTTCTATTTTACGGGCCGTGCTGCTATAATTATAATGACAGCATGGTTCGCAAAAGCGGCCAGCTGCCCGTGGTCGGCCGGCCGTGCTCGTAGTTACGAGTCGTAATTACGAGCACGGCCCGTAAAATAAAAAAATAGAACATGTTCTATCTTTTTAACGGCACGGGCACCTTCCCGTGAGAAAACGGGAAGGTACCCGTGGCTAACAGAAGTCTATGGGCCCGCTATTTCGGGTCGTAATTACGACCCGTGATAACGGGTGTTTTTATGGTCGTGTGCATGAGGCCCCGTAATGACGGGTGGCTACATGTGTGCACCCGTCATTACGGCAGCGTAGCTAGGCGACGTCAGTAAGGGTATGTGCACACACACTAATTACGTCCGTAATTGACGGACGTATTTTGGCCGCAAGTACCGGACCGAACACACTGCAGGGAGCCGGGCTCCTAGCATCATACTTATGTACGATGCTAGGAGTCCCTGCCTCTCCGTGGAACTACTGTCCCGTACTGAAAACATGATTACAGTACAGGACAGTTGTCCTGCAGAGAGGCAGGGACTCCTAGCATCGTACATAACTATGATGCTAGGAGCCCGGCTCCCTGCACTGTGTTCGGTCCGGTACTTGCGGCCGAAATACGTCCGTCAATTACGGACGTAATTAGTGTGTGTGCACATACCCTAAATAGTCACTGTCCAGGGTGCTGAAAGAGTTAACTGATCGGCAGTAACTGTTTCAGTACCCTGGACAGTGACTACCGATCACAGTACCTGTAAAAAAAAAGACGTTCATACTTACCGGGAACTCCCTGCTTCCTCCAGTCCGGTCTCCTGGCCGTTGCCTCAGTGACGCGTCCCTCTCGACATCCGGCCCGACATTCCTTGATGACGATGCAGCCCATGTGAGTGCTGCAGCCAATCACAGGCTGCCGCGGCCTCTGCAGCCAATCACAGGCTGCAGAGGCCTCTGCAGCCAATCACAGGCTGCCGCGTCAGAAAAGGTCGGACTGGAGGAAGAAGAGGGACTCGTCACCAAGACAACGACCGGGTACGTATGAAATGCTTTTTATTTTATTTTTAATCAGCAGCCTCTTTTCTCTATCAGTGATTGATAGAGACAAGTGGCTGCCGATTTGTATAATGTTTTTGACCGGGTTCGGTCAAAACGGGTTCGGCCGAACCCAGTGAAGTTCGGATTCGCTGCGAACCAAACTTTTCCGGAAGTTCAGACCGAAACCGGGTTCGGTTGTCCCGGTTCGCTCATCTCTAACCACCACCCTTGCTGTCCGTTGGCTACCTCTACTACCACCAATACACCTCCACTGCCGTCTGCTACAAGCAGGCCTGCCGCACCACAGGGCTTTGTCTGTGACTGTCCAGTCTGTTTTAATTTGCTGCTACTACTACTACTACTACTACTACTACCACCACCACCCGTGCTGTCTATTGGCTACCTCTACTACCACCAATACACCTCCACTGCCGTCTGCTACAAGCAGGCCTGAGGCCTGCCCCACCACAGGGCTTTGTCCTGTGACTGTGCCGTGTCTTTTAATGTGCTGCTACTACTACCACCACCCTTGCTGTCCGTTGGCTACCTCTACTACCACCAATACACCTCCACTGCCGTCTGCTACAAGCAGGCCTGAGGCCTGCCCCACCACAGGGCTTTGTCCTGTGACTGTCCAGTCTCTTTTAATGTGCTGCTACTACTACTACCACCACCCTTGCTGTCCGTTGGCTACCTCTACTACCACCAATACACCTCCACTGCCGTCTGCTACAAGCAGGCCTGCCCCACCACAGGGCTTTGTCTGTGACTGTCCAGTGTCTTTTAATGTGCTGCTACTACTACTACCACCCTTGTTGTCCGTTGGCTACCTCTACTACCACCAATGCACCTCCACTGCCGTCTGCTACAAGCAGGCCTGGAGGGCTTGTGAAAAGCCATTGCTTGTTGCTTTTACATCCATGTATGGATGAACCCCGGCAGGTATCTGCCAATAAAAAGGGTACATTTTTGGAGGGCTTGTGAAAAGCCATTGCTTGTTGCTTTTACATCCATGTATGGATGAACCCCGGCAGGCATCTGCCAATAAAAAGGGTAAATTTTTGAGGGCTTGTCAAAAGCCATTGCTTGTTGCTTTTACATCCATGCATGGATGAACCCCGGCAGGCATCTGCCAATAAAAAGGGTAAATTTTTTGAGGGCTTTTCAAAAGCCATTGCTTCTTCTTTTACCACCTTATATGTATGAACCCTGGCAGGCATCTGCCGACAAAAAATGGTTAATTTTTGTACCTTTTTTAACAATGCATTAAGCATACAACATGCACAAGTGCAGTGGTTTCTGTTAGTTATCACCGTGTCCCATCCGTTTTCCTATAGCCATACATGTTGGCGTAACTTTGACACTAAGCCTTAAAGACAGCTCAAAAGTACTTGGATACACTCATGGGTGTCCTAAGATTGTTATACAGGGCTTCTGGGGCTTTAAAACAGTGTTATACACGATTTTTAGGGGCTTTCTTGTATTACAAGTTCGGTCAGGATCAAACTTTTTTGCTCATCTCTAATTATGGCCCTATATGGACAGCTAGAGCGTTCCTCACGTCAGCAGGCACACCTATCAAAAACTCAGACCTGGTAAAAGTCTTAATGGAAGCCCTAATGGAACATACTAAGGTAGCCATTATAAAAATAAAAGCAAACACTAAGGTGAACAGCATGGACTTAGCAGATAGAGCAGCAAAAACATCTGCCCCCCTTGCTGCCACAATGACTGTACTACACCCGGAGGATGTGCGTGACTTTGTTAACCCTAAACTGTTACAAGTTCTACAGAATCAAGCCAGCCCAGAGGAACAGCGTACATGGCAGGAAAAAGGTACCATCCAAGGAGGAGATGGGTCATGGACTTTGAAAGAAGGCTCTGCCTACCCAGAACGTTACATCCTATGATGGTCCAGGAAACTCACGGTAAGACACATCAGTCAAAAACAGCCATGAGCGACTTGGTAAATAGACATTGGTTCGCCCCTGGTTTCAGTCTGATGGCCTCAAAATACACCCAGGGATGTATGCTATGCGCTCACAATAATGTGGGAAGAACTGTAAAAGTACCTCAGAAACAGACCCCAAGACCTTTGTATCCTTTTCAGAGACTACAGATCGATTACATCCAATTACCAAAGGTTGGAGTTTATGAATACGTACTTGTGGGCATTGACTTGTTTTCAGGTTGGCCAGAAGCTTTCCCAGTGGCCAAAGCGACTGCAATATCCACTGCCAAGAAAATAATGGCTGAAGTGGTATGTCGGTATGGAGTACCCGAGGTAATTGAGAGTGACAGAGGCTCTCTCTTTACAGGAGAAATAATGATTCAGCTCATGACAGCTTTAGGAATAGATCAAGCATTCCACACACCAGACCATCCACAAAGTAGTGGGAAGGTCGAGAGGTTAAATGGGACTCTAAAATTAAAAATCCAAAAGGCAATGGTGGAAACCGGGAAACCATGGACCGAGTGTTTACCATTAGTCCTCTTTTTGGTGAGATATACAACCAACAAAAGTACAGGGTTGAGTCCCTATGAAGTTTTATTTAGCTCGGTACCTAGGATAGGATGTTATTTTCCACAGTTGCTCCAGATGCAGTACGGTAGGTTAACCGATTATGTACAATCTTTACATGGGCACCTCACTAAAATACATTCTCCAGTTCTCTTAGATTCCAGATCCCACGTGAAGGCATAATAAGCTTCAGCCTGGAGAGTGGGTTGTGATAAAGAGATCTCGACCCCAGATGCAAAGGTCCTTTCCAGGTATTGCTAACCACAAGTACTTCGGTGAAACTTGAAGGAAAACCCAACTGGATTCACGCCAGCCACTGTAAAAAGGTTCTACATCCCGAGGAGAAGGACACGGAGGAACTCTAAAATTGTGAAATTGTTATTTACTTACAAGTGCAATGTCTTCAATATAACGGGCTCAAGATCTGATTGCCCCTGGTACATTGGGAGAAGAGACAAACAAGGAGCCAAAATAGACCAAGGAGTATTTACTTTAACTTATACCCTGCATGTTAATATGACTTGTTGTGATTTCACCTATAGTCAAACGATAGCGCAGTTGAAAGTCACTTCAGCATTGACATTTGCTGAACTAACACAGGTGTGTCTGAATCACTGCATACCAAGTCCCCTATTATTGAATGAGACCATACAAATATTTATGGGCACCCATATTGACACCAACAAGACGACACATAACATAGACTTGTGTAAGCTAACAGACCAGGGTATGTAAGTAACTAACAATCCTCTCTGTATGAACCTTGTGTAATGGAACACGTAGATAACGTATGTGCATTCACAATAATACCTAGTGAATAACTACATGTATATGTCGAAATCAGTCCACAGCATATATGTATAATAACTAACACACCAGAAATTCTGTCACCCGTCTGTAAAACCGGAGCCTTTTCAGGATGTATGTATATTACACACATACAGTGGAACAACCAAACTGTTGTGTTTCTTCCTAACTAGAGGAAACTATTAGTACAGTATGGGTAGCAGAACCTTTACCCTACCAAAATCATGTTTTGCCCTTGAATAAACTTAGGGAAACATTACAAGGGTCTGACCAGGTAAGGAAAATGGAGACAGCGCACAATGTGACTCTACAAACGGTAAAAATGGCAGCCACTATTACTGGAGGACATTTAACATATTTGGCATCGCAACTTCAGGATGCCACTACACATCATTGGTCTGACATCTTTACAGGGTTCTCACCCACGGCCCCCACAATATTAACCCCTTCACGACCAGCCCACCTAGATGAAACGGGCTGCAGTGCTGAGCTTTTGTCCTGCAGCCCGTTAATCTATGTGCTGTCAGAACAGTGTGCACAGAACTCTCCCTGTGCTCTGAATCTCTCAGCACACGCTGCTACTAGCAGCCTAAGTGCTGAGAGAAGACATCAGGACTGGATTGGTGTCGATCCCAATGACGTGATCACCATGATAAACCTATCATGGTGTTCACAGCAAAGTTTGTTGCAGCAACAAACATTTGTGCTGTTTGTTACAATGTTTCTCCTCCCTCCCTGTCAGATCATTCTGAGCAGTGGCGGATCCTCATATGGGCGGTTCGGGCGGCCGCCCGGGGCCCAAGGCTGTACGTGTGCCCATAGCCGCCCAAACCGCACACAAGTTAAAAAAAACTATCCAGGGCTGCTGCCGGCCGCATTCTAGCGGTCATCGGTCCCACGTGCGGATGAAGAGGAGGAGGAGGGGGGATGTGCAGGGGGAGTCAATTGCGGCCAGGGAACAGGGGCACAGCACATCAGCTGTAGAGAGCAGACTGTCAGAGATTGTGATTGGCAGGTGCTGGAGTCTTCCTGACAGTCTGCTCCTCTGTGCTGCTGTACACTCTCCCTCCTGTCTAAACCTCCAGCAGCTGCCTGATAATGGCAAAACTGCAACCAGAAGGTGAAGGGCCTGTGGTGACGTCACAGTCACATGATTAAGGTCCTGAAGGCTGCCAGAGACAAGCACCGCAGAGGAAGAGGCTGTGGTAAGTGTGTGTGTGTGTGTGTGTGTGTGTGTTTGTGTGTCATAATGTAAGTCTATTTAGTGTGTGCTGTGTATATAGTCTGTGCTGTGTATATAGTCTATATAGTGTGTACAGTGTTTATAGTGTCTAAAATGTAAGTCTATATAGTGTGTGTGCTGTGTATATAGTGTGTGCTCTGTATATAGTGTGTGCTGTGTATATAGCCTATATAGTGTGTACAGTGTTTATAGTGTCTTTAATTTAAGTCTATATAGTGTGTGCTGTGTATATAGTGTGTGATGTGTATATAGTGTGTGCTGTGTATATAGTCTATATAGTGTGTGCTGTGTTTATAGTGTCTATAACGTAAGTCTATATAGTGTGTGCTGTGTATATAGTGTGTGCTGTGTATATAGTGTGTGCTGTGTATATAGTCTATATAGTGTGTGCTGTGTTTATAGTGTCTATAATGTAAGTCTATATAGTGTGTGCGTGTAGTGTGTGTGGTTTGAATATATAGTGTGTGGTGTTAATGTGAATTGTATATAGGGTGTTTAATTTCACATTTTTTGTGTGCAAAATAATTTCCCACCCATAGAGCCCTCTGCAGTACGTCAGATGCTCAGAACCCCCCCTGCAGTATAATCTCCCCCATAGAGCCCTCAGTAGTTATTATACTGCAGGGGGGGGGGGTCAGAGCGTTTGATTGACTGTTGAGGGTTCTATAGGGGAATAACTCTTTCCCCCCTAGAGCCATAAGGGCGGATTTACACGAACGTGTAATACGTCCGTGAAACGCGCATGATTTTCACGCGTGTCGTACGGACCTATGCTAGTCTATGGGGCAGTGCAGACTGTCAGTGATTTTCACGCGCTTCGCACAGACCTATGTTAGTCTATGGGGCAGTGCAGACTGTCATTGATTTTTGTGCAGCGTGTGTCCACTGCGTAAGACTCACGACATGTCCTATATTTCTGCGTTTTTCGCGCATCACGCACCCATTGAAGTCAATGGGTGCGTGAAAATCATGCATGCCACATGGAGGCACCTCCGTGGGACGTGCGTGATTTGCGCAACAGCAGGCAAACTATGATTGCAAACAGAAAAGCACCACGTGCTACAAATATACAAACAGAGTGTCACGAAAGGCATCATATGGCATCATATGGTGATGACACACTGAGCTGTTAAGTGCCTTTTGCGCGCGCAAAACGCCGCATTTTTTGCGCACACACTCGTGTAAATCCGCCCTAAGTGTCAGACGCTTAGACCTTCCCATAGGGCACTCAGCAGTCAGTCAGATGCACTGGGGAGGGGTGTCTGACTGCTTAAAGGGTAACTTACTAAACTTTTTAAAAAAAAATACATGTCATAGTGACATGTCAAATGTTCTAATCGGTGGGGGTCCGGGCACTGAGACCCCACCAATCGCTGAAACAAAGTGGCAGAAGCGCTCAGGTGAGTGAGGAGCCACTTTGTCTCTGATCGTCTTTCCTCTGATAGCCGAGCAAGCGGTGTACGGGCACAACAGAAAGTCTATGAGTCCGTATACCGCGCCGCGGAAAGACAATCAAAAATTAAGTGGAACAGCGCTCACCCGAGCACTCCTGCTGCTTAGTTTTAGTGATCGGTGGTGGTCTCAATGCTGGAACCCCCATCGATCAAAACTTCTGACATATCACTCTCACTATGACACGCCAAATGGTTTTTAAAAGTTTAGTTACCCCTTGGGGACTGAAGTTATTGGTTTGAGTTAATGTATGGGCCTGGGTCTTAATTTGCTTAGGGGTCTGGGGTATAAGACAATATATGGTGTTTATTTCTGAATTTTTATGTTGCTATAGATGCTGAAAATGGCTACAGAATCAAGGGGAAAAGATTTCTCATCAGGAAACCCTGCAGTCATCAGGAGAAGTCGCCATAACGGTCTGTGTCAGATGGAGAAGAAAAGAGAACGACCCATCAGTGAAGACATAACCTGTGAGTCATTGCATTTATAGATCTGTCTCCTTTCCTGACATGTCTGTTATCGGAAATCCTTGTATTCCACATAAAGTCTTTGTGTGCCCAGGACTAAAAGACAAATGCGTGTTACCATTCCCCTTGTCAGAAGGATATGCCCCTACACAGTGTGATACTGTCAGCGATGTTTGGAGACTGTCAGTATGTAGGGACACAGCCCTTTGACAAGGGGAATCGTAGCACTCATTTGTCAATGCTTGCACAGAAAGGTGGTGTTTAATATAGACACGGCGTGGCAGGGCGGTGGTGGAGAAGGGGGCCCTAGCTTGTGGAACAGCCCAGGGCCCATGGTTTACTTAATCCGCCACTGGTTCTGAGACAGTGGGGGAGAAGCAGCACTGTGCCGAGCAGCTGCTGTGTGTCTCCTATAAAGACACACCGACTGTGAAAAACACAAAAAACACCTCCACATAGATAGTTTAGTGTAGGCAGCTAGTTATAGTTTAGGTAGATAGTACTCAGACTGGGACAATTAATTAGTTAATTAATAATCAATTAGGGCTTATAATGTGTGTGTATATATATATATATATATATATATATATATATATATATAAATATATATAAATCATATAGATATTTATATATATATATATATATATATATATCTATATATATATATATATATATATGTATACACACACACGTCTATATTATATATATATATATATATATATATGTATTCACACACACACACACACACACACGTAATATATATTATATATAGACATATATTTGAAATTTGTTAATACTAAAAATGTATAATTAGGGATGTTATATATCTAGAACATCATATAGATATATACGTACATGTAATATATACGTATACACATACACTTCTATAAATCTCTTCATATATTTTACACGTAAATTCTAAATACATTGATTCATTGTTAGGCTATGTTCACACTGAGTTTTTTGCAGGAGGAAAATTCCTCCTGCAAAAACTGCTCCAGACGTTTTTTGCACAGTGGTTTGACAAAAACTCGTCAAAACACTCGTCGAGGTGTTTTTTTTACCCTTCTGACTGATTGAAATGGCGTTTTGGACGTGGAAACCACCTCAAGATAGGTCATGTCGCTTTTTTTTACCGCAATGTGTTATTTTTTGCTCACGGTAAAAAAAGCTCGTCCAACTCCCATTGAAATCAAAGTTTTGCGGAGCGGTTTCAATGCCGAAAAACTCGTAAAAAAACTCTGTGTGAACAGGGCCTTAGGGTTGTTCATAAATTTATTGATCAATGGATTAGTGGACTTTTTCTTTGTTACTTGGTCTAAAGTAAAAATACGCCCACTTGGGCATTAAGCAACTCATTAGCATAAATCAAAAAACGCTAATAAAGTGGTAAAAATAGATAGTTTTTTTTAAATAAAAAGCACTGCTGTCACCTACATTATAGCGCCCATCTCCTTATGTAGGAGATAGGCCACTTATAATGTGGTGACAGAGCGTCTTTAATTCCTGTGAAACACCTAAAGGGTTAATAAACTCTGCTAAATGCTGTTTTGAATATTTTGAGGAGTGTAGTTTTTGAAATGGGGTGATTTATGGAATGTCTAGTTGTAGTGGTAATTTTCTTGTACATTTGAAAAACTGCCATTAACCCTTTCAGGACAAAGCGTCATCGATGCCTCAATGACCAGCCCCAATTTTTCAAATCTGACATGTGTCATGTTATATGGTAATAACTCTGGAATGCTTTTGCCTATCCAAGCGACTCAGAGACTGTTTTCTCATGACATATTGTACTTTATGTTAGTGGAAAAATTTGGTCAATAAATTCATAGCTTATTTGTGAAAAACACGAAAATGTAAAGAAAATTTGCAAAAATTATAATTATTCTAATTTAAATGTAATCTACTTGTAAAACAGATTGTAATACCACACAAAATTGTTGCTAATTAACATCCCCCATATGTCTACTTTATATTTGCATTGTTTTTTGAACATTATTCTATCTTTCTAGGATGTTAAAAGGCTTAGAACTTTAGCAGCAATTTCTCACATTTTAAAGAAAATTTCAAAAGGCTATTTTGTCAAGAACCAGTTCAGTTCTGAAGTGGTTTTGAGGGCCTTATGTACTAGATGGACCCCATAACTCACCCCATTTTAAAAACTGCACCCCTCAAAGTATTCAAAACAGCATTCAGAAAGTTTATTAACCCTTTAGGAGTTTCATTGGAATTAAAGCAAAGTAGAGGTGTAATTTACAAATGTAATTTTTTTTTGCCAAAATTAATTTGTAATACATTTTTTTCTGTAACACAGAAGAAATGCAACACAACATTTATTGCCCAGATTCTGCAGTTTTTAGAAATATCCCACATGTGGCTCTTGTGTGATAATGGACTGAAACACCGTCCTCAGAAGCAAAGGAGCACCTAGAGCATTTTGGGGTCTCCTTTTTTTAGAATATATTTTAGGCATCATCTCAGGTTTGAAAAGATCTTGTGGTGGTAAAACAGTGGAATCTCCCAAAAAGTGGTATTGGAAACTACACACCTCAAGGAATTTATATAGGGGTATAGTTAGCATCTTGACCCGACAGATCTTTTGCTATATTTATTGGAATATGTCCAGGGGCGTAACTAGGAAAGACTGGGCCCCATAGCAAACTTTTGACTGGGGCCCCCCCTCCCCTGGGTGTCACACAACCCCCCCCCCCTTGTAGATAGTGCCTTTTTTACAGCCCCCCCTGTAGACAACGCTATACAGCCCCCCCTCTGTAGATAACACCATAAATCCCCCTGTAGAGAACGCCATACAGCCCCCCTGTAGATAACGCCATACAGCCCCCCTGCAGAGAACGCCATACAGCCCCCCCCCTGTAGATAACACCATAAATCCCCCTGTAGGGAACGCCATACAGCCCCCCCTGTAGAGAACGCCATACAGCCCCCCCTGTAGGGAACGCCATACAGCCACCCCCCCTGTAGGGAACGTCATACAGCCACCCCCCCCTGTAGGGAACGTCATACAGCGTCCCCCCTCCCAAAAAAATGCGACCTACAGTGTGTCCTACAAAATACATGTATCCCCTCTCCACAGGATCTCCACAGGATAGGGGATACATGTGTGATCGCTGGCAGCGATAGGGAGAACGGGGGACTGAAAGTCCCCCTGAACTTCTCCATGACAAACCTCTGACTTCCGGCGCTCCATTCATTTCTACGGAGCTGCCAACACAGACCCCGGAAGTCCGAGGTTTGTGATGGAGAACTTCAGGGGACTTTCAGTCCCCCGTTCTCCCTATCAATGCCAGCGATCACACATGTATCCCCTGTCCTGTGGAGATCCTGTGGAGAGGGGATACATGTCCTGTGGAGAGGGGGGGATACATGTCCTGTGGAGGGGATACATGTCCTGTGGAGGGGATACATGTCCTGTGGAGAGGGGATACATGTCCTGTGGAGAGGGGATACATGTCCTGTGGAGAGGGGATACATGTCCTGTGGAGAGGGGATACATGTCCTGTGGATATCCTGTGGAGAGGGGATACATGTCCTGTGGATGTCCTGTGGAGAGGGGGATATATGTCCTGTGGAGAGGGGGGTATACATGTCCTGTGGAGAGGGGGGGATACATGTATTTTGCTCTATTTTGAGCCTTCAGGACCAGACACCGTTTAGCCATTTTTAGCACGTGTTCGTTAAATGGCTATAACTTTTTTTTTGTTGGGCTAACGATGTGATTTTTGCAACGTTTTCTCCGTAGACAATGCAGGATTCTTTTTTTATCGTTTTCATACGCACCTTTTTTGCTATTTTAGAATTTTTATTCATAAAGTTTGAAAATAATAGTAAAAAAATAAGCTTTTTTACATTTCAGCTATTTATTTTTTTGGTAATAACATAGTTTTACCCTAAAATAGACCTTTTATTTGTGATCGCCATTGTCTACCGTAAATTTTTATATATTACATGTCTATATTAGGGTAATTGGGTCAGCACTAGCGTTACAACAATGATTTGCGGGGGGGGGGAACGTTTTTTTTTGGGGTGGGTATTTTCTGTGTGTTTATTATTTACATTTTTTTTGCACTTTATTATTTTTTTATTACTATGGTCTGTCTCCCAAAGGTCAAAGAAGACCTTTGGGGAACTTTATATTTTTTTGTTCTTGCTTTTACACCATGTTTTTCCACTGTAACTGGAGCTGCACAGCAGCCTCAGTTACAGGGGAAATCAGCCCTCTCATAGTGACAATTGTCACAAATAGGGCTGTGCTGGGTCTAGTAAGACCCAGCAGCAGTCTGCTACTAACGGCACCTGGCGATCATGTGACCAGTCACATGATCACCGGGAGGAATAGAGACAGAGCCGCTGCTGCTGTCTCTATTCCTGTACACAGCGCTTTCAGCGCTGTGTACAAGTGATCAGAGAAGACAGAAGCAGCGAAAGCTGCTTCTATCTTCTCCTCAGGGTCCCCGGCAGTCACTGACAGCCGGAGACCCGACATTCAGCTGCCCGATCGCGCGGGCAGCAAGTTAAAACCCGAGCCGTAGAAAGTCTATGGCTCGGGTTTTAAGGACCCTGACCGCTGGCCGTAAAAATACAGCCAGCGGTCTGGAACCAGTTAATGGCAGAGCGGGGAGATACACGGGTCCCCTCATGCCGCGGGCCCCGTAGCAGCCGCTACTGCTGCTACGGCGGTAGTTACGCCACTGAATATGTCTGTGAAAATGAAAATCTACTTTTTTTATGAAAAAATATTTAAAAAAATTAATTTTTTACAAGGATTAAAGAATAAAAAGCACCCCAAAACTTGTAAAGCTATTTCTCACGATTACGGCAATACCCATATGTGGTCATAAACTGCTGTTTGGACCAACGGCATTGCTCAGAAGGGAAGGAGCGCCATTTGGCTTTTGGAGAGCAGATTTTGCTTGGTAATAGTTCTGTTTGGGGTTTTGCTGGTATTTCAGTTTATAATGTGGAGGCATATGTAAGCTGGGCAGAGTACATCAGGGCATAATAAGAGGGTATAATAATGGGGTAAATAAATAATCCATAGATGTGTGGCCGGTGTCGCACTGAAAAATGGTGCCCAATCTTATCCGCTTTTGGACACTCTGCACAATTTCTGTCGCTATATTCTGAGCGCCAGAACTTTTTTTTATTTTTTCTCCACTGGAACCGTGCGAGGGCTTATTAGTTACGTTACAATCTGTAGTTTTCATTGATACCATTTTAGGGTACATGTGATTTTTGATCACTTTTTATTTGATTTTTTGGCAAGCAAAGTGACAAAAAAAAGCATACATTTTGACAACGTTTTTTGTCTTTTTTTTTACATTAATCACTGTGCGCTATAAATGACATTTTACTTTATTCTGCAGGTTGGTACGATTACGGCGATACAATATGTATACAGTTTTTTTATGTTTTGTGGCGTTTGAACAATAAAATCACTTTTCTATAAAATTATTTATTTTTTGTGTTAACATATTCTGAGAACCATAATTTTTTTTATTGTTAAGTCAAAAAAGCTGTGTTAGGGCTTGTTTTTTGCGGGACAGGTTGTAGTTTTTATTGGTATTATTTTGGGGTACATGCAAATTTTTGATCACTTTTTATTCTATATTTTGGGAGGGGTGATAACCAAAAAAATAGTGATGCTAGTATTGTTTTTTAATTATTTTGTTGTGGTGTTCACCGTGCGGGAAAAATAATATAATAGTTTTATAGTTGGGGTCGTTACGAACACGGTGATACCAAGTATGTGTACTTTTTTTTAACGTTTGATTTTTTTCCCCTATAATAAAAGGCTTATTATAGGAAAAAAAGCATTTTTTGTTTTTGTAACTTATAATTTGTTTTTACATTTTCATTACTTTTTTTTTTTACTTTTTTTACTTGAATACCTGCAGCACTGATGACTGCTATAATACATTCTACTACCTATTTAGTGTAACGTGTTATAAACTGTCAGTGTGACGTTGACAGTCATACTGACAGGAAGACTTTGAGGACCAGCTGGTCCTCATAGGCTTCCGTGAATGGCAGACCGGAGGCCGTTGTATGGCCTCCGATTTTGCCATGCAACCGACGGCAGCACCCGCAATCGGTCCTCGGGAATGTTTGTTGTAGCAACAAACTTTCCAGTTTGTTGCTACAACAAACTTTCCCTGCGATCACATGACCGGGACCTGAACCAATCAGGTCCCGATCATGTTTCCGGGACCAGAGGCAGGGGTTAACAGCATGATCCAAGTGTCAGCACTACTCTGAGACACCCTGATCGCGCTTTTAACACCCACTGTGAATTCACGTCGGCGCTGCACAGGGCACAGCAAGCGCCGACGTGCAAAAGCGCTACTTTTTTAGATGGTGGTGAAACATCGGTTTCACACTGAAAAAAGAGATCTGTAATGACGGGGGTGGGGAGACAGACAAGTGAGCCCTAATCTACTCACCACTAGGTCCCTGCCAACTTGCAACGATCCGCCCTAGGCGACGGGGTACAACTGGGCGACGATCCCTACACTCAATAAGTGCACGACAGACAAACAGACAAGGGTACACAGAGCTAGGGGGAGAAAGGGGCAGTTGCCCACGGCAACACCGTGAGCAACAAGAGAAGTGAACAAGCCGAGTCAAACAAGGAGAGTACGAGGTGCCAAACTCAGAGCAGAAGAGCAGTAAACAAGCCGAGTCAAACCAGGAGTGTACGAGGTACCAAACGCAGAGCAGGAGAGTAGTCAGCAAGCCGGGATCAATATGAAGCAATGACAATGGTACAAGAAGCTGCAGCAGGGCCAGGAAACCAAACGAGAAGAATCACAAGCAAAGGAGGAACAGGAAAGGCAGGTATAAATAGACAGAGGGCGGTAGCTAGCTCCGTCTGGCCAGGCTGTGTTAGGTTCTCCCACTCCTAAGCCTGCCACCCTAAATGGTGGAAGATGGAGTCAGTCTCACAGACATAGAAACAGGTGCAGACTGATTATCTATGGGCGTTAACCCCGAAGCTGTGCCTGGCAGATCCTTTATAGTACCCCTCCTTTTATGAGAGGCCACCGGACCCTTTCTAAGTGGACGTGGTTTACTGGGGAAACGAAGGTGAAACCTCCTGACCAATATCCCAGCGTGAACATCCCGAGCGGGTACCCAAGTCCTCTCCTCAGGACCGTATCCTCTCCAATGGACCAGGTACTGGAGGGAGCCTTGGACCATCCTGCTGTCCACAATCTTGGCCACCTCGAATACTGCCCCCTCAGGGGTGAGAACAGGGACCGAAGGTTTCCTCGAGGGAGCCAAGGACGGGGAGCAGCGTTTAAGGAGGGAGGCATGGAACACGTCGTGTACTCGAAAAGATGGGGGCAACTCCAGTCGGAAGGAGACAGGATTGAGGACTTCAATGACCTTGTACGGCCCTATAAACTGGGGAGCAAACTTCTTGGACGGGATATTAAGGCGAAAATTTTTAGACGATAGCCACACCAGATCCCCGACCATAAACAAGGGGTTAGCAGAACGTTTTCTATCTGCCTGAGTTTTTTGTATGCTCTGGGAGGCCTCTAGGTTCTTCCGAACCTGAGTCCAGACTGTGCACAGTTCTCGATGAACGACCTCTACCTCGGGATTGTTGGAACTACCAGGTGAAACGGAAGAGAACCGTGGATTAAACCCAAAATTACAGAAAATGGGCGAGACCCCTGATGAGTTACTGACCCGGTTATTAAGGGAAAATTCGGCGAGGGGAATGAATGAGACCCAATCATATTGACAGTCAGAGATAAAACACCTTAAATATTGTTCTAGAGATTGATTAGTCCTCTCAGTTTGGCCATTAGTTTCAGGATGGAAGGCAGAGGAGAAGGACAGATCAATCTCCAACTTTTTACAGAAGGCTCTCCAAAACAATGAAACAAACTGTACCCCTCTATCAGAAACAATATTGACAGGGACCCCATGGAGACGCAGGATGTGTTTGACAAACAAGGTAGCTAACGTCTTAGCATTGGGTAGTTTTTTGAGGGGCACAAAGTGGCACATCTTACTGAAGCGGTCTACTACAACCCACACCACCGACTTGCCTTGAGATGGAGGCAAATTGGTGATAAAATCCATGGAGATATGGGTCCAAGGTCTCTGGGGAATGGGCAAAGAACATAGTAAGCCCGCTGGTCGGCACCTGGGACTCTTGGACCTAGCACAAACTTCACAAGCGGCGACGTAGGCCTTAACGTCTTTAGGCAACCCAGGCCACCAATAGTTTCTGGCAATTAGGTGCTTGGTACCCAGGATGCCTGGATGACCAAATAGTGCAGAGTCATGATTTTCCCTAAGTACCCTTAGCCGGAATTGCAGGGGAACAAACAGCTTGTTCTCAGGAAGGCTCCCGGGAGCTGAACCTTGATCAGCCGCAATTTCAGAGACTAAATCAGAATCAATAGCGGAAATGATTATACCTGGAGGCAAAATACAAGCAGGATCTTCCTCCGAAGGAGGGCTGGCCATGAAGCTACGTGACAGTGCATCAGCCTTAACATTTTTAGACCCAGCCCTATAGGTAACCACAAAGTTGAATCTGGTAAAAAATAACGCCCAACGAGCTTGTCTCGGGTTTAGCCTCCGGGCAGATTCTAGGAAAACCAGATTCTTGTGGTCGGTAAGGACCGTTACCTGGTGCCTAGCCCCCTCCAGGAAGTGGCGCCACTCTTCAAATGCCCATTTAATGGCTAAGAGTTCGCGGTTGCCAATATCATAGTTACTCTCAGTGGGTGAAAACTTCCTGGAGAAGTAGGCACAGGGACGGAGATGGGTGAGGGACCTGGTACCCTGGGACAAGACAGCCCCCACTCCCACCTTGGACGCGTCAACCTCCACGATAAATGGCTCAATTTGGTTGGGCTGAACCAGCATCGGGCCGAGATAAAGCACTTCTTAAGGACCTCAAAAGCCTGGACAGCCTCAGGAGGCCAGTGGAGGAGATCAGCACCTTTGCGAGTGAGGTCCGTAAGAGGCTTAGCGATGACCGAGAAGTTAGCAATAAATCTCCTGTAATAATTAGCGAACCCAAAGAAACACTGTAACGCCTTCAGGGAGGCAGGTTGGACCCATTCCGCCACAGCCTGGACCTTGGCGGGGTCCATGCGGAATTCATGAGGAGTGAGGATTTGGCCCAAAAATGGTATCTCCTGCACCCCAAACACACATTTTTCGGTCTTTGCAAACAGTTTGTTTTCTCGAAGGACCTGGAGCACCTTCCTGACATGTGGGAGGACCAGTCCTTGGAAAACAGAAGTATGTCATCAAGGTACACTACAAGAAATAACCCCAGGTAGTCTCATAAAATCTCATTTATGAAATTCTGGAAGACCGCGGGAGCATTACACAACCCAAAGGGCATGACGAGGTATTCGAAATGACCTTCGGGCGTGTTAAACGCAGTCTTCCACTCATCCCCCTCTTTGATGCGGATAAGGTTATACACCCCCCGTAGATCAAACTTAGAGAACCATTTGGCCCCCTGAACCTGATTAAAGAGATCAGGAATCAGAGGAAGGGGATACTGGTTCCTTACAGTGACCTTATTCAAGCTTCGGTAGTCAATGCATGGCCTAAGACCACCATCCTTCTTCCCTATGAAGAAGAAGCCAGCACCTACCGGAGAAGTAGAGGGGCAAATGTAACCCTTGGCCAGGCATTCCTGGATATACTCTCTCATGGCTTCACGTTCGGGACAAGAGAGATTAAATATCCTACCCTTAGGGAGCTTAGCTCCTGGTACCAAATTGATTGCGCAATCATATTCTCTATGAGGAGGTAACACTTCGGAAGCCTCCTTAGAGAAAACATCAGCGAAGTCCTGAACAAACTCAGGTAGCGTGTTCACCACCTCAGGGGTAGAATTAGAATTAACAGAAAAACATGACGTCAAGCATTCATTACCCCATTTGGTAAGGTCCCCAGAATTCCAGTCAAACGTGGGATTATGCAACTGCAACCAGGGAAGGCCTAAAACCAAATCGGACGATAATCCCTGCATTAACAGTACAGAGCACTGCTCCAAATGCATGGAACCAACAAGGAGTTCAAAAACAGGGGTATGCTGTGTAAAATAACCATTAGCAAGAGAAGTGGAGTCGATATCCACTACCGGGACAGGTTTAGGCAAATCAATCAAAGGCATAGCTAGAGACATAGCAAATTCCACAGACATGATATTAGCAGAAGACCCTGAATCCACGAAGGCACTGCCGGTAGCAGACCTACCACCAAAAGAGACCTGAAAGGGAAGCAAGATTTTATTACGTTTCATATTTACGGGAAATACCTGTACGCCCAAGTGACCTCCCCGATGATCACTTAGGCGTGGAAGTTCTCCGACTGCATTCTTACGCTTGTCATCCCCACAGTAGAAGCAGAGACCATTCTTCCTGCGGAAATCTCTACGTTGTTGGGGGGACACGGAGGCCCCGAGTTGCATCGGTACCTCCGAGTCTTCCGGGGAGCAACGAAGCAACGGAAACTCGGGATGCATCATGGGGGAGTCAGAGGAGAAAACATCAAGACGTTCAAGTCGTTGTTCCCTGAGACGTCGGTCAAGTCGTACCGCTAAAGCCATAACCTGGTCTAGGGAGTCAGAAGAGGGATAACTAACTAGCAGATCTTTCAGGGCGTTCGACAGACCCAACCTAAACTCGCACCTTAAGGCAGGGTCATTCCACCAAGAAGCTACGCACCACTTCCTAAAGTCAGAGCAATACTCCTCAACAGGTCTCTTACCCTGACGTAAGGTCACCAGCTGACTCTCGGCAAAAGCAGTCTTGTCAGTCTCGTCATAGATGAGTCCGAGAGCAGAAAAGAAAAGATCAACGGAGGAAAGTTCAGGGGCGTCAGGAGCCAAGGAGAAGGCCCATTCTTGGGGCCCTTCCTGGATCCGGGACATAATTATACCCACCGGCTGGCTCTCAGAACCTGAGGAGTGGGGCTTCAAACGAAAATAGAGCCTACAACTCTCCCGAAAGGAGAGAAAAGTCTTCCGGTCCCCTGAGAACCGGTCGGGCAACTTGAGGTGGGGTTCAAGAGGTGAGGTGAGGGGGACTACCATGGTAGCATTCAGGCTGTTTGACCCTCTGAGCCAGGGCCTTGACCTGTAGGGAGAGACCCTGCATTTGCTGAGCCAAGGTCTCAAGGGGGCCCATAGTGGTGTCAGGGACCAGGGTAGACTAGGTATGGGCTAGTGATTATGTAATGACGGGGGTGGGGAGACAGACAAGTGAGCCCTAATCTACCCGCCACTCAGTCTCTGCCTACTTGCAACGACCCGCCCTAGGCGGCGGGGTACAACTGGGCGACGGTCCCTACGCTCAATAAGTGCACGACAGACAAACAGACAAGGGTACACAGAGCTAGGGGGAGAAAGGGGCAGTTGCCCACGGCAACACCGTGAGCAACAAGAGAAGTGAACAAGCCGAGTCAAACCAGGAGAGTACGAGGGGCCAAACGCAGAGCAGAAGAGTAGTAAACAAGCCGAGTCAAACCAGGAGTGTTCGAGGTACCAAACGCAGAGCGGGAAAGTAGTCAGCAAGCCGGGGTCAATATAAAGCAAGGGCAATGGTACAAGACGCTGCAGCAGGGCCAGGAAACCAAACGAGAAGAATCACAAGCAAAGGAGGAACAGGAAAGGCAGGTATAAATAGACAAAGGGTGGGAGCTAGCTCCGTCTGGCCAGGCTGTGATAGGTTCTCCCACTCTTAAGCCTGCCACCCTGAGTGGTGGAAGATGGAGTCAGTCTCACAGACATAGAAGCAGGTGCAGACTGATTATCTATGGGCGTTAACCCCGAAGCTGTGCCTGGCAGATCCTTTACAAGATCTTTGTCAAAAAGATAGAAACCTCAAGTATTCAATGGGGGGTTATTGTAAAATTCAGGGGGGTTTTTTGGTGAATTTTTTTTTGTAGGATTAAAAAAAAATATTCCATTCGCTTTTCCCCGGGGTATTAAGTATATAGATACATTTTAAATCATTCAGCAATGCACAGGGCTGGCATGGATGGACAATTTGGGCAAAAGTAGCGGCTATCGCTTCTTATGCCTTTTTTGGGGATATCTCTGTCTTGGGGTTGAATGGATTGTGGCCAAATAGTGCCTCTCTTTGAGCCTTCGCACATCTTCTGATTCCAGGGGAAGCATTGGGCCTTGGTTCTGGAAAAAGGAGCTGTTCACAAATTATTTCCTGGTAAGCCAAAAAAGTATAAGTGCCACAGGCATGTTTATACAAAATAAAGAAATTGTATATTGTCATTTGAATAATGTAAACAGAAAGTTTTTTGTACCAGGTGTATGATCTTCTCATGACCTCATAGGGTTTTAAAAATGTACAGCAATGTATGGCTAGAAGAATGGAGCTCCTCGAATATGCCCTAATGAGCACAATGATTAATGTGTATGCACACGATGACATAAGGCAGCATTTAGCCAATAGGGATATAGCTGAAGAAATCCCTGTATAGACACTGATAATCCGGCCCACTGGGGAGGGAGTGAGGAGGCGATGTTAATGTGAGACTGATGACGTATAAGTGCTCGCGACTAATTGGATGTCCAACGACCGAGCCCCTGGAAGAGGCGGGGTTACCTGACATATAAAAGGCGTGTGTTTAGAAGCACTCGCTGCCACTGCCATATGATCTACTACACTGCTATGCTCAATACCTCCCTGACGAACCAGTATGTAACTGGGGAAACGCGTAGGAGCTGGAGCTTCAATTAGGGAAACAATCACAATATTAGGGATAGGTTCCAGAGACAACAGAGTCGTTCTTTTCAGAATGAGTGCTCAGTGTGTTGTCAACAGTGAGGGTTGAGAGTGAGGCTTAACCCCTTCCCGCACCTTGGCGTAACTGTACGTCCAGATAAGCAGTAACTTCGCGCACCTGGGCGTACAGTTACGTCCGCGCTTTAAAAGTTAACCGCCGCGCGGCGCTACACTGCAGCGGCGGTTAACTGTGCAGGGTGTCAGCCCTGCTCTCCCCGTTGCCGATCAGTGGCCTGTCGCCGCTGAAATCAGCAATTAACCCCTTCGATGCGGTGGTCGATTGCGATCACCACATCGAAGAGGTTTACAGCGGATCGGCAGCCCCCCACATGTATTTGCGGGGGCTGGCGATCCTTATCATGGCAACCAGAGGCCAGACAATGACCTCCGGGTTGCCATGTACGGAAGCCTCGGAGGATCAGCCTCCGGCCGTTCCTCCTCTGCTTCCTGTCAGTGTGACAGTTACGTCACAATGACAGTTAGAACACATTACACTACGTGTGTAGTGTAATGTGTTCCAGCAGCGATCAGAGCTGCCAGTCTAAGTGTCCCCTAGTGGGACAAGTAAAAAAAGTAAAAAAAAGATAATAAAAATGTTTTGAAAAAGTGTAAAAATCAAAGTTAGAAGTGACATAAACAAAGAATGCTTTTTTTCCTATAATAAGACTTTTATTATAGGAAAAAAATTAACACATTAAAAAAAGTACACATATTTGGTATCGCCGCGTTCGTAACGACCCCAACTATAAAACTGCAATATTATTTTTCCCGCACGGTGAACACCGCGAAAAAAATAAACGAAAAACAGTGCCCGAATCACAATTTTTTGGTTACCAACTCTCCCAAAATATACAATAAAAAGTGATCAAAAAGTCGCATGTACGCCAAAATGGTACCAATACAAACTACATCCCGTCCCGCAAAAAACAAGCCCTTACACCGCTTTTTTGACTGAAAAATAAAAACGTTATGGCTCTAAGAATATGGTGACACAAAAATTAATTTATTTTATAAATAAGTGATTTTATTGCACAAACGCTGCAAAACATAAAAAAATTCTATACATCTGGTATCGCCGTAATCGTATCAACCCGCAGAATAAAGTATAATGGTCATTTATAGCCCAGGGTGAAGGCCATAAAAAAAACAAATAAAAAACATTGTCAGAATTGATGGTTTTTGGTCACCTTGCTTGCCAAAAAATGGAATAAAACGTGATCAAAAAAATTTCTGGTACCCCAAAATGGTACCAATGAAAACTACAGATTGTCCCGCAAAGAATAAACCCTCACACGGCTCCGGTGGAGAAAAAATAAAACAGTTCTGGCTCTCAGAATATGGCGATGCAAAATGTGCAGAGTGTTCCAAAAGCAGATAAGATCGGGCACCATTTATAAGTGCGACACTGGCCACATATCTGCGGATTATTATTTATTTACTGGATTATTATACCCTCTTATTATACCCTGATGTACACCGCACAGATAACATGTACCCTGATGTACTCCGCACAGATAACATGTACCCTGATGTACCCCGCACAGATTACATATGCCCCCACATTATAAACTGAAACACCAGTAAAACCCCAAACAGAACAACTATCAAGCAAACTCTGTGCCCCAAAAGCCAAATGGCGTCCCTCCCTTCTGAGCCCTGCAGCGTGCCTAAACACCAATTTACGTCCACAGATATGGCATCGCCATACCCGGGAGAACCCGGTTAATATTTTGAGTTATTTGTCTTCAGTGGCACAAACTGGGCATAACATATAGTGCACTAAAATGGCATATGAGTGGAAAATTTTAATTTTCACTCCGCACCATGCGCTGCACATTAACCCCTGCGTGCACCATGACATAGCATGTCGTAGTGTGGGGGGTGATGTATGGAGCGTCTCACGTAAAAAATAAAGAATTTAGAACGACAAAATCGCTGTTTTTTTGGTCACCTTGGCTCTACCTAAAAATGTAATAAAAAGTGCTCAAAAAGTTGTATGTACCAAAAAGTTGCACCAATAAAAACGACCGCTCGTCCCTCAATAAATAAGCCCTCATACCGCTCTATTGACTGAAAAATAAAAAAGTTGTGGCTCTTGGAACGCGGGGAGGAAAAAACTAAGAAGGAAAAGAAAAAAATGGATCACTCCAGAAAGGGTTAATTACTTTCTAATGAAAAACCATTTATGACCACACGTGGGGTATTGCCGTACTCGGGAGAAATTGCTTTACAAATGTTGGGGTGCTTTTACCCCCTTTATCCTTTGTGAAATTGAAAAAAATGCAACATTTTAGTGGAAGAAATGTCGATATTCATTTTCACGGCCTAATTCTAATAAATCCTGCAAAAGACTTGTGGGGTCTAAATGCCCACTATATCCCTAGATAGATTCTTTAAGTGGTGTAATTTCCACTTTTGGGGGGTTTCCCCTGTTTTGGCCTCTCAGGGGCTTTGCAAATGCGACATGGCACCCAAAAACCATTTCAGCTAAATTTGAGCTCCAAAAGCCAAATAGCGCTCCTTTCCTTCTAAGCCTTGCTGTGGGTCCAAACAGCAGTTTATTACCACATATGGCATATTTCCGTAATCGGGAGAAATTGTTTTACAAATGTTGGGGTGCTTTTTCTCCTTTATTCCTTGTAAAAATTAAAAATGGCTACCTTTTTTCAGAAAAAAAGTCGATTTTTACCTTTACAGAATAATTTCAATGAATTCAGCAAAACAACCGTGGGGTCAAAATGCTAACTTTACCCCTAGAAAATTTCCTTGAGGGGTGTAGTTTCCAAAATGGGGTCACTTTCCGGGGGTTTCCACTATTTTGTTCCCTCCAGTGCATTTCAAACGCGACATGGCACTGAAAACCATTCCAGCAAAATCAGAATTTCAAAATCCAAATGGTGCTCCTTTCCTTCTGAGTCCTGCTGTGGGTCCAAACAGCAGTTTATTACCACATATGGGGTATTGCTATAATCAGGAGAAATTGCTTTACATATGTTGGGGTGTTTTTTCTCTTTTATACCTTGAAAAAATTAAAAATTTCTACGTTTTTTCAGAAAAAAGTAGATTTTCATCTTCACAAACTAATTCAAATAAATTTAGCAAAAAAACTGTGGGTTCAAAATGCTAACTATACCCCTAGATAAATTACCTGAGGGGTGTAGTTTCCAAAATGAGGTCACTTTTTGGGGTCTTTATTGTTTTGGCCCCACAAGACCTCTTCAAACCTGACATGGTAACTAAAATATATGCTAAAAAAAGAAGGCCCCAAAATCCACTAGGTGCTCCTTTGCTTCTGAGGCCTGTGTTTCAGTCCATGACCGAACTAGGGCCACATGTGGGGTATTTCTAAAAACTGCAGAATCTGGGCAATAAATAATAAGTTAAATTTTTTGGGAAAAACCTTCTGTGGTATAGAAAAAAATGTATTACAAATGAATTTTGTATAAAAAAAATGAAATTTGTAACTTTCAGCTCTACTTTGCTTTAATTCCTGTGAAACGCTTAAAGGGTTAATACACTTTCTGAATGCTGTTTTGAATACTTTGAGGGGTGCAGTTTTCAAAATGGGGTGATTTATGGGGATTTTCTAATATATAAGACTCTCAAAGCCACTTCAGAACTGAACTTGTCCTTGTAAAAATCGCCTTTTGAAATTTTCTTGAAAATATGAGAAATCGCTGCTAAAGTTCTAAGCCTTGTAACGTCCTAGAAAAATAAAATAATGTTCAAAAAACGATGCCAAACTAAAGTAGACATGTGGGGGATGGTAACTAGTAACTATTTTGTGTGGTATTACTATCGGTTTTACAAGCAGATACATTTAAATTTAGAAAAATGCTAATTTTTGCAATTTTTCGCTAAATTTTGGTGTTTTTCACAATTAAATACTGAATCTATCGGGCAAATTTTGCCAGTAACATAAAGTCCAATGTGTCACGAGAAAACAATCTCAGAATCGCTTGGATAGGTAAAAGCATTCCGGGGTTATTACCACATAAAGTGACACATGTCAGATTTTAAAAATCGGCTTCGTCCTGAAGGCCAAAACAGGCTCAGTCCTGAAGGGGTTAAGGGACAGACAGAATGCCATTGTGCAAGTTCATATGATCCAAGCCTACCCTGCTGTAAATTCAAGGAACTATAACCCTGTATTCATAACTGTGAATAGATATTGATGTGTATGTCCAATAATACAACAGTATAAACAATACTATTTTGATATTCCATTTTATATGGGTTATATTAAAAGCTAAGTTTTAAAATACTAATCCTCCCTCTACTATCAAGTTTCAAATTTGGAAGGTCTAATGGGAACCAGCCCGTCGGTCATTAACTTGGAACTATAATTTTAAAACGTAGTCGTGCAGTTACGTCCGCGCATTAAGAGTTAACCACTGCGCGAAGCTACACCGCAGCAGCAGTTAACTGTGCAGGGTGTCTGCCCTGCTTTCCCCATTGAGGATCAGCGGCCCATCGCCACTGAATTCGGCAATTAACCTCTTAGATGCGGCGGTTAATTGCGATCGGCAGCTCCCACATGCAATTACCGGGGCTACCGATGGTTGTCATGGCAACCGGAGGCCAGACGATGGCCTCCGGGCTGCCATGTACGAAAGGAGTCTGGTCCTCATAGGGTTCCTGTCAGAGTGACTGTCACGTCACAATGACAGTTGGAATACATTACACTATGTAGGTAGTGTAATGTGTTCCAGCAGCAATCAGAGCTGCAAGTCCTCAAGGCCCCTAGGGGAAACAAAAAGTAAAAAAGGTAATAACAATGTTTTATAAAAGTGTAAAGATAACATTTATCTGTTACACAAGCAAGAAATGCTTTTTTTCCTATAATAGTACTATAGGAAAAAAATGAAAACGTTAAAAAAAAGTACACATATTTGGTATCGACACGTTCGTAACGACCCAAACTATATAAATATAATATTAATTTCCCCGCATGGTGAACACCGCAAAAAAAAAAAAAGTAAACAACAATGCCAGAATCACTATTTTTTTAGTCACCACCCTTCCCAAAATATAGAATAAAAAGTGATCAAAAAGTTGCATGTACCCCGAAATACTACGAATAAAAACTACAACCCGTCCCGCAAAAAACAAGCCCTTAGGAAGCTTTTTTGACTAAAACGTAAAAAAGTAACGGCTCTCAGAATATGGTGATACAAAATATTTCTAATTTTATAAAAAAGTGATTTTATTGCGCAAATGCTGCAAAACATAAAACAAAACTATATACATATGGTATCACCTTAATCGTATCGACCTGCAGAATAAAGTAAAATTGTAATTTATAGTCCAGGGTAAATGCCGTAAAAAAAACCACAAAAAAAACATTGTCAGAATTGATGGTTTTGGTCACCTTGCATGACAAAAAATTGAATAAAAAGTGTTTAAAAAATCGTATGTACCCCAAAATGGTATCGATGAAAACTACAGATTGTCCCGCAACAAATAAGCCCCCACACAGCTATGGTGGATAAAAAATAGAAAATTTGTGGCTCTCAGAATATGGCGACGCAAAATGTGAGTGTTCCAAACGCGGGTTTCCATTGTTTTGTTCCCCCCAGTGCATTGCAAGTGCGACATTGGACTGAAAACTATTCCAGCAAAATCAGTGCTTCAAAAGCCAAATGACTCTCCTTCCCTTCTAAGATCTGCTGTGGGTCCAAATAGCAGTTTATTACTAAGTATTGGGTATTGCCGTAATCGGGAGAAATTGCTTTACAAATGTTGTGTTGTTTTTTCTCCTTTATTTCTAGTAAAAATTTAAAATTTCTAATTTTTTTCTGAAAAAAAGTAGATTTTCAACTTCACAGACTAATTCCAATGAATTCAGCAAATTAACTGTGGGGTCAAAATGCTAACTATACCCCTAGATAAATTCATTGAGGGGTGTAGTTTCCAAAATGATGTCACTTTTGGGGGTTTTCACTGTTTTGGCACCAGAAGACCACTTCAAACCTGACATGGTGCCTAAAATATATTCCAATAAAAAGGAGGCCCCAAATTCACTGGTGCTCCTTTTCTTTTCTGATTCTGAGGCCTGTGTTTCAGTCTAGTAGCACACTAGGGCCACATGTGGGATATCTCTAAAAACTGCAGAATCTGGGCAATAAATATTGAATGCATTTTTTGGGTAAAACCTTCTGTGTTACAGAAAAAAAATGTATTGCAAGTTAATATTGGCAAAAAAATTACATTTATAAATTTCACCTCTACATTGCTTTAATTCCTGTGAAACACCTAAGGGGTTAAAACACTTTATGAATTCTGTTTTAAATACTTTAAAGGGTGATGTTTTCAAAATGGGGTGATTTATGGGGATTTTCTAATATATAAGGCCCTCAAAGTCACTTCAGAACTGAACTGGTCCCTGAAAAAATAGCCTTTTGAAATTTTCTTGAAAATATGAGAAATTGCTACTAAAGTTTTAAGCCTTGTAACGTCCCAGAAAAATAAAAGGACGTTCAAAAAATGATGCAAACATAAAGTAGACAGATGGGATATCTGACATAGTAACTATTCTGTGTGGTATGTCTATCTGTTTTACAAGCAGATACATTTAAATTTAGAAAAACACAAAATTTTTCAAATTTTCTGTAAATTTCGGTGTTTTTCACAAACAAATATTGAATTTATCTACCAAATTTTTTCACTAACATAAAGTGCAATATGTCATGAGAAAACATTCTCAGAATCACTTAGATAGGTAAAATAATTCCAAAGTTATTACCACGAAAATTGACACATGTCAGATTTGAAAAACTGGGGCTGGTCCTAAAGACCAAAATAAGCTTGGTCCTGGAGGGGAGAAATATTTATTTTCTACTTACACCAGCAGCAGCAGATTTTTTTCATCCTCACCAAATTTACTTCCATACACATTTCCCTCTGCAGCATCATGAAGATGGCCCAGCTTCAGTCATTGGGCTTGTCTGGAAGATGTAGCCCAGCACTCCTTACCTCCTCCTATATCTGAAGTCATGCCCCCTCCATAGTGGAAGCTCAGGAGCACAAAACCTTTCCTCTCCACAACTCACACCTGTTTAAGTGGTTGTCACCCCCCCCCCCGCAGTGTGTAATGTCAGAGAGGAATACGGCCGGCCCTACTGCTCTAATGAATGCAGATATTGGTTTGACACCAAGTACGACCAGGCCTGTATCTCAGCAAATACCGGCTGCAGGAGCAGGCGGGTGCCGGCATGCAATGAAAGTACCCGGTTAATTAAAGCAAAGTAGGCTGCGGTCCCACAGTTAGTGCCGCAGCGTATGTATCCGGGCCCAGTACCCTCCCCATGAATCAACTTGGAAGCCTTTGCAATGCCGAAAGAATGCCTGAGGAATCCATCAGAGAGGGGATTGTCTAGAGCTTTTTGGGCAAAAGTTGCTGGGGATGGGTCCAGGGACAGCTGGGTGAATGTACTACCTTTTCTTCTGCAGATACGTTATTGGGAGGTAATTTTAGCATAAAAGGTTTGCAGGGGTTCCTTAAGTGTATGCTAGGGCTGTTTACCAAGCATTTACCTGGGGGTGTTGGGACCATTCGGTTATACAGTACATTCCATTGCGCAGGTAGTGGGGGCAGAGTCCAAAGATAGTCCGGTTGTGGAAGAGGGTGCGGTAGTGTAAAGGATCTGCCAGGCACAACTTCTGTGTATACGCCCATAGGTAATCAGTCTGCACCTGAGTCTATGTCTCTGAGACTGACTCCATCTTCCACCACTCAGGATGGCAGGCTTAGGAGTGGGAGAGCCTATCGCAGCCTGGCCAGACGGAGCTAGCTCCCGCCCTCTGTTTATTTATACCTGTCTTTCCTGTTCCTCCTTTGCTTGTGATTCTTGTCGTGTGGTTTCCTGGCCCAGCTACAGCTTCTTACTATTTGATCCTGCTCCATACTGACCCTGGCTTACTGTCTACTCTCCTACTCTGCGTTTGGTACCTTGTGCACTCCTGGTTTGACTCGGCTCGTTCACAACTTTTGTTGCTCACGGTGTTGCCGTGGGCAACTGCCCCATTTCCCTTAGCTTTGTGTACCCTTGTCTGTTTGTCTCGTGCACTTACTGAGCGTAGGGACCGCCGCCCAGTTGTACCCCGTCGCCTAGGGCGGGTCGTTGCAAGTAGGCAGGGACAGAGTGGCGGGCAGATTAGGGCTCACTTGTCCGTTTCCCTACCCCCGTCATTACATAATCACAAGCCCATATAGCTAGTCTTCCCTGGTCCCTGACACTACTATGGACCCCCTTGAGACCCTGGCCCAGCAAATACAGGTCCAGGCCCTGGCTCAGAGGGTCAACCAGCCTGACGCTACCATGGTAGTGCCCCTCACCTCACCTCTTGAACCCCACCTCAAGTTGCATGACCGGTTCTCAGGGGACCGGAGGACTTTTCTCTCCTTTCGGGAGAGTTGTAGGCTCTACTTTCACTTAAAGCCTCACTCCTCAGGTTCTGAGAGCCAGTGGGTGGGTATAATTATGTCCCGGCTCCAGGAAGGGCCCCAAGAGTGGGCCTTCTCCTTGGCTCCTGACGCCCCTGAACTTTCCTCCGTTGATCGTTTCTTTTCTGCTCTCGGACTCATTTATGACGAGACTGACAGGACTGCCTTTGCCGAGAGTCAGCTGGTGACCTTACGTCAGGGTAAGAGACCTGTTGAGGAGTATTGTTCTGACTTTAGGAAGTGGTGCGTAGCTTCTCGGTGGAATGACCCTGCCTTAGGGTGCCAGTTTAGGTTGGGTCTGTCGAACGCCCTGAAAGATCTGCTAGTTAGCTATCCCTCTTCAGACTCCTTAGACCAGGTTATGGCTTTAGCGGTACGACTTGACCGACGTCTCAGGGAACGACAACTTGAACGTTTTTGTGTTTTCCCCTCTGACTCCCCCATGATGCCTCCCGAGGTCCCGTTGCTTCGCTCTTCCACGGAAGACTCGGAGGTACCTATGCAACTCGGGGCCTCCGTGTCCCCCCGACAACGTAGAGAGTTCTGCAGGAAGAATGGTCTCTGCTTCTATTGTGGGGATGACAAGCATCAAGTGAACACCTGTCCTAGGTGTAAGAATAAACAGCCGGAAAACTTCCGCGCCTAAGTGATCATCGGGGAGGTCACTTGGGCGCACAGGTATTTCCCGTAAATATGAATTGTAATAAAATCTTGCTTCCCTTTCAGGTCTCTTTTGGTGGTAGGTCTGATACCGGCAGTGCCTTCGTGGATTCAGGGTCTTCTGCTAATATCATGTCTGTGGAATTTGCTATGTCTCTAGCTATGCCTTTGATTGATTTGCCTAAACCTGTCCCGGTAGTGGGTATCGACTCCACTCCTCTTGCTAATGGTTATTTTACACAGCATACCCCTGTTTTTTAACTCCTTGTGGGCTCCATGCATTTGGAGCAGTGCTCTGTACTGTTGATGCAGGGATTATCGTCCGATTTGGTTTTAGGCCTTCCCTGGTTGCAGTTGCATAATCCCACATTTGACTGGAATACTGGGGAGCTTACCAAATGGGGTAATGAATGCTTGACATCATGTTTTTCTGTTAATTCTATTTCTCCCCCTGAGGAGGTGAACACGCTACCTGAGTTTGTTCAGGAGTTCGCTGATGTTTTCTCTAAGGAGGCCTCCGAAGTGTTACCTCCTCATAGAGAATACGATTGCGCTATCGAATTGGTACCAGGAGCTAAGCTCCCTAATGGTAGAATATTTAATCTTTCTTGTCCCGAACGTGAAGCCATGAGAGAGTATATCCAGGAATGCCTGGCCAAGGGTTACATTCGCCCCTCTACTTCTCCGGTAGGTGCTGGCTTCTTCTTTGTAGGGAAGAAGGATGGTGGTCTTAGACCATGCATTGACTACCGTAACTTGAATAAGGTCACTGTAAGGAACCAGTATCCCCTTCCTTTGATTCCTGATCTCTTTAATCAGGTTCAGGGGGCCCAATGGTTCTCTAAGTTTGATCTACGGGGGGCGTATAACCTTATCCGTATCAAAGAGGGGGATGTGTGGGAGACTGCGTTTAACACGCCCGAAGGTCATTTCGAATACCTCGTCATGCCCTTTGGGTTGTGTAATGCTCCTGCGGTCTTCCAGAATTTCATAAATGAGATTTTAAGAGATTACCTGGGGGTATTTCTTGTAGTGTACCTTGATGACATACTGGTGTTTTCCAAGGACTTGTCCTCCCACATTGAGCATGTCAGGAAGGTGCTCCAGGTCCTTCGGGAAAACAAACTGTTTGCGAAAACCGAAAAATGTGTGTTTGGGGTACAGGAGATACCATTTTTGGGTCAAATCCTCACTCCTCATGAATTCCCTTGCCCCCTGCCAAGGTCCAGGCTGTGTCGGAATGGGTCCAACCTGCCTCCCTGAAGGCGTTACAGTGTTTCTTGGGGTTCTCTAATTATTACAGGAGATTTATTGCTAACTTCTCGGTCATCGCTAAGCCTCTTACAGACCTCACTCGCAAAGGTGCTGATCTCCTCCACTGGCCTCCTGAGGCTGTCCAGGCTTTTGAGGTCCTTAAGAAGTGCTTTATCTCGGCCCCGGTGCTGGTTCAGCCCAACCAAATGGAGCCATTTATCGTGGAAGTTGACGCATCCGAGGTGGGATTGGGGGCTGTCTTGTCCCAGAGTACCAGGTCTCTCACACATTTCCGTCCCTGTGCCTACTTCTCCAGGAAGTTTTCACCCACTGAGAGTAACTATGATATTGGCAACCGCAAACTCTTAGCCATTAAATGGGCATTTTAAGAGTGGCGCCACTTCCTGGAGGGGGATAGGCACCAGGTAACGGTCCTTACCGACCACAAGAATCTGGTTTTCCTAGAATCTGCCCGGAGGCTAAACCCGAGACAAGCTCGATGGGCGCTATTTTTTACCAGATTCAACTTTTTGGTTACCTATAGGGCTGGGTCTAAAAATATTAAGGCCGATGCACTGTCGCGTAGCTTCATGGCCAGCCCTCGTTCGGAGGAAGATCCTGCTTGTATTTTGCCTCCTGGTATAATCATTTCTTCTATTGATTCTGATTTAGTCTCTGAAATTGCGGCTGATCAAGGTTCAGCTCCCGGGAACCTTCCTGAGGACAAGCTGTTGTTCCCCTGCAATTCCGGCTAAGGTTACTTAGGGAAAATCATGACTCCGCACTATCTGGTCATCCAGGCGTCCTGGGTACCAAACACCTCATTGCCAGAAACTATTGGTGGCCTGGGTTGCCTAAAAAACGTTAAGGCCTACGTCGCCGCTTGTGAGGTTTGTGCTAGGTCCAAGACTCCCAGGTCCCGACCAGCAGGCTTACTACGTTCTTTGCCCATTCCCCAGAGACCTTGGACCCATATCTCCATGGATTTTATCACCAATTTGCCTCCATCTCAAGGCAAGTCGGTGGTGTGGGTTGTAGTAGACCGCTTTAGTAAAATGTGCCACTTTGTGCCCCTCAAGAAACTACCCAATGCCAAGACGTTAGCTACCTTGTTTGTCAAACACATCCTGCGTCTCCATGGGGTCCCTGTCAATATTGTTTCGGACAGATGGGTACAATTTGTTTCATTGTTTTGGAGAGCCTTCTGTAAAAAGTTGGAGATTGATCTGTCCTTCTCCTCTGCCTTCCATCCTGAAACTAATGGCCAAACTGAGAGGACTAATCAATCTCTAGAACAATATTTAAGGTGTTTTATCTCTGACTGTCAATATGATTGGGTCTCATTCATTCCCCTCGCCGAATTTTCCCTTAATAACCGGGTCAGTAACTCGTCAGGGGTCTCACCTTTTTATGTAATTTTGGGTTTAATCCACGGTTGTCCTCCATTTCACCTGGTAGTTCCAACAATCCCGAGGTAGAGGTCGTTCATCCGGAACTGTGCACAGTCTGGGCCCAGGTTCAGAAGAACCTAGAGGCGTCCCAGAGCGTACAAAAAACTCAGGCTGATAGAAGACGTTCTGCTAACCCCTTGTTTATGGTCGGGGATCTGGTGTGGTTATCGTCTAGGAACTTTCGCCTTAAGGTCCCGTCCAAGAAGTTTGCTCCCCGTTTTATTGGGCCGTATAAGGTCATTGAAGTCCTCAATCCTGTCTCCTTCTGACTGGAGTTACCCCCATCTTTTCGAATACACGACGTGTTTCATGCCTCCCTCCTTAAATGCTGCTCCCCGTCCTTGGCTCCCTCGAGGAAACCTCCTGTTCCCGTTCTCACCCCTGAGGGGGTGGAATTAGAAGTGGCCAAGATTGTGGACAGCAAGATGGTCCAAGGCTCCCTCCTGTACCTGGTCCATTGGAGAGGATACGGGCCTGAGGAGAGGACTTGGGTACCCGACCGGGATGTTCACGCTGGGGTATTGGTCAGGAAGTTCCACCTTCATTTCCCCAATAAACCAGGTCCACTTAGAAAGGGTCCGGTGGCCCCTCATAAAAGGGGGGGTACTGTAAAGGATCTGCCAGGCACAACTTCTGTGTATACGCCCATAGGTAATCAGTCTGCACCTGAGTCTATGTCTCTGAGACTGACTCCATCATCCACCACTCAGGATGGCAGGCTTAGGAGTGGGAGAGCCTATCGCTGCCTGGCCAGACGGAGCTAGCTCCCGCCCTCTGTCTATTTATACCTGCCTTTCCTGTTCCTCCTTTGCTTGTGATTCTTCTCGTGTGGTTTCCTGGCCCAGCTACAGCTTCTTACTATTTGATCCTGCTCCATACTGACCCTGGCTTACTGACTACTCTCCTGCTCTGCGTCTGGTACCTCGGGCACTCCTGGTTTGACTCGGCTCCTTCACCACTCTTGTTGCTCACGGTGTTGCCGTGGGCAACTGCCCCATTTCCCTTAGCTTTGTGTACCCTTGTCTGTTTGTCTCGTGCACTTAGGGGCCGCCGCCCAGTTGTACCCCGTCGCCTAGGGCGGGTCGTGGCAAGTAGGCAGGGACAGAGTGGCGGGCAGATTAGGGCTCACTTGTCCGTTTCCCTACCCCCGTCATTACAGGTAGCACATGGAACGGAGGAATATACTCTTTTTAGCCTCCTCTAAGGCTAAATCGACTGATAAGTGCACCTGGCAGATGCAGAAAAGTGAGAAATATTTGTCTATTTGCAACGGGCTGTTAGGGGCACACTTGAAGGTAGAGGTTAAAGAGAAAATATGAAAGGAAGAGTATGTGGAGATAATTTTTATCTTGACGTGTTAAACTGGACAAGAGTGAAAGGGAATAGGTAGCGCGTATGCAGTATAGGCTTTTCCCATGTACTTTTTCTTATTGCTAGCCCCTGAAGACGCCTAATGTGGCGAAACATGTCGGGGGTGCTGTGTTGTTATTTATATTAGTGTTGCATCCTATACCTGTCCTTCTGATGCACTAAATAGACAACATAGTGATTGAATACATATCACAATATTCCTGAAATGTAGACTGCTAATTACCGTATCTAGTAATACCAGTAGATGCATTTGGTCAACTAATTTTAAATATTGCTTCTATGGTGTAGGGAACCTTTTTGAATTTTAAATTTGCCAGATACAATTTGTTACGTTTTAAGTCATTTAGTGAGGTGGAAAATAGGCACTTCTTTTGTCTTTGGGAAATCTGTAGAGAAATAGTGATCGATACAGAGCTTACTTTTAGGGCATGTTCACACAGCTTATTTTCGGTCGTTTTTCGGGCTGTAAACGGCTGAAAAATTACCGAAAAATCGAAAGCAGAATGCCTCCAAACTTCTGCCCATTGATTTCAAAGGGAAAAACAGCGTTCTGTTCTGTAAAAAAAAACGTCCGCAAATAAGAAGTGCATGTCACTTCTTGAGACGTTTTTGGAGGCATTTTTCATTGACTCTATAGAAAAACTGCTCCAAAAACGGCCGTAAGAAACGCAGCGAAAAATGCTTAAAAAACGGCTGAATCTCAGGAGCTATTTTCCCTTGAAAACAGCTCCATATTTTCAGCCGTATTATGTTAATCGTGTGAATATAGCCTGATAGTGATCGATACAGAGCTTATGTTTATCCTTCTTTGCCAGAGGATAAACTCAGGGAGCTAAAGCTCGTGGTGTAGCGGGCAATCCAGGTTAGAAAAAACAGTGCGGACAGTAGCACCAACAGCATCAAACAGCTGTCTGCTCTATCTGCACCTTACTGAGTGCTGTTGGCATGGCTGATCTGCTGTTTTGACACGCAATACCTTCTTCTTATTGGGAGAGTGATGTGCCCTGTGTAGTCGCAGGGGTCACACTCTAAGGCCGGATTCACACGGGTGTGTGTGTTTTGCGCACGCAAAAAACGCTGCATTTTGAGCGCGCAAAAGGTACTTAACAGCTCCGTGTGTCAGCCCCGTATGATGCGCGGCTGCGTGATTTTCGCGCAGCCGCCATCTTTATGACACTCCGTTTGGATGTTTGTAAACGTGGTGCTTTTCTGTTTTCATTCATAGTTTGACAGCTGTTGCGCAAATCACGCTCGTCCCACGGAAGTTCTTCTGTGTGGTGCGCGTGATTTTCACACACCCATTGACTTCAATGGGTGGGTGAAATGCGCGAAATACGCACAAAGAACGGACATGTCATGAGTTTTTCGCAGCGGACTCACACTGCGTAAAAATCACGCAACTGTCTGCACGGCCCCATAGACTAATATAGGTCCGCGCGACACTCGTGAAATCATGCGCGTTGCACCGACGTATATCCCGTTCGTCTGAATAAGCCATAAGGCTGGCCCAGTTGACCACTCACATTTAACTAGAAGAGGAAAGTAGTGTTAGGGTATGTGCACACACACTAATTACGTCCGTAATTGACGGACGTATTTCGGCCGCAAGTCCCGGACCGAACACAGTGCAGGGAGCCGGGCTCCTAGCATCATACTTATGTACGATGCTAGGAGTCCCTGCTACTCCGTGGAACTGCTGTCCCGTACTGAAAACATGATTACAGTACGGGACAGTTGTCCTGCAGAGAGGCAGGGACTCCTAGCATCGTACATAACTATGATGCTAGGAGCCCGGCTCCCTGCACTGTGTTCGGTCCTGGACTTGCGGCCGAAATACGTCCGTCAATTACGGACGTAATTAGTGTGTGTGCACATACCCTTAATGGAACAGGGAGGATCTGCGTATTTAGCAGCTGCTGTATTTTAGGGGGCACATTGTGGGTGGTACTGTTCAGAGGCCTGGACACTTTGCCTGGCATAATATAGTGGGCACCATGGCTAGCATTTTTGGGGAGTTATAATCAAAGAAGATTGTTGCCCTGTAAGAAGAGCCTATAGTAAATATCATATTTCACAGAAAACAATGTTTCTTAGATGTTTCCATGTCTTGTTATTGCTCTGTTGAAATGTTGAGTATAATTGGGAGAAACCAACCACTTTTACAAATAGTCACTTATGAAATTAATTGTCAGTGCTAACCCCTGCATATGATTTCCTAGACTGGCTTTTAATTTAAGTGGCTGTAAACTCACACGTACTGTTTCAATTTACTAATTACTCAGCTAATCAAAGACAAGCACAGATGTACTTGGGATAAGTGTGTTTTTTTATCAGATAACAATCAAACAAGGCTAATGCAATCAAAATGTATTCATTTTAGACCATAATTCAAAGTTTTGCAACACAATTTAGCTATTGTAAGGAATTTCTCAATTTTAGAATTCATATATGCTAAAAAAAAAAAATTAACTCAAGCAGCAGCTACTGAAAGCCGTTACAATTGGCATGAATAAATGAATAAATACATTTTTGAAGAGCCAGCTTTATTTGCTTGAATTAATTAAAAAATAATTTAGAATAGATGGGTGACATTTAGCTACTTAGGCTGGGCGCTTGCACATGCAAAGCACATTTTTATGTATTTTCCCTATACACTTAGTGTGAGCAAAAACCGCATTGCACAACCACAATTTGTGGTAAAACAATGTTCTTGGCCGCATGGCCCACAACCTATATGTTTACGGGCATCCTTACAGAAGTACCAACAGTTGCTCTTAAGAATACATGCACACTTTGCAGAATTTGGTGCAGAAAATACATATAAAAACCACAGGTAAAAGCAGGCAATGCCGAAGGTAAACTCTGCACCTAATAGTGCCCTTTTTGATGCGTTTTTAGGTGCGGTTTTTACATTTTGATGCGCAAATAGGTGCCGGTGGGCAGAACCCTGTACTTTCTTTTTTGGCTGGGCTTGTGAAGAAGGGCCCCAGCACCCGAGGAGAAGAGGAGGCGCCCAGATGGAAGTGGAGGAAAAAGGACTCAAGTACAGTAAGTACATAGGGGGTCTAAATTTTTTTGGGGGGGTCTGTTCTGGGAAGTAAATTAATTTAGGGGTCTGATTGGGGGGAGCAAATTAAAGTAGGGGTCTGGAATTCTAAATTAATTTAGGGGTCTGGTTTTGGTTCTGATTAAGGTAGGGGTCTGATTGGGGGTGTAAATTAATTTAGATTTCTGGTCGGTGGTCTGAATTCATTTAGGTGTCTGCTCTGGGGTCTGAATTAATTTAGGGATCTGGTTGTGGGTGTAAATTAACTTAGGGGTCTGAACCAGTTTAGAAATCTTGAAAGGAGTCTGAAATAATTTAATTGTCTGGTCAGGTTTATGAATTCATTTTGTATCTAGTGTCTACGCAGGTGACGTGTGCGATGTGTGAGGAGTAGGTAAAGACCTTGTCCAGGTGTGCCGTGGCAGTGGAAGATCGTAGATTCTGCAGGAAAGCAGCAGTCCATACTGCAACTTGGTGAGTGAGTCTACTATGTAAAAGCAACCGCTTCAGTGCGATGATTTGATGTTACCCCCCGTGCACACCTACTGTCTCCCCCTTGGCCTTCCACAGAGCCCCTGCTAATCTGTCTCCCCTCTGCCCATCCACAGAGCCAGAGCCCCTGTCAGGATGAATATCCCCCCTGGACCCACTTCCGCCCCTGTCACTTTCTGCTCTCTTAGCCATCTCCCCCGCCACAGAGCCCCTGCCACCTAGTCTCTCCCCCTTGTCCCTTGCCCCGCCACTGACTGTATGGGGTACAGAAATTTCTGATGGAGGTCCTGCAGGCAAGCCACAATATTATGAGAAAGATTGTACAGAAAACAAAATACAGAATACTCTCACACACCTACAATTGGGGGGGGGGGGTAGTTTCTCAGTATAAGGCCATTTCTACAAGAGCGTAGTACAGGCCTATTTCTGCGCCTGTATTCCAGCTGCAAATCCTGGCATGACCGTGGGTCTGATGACCCGTAATGTAGCTTTATCGTAGCTTTTAAGTGAAACTAGCTTTATCGTGTATTTACAAAAGTCATCTGGTTTCTTTGTTTTTATCTAATTGATTTGCAGTGATTTTGTGGTTTAGAAAAAGAAATGAATGAGGTGGTTTTATTTTTTCCTTCATTTCTTGATCTACTGTTGCGCGAATCATGTGCAGCACACGGAAGTGCGTCCGTGTGCTGCGCCTGATTTTCACGCACCCATTGACTTCATTGGGAGCGTGATGCGCAAAAAATGCTTGAGTATAGGACATGTCGTGAGTTTCACCCAGCGGACACACGCTGTGTGAAAAATGTCTAAATGTCCCCATTGCCTTACATAGGTCCGTGTGACGCGCGTGATTTACGCGCGTGATTTTCATGGACGTGAACTACGCTCGTGTTAATAAGGTCTTAGTGTGCATTCACATGTATCAATAGTTTGCCATGTGGTTTTACTGCAAACTACTACAGATTTAAAAGCAGTTTTTGTCTACGTAGTTTTTACAGGTTTTGAATGTTTCATAGTCGATAATAAGTATGATGACTGAAAGCCAATTATGTGGTTTTAAATATTATCTAAACAATTTCCACAATAAACACATGAGAGAAAACATCTAAGCTAAGCTCTCGAGATAAACTGGGTGACATAAAAGCTGACCGTCCTAGAAAGAAATGCCTTCTTGTTCACACCTGCTAGAAATTAATTCATGTTGGATGATATTTACAGGAATAAGACCAGCACACACGTACATTCACCTAGTCGGTTAGGCAGCTGCTTCCCGATATGCCATCGGGACAACGGAAGTGGATTGACCCATGCCACGTTCAGGTAACCCCAGTCTCACAATGGTGCGCAACTGGCTGGAGTCAGAATTTATTTCCAGGATGTGAGTTGACTGACTTTATTGAACAAAATACTTTTCAGAAGTGGGAGTTGAACCCACACCTCCATTCAGAGCCCAGAACACCCAACTAGGGAAATATTTTCATCTCCAGTCTGGTGCCATAGACCACTCGGCCATCCTCATCTAACATCTGATTTAAGCTCTCGAGATAAACCAACTTTATTATATGTACTTGATATATATTTTTTTCTTTTTAGAGAATTTCAAGATTTTAAAAGAACTTATTCAAGTACAAGTTGATTTCTCATATGTTTGACTTATTGAACTCTAAGATCATTGGCTCTTCTGGGTGACATAAAAGCTGACCGTCCTAGAAAGAAATGCCTTCTTGTTCACACCTGCTAGAAATTAATTCATGTTGGATGATATTTACAGGAATAAGACCAGCACACACGTACATTCACCTAGTCGGTTAGGCAGCTGCTTCCCGATATGCCATCGGGACAACGGAAGACCCATGCCATGTTCAGGTAACCCCAGTCTCACAATGGTGCGCAACTGGCTGGAGTCAGAAGTTATTTCCAGAATGTGAGTTGACTGACGTTATTAAACAAAATACTTGTGAGAAGTGGGGTTTGAACCCACGCCTCCATTCAGAGACCAGAACACCCAACTAGGGAAGGATATTAATCTTGAGTCTGGCACCTTAGACCACTCGGCCATCCTGACACCCTGAGTGCTGAGAGAGAAGACTGAAAGGTAGATGCAATCACAGTGAATATACAAGTCATTTTGTCTATGAAAAACTTCAATAGTCGATAATAATTATGATGACTGACAGACTGATCTCTATATATTTATATTCAACTTGTGTCCATAAGGAGGACATTGCCATTTTACTTTGACCGGATAATGTCTCCTAGATAGAAGACAAAGAGTCTGGTGCCATAGACTGCTCGGCCATCCTAACTCCCTGAAGAGATAGGCTAGTAGACTGAAAGGTACATGCAATCAACCTGAATAAACAAGCCAATTATGTGGTTTTAAATATTATCTAAACAATTTCCACAATAAACTCATGAGAGAAAACATCTGATCTAAGCTCTTGAGATAAACCAACTTTATTATATGTACTTGATATATATTTTTTTCTTTTTAGAGAATTTCAAGATTTTAAAAGAACTTATTCAAGTACAAGTTGATTTCTCATATGTTTGACTTATTGAACTCTAAGATCATTGGCTCTTCTGGGTGACATAAAAGCTGACCGTCCTAGAAAGAAATGCCTTCTTGTTCACACCTGCTAGAAATTAATTCATGTTGGATGATATTTACAGGAATAAGACCAGCACACACGTACATTCACATAGTCGGTTAGGCAGCTGCTTCCCGATATGCCATCGGGACAACGGAAGACCCATGCCATGTTCAGGTAACCCCAGTCTCACAATGGTGCGCAACTGGCTGGAGTCAGAAGTTATTTCCAGAATGTGAGTTGACTGACGTTATTAAACAAAATACTTGTCAGAAGTGGGATTTGAACCCACGCCTCCATTCAGAGACCAGAACACCCAACTAGGGAAGGATATTAATCTTGAGTCTGGCGCCTTAGACCACTCGGCCATCCTGACACCATGAGTGCTGAGAGAGAAGACTGAAAGGTAGATGCAATCACAGTGAATATACAAGTCATTTTGTCTATGAAAAACATCAATAGTCGATAATAAGTATGATGACTGACAGACTGATCTCTATATATTTATATTCAACTTGTGTCCATAAGGAGGACATTGCCATTTTACTTTGACCGGATAATGTCTCCTAGATAGAAGACAAAGAGTCTGGTGCCATAGACTGCTCGGCCATCCTAACTCCCTGAAAAGATAGGCTAGTAGACTGAAAGGTACATGCAATCAACCTGAATAAACAAGCCAATTATGTGGTTTTAAATATCAAAACAATTTCCACAATAAACTCATGAGAGAAAACATCTGATCTAAGCTCTCGAGATAAACCAACTTTATTATATGTACTTGATATATTTTTTTTTTCTTTTTAGAGAATTTCAAGATTTTAAAAGAACTTATTCAAGTACAAGTTGATTTCTCATATGTTTGACTTATTGAACTCTAAGATCATTGGCTCTTCTGGGTGACATAAAAGCTGACCGTCCTAGAAAGAAATGCCTTCTTGTTCACACCTGCTAGAAATTAATTCATGTTGGATGATATTTACAGGAATAAGACCAGCACACACGTACATTCACCTAGTCGGTTAGGCAGCTGCTTCCCGATATGCCATCGGGACAACGGAAGACCCATGCCATGTTCAGGTAACCCCAGTCTCACAATGGTGCGCAACTGGCTGGAGTCAGAAGTTATTTCCAGAATGTGAGTTGACTGACGTTATTAAACAAAATACTTGTCAGAAGTGGGATTTGAACCCACGCCTCCATTCAGAGACCAGAACACCCAACTAGGGAAGGATATTAATCTTGAGTCTGGCACCTTAGACCACTCAGCCATCCTGACACCATGAGTGCTGAGAGAGAAGACTGAAAGGTAGATGCAATCACAGTGAATATACAAGTCATTTTGTCTATGAAAAACTTCAATAGTCGATAATAATTATGATGACTGACAGACTGATCTCTATATATTTATATTCAACTTGTGTCCATAAGGAGGACATTGCCATTTTACTTTGACCGGATAATGTCTCCTAGATAGAAGACAAAGAGTCTGGTGCCATAGACTGCTCGGCCATCCTAACTCCCTGAAGAGATAGGCTAGTAGACTGAAAGGTACATGCAATCAACCTGAATAAACAAGCCAATTATGTGGTTTTAAATATTATCTAAACAATTTCCACAATAAACTCATGAGAAAAAACATCTGATCTAAGCTCTCGAAATAAACCAACTTTATTATATGTACTTGATATATATTTTTTTCTTTTTAGAGAATTTCAAGATTTTAAAAGAACTTATTCAAGTACAAGTTGATTTCTCATATGTTTGACTTATTGAACTCTAAGATCATTGGCTCTTCTGGGTGACATAAAAGCTTACCGTCCTAGAAAGAAATGCCTTCTTGTTCACACCTGCTAGAAATTAATTCATGTTGGATGATATTTACAGGAATAAGACCCGCACACACGTACATTCACCTAGTCGGTTAGGCAGCTGCTTCCCGATATGCCATCGGGACAACGGAAGACCCATGCCATGTTCAGGTAACCCCAGTCTCACAATGATGCGCAACTGGCTGGAGTCAGAAGTTATTTCCAGAATGTGAGTTGACTGACGTTATTGAACAAAATACTTGTCAGAAGTGGGATTTGAACCCACGCCTCCATTCAGAGACCAGAACACCCAACTAGGGAAGGATATTAATCTTGAGTCTGGCGCCTTAGACCACTCGGCCATCCTGACACCATGAGTGCTGAGAGAGAAGACTGAAAGGTAGATGCAATCACAGTGAATATACAAGTCATTTTGTCTATGAAAAACTTCAATAGTCGATAATAAGTATGATGACTGACAGACTGATCTCTATATATTTATATTCAACTTGTGTCCATAAGGAGGACATTGCCATTTTACTTTGACCGGATAATGTCTCCTAGATAGAAGACAAAGAGTCTGGTGCCATAGACTGCTCGGCCATCCTAACTCCCTGAAGAGATAGGCTAGTAGACTGAAAGGTACATGCAATCAACCTGAATAAACAAGCCAATTATGTGGTTTTAAATATTATCTAAACAATTTCCACAATAAACTCATGAGAGAAAACATCTGATCTAAGCTCTTGAGATAAACCAACTTTATTATATGTACTTGATATATATTTTTTTCTTTTTAGAGAATTTCAAGATTTTAAAAGAACTTATTCAAGTACAAGTTGATTTCTCATATGTTTGACTTATTGAACTCTAAGATCATTGGCTCTTCTGGGTGACATAAAAGCTGACCGTCCTAGAAAGAAATGCCTTCATGTTCACACCTGCTAGAAATTAATTCATGTTGGATGATATTTACAGGAATAAGACCAGCACACACGTACATTCACCTAGTCGGTTAGGCAGCTGCTTCCCGATATGCCATCGGGACAACGGAAGACCCATGCCATGTTCAGGTAACCCCAGTCTCACAATGGTGCGCAACTGGCTGGAGTCAGAAGTTATTTCCAGAATGTGAGTTGACTGACGTTATTAAACAAAATACTTGTCAGAAGTGGGATTTGAACCCACGCCTCCATTCAGAGACCAGAACACCCAACTAGGGAAGGATATTAATCTTGAGTCTGGCGCCTTAGACCACTCGGCCATCCTGACACCATGAGTGCTAAGAGAGAAGACTGAAAGGTAGATGCAATCACAGTGAATATACAAGTCATTTTGTCTATGAAAAACATCAATAGTCGATAATAAGTATGATGACTGACAGACTGATCTCTATATATTTATATTCAACTTGTGTCCATAAGGAGGACATTGCCATTTTACTTTGACCGGATAATGTCTCCTAGATAGAAGACAAAGAGTCTGGTGCCATAGACTGCTCGGCCATCCTAACTCCCTGAAAAGATAGGCTAGTAGACTGAAAGGTACATGCAATCAACCTGAATAAACAAGCCAATATGTGCTTTTAAATATCAAAACAATTTCCACAATAAACTCATGAGAGAAAACATCTGATCTAAGCTCTCGAGATAAACCAACTTTATTATATGTACTTGATATATATTTTTTTTCTATTTAGAGAATTTCAAGATTTTAAAAGAACTTATTCAAGTACAAGTTGATTTCTCATATGTTTGACTTATTGAACTCTAAGATCATTGGCTCTTCTGGGTGACATAAAAGCTGACCGTCCTAGAAAGAAATGCCTTCTTGTTCACACCTGCTAGAAATTAATTCATGTTGGATGATATTTACAGGAATAAGACCAGCACACACGTACATTCACCTAGTCGGTTAGGCAGCTGCTTCCCGATATGCCATCGGGACAACGGAAGACCCATGCCATGTTCAGGTAACCCCAGTCTCACAATGGTGCGCAACTGGCTGGAGTCAGAAGTTATTTCCAGAATGTGAGTTGACTGACGTTATTAAACAAAATACTTGTCAGAAGTGGGATTTGAACCCACGCCTCCATTCAGAGACCAGAACACCCAACTAGGGAAGGATATTAATCTTGAGTCTGGCGCCTTAGACCACTCGGCCATCCTGACACCATGACTGCTGAGAGAGAAGACTGAAAGGTAGATGCAATCACAGTGAATATACAAGTCATTTTGTCTATGAAAAACATCAATAGTCGATAATAAGTATGATGACTGACAGACTGATCTCTATATATTTATATTCAACTTGTGTCCATAAGGAGGACATTGCCATTTTACTTTGACCGGATAATGTCTCCTAGATAGAAGACAAAGAGTCTGGTGCCATAGACTGCTCGGCCATCCTAACTCCCTGAAGAGATAGGCTAGTAGACTGAAAGGTACATGCAATCAACCTGAATAAACAAGCCAATTATGTGGTTTTAAATATTATCTAAACAATTTCCACAATAAACTCATGAGAGAAAACATCTGATCTAAGCTCTTGAGATAAACCAACTTTATTATATGTACTTGATATATATTTTTTTCTTTTTAGAGAATTTCAAGATTTTAAAAGAACTTATTCAAGTACAAGTTGATTTCTCATATGTTTGACTTATTGAACTCTAAGATCATTGGCTCTTCTGGGTGACATAAAAGCTGACCGTCCTAGAAAGAAATGCCTTCATGTTCACACCTGCTAGAAATTAATTCATGTTGGATGATATTTACAGGAATAAGACCAGCACACACGTACATTCACCTAGTCGGTTAGGCAGCTGCTTCCCGATATGCCATCGGGACAACGGAAGACCCATGCCATGTTCAGGTAACCCCAGTCTCACAATGGTGCGCAACTGGCTGGAGTCAGAAGTTATTTCCAGAATGTGAGTTGACTGACGTTATTAAACAAAATACTTGTCAGAAGTGGGATTTGAACCCACGCCTCCATTCAGAGACCAGAACACCCAACTAGGGAAGGATATTAATCTTGAGTCTGGCGCCTTAGACCACTCGGCCATCCTGACACCATGAGTGCTAAGAGAGAAGACTGAAAGGTAGATGCAATCACAGTGAATATACAAGTCATTTTGTCTATGAAAAACATCAATAGTCGATAATAAGTATGATGACTGACAGACTGATCTCTATATATTTATATTCAACTTGTGTCCATAAGGAGGACATTGCCATTTTACTTTGACCGGATAATGTCTCCTAGATAGAAGACAAAGAGTCTGGTGCCATAGACTGCTCGGCCATCCTAACTCCCTGAAAAGATAGGCTAGTAGACTGAAAGGTACATGCAATCAACCTGAATAAACAAGCCAATATGTGCTTTTAAATATCAAAACAATTTCCACAATAAACTCATGAGAGAAAACATCTGATCTAAGCTCTCGAGATAAACCAACTTTATTATATGTACTTGATATATATTTTTTTTCTATTTAGAGAATTTCAAGATTTTAAAAGAACTTATTCAAGTACAAGTTGATTTCTCATATGTTTGACTTATTGAACTCTAAGATCATTGGCTCTTCTGGGTGACATAAAAGCTGACCGTCCTAGAAAGAAATGCCTTCTTGTTCACACCTGCTAGAAATTAATTCATGTTGGATGATATTTACAGGAATAAGACCAGCACACATGTACATTCACCTAGTCGGTTAGGCAGCTGCTTCCCGATATGCCATCGGGACAACGGAAGACCCATGCCATGTTCAGGTAACCCCAGTCTCACAATGGTGCGCAACTGGCTGGAGTCAGAAGTTATTTCCAGAATGTGAGTTGACTGACGTTATTAAACAAAATACTTGTCAGAAGTGGGATTTGAACCCACGCCTCCATTCAGAGACCAGAACACCCAACTAGGGAAGGATATTAATCTTGAGTCTGGCGCCTTAGACCACTCGGCCATCCTGACACCATGACTGCTGAGAGAGAAGACTGAAAGGTAGATGCAATCACAGTGAATATACAAGTCATTTTGTCTATGAAAAACATCAATAGTCGATAATAAGTATGATGACTGACAGACTGATCTCTATATATTTATATTCAACTTGTGTCCATAAGGAGGACATTGCCATTTTACTTTGACCGGATAATGTCTCCTAGATAGAAGACAAAGAGTCTGGTGCCATAGACTGCTCGGCCATCCTAACTCCCTGAAAAGATAGGCTAGTAGACTGAAAGGTACATGCAATCAACCTGAATAAACAAGCCAATTATGTGCTTTTAAATATCAAAACAATTTCCACAATAAGCTCATGAGAGAAAACATCTGATCTAAGCTCTCGAGATAAACCAACTTTATTATATGTACTTGATATATATTTTTTTTCTATTTAGAGAATTTCAAGATTTTAAAAGAACTTATTCAAGTACAAGTTGATTTCTCATATGTTTGACTTATTGAACTCTAAGATCATTGGCTCTTCTGGGTGACATAAAAGCTGACCGTCCTAGAAAGAAATGCCTTCTTGTTCACACCTGCTAGAAATTAATTCATGTTGGATGATATTTACAGGAATAAGACCAGCACAAACGTACATTCACCTAGTCGGTTAGGCAGCTGCTTCCCGATATGCCATCGGGACAACGGAAGACCCATGCCATGTTCAGGTAACCCCAGTCTCACAATGGTGCGCAACTGGCTGGAGTCAGAAGTTATTTCCAGAATGTGAGTTGACTGACGTTATTAAACAAAATACTTGTCAGAAGTGGGATTTGAACCCACACCTCCATTCAGAGACCAGAACACCCAACTAGGGAAGGATATTAATCTTGAGTCTGGCACCTTAGACCACTCGGCCATCCTGACACCACGAGTGCTGAGAGAGAAGACTGAAAGGTAGATGCAATCACAGTGAATATACAAGTCATTTTGTCTATGAAAAACTTCAATAGTCGATAATAATTATGATGACTGACAGACTGATCTCTATATATTTATATTCAACTTGTGTCCATAAGGAGGACATTGCCATTTTACTTTGACCGGATAATGTCTCCTAGATAGAAGACAAAGAGTCTGGTGCCATAGACTGCTCGGCCATCCTAACTCCCTGAAGGGATAGGCTAGTAGACTAAAAGGTACATGCAATCAACCTGAATAAACAAGCCAATTATGTGGTTTTAAATATTATCTAAACAATTTCCACAATAAACTCATGAGAGAAAACATCTGATCTAAGCTCTTGAGATAAACCAACTTTATTATATGTACTTGATATATATTTTTTTCTTTTTAGAGAATTTCAAGATTTTAAAAGAACTTATTCAAGTACAAGTTGATTTCTCATATGTTTGACTTATTGAACTCTAAGATCATTGGCTCTTCTGGGTGACATAAAAGCTGACCGTCCTAGAAAGAAATGCCTTCTTGTTCACACCTGCTAGAAATTAATTCATGTTGGATGATATTTACAGGAATAAGACCAGCACACACGTACATTCACATAGTCGGTTAGGCAGCTGCTTCCCGATATGCCATCGGGACAACGGAAGACCCATGCCATGTTCATGTAACCCCAGTCTCACAATGGTGCGCAACTGGCTGGAGTCAGAAGTTATTTCCAGAATGTGAGTTGACTGACGTTATTGAACAAAATACTTGTCAGAAGCGGGATTTGAACCCACGCCTCCATTCAGAGACCAGAACACCCAACTAGGGAAGGATATTAATCTTGAGTCTGGCGCCTTAGACCACTCGGCCATCCTGACACCATGAGTGCTGAGAGAGAAGACTGAAAGGTAGATGCAATCACAGTGAATATACAAGTCATTTTGTCTATGAAAAACTTCAATAGTCGATAATAAGTATGATGACTGACAGACTGATCTCTATATATTTATATTCAACTTGTGTCCATAAGGAGGACATTGCCATTTTACTTTGACCGGATAATGTCTCCTAGATAGAAGACAAAGAGTCTGGTGCCATAGACTGCTCGGCCATCCTAACTCCCTGAAGAGATAGGCTAGTAGACTGAAAGGTACATGCAATCAACCTGAATAAACAAGCCAATTATGTGGTTTTAAATATTATCTAAACAATTTCCACAATAAACTCATGAGAGAAAACATCTGATCTAAGCTCTCGAGATAAACCAACTTTATTATATGTACTTGATATATTTTTTTTTCTTTTTAGAGAATTTCAAGATTTTAAAAGAACTTATTCAAGTACAAGTTGATTTCTCATATGTTTGACTTATTGAACTCTAAGATCATTGGCTCTTCTGGGTGACATAAAAGCTGACCGTCCTAGACAGAAATGCCTTCTTGTTCACACCTGCTAGAAATTAATTCATGTTGGATGATATTTACAGGAATAAGACCAGCACACACGTACATTCACCTAGTCGGTTAGGCAGCTGCTTCCCGATATGCCATCAGGACAACGGAAGACCCATGCCATGTTCAGGTAACCCCAGTCTCACAATGGTGCGCAACTGGCTGGAGTCAGAAGTTATTTCCAGGATGTGAGTTGACTGACGTTATTGAACAAAATACTTGTCAGAAGTGGGATTTGAACCCACGCCTCCATTCAGAGACCAGAACACCCAACTAGGGAAGGATATTTATCTTGAGTCTGGCACCTTAGACCACTCAGCCATCCTGACACCATGAGTGCTGAAAGAGAAGACTGAAAGGTAGATGCAATCACAGTGAATATACAAGTCATTTTGTCTATGAAAAACTTCAATAGTCGATAATAAGTATGATGACTGACAGACTGATCTCTATATATTTATATTCAACTTGTGTCCATAAGGAGGACATTGCCATTTTACTTTGACCGGATAATGTCTCCTAGATAGAAGACAAAGAGTCTGGTGCCATAGACTGCTCGGCCATCCTAACTCCCTGAAGAGATAGGCTAGTAGACTGAAAGGTACATGCAATCAACCTGAATAAACAAGCCAATTATGTGGTTTTAAATATTATCTAAACAATTTCCACAATAAACTCATGAGAGAAAACATCTGATCTAAGCTCTCGAGATAAACCAACTTTATTATATGTACTTGATATATTTTTTTTTCTTTTTAGAGAATTTCAAGATTTTAAAAGAACTTATTCAAGTACAAGTTGATTTCTCATATGTTTGACTTATTGAACTCTAAGATCATTGGCTCTTCTGGGTGACATAAAAGCTGACCGTCCTAGAAAGAAATGCCTTCTTGTTCACACCTGCTAGAAATTAATTCATGTTGGATGATATTTACAGGAATAAGACCAGCACACACGTACATTCACCTAGTCGGTTAGGCAGCTGCTTCCCGATATGCCATGTTCAGGTAACCCCAGTCTCACAATGGTGCGCAACTGGCTGGAGTCAGAAGTTATTTCCAGGATGTGCGTTGACTGACGTTATTGAACAAAATACTTGTCAGAAGTGGGATTGGAACCCACGCCTCCATTCAGAGACCAGAACACCCAACTAGGGAAGGATATTAATCTTGACCCCATGAGTGCTGAGAGAGAAGACTGAAAGGTAGATGCAATCACAGTGAATATACAAGTCATTTTGTCTATGAAAAACATCAATAGTCGATAATAAGTATGATGACTGACAGACTGATCTCTATATATTTATATTCAACTTGTGTCCATAAGGAGGACATTGCCATTTTACTTTGACCGGATAATGTCTCCTAGATTTAAGACAAAGAGTCTGGTGCCATAGACTGCTCGGCCATCCTAACTCCCTGAAGAGATAGGCTAGTAGACTGAAAGGTACATGCAATCAACCTGAATAAACAAGCCAATTATGTGGTTTTAAATATTATCTAAACAATTTCCACAATAAACTCATGAGAGAAAACATCTGATCTAAGCTCTTGAGATAAACCAACTTTATTATATGTACTTGATATATATTTTTTTCTTTTTAGAGAATTTCAAGATTTTAAAAGAACTTATTCAAGTACAAGTTGATTTCTCATATGTTTGACTTTATTCAACTCTAAGATCATTGGCTCTTCTGGGTGACATAAAAGCTGACCGTCCTAGAAAGAAATGCCTTCTTGTTACCACCTGCTAGAGTTTAATTCATGTTGGATGATATTTACAGGAATAAGACCAACACACACTTACATTTACCAAGTGGGTTAGGCAGCTGCTTCCTAATATGCCATCGGGACAACGGAAGTGGATTGAGCCATGCCTCGTTCAGGTAACCCCAGTCTCACAATGGTGCGCAACTGGAGTCAGAAGTTATTTCCAGGAAGTGAGATGACTGACTTTATTGAACAAAATACTTGTCAGAAGTGGGATATGAACCCACAACTCTATTCAGAGACCAGAACACCCAACTAGGGAAGAATTTTCATCTTGAATCTGGCACCTTAGACTGATGCCATCCTGACATCCTGAGTGTTAGGAAAGAAGACTGAAAGGTACATGCAATCACCCTGAATATACAAGGCATTTTGTTATTCAAGTACAAGTTTATTTCTCATCTGTTTGACTTTATTCAACTCTAAGATCATTGGCTCTTCTGGGTGACATAAAAGCTGACCGTCCTAGAAAGAAATGCCTTCTTGTTCCCACCTGCTAGAGTTTAATTCATGTTGGATGATATTTACAGGAATAAGACCAGCACACACTTACATTTACCAAGTGGGTTAGGCAGCTGCTTCCTAATATGCCATCGGGACAACGGAAGTGGATTGAGCCATGCCTCGTTCAGGTAACCCCAGTCTCAGAATGGTGCGCAACTGGAGTCAGAAGTTATTTCCAGGAAGTGAGATGACTGACTTTATTGAACAAAATACTAGTCAGAAGTGGGATTTGAACCCACACCTCCATTCAGAGACCAGAACACCCAACTAGGGAAGAATTTTCATCTTGAGTCTGGTGCCTTAGACCGCTCGGCCATCCTGACATCCTAATTGATAGGAGAGAAGACTGAAAGGTACATGCAATCACACCGAATATACAAGTAATTTTGTTATTCAAGTACAAGTTTATTTCTCATCTGTTTGACTTTATTATACTCTAAGATCATTGGCTCTTCTGGGTGACATAAAAGCTGACCGTCCTAGAAAGAAATGCCTTCTTGTTCCCACCTGCTAGAGTTTAACTCATGTTGGATGATATTTATAGGAATAAGACCAGCACACACTTACTTTTACCAAGTGGGTTAGGCAGCTGCTTCCTAAAATGCCATCGGGACAACGGAAGTGGATTGAGCCATGCCTCGTTCAGGTAACCCCAGTCTCACAATGGTGCGCAACTGGAGTCAGAAGTTATTTCCAGGAAGTGAGATGACTGACTTTATTGAACAAAATACTTGCCAGAAGTGGGATTTGAACCCACGCCTTCATTCAGAGACCAGAACACCCAACTAGGGAAGAATTTTCATCTTGAGTCTGGCACCTTAGACTGATGCTATCCTGACATCCTGAGTGTTAGGAGAGAAGACTGAAAGGTACATGCAATCACCCCGAATATACAAGTCATTTTGTTATTCAAGTACAAGTTTATTTCTAATCTGTTTGACTTTATTCAACTCTAAGATCATTGGCTCTTCTGGGTGACATAAAAGCTGACCGTCCTAGAAAGAAATGCCTTCTTGTTCCCACCTGCTAGAGTTTAATTCATGTTGGATGATATTTACAGGAATAAGACCAGCACACACTTACATTTACCAAGTGGGTTAGGCAGCTGCTTCCTAATATGCCATCGGGACAACGGAAGTGGATTGAGCCATGCCTCGTTCAGGTAACCCCAGTCTCACAATGGTGCGCAACTGGAGTCAGAAGTTATTCCCAGGAAGTGAGATGACTGACTTTATTGAACAAAAAACTTGTCAGAAGTGGGATTTGAAACCACACCTCCATTCAGAGACCAGAACACCCAACTAGGGAAGAATTTTCATCTTGAGTCTGGCGCCTTAGACCGCTTGGCCATCCTGACATCCTAAGTGATAGGAGAGAAGACTGAAAGGTACATGCAATCACACCGAATATACAAGTAATTTTGTTATTCAAGTACAAGTTTATTTCTCATCTGTTTGACTTTATTAAACTCTAAGATCATTGGCTCTTCTGGGTGACATAAAAGCTGACCGTCCTACAAAGAAATGCCTTCTTGTTCCCACCTGCTAGAGTTTAATTCATGTTGGATGATATTTATAGGAATAAGACCAGCACACACTTTTTTTACCAAGTGGGTTAGGCAGCTGCTTCCTAAAATGCCATCGGGACAACGGAAGTGGATTGAGCCATGCCTCGTTCAGGTAACCCCAGTCTCACAATGGTGCGCAACTGGAGTCAGAAGTTATTTCCAGGAAGTGAGATGACTGACTTTATTGAACAAAATACTTGCCAGAAGTGGGATTTGAACCCACGCCTTCATTCAGAGACCAGAACACCCAACTAGGGAAGAATTTTCATCTTGAGTCTGGCACCTTAGACTGATGCTATCCTGACATCCTGAGTGTTAGGAGAGAAGACTGAAAGGTACATGCAATCACCCCGAATATACAAGTCATTTTGTTATTCAAGTACAAGTTTATTTCTAATCTGTTTGACTTTATTCAACTCTAAGATCATTGGCTCTTCTGGGTGACATAAAAGCTGACCGTCCTAGAAAGAAATGCCTTCTTGTTCCCACCTGCTAGAGTTTAATTCATGTTGGATGATATTTACAGGAATAAGACCAGCACACACTTACATTTACCAAGTGGGTTAGGCAGCTGCTTCCTAATATGCCATCGGGACAATGGAAGTGGATTGAGCCATGCCTCGTTCAGGTAACCCCAGTCTCACAATGGTGCGCAACTGGAGTCAGAAGTTATTCCCAGGAAGTGAGATGACTGACTTTATTGAACAAAAAACTTGTCAGAAGTGGGATTTGAACCCACACCTCTATTCAGAGACCAGAACACCCAACTAGGGAAGAATTTTCATCTTGAGTCTGGCGCCTTAGACCGCTTGGCCATCCTGACATCCTAAGTGATAGGAGAGAAGACTGAAAGGTACATGCAATCACACCGAATATACAAGTAATTTTGTTATTCAAGTACAAGTTTATTTCTCATCTGTTTGACTTTATTATACTCTAAGATCATTGGCTCTTCTGGGTGACATAAAAGCTGACCGTCCTAGAAAGAAATGCCTTCTTGTTCCCACCTGCTAGAGTTTAATTCATGTTGGATGATATTTATAGGAATAAGACCAGCACACACTTACTTTTACCAAGTGGGTTAGGCAGCTGCTTCCTAAAATGCCATCGGGACAACGGAAGTGGATTGAGCCATGCCTCGTTCAGGTAACCCCAGTCTCACAATGGTGCGCAACTGGAGTCAGAAGTTATTTCCAGGAAGTGAGATGACTGACTTTATTGAACAAAATACTTGCCAGAAGTGGGATTTGAACCCACGCCTTCATTCAGAGACCAGAACACCCAACTAGGGAAGAATTTTCATCTTGAGTCTGGCACCTTAGACTGATGCTATCCTGACATCCTGAGTGTTAGGAGAGAAGACTGAAAGGTACATGCAATCACCCCGAATATACAAGTCATTTTGTTATTCAAGTACAAGTTTATTTCTAATCTGTTTGACTTTATTCAACTCTAAGATCATTGGCTCTTCTGGGTGACATAAAAGCTGACCGTCCTAGAAAGAAATGCCTTCTTGTTCCCACCTGCTAGAGTTTAATTCATGTTGGATGATATTTTACAGGAATAAGACCAGCACACACTTACATTTACCAAGTGGGTTAGGCAGCTGCTTCCTAATATGCCATTGGGACAACGGAAGTGGATTGAGCCATGCCTCGTTCAGGTAACCCCAGTTTCACAACTGGAGTCAGAAGTTATTTCCAGGAAGTGAGAAGACTGACTTTATTGAACAAAATACTTGTCAGAAGTGGGATATGAACTTGTGTCCATAAGGAGGACATTGCCATTTTACGTTGACCTGATAATGTCTCCTAAATAGAAGATAAAAAGTCTGGCGCCATAGACTGCTCGGCTATCCTAACACCCTTAAGAGATAGGGAAATAGACTGAAAGGTACATGCAATCATCCTGAATAAACAAGCAGTTTATGTGTTTTAATTTATATCTAAACACTTTCCACAATAAACACACGAGAGAAAACTTCTGATCTAAGCTCGTGAGATAAACCAATTTCATTATATGTACTTGAGTTTCAAGATTTTAAAAGAACTTATTCAAGTACATGTCGATTTCTCAACTGTTTGACTTTATTCAACTCTAAGATCATTGGTTCTTCTGGGTGACATAAAAGCTGACCCTCCTATAAAGAAATGCCTTCTTGTTTACAGTTTAATTGATGGATTATATTTAAAGGAATAAGACCAACCCACACTTAGTGTGTTAGGCAGCTGGTTCCTGCATGATCAGGTAACCCCAGCCTCACAATGGTATGCAATTGGAGTCAGAAATGTTTTTCCAGGATGTGAGATGACTGAATTTATTGATGTGGGATTTGAACCCATGCCCCCTCTAAGAAGCAAGTACACCCAACTAGGGAAGAATTTTCACCTCAATTCTGGCACCTTAGACTGCTCAGCCATCCGGATACCCTGAGCGTAAGGAGAGAAATCAGTCTGTCAATCATCACAATTATTATCAACTATTGATGTTTTTCATAGACAAAATGACTTGTATATTCAGGGTGATTGCATGTACCTTTCAGTCGTCTCTACTAACACTCCCAAACATGGCAATGGAAAGCAAGCCTAAATCTCTTCAAGTAATTGTCTCCAAGTTCACACTGGAAATGTGGAAAACATACAGTGTTAGTACCGTCCACATTTCAGACGAGTAAAACATATATGACTTCAGTATGTACCTTACATTATGTTTATGCCTGCTTGTTCAATGTACTGTTATTTTGATGCATTATCTAATAAAATTAAAGTTAATTTACTCTCTGGATTCTATTATTTTCTATCATAATAGATAGTCTTTAATTTACCTTGTTCAAAGATTCAGTTTATTTGCTGCTCCAGCTCTTTACCTTAATACTCAGACAGAGTGGCTTGGTGCTACCCTCTTCACACTACCCTCTTCTCTTCACACACAGGGCATATGCCCTGCAATCACCCTCTAACATTGTCTCTGGTACAGTAATCTTTATATATTGTGTAAAAAGATAGATAGATAGATAGATAGATAGATAGATAGATAGATAGATAGATAGATAGATAGATAGATAGATAGATAGATAGATAGATAGATAGATAGATAGATAGATAGACAGACAGATATCACTGTAAAAAAATTCTTAACTTTTTGGGCATTTAACTTATATCACATGTGTTCTGCAAATACTTATGAGCTTGGTGAACTAGAAATATGCTTCATTCAGCACAAGCAAATATAAGCTATTATATAACTGGCAGGGGGGAGTTCTATTAATGTTTATCTCGTAAATTAGAAAAAAATTAAAAACATATAAGTTTTATTGCAATAAAGAAGGTTAGCACTTTTTATATTTGAACATTTTGCTAAAACAGGTATCTCAGATGAGATGTGCATTTTCACTATCTTTACAGTGTATCTGAATGCTTGTGATAGAGGAACTGTAATTTTCCAGACAAAATGTGGTACTGTTGGTCACCATGCAATTTACTATTTAATTTTCCTCAAATGGCTTTCACAGTGACCTTTCGATGGTTAGTGTCTCCAAGTACAAGAGGCGTTGTTATAATTCACAGCCTTTTCTATCCTGTGTTTTTCAGTATTTTGAAAATATTATAAAGATTTATATCATATATTCCTTGGTCAACTGCTTTACTTTTGACAGAAATATATGACTACCATTTCTTCTAAGGCAACCTTTGGTCACCGCTTAAGTAATAAATCAAGTTGTTAAGGAAAAATGTCACCTTAAAACTAAAATAAGAAAGTAGTTCGTTTGTAAAAATATAAAACATTACATAAAGCAACCTCTTCTGTTCTCCATCAGTGCAATGGAGCAGCAGACATGTTGTTGGAGATTGAAAATGTGTGCTGTGTGTGAAGAAGAGCTAAGGCAGGGCACTAGCTTTAATGTGTAGTTTCTCTTAGCTTTAAAGAGGTCATATCACCACTCCTGATATGTCTATTTTAATAGGTTCTTGTATTCCCTATTGTTACAGCTGTGGGGTATGTGGACCCACTAGGCTGCTCCGCTGAGGCGGGGTAGTAGCTAGCAAAACAATAGTCAATGACAGTCTTTGAGGACAATAGTACCTGGATAGATTTGGCAGACACTTGACTTGGCAGACACTTGGCGTGGCAAATACTTGGCATGGCAGACACTTGGTGTAAATTACACTGGGCAGAGATGATGAACTCGACTCCGACACTAGACTTTCACTGGAACATACACAATTACAGGATACTGGATACAGGATAGGTCTCCTGGCTTTTGATGTATAGAAATGTAGCCCAAACTGTTTGTGTCTTTACACTGACCTGATGAATGGACCAGTTCGGTCCTAAAATGTGTTTTCTTAAAAAAACTCAAATGACTGCAGAAAAAGTTTTGACATTTTAACTCACAAGCCAGGCACCGAGACCAGAACACTGCAAGTTTTTTTTCCTAATATTCACAGAATATGTAAGGAGCAGCCCACATTCTCCTCTGAGTCAGAGTATGACATGCCCATGGCCGCGGGCCGTCAGGCTCACTCACCTCCTGACACCCACAGCCATGGATCTGCGAGCGCTGGCCCAGTCTCCTCCTCAGGAGACACTAGCGCTCACATCCGCTCACCTAAGCCAGGTCCAGTAGGGTGCACGCGCACGCTCGTGCCCTCTCTTAAAGGGGCTTTCATGAGTAATTAGCCCATAGCACCCTGGACTATAAGAAGGGCTCAGCCCCTTCCTCCCATGCCTGAGCGTTGTTGTCATACCCTAAGTTTATCTATGCAAATGGTCTCCTAGTGTTTCCCAGTTCCTAGTGTTCCCTGCTCCTGTATCCTGTATCTTGTATCCCGTGCTATCCTGGTCTAGTGCTGTGCTGAGCTTAAGTCGTGCTGTGCTGTATACCACGCCTGTCCTGCTTCACCATGTCTGATGTCTACCTGCTGCCTAGTACTAGCTGAGCCTGCCTTGCTACTGTCCGAGTTGCCACAGGTACCCTATATGAACTATAGACTGTAACCTGTGCCCTCTTGGCCAGCTGCCATACCGCCAAGGCGGTACGGCCCAGTGGGCCCACGTACCCAACGTGACAGTACACTCAGGCCATGGACCCCGTTGGTCGATCCAAGACCAAGATGACGTCACAAGAGGTGCGGACGGATATGCTGGACCTCCGGTCTCGGCAGGACTAACTCCTCCAGGCCTTGAACTTTCTCGCACGTTGGCACAAGCTGTCATTCCTCCAACGACACCTCCTGGCAGTGTTGATCCCCATTTTTCTTTGCCACTTCCTGACCGCTATGATGGAGACACAGGTACCTGTCATGGATTTTTGAACCAGTGCCAGATCCACTTCAGCCTGTATGCAAGGGCATTTTCATCTGATGGCGCAAGAGTCACTTTCATCATCTCTCTACTCACTGACAAGGCTCTTGTATGGGCAAATCCTATCTGGGAGAGACAAGGACCAGAGACCCGTGACTTCCAGGGCATCCTCTGGACTTTTCACATGGTGTTTGAGGAGCCTGGATGAGTCTCATCTGCAGCGGCTTACTTGCTAAACTTACGGCCAAGGAGACACCTCCGTGAGCGAGTACGCCATCCACTTCCGCACCCTGGCGGGAGAACTGTTGTGGAACAATGAGGCCTGGTGGCTACAAACTGGCAGGGTCTGTTTCCTAAATTTAAGGACGAACTTGACGCTCGAGATCTACCGTCTACCCTGGATGACTTCATCCTTCTGTCCGCCCGGATTGATATGAGGATCCGAGAATGGCTCCAAGAGGCTCGTCGGGAGGGAGGCCTTCCTAGTCCGGTCCCACCCTTGCAGCAACCTCTTCTGTCCTCAGGTGCTGATCCTACTAAGGAGTCTGTGAGGAAGGACCAGTGTAAGCTATCCACCCAGGAGCAACAACGCAGACGCATTTCGGGACTCTGTCTATATTACGGCCTCGGAGGCCATCTTGTGCGTCTGTGTCCCAAAATTCCCAAAGCCTAGGGTTGCTAGGAGAGACAACTTTGGATAAAAAAGGACTTCCGTCTAAATTGTCCATACCAGTGACCAAACTGTCCGTCGAGAGAACGCTTCAGGTGTTCATATCTGGATCGGCTGCTAATTTCATTTGTAGAGACCTGGTAGATCTTCTTCAATTACCCACTACACCTCCGGAGAGGCCGTTGACGGTTTCATCTGTGAATGGACTACCTCTGCCAGATCCAGTTATTGCTGTAACCAAGCCACTGAGGCTCCACATGGGAGCACTTCACTCCAAGCTGTTATTGTTCTTTGTCTTGTCCAAGGCCGTTAACCCCGTGCTACTGAGCCTACCTTGGCTCCGATTACATGCCCCAGTCCTGAACTTGAACGCTGGAGAGGCTTTCCAGTGGGGTCCCAAGTGTCGCAAACGTTGCCTAGGACAGATTTGTTCTGCTCAGCCTCCTCTGCCTCAGTCATTTGCAGGATTGCCTGGTCATTATTCTGCATTTTTGGATTTCTTCAGCAAGAGGGAGGCGGAGACGCTGCCCCCACACGGGACGTATGACTGCCCTATAGAGCTGATTCCTGGTGCAACCCTTCCTCGTGGTAGGGTATAACCTCTCTCCTTACCAGAGACTCAGTCCATGTCTGCCTATATTAAAGAGAACTTGGAGATGGGCTTCATAAGGAAATCTTCCTCTCCGGCAGGAGCCGGGTTCCTCTTCGTCAAGAAAAAGGATGGTTCTCTACGCCCCTATAACGACTACCGGGGTCTCAACCAGATCACGGTGAAAAATAAGTATCCGTTGCCACTGATTTCCATACTGTTTGATCGTATACGTGGTGCCAAGGGAGCTCCCTCTGTAACCCCCGGGCCTCCCGCGATGGATCGCGGGTGGCGATTGTTGCTATGGCAACCAGGAAGACGTTACTAGGCTTCCTGGTTGCCAAGGTACGGAAGCCTATTAGGTCCTGCCCGATGCAGGACCTAATACGCTAACTGTCAAATGAAGAATGACAGTTACGATGCACTACACTACATAAGTAGTGCAGTGTATTGTACCGGGGATCAGAAGACCAGATATTCAAGTCCCCAGGTCAGTGTAAAAGAAAACGTAAAAAATGTGAAAGAAAATTAAATAAATAAAAGTTAATAAATAATAAATAAATAATAAAAATAACACTTGCCCTGTTTCCCTGATCAACTCCTTTATTATTAGAAAAATAATGAAAACATGAAAAAAAACTATACATATTAGGTATCGCCGTGTTCGGAACGGCCTGATCTATAAAAATATCACATTATTGTTACAACACGGTGAACACCGTAAAAAGAATTAATAAAAAACAATGACAGCATTTTATTTTTTGGTCATCTTGTCTCAAATTTTTTTTTAATAAAAAGTGATCAAAAAGTTGCAAGTAACGCAAAATGGTACCAATAGAAACTACAGTTCGTCACGCATAAAACAAGCCCTCCCGCAGCGATATAAACGAAAAAAATAAAAAAGTTATGGCTGTCAGAAAATGGTGACACTAAAACATGATTTTTTTTTAGAAAAGAGTATTTTTACTGTGGGAACGTAGTGAAACGTAAAAAAGCTATATAAATTTGGTGTTGCTGTAATCGTATCGCCCCGCAGAATAAAGTTAACATGTTGTTTATACTGCATGGTGAACACTGTAAAAAAAAACAAAAAAGAAACGTGCTAGAATGGCTGTTTTTTGGTTTCCTCATCTCCCAAAAAATGGAATAAATAGTGATAAAAAAATCGGATGTACCCCAAAATGGAACCAATAAAAATTACAGCTCGTTCCACAAAAAACGCGCCCTCACACAGCTCCGTCACCGGAAAAATAACACGTTATGACTCTCAAAACGCAATGATGCAAAATGATTCTAAATCACGGCCCAGACTCATTTTTAGGTCCAGTAGAATTTCACTAAATACCCCACATCGTAATTTGCTGAACCCCACAGGTGGACCCTGTAGATGCAGCGGAGATGAGGAAACTTTAGGACCTTGTGTGGCTTATGGGGCTAGTGAAGAAGTCAAATATAAGGCAACACTGGAGCGCAGATATTCTGTATAATACCCAATAAATCCCGCCTGTGCATAAAGGATTGGTTCAAAGCGTATCACACCAATCCATGGATTATTCATTCTCCCCATTATTACATCATACTATTATGACCTGTTGCACTCCGCCCAGTTTACATATACCCTGATGTACTCCGCCCAGTTTACATATACCCTGATGTACTCCGCCCAGCTTACATATACCCTGATGTACTCCGCCCAGCTTACATATACCCTGATGTACTCCACACAGCTTACATATAGCCTGATATACCCGCACATATTACATATACCCTGATGTACTCCGCCCAGCTTACATATACCCTGATGTACTCCGCACATATTACATATACCCTGATGTACTACGCACAACTTACATATATCCTGATGTACTCCGTGCATATCACATATACCCTGATGTACTCCGCACAGTTTACATATGCCCTGATGTACTCCGCCCAGATTACATATACCCTGATGTACTCCGCCCAGCTTACATATACCCTGATGTTCTCCGCACAGATTACATATACCCTGAAGTACTCCGCCCAGGTCACATATGCCCCCACATTATAAGCTGAAATACCACTAATACACCAAGCAAAATCTGCGCCTCAAAAGCCAAATGGTGGTCCAACTGAGCCTGGCAGTGTACCCAAACGGCAATTTATGACCACATATGGAGTATTCTGGAGAACCCGCTTAACAATTTATGATGTGTGTCTACGGTGGTACAAGCTGGGCACAACACATTGGGCACTGAAATGGCATATCTGTGGAAAACAATCAGACTGCAACATCTATAGTTTACTCATTTTTGCAAAACACTTGTGCGGTCAAAATGCTCACTACACTCCTAGATAAATTATTTGAGGGATCTAGTTTCCAAAATGGGGTAATTTTTCGGGTGGTACCACTGTACTGATACTATAGCTCAATGCAACATGGTGTCAAAAAACGAATCTTATAAAATCTCGACACCAAATACTAAATGGCGCTCCTTCCCTTTAGAGCCTTGCTGTGTGTCCAAATAGAGGTTTATGACCACGTGTGGGGTATATCCCTACTCTGAAGAGAATGCTTTACAAATATTACGGTGCTTTTTCTCCTTTATTTGTAGAGAAAATGATTTTTTTGTAACTAATGCTGCGTCTTATTGGAAAATAATGTAATGTTTCATTTTCACTGCCTATTTCTAATAAAATATATGAGACACCTGTGGGGTCAAAATGCTCACTACACCCCTAGATGAATTCCTCAATGGGTGTAGTTTGCCAAATGGAGTCACTTTTGGGTAGTTTCCACTGTACTGCTACCTAAGGGGCTTTGCAAAAGCGACATGGCGCAGAAAAACCAATCCAGCAAAATCTGCTCTCCAAAAACCAAATGGCGCTCCTTCACTTATGAGCCCTGATGTGTATTCATACAGTACTTTATTACCACATATGGGGTATTTCCGTACTCTGGAGAAGTTGCTTTACAAATGTTACAGTGATTTTTCTCCTTTATTTGATGAGAAAATGAAAAAATTTGACCTAAAGCTACGTCTTAGTGGAAAAAAATGTCATTTTTCATGTTTACTGCACAATTCTAATGAAATCTATGAAACACCTGGGGGGTCAAAATGCTCACTACACCCCTAGTTGAATTCCTATAGGGGTGTAGTTTCCCAAATGGAGTCACATTTGGGGTGTTTCCACTGTACTGGTACCTTAGGAGCTTTACAAATGCAACATGGTGCCGAGAAATCAAACCAGCAAAATCTGTACTTCAAAAGCTAAATGGCGTGCCTTCCGTTCTAAGTCCTGCCGCTTCCCCAAACAGCTGTTTTATGACCACATGTTGGGTATTTCCGTACTCTGGAGACGTTGCTTTACAAATGTTGTGGTGCTTTTCCTCATTTATTTGTTGAAAAATATAACAATTTTGAGGTAAAACTACATCTTATTGGAAAATAATGTAATTTTTAATTTTCACTGCCCAATTCTAATGAAATCTATGAAACACCTGTGCGGTCAAAATGCTCACTACACCAATAGATGAATTCCTCAAAGGGTATAGTTTCCCAAATGGAGTCACTTTTGTGGGGTTTCCTTTGTTTCGGCACCACAAGACCTCTTCTAACCTGACATGGTGCCTGAAATATAATTTAAGAAAATGAAGGCCCAAAGATACTCTAGGTGCTCCTTTGCTTCTGAGGCCGGTGTTTCAGTCCAATAGCGCACTAGGGCCACATGTGGGATATTTCTAAAAACTTCAGAATCAGGGCAATAAATATTCAGTTGTGTTTCTATGGTAAAAACCTTCAGTATTACAGGAAAAATGGATTAAAATGGAATTTCTGCAAAAAAAAAATGAAATTTGCAAATTTCCCTTCCACTTTGCTTTAATTCCTGTGAAACGCATAAAGGGTTAAGAAACTTTCTAAATGCTGTTTTGAGTACATTAAGGGGTGCAGTTTTTTAAATGGGGTGATTTGTGGGAGTTCCTAATATATAAGGCCCTCAAAGCCACTTCAGAACTGAACTGGTCCCTAAAAAAATAGGCTTTAGAAATTTTCTTGAAAATTTGAGAAATTGCTGCTAAACTTATAAGCCTTGTAACGTCCTAAAAAAAATAAAAGGATGTTCAAAAAACGATGCCAATCTAAAATAGACATATGGGAAATGTTGGCTAGTAACTATTTTGTGTGGTATAATTATCTGTCTTACAAGCAGATACATTTGAATTTAGAAAATGCTAATTTTTTGCAAATTTTCTCTAAATTTTGGTGTATTTCACACAAAAATATTGAATATATCGACCAAATGTTTTCACTAACTTAAAGTACAATATGTCACGAGAAAACAATCTCAGAATAGCTTGGATAGGTAAAAGCATTCCAGAGTTATTACCACATAAATTGACACATGTCAGATTTAAAAAAATGAGGCTGTGTCATAAGGTCAAAAAGTGGCTGCGTCCTGAAGGGGTTAAGACTGACGTATGAAAAAATTTGCCACCATAACTGTGACGAACCACTGCCGCCTGTCCTGACCATTTTCTACGTCACCTGTTATGAACCTCTACCACCTGCCTCGACCTTTTGCCTTACCAGACCACGCAACAACTATCATGTCAGCCGTCACCAAGGGAGCTGACACTGGGGATAGTGACCTGGGGTTCCCCACATCCCTGTACAGTGGTTAAAGGGTGGAGATCAGAGGTCCCCTTAGCCCCCACCCCCCGGAGTAGCCCCAGGTCAAATCCCTTGGTGACAAGGTAGGTTCACATTGCCCCCCTGCATGTACATGTCACTCCACATACATCCTGGGAACTTTCTATTCATTTAAATGGGGGCAGAAAAGAGTTATATTAATATGATATGTCATTATGGTTGATTTTACTCTCATCTAGCATCGTCTTAAGTAAATGCATCTCTTCATTTGTCCTTTTAAAAAAAAAAAGTTAAACCAAATGTTTTTAAATAAAATTGCTATTGATCTTTTCAATCTGTAAATTATAAAAGGCCTCATCATGTGTCAACACTTGTTCTTTAGGGAAAATAATTGCATCTTTATTACAGTTAACTTCGGGTTATTATATCTGCAGACAGCATACCTATTCAAGTTTTAACTACACATACAACACTTCTATTGATAAATATGTCATCTTTGATGTTATATAAATCATGATAAATAGTATTTTACTACTACACAGTCATTTCATAACATCAAATTTTGAGAACTACCATTACATTTTATTTTTCAGAGAAATGCAAATACGAGCTGAACTTCCTTAGAGCATTAAGTTGAAATGTGATCGATGAATTTAACTAGATCTTACTTTATCTTTTCTTGAATGTCACTGACCATTAATCTTTTAATGAATGTTTGAATTTACCTAAAACAAAATCAATAGTTGACAAAAGGTTGTAACATTCCTCTGCTCATTCCAAAAGAGGTGTTTTTGTTGTCGTTCTGTATTTTCTTCTTTACATTCTAATGTTGAGAAACAAAAAGAAAACCAATATATATATATATATATATATATATATATATATATATATATATATATATATATATATATATATCACCCCAGCCATAACATTGAAGGGGTTGAAATTAAATTGATGGCCTATCTTCAGGATAAGCCATCAATATCTGTGACCTTCTGCACCCTGAATTGGAGAAAGCTGTAATACTGTGCTCCGTTGCTTTGACTTTGTCGGCGTTGTACAGTATGGAGCTGTATGCGCAATGAAGGGGAAGCAGAGCTCACCAGAGAGCCGTGGCCTTTTTAAATGGTGGATTGGCAGGGGTGCCGAGAGTCAGACCCCAATCAGATATTAATAGTATATACTGAGGATAGGCCATCAATTTTATTTCCCCAGAAAACCCCTTTAAAATCGCCTGCCTAATATTGTGTAGGTCCCCCTTATGCTGCCAAAACAGCTCTGACCCCTTCAAGGAATGGACTCCACAAAACTTCTGAAGGTGTTTTGTGATATCTGGCACAAAGATGTTAGCAGCAGATCCTTTAAAGGTGTTGTCCAGTCATAAAAATGTATGGCCTATCCTCAGGATAGGCTATGAATATCTTATCGGTCGGGGTCTAACTGCCGATCGGCTGTTTTGAAGGGGCGGCAGTGCTTGTAGGAGTGTTGCTTCCCCTTCATTCCTGTCACTGCTCACACTGTGAATCGCGGACACAGCAGTAGCGGGGGTTCACATTATTACAAGCCTCTCCCATTGAGGTGAATGGGAGAAGACTGTAACACTGTGAACTGCTGCAACAAGCGTGTCGGCGATTCACAGTGTGAGCAGTAAGGGAAATGAAGGGGAAGCAGCGCTCGTATCAGCGCTGCGGCACCTTCAAAACAGCTGATTGGCAGGGATGCAGGCAGTCAGACCCCCACTGATCAAATATTGATGGCCTAACCTTGAGGACAGGCTATTCATTTTTAGGGACTGGACAACCCCTATAAGTCCTATAATTTGTGAAATGAGGCTTCTATGGATCAGACTTGTTTATCCACCATATCCCACCGATACTCGACTGCTACAATGTTTAGAAAAGGTGTTACGTGTCAAAGTAAAATTTACATAAATGCCGGGACCCAAGTTTTCTCAGCATCTCAATGCCTTTTTCAGCTAGCATTTTTCTCTATATGCATTATAGTGCCATCTCTTCCCCAGGTAACTGACGCACACACTCCCGGCCATCCCCAGATGTAAAACAAAATGTAAAGCATGATACCAGGCCACCTTGTTCCATTGCTCCATGGTCTAGTTCAAATGCTGACATTTTAATTGTAGATGCCTTCGGTGGGGAACAGGGGTCAGCATGTCCACTCTGACCGCTTTTCAGCTGCATAGCCCTAAAAGCAGCCACTCGGGATGCACAGTGCTTTCTGACACCTTTTTATCATAGCCAGGATTAACTTTTTCAGCACTTGGTGCTACACTATTTCTTTTGTAGGATCGGACCAGACAGACTTGCCTTCAATTCCCATGCACGTTAATGAGCCTTAAAGAGGTTTTCCCACAGGATATCTAAATGAAGAAAAAGAAAAAAGGAGGACAACGGCACTCCTCTAAGGTAATATTGTAAGGAACGGGGAGACAGTGAGAGCAGAGAGGAGAGCTGGTACACTCACCTGGCAGTTTTGTGCAAGGATAGGCACAACACTACTGCTTAGCGTGGAAACAAATGTTGCTGAAGATCGTTGAAGGTGTCGGTTGTCACACGCTGCTATCCCATGGGAGAAAAATTGGTTCCCGGTGAGATCGAACACAGGATGTGGAGAATAAAAGTTGCAGTATTCGGGACATGGCACCTGACAGGTAAGTGTTCAAAACTAAGTATTTTTCAGTAGATTTTATTGTAATAGATACTATGCATTTCAGGACCGGACAGGTCCCTTCCTCAGGTTCATACAGTGATACACAAAAAGGAAGCATCATTTTATGCACAGAAAAAAAAACGTTTTTTTTCCGGGATGGCAATTACACCTCATTTTTCAAACAGGAAGGGAGGAGTGAACTAACCCCAAAGGTCAGTATAGATCAAACAGTGATGTCAGATAATAGCTCCCCTTAATCGTATGCAGGTGAACTATATATACGCATTTGCAATGACGGGTATTTGACCTTACCATCACAACAGTCATACTCATAATAAATATTTACCATATTGGAAAATGACATTAACATGTACATATATATAAATATAATTATAAAATGTATATATCTATAAAAAACAAAACACAATACTGCGTGTTTGTAGTAAAAATCGGAACAATTTTAGATCAGGATAAAGCAAGTGCGTAAAAGCCCATCGTTTTTCAGCATCAGTGGGCAGGATAAAAACTAGCTAATTTTAATAGAAATATAGAAATATAACCTGGTTCGGTACTCAGATTTGTGCTGTTTTTTCTAAGTTACAATAAATGTATAACAAGACTATCTAAAATTAAGTTGATGATGTATAATGCAGATAAAATAATATTCAAAACATAAACTCTAAAAGCAGTTCTGTAAAGGGCTGGAAAATGTTTATAGCACCAACATCCCCCCATAATTTACCATATAGGCAGCTCCATAGATACATAGACTATACGAAAAGTAACCAGAGCATATAGCCGACCGTATGAAAAAATATAAAAAAATGTATTATACAAATACAACAAACAGTTATTAAAAAACATATAAAGACACAACTCTAGTACAGTTTTAATGGAGCAAGACAATTCTGCTGGATGACATGTAAGAAGTATTTAAGGCTGTGCTAGATAACTGCTAGATTTTGTTTCCAACCCAAAATGGGGAATCAAGATAATAAACTCAAATTCCTGTAAACGTATATAAACTATTAGGAAAGGGGAAAGGGGAGAAAGTATCAGTACATGCAGATTTAGTTGAAAACAGCAGCAAGACGAATTTCGCTCCACCACCAGACCCCAACGTGTGTTTCGCTATATTGTTATATTTTTTCATACGGTCGGCTATATGCTCTGGTTCTGTTTCGTATAGTCTAGATAAAATAATATGTCCCAACAATAGCGCTGTCATCCTTCGATAACATCAATCTTTGCATCATATGAGATTATACTGTATATTTTAGAAATTTTGAATGAAGGGTGCTTTAGAAAATTAGAAGAGGTCTACTGTAGATGTTTTGTATTTGGTTGCCCCTGGTTACACTGTATTGCTAGGTCAACCAATAGTACTGGATTTTTTTATATGCTATTTGATACTAAGGACCCCATGTGATATACATTCAGCCCAACCGGAGAGAGACTATAAAATTTATAAATCCAAAAAATGAATATTTGCGTTGGACCTGTGCTTGTTTATTCTGGTTCTCAACACTTGTTTGGTCCTTCCTATGTATTGCAGTCTGCACGTGCATTCCAGAAGGTATACCACGAAATTAGACGCACAATTTAGGAATTGTTTTATTGTAAATATTTATCTCGTTATGTTGCACTTGGATGTCAACTGTCTGTGTTGGATATTAGCACAGCATTGACACCTAGATGTGTTACATCTATAGGACCCCGTTACCTTGGAGAGAAAGCTGATTTTTGTACTTTCATTCCCTTCTATATCTCTCAGGCTACTAGGGGCAAGGATATTTTTGATATTTCGACCTCTTTGATACGTAAAATTTGGTTTGTTTGGTAAAATTGTTTTTAGCACAGGGTCATTCGACAGAACTCTCCAGTGTTTGGTGAAGAGGTTCCTTATCATCCTATGACCACTATTAAAATCCGTAATAAAGTTACATTTTCTTTTGTTGGTTAAAACCGTGGTCCTATCTTTTTGTGTATTTAGTAGAAGCTTTTGCGGAATTTGTAGAGATTTTCGATAGGCTGACTGGACCAACTCATGGGGGTAAGTTTTCTCATAGAATCGTTTTTTGAGAATATTGGCCTGCTGTTTAAAAGTTTTTGTGGGACTACAATTTTTCTTTATACGTTTGTACTGGTTGTTGGGGATGTTTGTGAGCCATGGCTTATAATGGGCGCTAGAAAAATGTATATAGCTGTTGACATCAACGTTCTTGAAATGGGTTTTACTGCTAATTTTCTTATCTTCAATAAATAATGTGAGGTCCAAATAATCTATTGTAATATTGGATATGTTCAATATGAACTGTAGGTCCCAGTAATTATTATTCAAAAAGGCGACAAAACTTGTCGCCTCTTCCTCATCCCCACTCCATAAAAAAATAGGTTGTCTATATATCTTTTTTAATATAGGATCTTATCACCCATTCACGAGATTCTTGTGAAAAATCAAACAATGGTTTTGAACTGTGCCCTTTTCATAGCTTAAACTTTATCGTTTTCTTGCTAATCTTGTCAGACTTAAGTTGTGTAAAAATGCAGTATTGATCTAACAAAGTATCATCACCTTTCATACAGCAGATTGCTTGCGGTTTCTGCTGTGAGTGAATGCTGATTGGGGAAAAACATGTTTACCCTGCTAATAGCAGCAAATTATAGCAAGTCTGGCAAGAAATGTTAAACAGACTGATTTAAAAAAAATCTTCTTTCAGTTTAGGTTCAAAGCCTATGCATACACATATGTCACTGGATTTACAAAATGTACATGTATCACAGCATGCAAAGATGTACATAAATCATTGACATACATTAATTCAGATATTAATATACAAGCGCACTGTAAAGGAATGTACAAAACAGAAAATGTGAAAACATAGAAATAAAATAGTGAGTTGGAATTCGGTATGGGACTGAGCCAGCCAAAATTAGTTAATTAAAATCAGTTATTTTGATGCTTCTTAACAAAAAATGTCCCATGCTGACCACTTATTTCCATTTGTGGTACTGAGACATATAAATGTCAAAGTGGGGGATCCACCGCTCAGGATTTTTCTCTATGAGCAAGAGCAAAGTGCCACTAGGGAACAGCAGTGCTTGCTCTGGCACTACTGGTCTGCCTACAGAGACATAACAAGAAATTGCTTGGTCCCATAGCTAACATTTAATGACCTACCCTTACCCCCCCCCCCACTCTTGAGCATTTACTAGCTCAATCTGAAAGTTATTGTTAGAGAAGCAAATATCATAGCCTGTTACTGTGATCTGTCCTCCTGTACAGCCTTCAGTGACCGTGTGGAGATCAGACCTCAACAGTAATTAAGACTCCAAATTTTATTCAGACCCCAGACCAGACCCCTAAATAATCAGACCCCAGAACAGACACAAAATTAATAAACTCAGACCCCAGAACAGACTCCTAAATTAATTCAGATCCTTAATTCAGAGCCCTGAATTATTTAAGAACCCACATTTAATTCAGACTATTAAATTAGTAAGACCCTAGACCCCTAAATTTATTATACTCCTAAATAAGATCCAAAGCCCCTAAATCAGACTCCATACCCTAAATTAATCAAACCCCAGATGAGACCTCTAAATCAGACCCCAGACCCCTAAATCAGTCAGAATTCTAAAATACAAAATCATATTATACCCCATGCCCAACTACTGTCTGAAAATGGACACCTAGCATTGTGAAAATTCCACCCAGCACTTTACACTTATGACCACCTTCATGCAATTTTGAATCAATGCATAATATTGTGTAAAAGATGCAAAAAAAAGTCATGTTTTTAGGTAAAAGTTTGACCCAAGTAGAGCCTGAGACACACAGCATCTCCAAAAAACAAAGGTATTAGATGTGCAGAGTTTACATGACACTTATGTCAATATCTACATGTCTTCACATAATCACCAGAACTGAATAAACAAGAAAATCACCACAATACAGATGTAGGTAAATATTCAAGTCACAGAGTAAACAAATAGTATAATTAGACACAGAGGGTGGGTGATTACATGTGTATAAGCTCATCTTTTCATAGTAGGAAAAATAAAAAAAGACCCTCCCTAAATGTGACAATCAGAAAACCAGGAAGTAAATCTTTTCATCCTGCTCCCTATCTTAATATATGTGCTTCTCCCTGAATACTGCACATAGCGCTGTATCACCGTATTGCCGGCGGCAGGTGCCACTTCTGCCGTCGGCCTGGTCCCTCTGCTGTTCGTGGCTGCTGGCGCCTCTTGTAGCCATCTCTTAAAAGGCCAGTGCATGAATTCAAAATGCTCCCCAACCAACTCCATAGAGCTTATTTGGGGCAGCTCCTCTGGTCACCTGGTGCCTTTGGCGCAAATTAGATATTTCCTGCGAAGGTTCCTGTTTGCATTTCACTACCTGATACCAGTTAGCATCTCGCTACCTGCTATCAGTCAGTATCCCGCTACCTGCTATCAGTCTGTATCATGTTACCTGCTACCAGTCTGCATCCTGCTACCTGCTACCAGTCAGTATTACGCTACCTTCTACCAGTCCGTATCCTGCTACCAGTTAACAGTCCGTATCTTGTTACCTACTACCAGTCCGTATCATGCTACCCGCTGCTAATGTGCATTCTGCTACCTGCTACCAGTACATATCCGACTACCAGTTACCACTCAGTATCACACTACCTTCTACCAGTCTGTATCTTGCTAACTGCTGCCAGTCCTTATCCTGCTAACTGATATGAGCCTGAGGCCTACTACCTGTTGGCAACCGGTGTCCTGCTGCAAGCCTGAAGACCTGCTACATGTTACTGTGACTTTAAATCTACACCTGACTGGCAGGATATCATCTGCCAGTGCCTGCTCTCACGGTGTACTTCACCATTGTCTCCTGATTCGCCGGGGCATTTGCTACTCACATAGGGACCACCTCAAGAGGAAGCAACATGGAAGCCAAGATTCCTGTATGGGAGTTAAAGGGTGGCCCTAAGTCATATTAGTTGAGTAGTATGGTGGGTCTACAACCCGCTGGTCATTACAATTAGATACGTCATTAGCAGTTGCATGCTTTGGACAAACTCTTTAAGTTAGTAGTTTTCTCCCTTAATATGCTGATCACCCACTGCTGGGACCCCCATTAATCACCTGTGGGTAAACTTAGCAGGAAGTTCCAGTAGTGTAAATGAATCACAAGGAAAATGAAGTATTAACTGGTTGCCGACACAGGACGAGAATGCTCGACCTGAACGGCGAGTACTTGGCGCATTAGGATGAGCATTCTCGTCTTGTGTGACAGCCGTCTGTGCGTGTGATCGAGAGCGGGGCAACGGCTGTAATACACAGCCACAGCCCGGCTCTGACAGCGGAGAGGAGAGAGACATCTTCTCTCCGCCGTTAACCCTTTGAATGCCGTGATAAAAGCTGATCGTGGCGTTCAAGGAAAGGGGACTGCACTTTGATCGCGTCACAGAAGATAACTGTGACGCGATCAAAGCCCACAACTTGTATGGCCAGACAGCCCAGGGTCCATTGAAGGACCCCATGGCTGTCTGAACATATTTCCTGTTGTTAGGGCATACACAGGCTAATGTACTAGCATATAGATCTATGCCAGTACATTACAGTTACAAAATAAAAATAAAAATGATAAATCCCTTTATGGGATTAAAAAAAAAAAGTTAAATGAATGTACAAAAAATGTATGATAAATAAATAAATAAAAAGTAAAAATATAAGTCTCAAAACATGAAGTAATAAAGACATATTTGGTATCGCCATGACCGTAACAGCCTGTACAATAAATGTATAACATTATTTATGATGATCGGTGTATGGTGTAAAAAAAAATATATTAAAACTGCTGCGGAGCTGCTTTTTTTCTGCATTTTCGCCAAAATAAAAATGTATAGAAATTAAACGATAATGTATTTGTACCAAAAAATGGTACCTACATAAAGTACAACTCGTCCCGCAAAAAACAAAGTCTCAAACAACTTTCGCGCAGCCGGCATCATTATGACACTCCGTTTGGATGTTTGTAAACAGAAAAGCACGTGGTGCTTACATTAATTTTTTTACTGCTGTTGCTATTGCTGTTGCGCGAATCACGCGCGTCCCACGGAAGTGCTTCCGTATGGTGCGCGTGATTTTCACGCACCCATTGACTTCAATGGGTGCGTGATGCACGGAAAACGCCGAAATATAGAACATGTCGTGAGTTTTACGCAGCGGACTCACGCTGCGCAAAACTCACGGACAGTCTGCACGGCCCCATAGACTTGCATAGGCCCATGCGACCCGCGTGAAAACCACGCGGGCTGCACGGACGCAAATCACGTTCGTGTGAATCCCCCCTTATGAGCGTCGGGATGCAAAGAGAGAAATATAAAAAAATTGTTCTGCGCTCAAGGCCAAAGTTGGCCGTGTCCTTAAGGGGTTAAACCGTGCCCATTGAAGCCACGTAATGCATGTAATTACCTCCAGAGCAAGAAACAGCAGCTTTCCACCCTGGCTAATAGATGAGAGTTCTGAATGGGGAACCTATCTCTATTAACTCACTTTTCCCTAATAGTGTATTAGAAAATGTGTTTTCTAAAGCAGACAACCCCTTTTTATTTTCATATCCTACACCTGTAGGCCCAATAAATTTTCACTCTGCCCAACAAACAGAGTGGCTCATATATTTTCTCAAGATACTTGTGCCTCAGAATGAGCATAATAAAAAGGGATGATTAGCAGTATTTTCCACAAGGACAGTTCACACTTTACTTACAGAATTAATTTAGAATTTGAGTAACTCTGCAGGTACGGTAATGAGTTTTATTTATCTGATCCTGAAATACAGCCTTTATTAGAGTCCAGTTAAATTCAGAATTCTGCTCATTGCTAATGGAAGCTGTCGACAGCTTGACACCCACAACAGCTTACCTGAGTTACTATATTGCAATGATTCGGTGTAGAGCAGTTGTATTGTGAAGACAAACCTTGTCCATATGCCCTATTAGCGCATAGGAACATCATCGAGGTAGTCTCCCGGACAGGACTTCCTCTATGAGTCAAAACAGAGAAACTCCTGCTCTGGCGTGCCCAGCCTGTCCATGCCATAGATGAACTGCCATTCATTTGAATGTCCGACATGTACGATTACATTTCCACTGCAGTGGCTGTCTGATTTAATTTTATATGAATGCACACAAAATATAGTAGTCTGTTTCCTCATGGATTCAAGTGGAATCCATGAAAAAAATTGTGCCATGCTCCATTGCTTGCCATATTACAGAGGAATTCTGTCCTAGTAGTACTGCTTCTAGCGAGAATACAGTGCTGCACAGAGGCACCAAATGACGGCCTACAGAGTGCCTATGGCTCTGTACAGGCAAGGTTTTGTCAATTGCTAATTGATGGAATTTACCCTCTTTGCCTTTGAAGCAACTGAGTGAGAAATGGATATTAGCAAGTATTCCTCTCTGGTTGGTGGACAACAAATCCTTATCTCACTGTAGATGACTCGACACCATTGCTGCTCAACAAACAGTATTAATATGGCCAATCAAAGTAAATAAATACTGTTAAAATAAAAGTGACTTAAAGTGAAGAGCCACTTTGGTGATCCCTTATTATTATACAAGGGAATGTGTCATTATTATAATTTTTCTACTTGAGTGGAACCATCAGTATTTCTCTTGGACCAATTCTGATAATAGGGCAGAACAGATTAAGGGGACACTTTCTGCAGGTGCTACTAGTAGAATATATTCACATTATAGGGCAGCCTATACTAAGACGTTAACACTGTGACTGTTACACACATCCTAACAGGTCCTGACACTATACACTTCACATAATACAGGATATTATAATTTTTTATTTATGTTTTTATTATTTTGCTTTATTTACAGAGATTTTAGTATTCATTAATTTTGTCGTGCGACCATTTTTGCTAAATGGTCAACAGGTTCTCCGGAACTAATTGGAGCCTATATCTTAAAGATGTAGAAAATATACGTTGCAACACTTTTGAGATAGGTTGCACTCCATGCTATTTCTATTATTCCATACTCACAGGATAAGAAAAAATTCAAGCGTATCAAATAGAAAAGCATGCGACACGCCAAAACTCCTGCCGGACCCTCAGCTTCGCCCTTCCTCTGCGGCATATAAGGCGTGCACCATTATTCAGATTTAAATAGCCTTTAACAATGAGCAAGATTAAAAAACAAATATTTTCTAAAATTTATTATACAAATACAAGCGCGTGTACACAAAACATTGCTGAATTGGTTATTACGTTTGGTTATTGCTGCATTAGTTATTACTTTTCAATTAGTTTGTCAGAAACTACTGAGAAAGTCATTGTTTTTAATCAGTCCCTAGTAAACTGAATTAATAGTGTCAGAGAATATGGTAGCAGATCCTATTGTCACTTTTGCAAAAATGGCTGATGCAACAGAATCTAAGAATGTCCATTTCTCTATAAGGGAAAACCCCCACCCCCCAAAAAAATAAAAAAATAATTTTAGCTATTCCTCAGATTTAATAATGTGCCTATTTTTCAAGTTTTTGGTGAGAAAAAACACTTTAAAGGCTACAGACACCTTTAGGGACATTTATTTACGGGCTAAAAAGACACTTTTAGAATTGGTTGTTATTAAAAATGTAATGTGTGTTATTCCCTCTGCACTCTTCTTAAATTGTCAGACAGGAGCAGGTAAAAAAGGAGGGTGAAATCCTTAACACCCAACATACATTAAAATAAAAATAAACTTTTACCGTTCATATGGTTCTTAGCATCAGTCCAAAGGACTTTTTGGAGGATAAACACTTCCACAGCCCGTATGCAGTAGACAATCAGCAATCCTGCACGTGTACACTCAGCTCTCCTTAATCCTGTAGTTCCACAGGAGAAACATTGGTCTCACGACACTGATTCTCTGGACCGAATAGGAGCCTATATCTTAAAGATGTAGAACAGATATGGTGCAACACTTTTGGGATAGGTTTCACTCCACAATATCTGTATTATTCCATACACATACGATATGAAAGAATTCAAGCTTATCAAATATAAAAGCATGCGGCATGCCAAAACTCCTGCCCGACCCTGAGTTTTGCCCTTCCGACTTCCTCTGCGGCATGTAAGGTGTGCACCATTATTCAGATTTAAATAGCCTTTAACAATGAACAAGATTAAAATATAAATATTTTCTAAAATGTATTATACAAATACAAGAGCGTGTATACAAATAAATTTCATACATAATATAGTTAAAATAAATCATATACGTATGTATAATATCATATTGCGTGAAATTCACATAGTATCTAATAAAAAATTATTTTATATAAAGGTTTCCAGTATCCATATTGTAAATAACACACCTTTATTTTACTTCTAAATTATAAACATTATTGTAATACATATTTTTAAGATCCCCGTTATTATATATGTCTTAAGGGCACAAGGTACACTCCCACCAATAGAATGTGAGCTCCCACTCATTCCAATATCTTACAGCTCTTTTCACAAATATTTAAAAATACATTTAGAATTCCCACCCTATGCTCTCTATCAATCACAACCATTTAGATTATTTTAGAATGGAGCTATTCCCTAAATCATAAAAGCAGTCTTACATCATCTGCCAATCAGGACTGAGGATATTTGAACCAATTGTATCACATATACCTAATGACGTCACCATTTTATTCGTAAATAAATGTCACTATTTATAGAATGCAAGGCGCTCTCTACATGCCGGACTGAATACATCACTATTCCAGAGCGCGGGTGCACCTACATTATGTAAAAAGGACCCATATATTATTATTGCAATAAGCGCTCTTGAGGCATGGTTCTAAATTATACTCATATTTAACGTAATTCTCCAACTAACCCAAAAATAAATCTTTTTGCCCTACATTTGACACACATTTGAAAATCTGCAGTATTCTCTGATTTCTGTGCGGAAAATGTTCAACAGAATGTGGATGAGATTTTCCACAGGCAAATCCGGACGGAAAATTTGCAACAAATTCACTACCTGTTGCAGGGGTCTTGAATAGAGATGAGCGAACCGGGACAACCGAACCCGGTTTCGGTCCGAACATTGTGAAAAGTTCGGTTCGCAGCGAATCCGAACTTCACCGGGTTCGGCCGAACCCGTTTTGACCGAACCCGGCTACATTTTGGCGCCTGCCACATGTTAGATGTAAAATGGAGGATTTCACAATATCACCTGACATCAGGCTACCCCATAATGCCTTGCAAATGGCTCACCCAGCCAATCGGGAGGCAGCATAGGGGCGGGCTCAAGCCTGCAATAAAAGTCTATGCACGGAGCTCAGCGGCCATTTTAGAGACAGGAGCTGTAGGGATAGCATCTCTGTGCAGTTAGGGAAAGCTTTAGGAATCTAAAAGCCAGGAATCCAGCAATCGAAGTGGCTTATCCAATACAGCGGGAGTCTACTCTACTCTCAACAATCAACATCCAAATTGCAATACAAATTCTCCATTTGCCAAGCCAGTGTGTGAATAAGCTTTTATAAGGGGCTCATCCCCGTTGCATGGGTTAACATAACAATACAACTTGCAATACAGGCAGCCTTTGTAGTACTACAACGCCCAGCATTCCCTGAGTGCACCGTGACTGAAAGAAATTCTCATTCATTGCCATTTGCCAAGCAAGTGTGTGAATAAGCTTTTAGAAGGGGCTCATCCCCATTAACATAACAATCCAACTTGCAATACAGGCAGACTTTGTAGTACTACAACGCCCAGCATTCCCTGAGTGCACCGTGACTGATAGAAATTCTCATTCATTGCCATTTGCCAAGCAAGTGTGTGAATAAGCTTTTAGAAGGGGCTCATCCCCGTTGCATGGGTTAACATAACAATCCAACTTTCAATACAGGCAGCCTTTGTAGTACTACAACGCCCAGCATTCCCTGAGTGCACCGTTGCTGATAGAAATTCTCATTCACTGCCATTTGCCAAGCCAGTGTGTGAATAAGCTTTTAGAAGGGGCTCATCCCCATTGAATGGGTTAATATAACAATCCAACTTGCAATACAGGCAGCCTTTGTAGTACTACAACGCCCAGCATTCCCTGAGTCAGTGCACAGTGGCTGATAGAAATTCTCATTCATTGCCATTTGTCAAGCCAGTGTGTGAATAAGCTTTTAGAAGGGGCTCATCACCGTTGCATGGGTTAACATAACAATCCAACTTGCAATACAGGCAGCCTTTCTAGTACTACAACGCCCAGCATTCCCTGAGTGTACCGTGGCTGATAGAAATTCTCATTCATTGCCATTTGCCAAGCCAGTGTGTAAATACGCTTTTAGAAGGGGCTCATTACCGTTGCATCCAACTTGCAATACAGGCAGCTGAGGCAGCCTTTGTAGTACTACAACGCCCAGCATTCCCTGAGTTAGTCTACAGTGGCTGATAGAAATTTTCATTCATTGCCATTTGCCAAGCCAGTGTGTGAATACGCTTTTAGAAGGGGCTCATCCCTGTTGCATCCAACTTGCAATACAGGCAGCTGAGGCAGCCTTTGTAGTACTAAACATCCAGGGCCAGCATTCCCTGAGTCAGTGCACAGTGGCTGATAGAAATTCTCATTTATTGCCATTTGCCAAGCCAGTGTGTGAATAAGCTTTTAGAAGGGGCTCATCCCCGGGGTTTTGATTCAACTTGCTGCACTCCAGCAGTGAAATGTCTGGTAAAAAAAAGGTTGTGAAAGGACGGGGTAGAGGAAAAAACACCCATGCCATGCCCTCTTCCAGTCCAAATGTTGGATCTGTTGGTGCCAGACCCAGTACCAGCATTTGTGGCACAAGACATGTGCCCAGTTCCACTAGTAGCAGCAGCCATGGGCCTGCTGGTAGTAGTAGCAGTATCAGCAAGCCAGACTTGTCCATCTCCTCCGGTGGGCGGGTTACTTTAGACAATACGGCCATTGTGGACTGGTTGGCCGGCTCGCGGTCATCTCAGCAGGAAGACTCTGACGATCTGGCTTCAAGCCAGGTTTCGTTAGATTCCAGATCCTCTACAGTTCCTTGGCACAGTGACAGTAGTAATATGGGTATTTCTAGCATTTCCATTCCATCATCTATGTCTTCACTCCCCCTTCCTAGCGGGAAGCCATCTTTCCTGAGAGTCCTAAGAGACATCTCCTCGGGTGCGAAGGAAGATACTGAACAACATAGTGATGATGATTTGTTTTCCGCGAGTCAGCCAACGGAGTGTGTTGCGGCGGTGGTGGAGGTGGAAGCGGTGTCCGAGACGCATAGCTGTGGTAGTGGGGGTGTTGGTGGTAGCTGTGGTGGCAGACGCAGTAATGAGGGGGGGCATGGAGGCCGCCATGATGTCACATCACATTCACAACACAGTGACAGAAGTGGCGGGGATGATGAGGAGGGCTATGATGATGTTGTTTTAGACAGGACGTGGGAACCAGGTGACGAGGTGATGACGGCGTCAGAGGAGGAGGGTAGTAGTGGCGGTACTGGCAGTGATAAACAGCCAAGCCGAGGTAGGGGCAGAAGTCAATCTGCAAAACGTTGCAGCGGTAGGGTCAGCTCAGGAGCCGGTGACGGCGACACTGATGCTGGTGTTGGCTCCCGAAAAAAGCCTGCCAGACAAGGGGCAAGCTCGGGTGGTGGTGGTGGGGGTGGTGGACGTGGTACTACCTCTTTACGGTACTCTGCCGTGTGGCAATTTTTCTGTACCTTCCCGGAGGACGAAAACATGGCACAGTGCCGTATCTGCAAGCAGAAAGTAAGGCGTGGGCAGGGCAGCAATGTAGGAACTACCGCTCTACGTAAACACATGGAGCGGCATCACAAGGCCATGTGGGGCAATCAACATGCCCCACCATCATCATGTACATCCAATGAAGACCCCTCTGCCGCTGCTGCTGCTGCTCCGAGTCCCTGTCATCTAAGTAGTAGCCAGGCCTTATCCACCATGTCGTTGTCATCATCATCATCACTGTCATCTAGTGCTCCTCCTACGTCCTACGTCCCGTCAGTTATCCATTACGGTCCAATAAGCAACAATATATACCCAGTCATCCACTTGTCGTGCGGCTTAATTCACACCTGGCTAAGTTGTTGGTGGTGCAATCGCTGCCGTACCACCTGGTCGACTCCGCCGGCTTCAAGCAATTGATGGCGTGCGCTCAGCCTAGGTGGTGAATACCTAGCCGCCATTACTTCTCCAAAACAGCTGTCCCTGCCTTGCACAAGCACGTGGAGGAAAAGGTGGGCCAGTCCTTGCAATTATCCGTGTGCAGTAGGGTACATGCCACCGTCGACACGTGGAGCAGCAACTATGGGCAGGGACAGTACATATCTTTCACGGCGCACTGGGTCAATATTTAGCAGTCCGATGCACCACCTCAGCAATGCCAGGCATTACCACCTCCACGCTTGTATCTTTCTGGTTCAACTCCGGACACCAGGCGCCTACCATCCTCCTACTCCTCCTCCTCCTTGCCCTCCTCAATAGCGGTCTTCCCGTCCCCGACAGGACACAGCGTATCTTCCACTCCTCCTCCCTCCTCTTTTCATAGTTTCAAGGTGAAGCGCCATAACGCTGTCTTACACCTGCTGAGCCTGGGCGAGAAAAGCCACACAGGGCAGGAGCTGCTGCTGTGCATCAAGGAGGAAATCGCACACTGGCTGTCTCCTCTGAAACTCACACTGGGCAATGTTGTCTCTGATAACGGGAAGAACGTTGTGGCTGCACTGCGTATAGGTCATCTGACACACGCTCCTTGCATGACACATGTGATCAATCTGGTCATAACACGCTTCTTAAAGTCATATGTTGGTTTGAAGGGTGTGCTGGCCATGTCCAGGAGGGTTTGCGTTCGCTTTAGACGTTCGTATGCATTTAAGCACGCCCTCCTGGACTTGCAGTGTCAAAACAATCTCCCAGAACACAGCCTGATTTGAGACATTCCAACATGCTGGAATTCCACCCTGCACATGTTGGACCGTCTGTACGAACAGCGGAAAGCCGTGAATGATTTCCTGATGCAGCAGACGGGCAGCGTTTGGAGCCAGTGTAATTTCGAGCTCTGTCACTGGCAGCTGGTTAGAGACACATGTCGCGTTTTGAAGCACTTTGAAGAGTCCACACGATTTGTGAGCCGTGACGCTAGCGGAATGAACGATGTTATGCCGCTGATATTCATTGTGGAGCAAACGCTCACAGCGATGATTCAGCAAAGGTTGGAGGAAGGATCACATCTGGCTATGGATGTTGAGGAGGAGGAGGAGGAGGAGGATGAGGAAACAGGACCTGAAGAGGAGCTGGATTTGGAGATGGAATCACAGGAAGGGATAGGGGACGAGGCAGCCGCACAACATGACAGTGATGGTGATGACGAGTCTGACGACGACCTTGATGATGGACAACCATGGCAGTATGGGGCGGAGATGGAACCAACCGGGCCCTCTGAAACGCTGGCCAGGATGGGGAGCTGTTTGCTTCGTTACTTGTGCGCTGACTGTCGTATTGTTAGCATGTAGCAAAGAGATGAGTACTGGATAGCCACACTTTTAGACCCTCTGTATAAATCCAGAATGGGGGAGTTTTTTGCGCCTTCCGAGAGGGAGGCAAAATTGGCTTATTATCGAGAGAAGCTATGCAGCCAGCTTGTCACGGCTTTCAAACGGCAAACACCTGCTGCAAGTCTGACCCGGGGGGCCACTCTCCGCTCCCCACTGTCTCATCGTTCCACCGCCTCTGGCAGAGCTACCTCTGCAATAGGCGGCAGCAGCAGCAGCAGCCAATTCAGTTTGGAAAATATGATGACAACATTTTTACATCCAATACCCCGACCTGACACACATCGTAGTCACCAAAGGGATGTTCACCATCACCAGGTCCAGCACCTAAACAACCAGGTTCAATCGTACCTGGACTGTGCCCTTTCTCCGTCAGAAATCCTGATCCCAGACCCCATGGACTTCTGGGTCAGCAGATTGGATCATTGGCAAGAACTGGCCCAGTTTGCCATGGGTGTACTGTCTTGTCCACCCTCCAGTGTAGCGTCAGAGAGGGTATTCAGCGCGGCAGGGGGCTTCGTCACCCCTAAGCGAACAAGATTGTCCGCTAACAGCTTGGAAAATCTCACGTTTCTTAAAATGAATCAAGCGTGGATTGGTGAGGATTTTAAAACCCCTGTGCCTGATGCCACTGATTAGATCTGACATTGCTGCTGCCGCTGCCGCCTGCTACTGCCGCCTGCTACTACGGGATTTTGTCCTGTCCACTCTTTTTTTAATGTGCCGCTGTTGGTGCTGCTACTACTTCTACCACCAATCCACCCCCAGTGCCGTCTGCTACAAGCAGGCCTGCCCCACAACAGGGCTTTGTCCTGTGACTGTCCAGTCTCTTTTAATGTGCTGCTACTACTACTACTACCACCACCCTTGCTGTCCGTTTGCTACCTCTACTACCACTAATACACCTCCACTGCCGTCTGCTACAAGCAGGCCTGAGGCCTGCCCCACCACAGGGCTTTGTCCTGTGACTGTCCAGTCTCTTTTAATGTGCTGCTGCTACTACTACTACTACCACCACCCTTGCTGTCCGTTGGCTACCTCTACTACCACCAATACACCTCCACTGCCGTCTGCTACAAGCAGGCCTGGAGGGCTTGTGGAAAGCCATTGCTAGTTGCTTTTACATCCATGTACCCCGGCAGGCATCTGCCAATAAAAAGGGTAAATTTTTTAGGGCTTGTGAAAAGCCATTGCTTGTTGCTTTTACATCCATGTATGGATGAACCCCGGCAGGCATCTGCCAATAAAAAGGGTAAATTTTTGGAGGGCTTGTCAAAAGCCATTGCTTGTTGCTTTTACATCCATTTATGGATGAACCCCGGCAGGCATCTGCCACCATGAAGGGTAAATTTTTTGAGGGCTTGTCAAAAGCCATTGCTTCTTCTTTTACCACCTTATATGTATGAACCCTGGCAGGCATCTGCCGCCAAAAATGGTTAATTGTTGTACCTTTTTTAACAATGCATTAAGCATACAACATGCACAAGTGCAGTGGTTTCTGTTAGTTATCACCGTGTCCCATCCGTTTTCCTATAGCCATACATGTTGGCGTAACTTTGACACTAACTTTGCCTTAAAGACAGCTCAAAAGTACTTGGATACAATCATGGGTGACCTAAGAGTGTTATACAGGGCTTCTAGGGCTTTTAAAAAGTGTTATACACATTTTTTAGGGGCTTTCTTGTATTACAGGTTCGGTCAGAACTAGTTCGGTCCGAATCAAACTTTTTCATGAAATTCGGCGAACCAGCCGAACCAAACTTTTCATAAGTTGGCTCATCTCTAGTCTTGAAGATCGTTTAGAAGAGGAAAGAAAGTGGCTAAAGAACGTACCATAAAAAAAAACATATACCACAAAGAAACAAATAAGAGCCTTTATCGCCAATGTCTATATAAAAGTTTAAATCTTTATTACACAAACACTGTACATGATTAAAATACCATAAAGAGACAACTCTAGTATAACAAGCGGAGACCGCACCAAGTATTATTACTACCTATCATCCAAGGGTAGCTACATGACTATTTAAATAAACATCTGATTCAAAGTTAATATATCAGTAATACACCATTACTCAGAAGTAAGAAGAAAAGGAGAACAATGTCTCCATGGGTAAATAGTTGTGAGTAGGAAAGGGTGCAATACCTATTGTATAGATAGTGATTGAATCACGACAAAATTACTAAGACACAGGCTTACCCATAGGTAGAGTCAAATAAGTATAGACAGGCTGTGTCCGCTCCGCTGCATAGACCCCGACGCGCGTTTCGCCACGTAGTGCTTCCTCAGGGGGATGTAGACTGTCTACCATGGAGACATTGTTCTCCCTTTCTTCTTACTTCTGAGTAATGGTGTATTACTGATATATTAACTTTGAATCAGATGTTTATTTAAATAGTCATGTAGCTACCCTTGGATGATAGGTAGTAATAATACTTGGTGCGGTCTCCGCTTGTTATACTAGAGTTGTCACTTTATGGTATTTTAATCATATACAGTGTTTGTGTAATAAAGATTTAAACTTTTATATATACATTGGCGATAAAGGCTCTTATTTGTTTCTTTGTGGTATATGGATTATCATGGAGCTGCCTAGATGATATGGGGGGACAGTTGTGGTTTAAACAGTTCCCAGCCCTTATTACAAATCTGTTTGGAGTCTATATATTGACCATAAAAAACCCAGTCTAATGGATTTGACTGTGAACGGCATTCTGCAGATTGCTATGTATTAGAGTATTCGGAACCGAACGGAGCAAAAATTTTAAAAATAACCATTTGTAAAGGTGTATTTTTTTTTAGCTTATAATACTGCAATGCAGTAAAAAAATGCCCCAAAGGTGTCCATAGCCTTTTAAAGAGACTTTTAAAAGCTCAGTGAGCAAAGTGCATGTTACATTGCTTGGACACTATAATATTTCCTCTAGTTTCAATCTACTGGAACTTTATTTTGAGATCAAAGTAATCCGGACAAAAATTATATTCTTGGCAAAAGAACCATTGTACTGTGAGTTTTGTCCTTCTCTATATCACCATATGATATTGCAGTTGCAAGTGCAATTTGCTGGGTAACAAGTGTCAAAGTACAATTCATCTGTAGCATTGTTGTAAATTTAGCGAGTTACTGTACTAATGCACACTGTATTTGGCAACAATACACAACTTATTAACCCCTTCAGGACTGGACTGAGCCACTTTTGGACCAAATGACAGAGCCTCATTTTTTAAATCTGATGTCTGTTACTTTATGTGGTAATAACTCGGGAATGCTTTTACCTATCCAAGCAATTCTGAGATTGTTTTCTCGTGACATATTGTACTTTAAGTTAGTGAAAAAATTTGGTCGATATATTCAATATTTTTGTGTGAAAAACACAAAAATTTTGAGAAAATTTGCAAAAAATTAGCATTTTCTAAATTCAAATGTGCTTTTAAGACAGATAGTTATACCACACAAAATAGTTACTAGCTAACTTTTCCAATATGTCTACTTTAGATTGGCATCATTTTTTGAACATGCTTTTATTTTTCTAGGACGTTACAAGGCTTATAAGTTTAGCAGCAATTTCTCACATTTTCAAGAAAATTTCAAAAACCCATTTTTTTAGGGAACAGTTCAGTTGTCAAGTGGCTTTGAGGGCCTTATATATTAGAAACCTTCACAAATCACCCCACTTTAAAAACTGCACCCCTCAAAGTATTCAAAACAGCATTCAGATTTTTTTTAACCCTTTAGGCGTTTCACAGGAATTAAAGCAAAGTAGCGGGGAAATGTACAAATTTCATTTTTTTTGCAGAAATTCCATTTTAATCAATTTTACCTGTAATACTGAAGGTTTTTACTGGAGAAGCACAACTGAATATTTATTGCCCTGATTCTGCAGTTTTTAGAAATATTCCACATGTGGCCCTAGTGCGCTACTGGACTGAAATACCGGCCTCAGAAGCAAAGGAGCACCTAGAGGATTTTAGGGCCTTCCTTTTCTTAGATTATATTTCAGGCACCATGTCAGGTTAGAAGAGGTCTTGTGGTGCCGAAACAAAGGAAACACCCCAAAAAATACCCCATTTTGTAAACTACACACCTTGAGGAAATCCTCTACGGTGTAGTGAGCATTTTGACCCCACAGGTGTTTCATAGATTTCATTAGAATTGGGCAGTGAAAATGAAAAATTACATTATTTTCCAATACCATGTAGCTTTACCTCAAAATTTTTAATTTTTTCAACAAATAAATGATGAAAAGCACCCCAGCATTTGTAAAGCAACTTCTCCAGAGTACAGAAATACCCAACATGTGGTTATAAACGGCTGTTTGGAGAAGCGGCAGGACTCAGAAGGGAAGGAACGCCATTTAGCTTTTGGAGCGCTGATTTTGCTGGATTCATTTCTCTGCACCATGTCGCATTTGTAAAGCTCCTAAGGTACCAGAACAGTGGAAACCCCCCAAAAGTGACTCTATTTAGGAAACTACACCCCTTGAGGAATTCATATAGGCATGTAATGAGCATTTTGACCCCACAGGTGTTTCATAGATTTCATTAGAATTGGGCAGTGAATTGAAAAATTACATTATTTTCCAATAAGATGTAGCTTTACCTCAAAATTTTTATTTTTTTCAACAAATAAATAATGAAAAGCACCCCAACATTTGTAAAGCAACTTCTCCAGAGTATGGAAATACCCAACATGTGGTCATAAACAGCTGTTTGGGGAAGCGGCAGGACTCAGAACGGAAGGCACGCCATTTAGCTTTTGAAGTACAGATTTTGCTGGTTTGATTTCTCGGCACCATGTCGCAGTTGTAAAGCTCCTAAGGTACCAGTACAGTAGAAACCCCCCAAAAGTGACTCCATTTAGGAAACTACACCCCTTGAGGAATTCAACTAGGGGTGTAGTGAGCATTTTTACCCCCCAGGTGTTTCATAGATTTCATTAGAATTGGGCAGTAAACATGAAAAATTTCATTTTTTCCACTAAGACGTAGCTTTAGGTAAAAATGTTTCATTTTCTCATCAAATAAAGGAGAAAAATCACCGTAACATTTGTAAAGCAACTTCTCCAGAGTACGGAAATACCCCATATGTGGTAATAAAGTACTGTATGAATACACATCAGGGCTCAGAAGGGAAGGAACGCCATTTGGCTTTTGGAGAGCAGATTTTGCTGGATTGATTTTTCTGCACCATGTCGCTTTTGCAAAGCTCCTAAGGTACCAGTACAGTGGAAACCCCCCAAAAGTGACTCCATTTGGCAAACTACACCCATTGAGGAATTCATCTAGGGGTGGAGTGAGCATTTTGACCCCACAGGTGTCTCATAGTTTTTTTTAGAAATGGGCAGTGAAAATGAAAAATTACATTATTTTCCAATAAGACGTAGCATTAGTTAAAAATGTTTCATTTTCTCAACAAATAAAGGAGAAAAAGCACTGTAACATTTGTAAAGCAACATCTTCGGAGTACGGAAATACCCCACACGTGGTCATAAACTGCTATTTGGACACACAGCAAGGCTCTAAAGGGAAGGAGCGCCATTTAGTATTTGGAGTGGAGATTTTACAAGATTCGTTTTTGAGACACCATGTTGAATTGAGCTATAGTACCAGTACAGTGGTACCCCCCGAAAAATTACCCCATTTTGGAAACTAGATCCCTCAAAGAATTTATCTAGGGGTGTAGTGAGCATTTTGACCGCACAAGTGTTTTGCAAAAATGAGTAAACAATAGATATTGCAGATTGAAAATGGCTGTTTTCAACAAATATGCCATTTCAGTGCCCAATGTGTTGTGCCCAGCTTGTACCACCGTAGACACACATCCCATAAATTGTTAAGCGGGTTCTCCAGAATACCCCATATGTGGTCATAAATTGCCGTTTGGGTACACTGCCAGGCTCAGTTGGACCACCATTTGGCTTTTGAAGCGCAGATTTTGCTTGGTGTATTAGTGGTATTTCAGCTTATAATGTGGGGGCATATGTGAGCTGGGTGGAGTACTTCAGGGTATATGTAATATGCGTGGGTACATCAGGCTATATGTAAGCTGTGAGGAGTACATCAGGGTATATGTAAGCTGGGCGCAGTACATCAAGGTATATGTAGGCTGGGCGGAGTACATCAGGGTATATGTAAGCTGGGCGGAGTATATCAGGGCATATGTAAGCTGGACAGAGTACATGAGGGTATATGTAAGCTGGGCGGAGTACATCAGGGTATATGTAAGCTGGGCGGAGTACATCAGGGTATATGTAAGCTGGGCGGAGTGCAACAGGTCATAATAGGATGATGTAATAATGGGGAGAATGAATAATACATGGATTGGTGTGGTACGCTTTGAACCAATCCTTTATACACAGGCCGGGTTTATTGGGTATTATACAAAATATCTGCGCTCCAGTGTTGCCTAATCTTTGACTTCTTCATTAGCCCTATAAGCCGCACAAGGCCCTAAAGTTTCCTCATCTCCGCTGCGTCTACAGGGTCCACCTGTGGGGTCCAGCAAATGACGATGTGGGGTATTTAGTGAAATTCTACTGGACCTAAAAGTGTGTCTGCGCCGTGATTTAGAATCATTTTGCATCATTGCGTTTTGAGAGTCATAATGTGTTATTTTTCCGGTGACGGAGCTATGTGAGGGCGCGTTTTTCGTGGAACGAGCTGTAATTTTTATTGGTTCCATTTTGGGGTACATGCGATTTTTTTTTATCACTATTTATTCAATTTTTTGGGAGATGAGGAAACCAAAAAACAGCCATTCCAGCAGGTTTCTTTTTTTTTTTTTTTTTACAGTGTTCACCGTGCAGTATAAACAACATGTTAACTTTATTCTGCGGGGCGATACGATTACAGCGACACCAAATTTATTTCATTTTTTTATGTTTCACTACGTTCCCACAATAAAAATACTCTTTTCTAAAAAAATCATGTTTTAGTGTCGCCATCTTCTGACAGCCATAACTTTTTTATTTTTTCGTTGATATCGCTGCGGGATGGCTTGTTTTATGCGTGACGAACTGTAGTTTCTATTGGTACCATTTTGCGTTACTTGCAACTTTTTGATCACTTTTTATTAAAAAAAATTTGAGACAAGATGACCAAAAAATAAAATGCTGTCATTGTTTTTGTTATTAAAAAAATGTACGGTGTTCACCGTGCGGTAAAAATAATGTGATCTTTTTTATAGATCAGGCCGTTCCGAACGTGGCGATACCTATTATGTATAGTTTTTTTTCATATTTTCATTTTTTTTCTAATAATAAAGGAGTTGATCAGGGAAACAGGACAAGTGTTGTTTTTATTATTTATTTATTATTTATTAACTTTTATTTATTTATTTTTCTTTCACATTTTTTTTTACATTTTTCACTTTTTCATTTACACTGACCTGGGGACATGAAGATCTGGTCTTCTGATCCCCGGTACGATACACTGTACTACTTATGTAGTGCCGTGCATCGCAACTGTCATTCTTCATTTGACAGTTAGCGTATTAGGTCCTGCCTCGGGCAGGACCTAATAGGCTACCGTACCTTGGCAACGAGGAAGCCTAGTAACGGCTTCCTGTTTGCCATAGCAAAAAATTGCTTCAATGCGGCGGATGTCATTGACAGCCGCATTGAAGGGGTTAAATGGCTGTGATCGGCGGTAACAGCCATCGCAGCCATTGCAGCGGCATGTCAGCTGTGTATAACAGCTGACAGCTGCTGAAGGTAAAGCGCGCACAGCTCCTGTGCTCGCTTTATCTGCAGGGCGTAACTGTACGCCCGTCTGCGGGAAATCACTTGGTTTTCGGACGTACAGTTACGCCCAATCGCGGGAAGGGGTTAAGGGCATTATGTTTCTTTCTTTTTCCTTTTATTTTCTCTTGACTCTAGAAACAAATAAAGGGAAAGATTGTACTTTACCTGTAACGTCTATGGCCGCGGACCGTCGTTCAGACTTACTCTCTGACGGCCGCGGCCGAGGACAGCTGTGTTCTCGGCGGCATCTCCCTCTAAGACTGTTTCCCGCAGGGCACGCGCGTGCACGGCCTTAAAGGGCCAGCACGCGTTCAGTTGTTAAAAATCAGTAATTAGCCCAGAATGCTGCTGGACTATAAAAAGGGCTCTGCCCACTTGATCTTTGCCTGAGCATTGTTGTATACCTAAAGTTTGTCTTGCAAATGGTCTCCTAGTGTTTTCCAGTTCCCAGTGTCACCCGTCCCTGCTGCCTGTATCCTGTATCCCGTGCTACCGTGCCTCTGTGCCATGTACAGTGAAAGTCAAGTCATGTCTTCCACTGCATCTACTGTGCCATCTACAGTGAAAGTCAAGTCGCCTCCTCCGCTGCATCTACTGTGCCATCTACAGTGAAAGTCAAGTTGTGTCACCGCTACTGTCTACACTGCCTCAGGTACCCTTTCTGGACTATAGACATTGTATTGTACCTAGTCGGCCAGGTGCTATCCCGCTACGCGGTACGGTCCAGGGGGTCCACACTCCGCGCCATGACATTACCTTGGGTCCGACTGCTGGGATCCTCCTATAATAACCATACTAGTGAGTCCACCACCACCAGTCTGTTCTTCATCGTCTACGGCCAACATCCTCGTATACCTCTTCCTGTCTCTACTATGTCCCAGGTCCCTGCAGCTGACTGCCTTCAGGGACTTTCTGCAAATATGGTAACAGACACGATCTTCTATTCTGCTGGTGGTGGACCGCATGAAGAGAAAGGCAGACACTAGAAGACGAGAACCTCCCCAGTTTCTTCCAGGTACGATGGTCTGGCTGTCTTCCAGGAATATCCGGCTACGGGTGCCGTCTTGCAAGTTTGCTCCCAGGTTCCTCGGACCCTTCGAGATTCTGCTACAAATCAATCATGTGTCTTACAAGCTTCGGCTGCCTCCTACCCTCAAGATCCATAACTCCTTCCATGTCTTCTTGCTGAAGCCAGTGGTCCTGAACCGCTACTCCAAGACTCCTAGTTCCGCAGTGGCTCCTGGTGGCTCATCAGGGACTTTTGAAATGAGGGAGATCCTGGCCACCAAGAAACTGGGAGGAAGGACGTTTTATTTGGTGGATTGGAGGGGATTTGGTCCAGGAGAGAGGTCTTGAGAGCCAGAGGAGAACATTGATGCCCCTGTCCTCATGAAGAGATTTATCTCCCGCTCTGGCCCCAAGAAGAGGTGGCGTAAGAGGGGGGGATACTGTAACGTCTATGCCCGCGGACCATCGTTCAGACTTACCCTCTAACGGCTGCGGCCATGGACATCTGTGTTCTCGGCGGCATCTCCCTCCAGGGATACGCCGGCACTCACTTCCGGGTTCTGTGTGCACGGCCTTAAAAGGCCAGTACGCATCCAGTTGTTAAAAATCAGTAATTAGCACAGAATGCTGCTGGACGATAAAAAAAGGGCTCTGCCCACTTGATCTTTGCCTGAGCATTGTTGTATACCTAAAAATTTCTTGCAAATGGTCTCCTAGTATTTTCCCGTTCCTGCTGCCTGTACCCTTTATCCTGTGCTACCGGGCCTCTGTGCCATCTACAGTGAAAGCAAGTTGTGTCTTCCGCTGCATCTACTGTGCCATCTACCGTGAAAGTCAAGTCTCGTCTTCCGCTGCATCTACTGTGAAAGTCAAGTTGTGTCACCACTACTGTCTACATTGCCTCAGGTACCCTTTCTGGACTATAGACATTGTATTGTACCTAGTTGGCCAGGTGCTATCCCGCTACGCGGTACGGTCCAGCGGGTCCACACCCCGCGCCATGACATTACCTTGGGTCTGACTGCTGGGATCCTCATCGATTTTCAGAATGAAGGAGCCGCAGTGCTGGTTGAGCATATAGTATTATGCCTCACATAATTTCAAATAACACTGCTGATGATGTCACATCTGAAAAAGTTGTACTTTTGATGAACCCATAAAAACAGACCGATTTTGCTGCAAATCTCAAACCCAGGGAAAAGTTTTTGCTATTTTTTATCAGCCAAGAATCCAGAATATTAGATAATCTTAGAGCTCCTATAAGTGTGTGTATATAAAGAAAACATATATTAAAAATATCATTACTTTCAATTTACTTCAACTAGTGCAGTACAAAATAATCTTTCATGGCTTCAGCTGTCAGAATGCATTTGGATTAGTTGGTAAGATTCAGACAGTCAACAATTTAATTCCTAACATGTGGTATGGTCAACATATACTAGGAACTTACATAAAATACTATTAATAGCAGTAAGAAGAACATTCAGCACATACATATTTATAACTTATTAATAAGTTCATGTTTACGAGAAATTTTACTTTATCGTCTGAAATGTTCAGCGGAGAAAACAAACTTTAATAAGGAAAAAATCACAAGGTCATAGCGGATACTAAACTAGCATGAACAATATCCAAACATGCATTGAAAAGGGCCTTCCTAATATGACCTAGACTCAGAATTTGAGGTTCAAACAAGAAAGCTGTATTAAAAAATGACAACAACATGCGCACTTACACAGTAAACAACAATTCTGCCAGTGCTAAAAAAAGCACTATTAGAAAAACTATTTATTCTTCTTAGAAGTTAAACAATTGAATTTTTTCTACTAGCAATGAAGTTTATTTATACATGTATAGAAAATGTAACACATCATACATTTACAATGGTAGGAAATTTTCTTTTTAGTATTAGCCATCTGGAAAGTATAAGTTCTCCATTATGGCCACAATTGGTCTGTTTGCAGTTCTATTGAGAATTCACATGTAGATATAAACCACTTTGTTTTATATTCATACATACTAACAAATGCCAGGTGGCGTGCTAGAAAACAAAATGTAGACTTGTGCTCTCGGGCATTTAAGTTATGATGTAGATTGGGAAAATTACACGTATTTTATATCATTCTACACAGGAGAGAGAGAGAGTAAAGAGTATTTTGTAAAATAAATTTGTCAGGTTCAAAGGAAGTTTAAATTGTTTTCCCTATTTTTCTTATTTTCCCTATATAAAGGTTAAAAAACAATATTACTAATGGTGTTTTGGTATCACAATACCCCCATTGCGCACAACAACATTACTGTCTGTCGTGGGAAAAGACTACCTTACCGCACCTTGACCTACAGTCACGTCACTGTGATGGCGTAGGCACAGTGTCTGAGCCACTAGCAGCGGGTGCCGGCTATACTAGACAGCCGACATCCTGCTGCAATATCCGGAATCGGAGATAACTCCAATCCCGGGCATTCAACCCCTTAGATGCCAGGGTCAATGGCGACATTTGCATCCGAGTAGCTTAACAGTGGTAGAAGGTTCCCTCTGTTTAATTATCAGCCCCACCGCGATGTGAGGTCCCAGGCCTGCCATGTCTATATGCCTATTTGGTCATGCCAATAGATCTGCTATCAGTTTTACACTGACAGGCAATAATGCTTTGGTATATTAAGTATACTAAAGCATTATAGAAGGGATCAGTACATCGCATTGTGTAGTGATTTTAAAAATTATTTAATACAGCTTTAATCCCTTAACGACGAGCAACGGATATATCCGTTGGAAGCAGGTGTTAGTTCCCACATAGCGATGGATATAGCCATGACTCTGATCGGCTGGGTACTGTCAGCATGGCCACCATTAGGGCAGTACTGGCGGTACTGCCGTCAGGGGCCCGGCCATAAATTTAAAAAAATGGGGGCCCACTCTCCACTGCTGGAATTCATTTGCTGACAGCAATGGGCCCTTATGATTTCACTTTGGTGAAAGGAACAGGTCCCATCATGGAGCTGGGGCCCATTCCTTATATCAAAGTAAAATCATAAGGGTCCGTCCGCCCCCTTCTCCTCCTCCACAGCGGCGTGAAAGCATGTGTGGAGGAGACAAGGAGGGGAAACATCATGAAGGCAGCGGGAGTTTTGAATCCAGTGGAGGCATCAAGCAGCAACAGAAGCAGCAGAAGACTTCTGACACAGCAAGTATGTGATGCCTATGTCAGGCTGCTGCTGCCCAGAGCCTCCTCACATCATATCCCCCCGATAAAAAGCAGTGTCTTACCCATGTCTGTACTATACCCTCAGCACTGCTTCATAGTCTTGCATCACTAGCAGCAGTTCTTACCACTTATCTCCTGTGCTGTGTAAGCGGAGGGAGGAGACAGGTTTATTGTCATGTTACACAACACAGGAGATAAGAGCCATCGCTGCTAGTTATACAATGCGGTGCTTCAGTGTCAGGAGGATGTCATACAGACCTGGGTAAGACATTTGCTTTTTATGGGGGGTTAGATGGCAATGGGGGCAGGGAGATATTATTGGGTGGGGAGGGAAATGATGGTGTAGTGGGAAGGAGATAATAATGGAATGAAAAAAATTCAGACCCCAGATCAGACGTCTTAAATGGGTATTCCGGTTACAACAAGTTACCCCCTATCCGTAGGGTAAGGAGTAACTTGCTGATCGGTAGGTGTCCGATAGCTCAGACCCCCACCATTTACGAGAATGGGGACGCCAAACCCCTCATTTGAACCCAGCGACAGGTTGCTCAAGCGCACTGCCGCTCCGTTCATTCTCTATGGGAGCGCCGGAGATAGCCGAGTGCAGTGTTCGGTTTTTTCTGGCGCTGCTATAGAGAATGAATGGAGCGGCAGTGCACATGAGAGACCTGACGCTCGATTCAAATGAGGGTTTCGAGACCCCCGTTCTCGTAAATGGTGGGGGTCCGAGCTGTCGGACACCCACGATCAGCAAGTTACCCCTTACCCTACGGATAGGGGGTAACTTGTTGTAAACGGAATACTCATTTAAGAGGTCTGATCTGGGGTCTGAATTTTTTTCTGGTTTGGGGATCTGAAATTATTTAGAGGTCTGGTGTCTGAATTTATTTTGTCGTGTGGTGTCTACACAGATGACGTGTGTGCTGCGTGAGAAGAGAAGGCGAAAAAAAATCATCAAAGTGGGCCGCGGCAGTGGGAGATCTTAGGGACTGCAGTACCCAGAACTACATCTTGGTGAGTGTACAGGCAGCAGCTTCAGTGCAATCATTTTTGTTTATGTTGCCCCCCTGAAACAGGGATTCTCTGCAAACACACTGTTTCCATTTTTGCCCCCCCCCCCCACGCAGAGTCCCTGTCTCTTCCCTGTTCCTCCACAGAGTCCCTGACAGGTTGCGTCTCCCACTGGCCACCCTCCCACCCTTGCCACTTTCTGTTCTCCCAGAAATCCCCTACTCTTTTGCCCCCTGAGATCTAGCACTTAGTCTCTCCACCTTGCCCCTGATACCCACCAGCTGTCTCTGCCCTGCCCCTCCAAAGAGACTCTACTAGTTGGTTTTTCACCGGTGCCTTACCTCCCACCCCTTTACTTTGTGTCCGCCCCAATAGTGAGGGGGGCCAGACTCCTTGGCTGTATGGGGCCAAGAAATTTCTGATGGTGGCACTGACTGCCTGTGTACCCACGCGATCAGAGGCAGAAGCATAGCTTTTTTACACAGCCTGGCTCCTGCCCTAACTTCCGGAATCGAAGCGTGCAATAGCGACAGCGGCACCTAATGTGCTTGACAGAGGCAGGGAGCTCCCTCTGTCATCCGATCGGCACCCCCGCAAAGAAATCGCAGGGCGCCGTTGCATTTCCATGGCATCCAGGGACCTAACAAAGGCCCCTAGGTCTGCCTTCAGCAACTGCCAGAGGCTTGGCCTAATAGATTGCCTGTCAGTTTTACTCTGACAGGCAATAATGCTTTGATATGCTAAGTATACCAAAGCATTATATAAGCGATCAGCAGATCGCATGGTGAATTCCCCTAGTGGGACAAAAAAATATATAAAACAGTTAAATAAAGTTTTTATTCTCCAAAACGTGGTCTTATTTAGTAAAAGTGTAAAAAAAAATAACACATACACATATTCCTTTTTCCTCCCATTTCCACCATAAAAAAATAAATAAAAGTTAATAAATAAGTCCCATGTACCCCAAAATACTACCAATGAAAACTACACCTTGTCCGGCAAAATACAAGCCCACATATGGCTATATCGACGGAAAAACAAAACTGTTACGGCTCTTGTAATGCGGCAATGCAAAAACAAGTAATTTTTTTTTTAAAAAGGGTTTTATTTAGCAAACGTAGGAAAACAGAAAACCTTTACATATTTGGTATCTCCATAATCATACTGACACATACATTGCTTTCCAAATTATTATGCAAATGTTATTTTTCGCTGATTTTCCTAAATAGTCGATGCAAATGACAGTCAGTATAATCTTCAAGCCATCAACCGTTGGAGTATAATGCTAATTTTATTGAACAAATCTCCTAATGATAACAGATTTTTTTTTTATAAGTAAAAAACTCAAAATGCAGTGTTTCAAATTATTATGCACAACAGAGATCAAAACATTTTAAAGGTTGTAAAGAGAACTAAAATGGTAATTTGTTGAATTTGCAGCATCAGGAGGTCATATTTACAGAAATCAAAAGCTCTTTCAATAAAAAAAAACTTAGCAGGCCAAGTTACATGTTAATATAAGACCCCTTCTTTGATATCACGATGTAGAAGACCAAGGAAACAACAAGCCGACTATTGGACTACTGACTCAGGATCAGATTCCAGTCCAACTGAGGATGGCAGAAGATATGGGGATATCATGACAGGGGACATTTCTACTGTGACACAATCTGCCCCTTTAGGCGTAGCACACACAGAGGGCGTGGAAAGAAGCGATTTGCATCAACCCCAATCTTGGGGGGGGGGGGGGGGTACCAAAAGGAAACAGGTCTCTTGGCTAAAGTAGAGATCCCTGCTCCCTTGTGTACCATAAGTAATATTGAACATAATAATAATGTTGTCACTCTCTAATGTGGCATCATTCACTGATTGCCTTTCACTTTGAGCTAAAGTTTTAAACTATTGTCTGTGCAACAAATTTGATGACAGACAATTTACCATAGATTTGAGTAAATCATTGAGGAGTCTGAACCTATACAAATTTTTAAAAAGTAAAAATACCATTGAACCGACAGGTGATAGTCCAGCAAACATTGGTCCGCTGGACTTCATACTTGGGGATAATATAGAGGAAATGGATAGACAGGCCCTTACAAATCTGTACGAGCTTATTAATGAGGGTCCCATTAATCCTGGGTGTGAGGATTCATTGTTCGAACCATTCAAGGGAGGCATCAGATCCTCAGTGTTCCCTCCCTTGTCACCAGGCAGTTCCATCTATAATTTTTCGCGAGCCGTAACACAACATGTCAAGTCATTGATTAATCCATCAGCTCAGAAAAATCTCACTACAAAAGAGGTAGCAGCATTGAGATGGTTAAAACAAAATGATCAATTGATTGTAAAACCTGCTGATAAGGGAGGGAACATTGTGATTATGGAACGGGAGTATTATGTAGCGGAATCCATGCGACAGTTTTGTAATTCTGATACATACACTAAATTGAGTGGAGATCCCACTAATGGTTATATTCAAAAACTTTGTTCTCTTTTGAGAAAGGGTATGACACTCAATATTTTTTCTAAATGTCAGGCAGAAAGATTACTACCAGTTAAACCAGTTAAACCATACTGGTACTTTCTACCTAAAATTCATAAGACCTATGTCAATCCCCCAGGTAGGCCCATTGTGGCGTACATAGGTTTGGTAACTGAACCAATATCGAGCTATTCATACCTGTTAGACACTAAAACTCTATTACAAAACCTTATTGATTTCCAGTGGGACGAAGGTGATAGTCTTGCCACTATTGATGTGACAAGCATATACACCAGAATTCGCCACACTGATGGCCTAGGTGCTATCAGATCTTTCTTGGAGAGAACAGGGAAAAGTGAAGAAAATGTAAACTTCATTTGTGAGGCACTTGATTTTGTGCTGACCCACAATGCATTTTGCTTTGGGGATCAGTGGTTCGCACAGAGAACTGGTACAGCAATGGGGACCCCCGTTGCTCCAACATATGCAAATCTATTTTTGGCCATATGTGAAGAAAAATATATATACAATGTTAATAATTCTTACATTCAATATATAAGACACTGGTCTAGATTTATTGATGACGTTACCCAAACACAGTTTGTAAATTATGTCAATTACTTTAATGTCATTGATTTGAATATGGAATTCACAGCTAATTTTGGTGGCACTAATATAGATTTCCTGTGTAATGACGGGATAAGGAGACAGACAGGTGAGCCCCAATCTACCCGCCACTCAGTCCCTGCCTACTTGCATGAACCGTCCTAGGCGACGGCGTACAACTGGGCGACGGTCCCTACGCTCAATACGTGCACGAGAGACAAACAGACAAGGGTACACAGAAGCTAAGGGAAATGGGGTAGTTGCCCACGGCAACACCGTGAGCAACAAGAGTAGTGAACGAGCCCAGTCAAACCAGGAGTTTACGAGGTACCAAACGCAGAGCAGGAGCGTAGTCAGTAAAGCCAGGGTCAAAATGAAGCTGAGGTCAATAGAAATAGCTGGAACAGCAGAGCCAGGAAACAAGAGAGAATCACAGGCAAAGACAAGTAGCAAATGAAGGTATACATAGACCGAGGGCGGGAGCTAGAACCGTCTGGCCAGGCTGTGATAGTTTCTCCCACTTCTCAGCCTACCAGCCTGAGTGGTAGCAGATCGAGTCACTCTAACAGACCTAGGAGCAGATGCAGACTGTTTAACCTCGGGCGTAGACACAGAAGCTGTGTCTGGCAGATCCTTTACATCCTGGATGTCAAAATCACAGTAGATGAGAGAGGTTTGCATACAAGTGGATTCCGCAAACCCACAGCCACTAATGCCTTCTTACATCATAAGAGCTTCCATCCACCTCATATAAAACAATCATTACCCTATGGGCAATTCCTTAGGTTAAAAATAATAAATAGTGATCACAATGTTTTCCTAGAGTAATCTATGGAACTAATGGAGAGACTGAGAGCTAGAGGGTATATTGATGCAATATTATCAGAATCCTTTTCTAGAGCACTTCAGTGTGATCGGAATACACTGCTCATTAAAAAGTGCCAAAAAAATAGAAATATAGGATTTGTCTTTTCTTTCCAATATAGTCCAGTAGATTTTAATTTTCATGGTGTTGTATATCCCCCACCTGGATAATGGTAAATTTGCTTCTCCGTAGTATTAGAATAAAGAAAGAATAGATCCGGAGTACTAAAATGTAACTTTTACTGATATGAATAAAATATACGTGAACAAACATGTAAAAAACATGAGGATCCTATCTGCCAATACTGCATACAGATTCATAATTATTTTCCATCATTTCAGAATATTATCAGAAATTCTATTGACAGCAGTGAATCAGTCCGCCTTTGTAAGGTGTCCTAATTTTAATAGTGCTTGATCTTCGGATCACATATGGAGCAAAAGCAAAGAACAATAGGGCAGTTGCCCTCCTACCCCGTATTTTTCGGCCAGTAGTCCTCCACGCCAATGTGTCCAGCAAAAGTATTGTGTCCTCTCCTGGATGGTAGAAAACGACAGGTAGTTCTCCCAACGCGTTTCCTGCTGACCAGGCAATTCCTCAGTGGAGATAGGTCAATGAAGCAGTGGTGTCCAAAATCAGGGCTTGCTGCTTGAAGTATAGCTGTCAATTCGTATGGAGAGGAGTGCTCAATAATTCAGAGCGTGTTGGATCAAAGAAGCAGTTATTTTCAGTTTGCTGCTCAGCTGTCATTTCTTGCACGAGGGAATGCTCGACGATTGGAGCAAGTTTGCAGTGGCAAAAGGAATCCTTTAGTTAGAACAACCTTGCAGTGGCAAGGAATGTAACCTTCCTGGTGGGAGGTAAACAAAGAACGCCTGTCCCTGGCGTGTGCCGTCAATGTACTGAGGGATTCCCTGCTTTTTGTAGTAGATTATTACCCATTGACCCGCCCTACCTAACACAACCCCTTGTGACGTATCAAGGGGGCGTGTATCTAATGTGACAGGTTGATCCTCCCCGCGACTGCAAGCCCGCCGGGCATGATTAACATGCCACAGCTGTGCGAGCAGCCGCGCCGAGGACAAGCGCCACAAAACACCTCCAGCAGCCCCACTCAAGTCTAAATGCTGGAGATGTTATGGCATCTCCTGGTTGCGATCAATTGCAAACAGGAGATGCATGACAGGGGGAACTGAAAAGTCCGTCCCTTGTAGTGACGTGACAGCCAGTGATTGGCTGTGACGTACCTCAGTCTAGCTCTCGTATACCAGGTCCGTGCTGCCTGTCCAGGCGTCACGGGTCTGCATTAGAGAGGATACATGGAGTAAATCCATGTATAGAGATGAGAAGTATGGCTGGAGAGTGAATGGCAGGGACAAGGAAAAGGGGAATGTCAGAACGGGACGAATACTGTGTGCATGGGACCGTGGTGCCGACATAGACATGTCGGCACTCAATGAACCAGGAACACAGAATTGTTACTGAACATAATCGAAAAAGCTTTGTTTAATTTAGGGCAATCCGTTTATAAATAGTCATGTGACTAAAATTTTGGATATTTAAATGGCAAACTGAAGTTAATGTTTTAAAGCTAATTTAGAGGTTAGAGAGCCAATGTGTATTCAGAGATACTGTCGAGAAGTATTTAAAGGAACAGTGTCACCCAAAAAAATGTTTTAATATGTTAAAGATGTTAGTGCTTTATTAAAAACGTTTGGATTAATTTGTGTGTTTGTGTGTTACTTTTTTTTATTTTTACACTTTTTCTTCCCTATGGGGGCTGCCATTTTTTTTTCCATTTCTGTATGTGTCGATTAACGACACATACAGACATGGAATACGGCAGCTCCAGTCCCATAGGGACTGCGAATGGGGCCCGTTCCATCCACTTTCGTGTACGCCGCTGTGTGGGAACGGCGCATGCGCCGCTCCCACACAGTTCAATTTGAAATGCGCGCCGTCCGGCGCCATTTTCCTGTGGACCGGAAGTCGCGGCCGGACAGTAAGATTACTACTTCCGGTCGCGGCTTCCGGACTTGTGCACATGGAGCAGTGGCAGCAGACGGAGCGGATGGACCGGAGGGAGCGGCGGCGACTGGAGCAGGTAAGTTATTTCTATGTATGTTCGTGTTTCAGTGTGTTTACTTCTGTATGTTAACCTTCTACACTGTGTGTTAGCTCAAAAAATGGCGACACACAGTGTAGGAGGTTAGACCGTTCAAACCCCTCGTTTATCCCGGCACTAGCCAGGATAAAGGAGGGGGGGATTCTGAGAGCTCACTAGAGCGAGGGATTTTTACCCAATTTTGCAGCATAAAGCAATGTGGTTGCTTTACCACATGCAATGCTGCAATTTTGGGAATGGCTCCATCTAGTGACCAGTGCTGGGAAATATTATAAATTGAATCCAATTTATAATATTTCCTGACTCGTGAAAAAAATAAATAAAATTAGAACAATGTTTAATCACCTATACACTAACTGTTTAATTAAAAAAAAAAAACATGTTTCGCTGGCAACACATTCTCTTTAAGTATTTAATGATTGGAGGTTAGATATAGAGTGGATTCAGATGAAACATCCAAAGTCCAGTTGTTCATTTAGACCATTTGGTACCATAGTGCCTAGTTTAAAGATCCACTTGGATTCTCTTTGTAGTAGAGTTCTGTCTAGATCTCCACCCCTTATGGATGGTCACAGTTGTTCAATTACTATAAATTTTAGACAATATGGATCTCCTTTATGTTTCAAGTGTACATGACGGGAAACTGGTTTGTCTCTTCTATGACGCACATCACCTATATGTTCTAAAATTCTCTTTTTAAATTCTCTTGTTGTTTTTCCAATATAATCTAGAGGGCATGGGCAGGTGATTTTATATACCACATTAATAGTGCTACAATTCGAAAAGCTTTTGATCGGGCAGTGAATTCCTGTGTGTGCGCTGTTAAACATTTTCGTAGTTTGTATAAATGTACATGCCTTGCAGTGCCCACATCTAAAGGATCCATTGATTTTGCGATCTAGCCAGCATCCTTCCTTTTTTGTGGTTTCTAGATGGCTATGCATTAGTTGGTCCCCGATAGCCCTACCTTTTCGGTATGTAACTTGTGCCTTAGGTGTCACTATCCCCCTAAGATCCGTGTCCATCTGGAGAATTCTCCAGTGTTTATCTAGTATATTTCTGATCATATAGTTTGCCATGTCAAATGTACCTATTAGTCGTATAGGTTGTTGTGTGATTTCTTTCTTTCTAGGTATGAGTAGTTTCTCCCTTCTTAATGAATGCGCATATTGGAATGATTCTTTCAAAATTCTGGATGGATAACCCCTCTCAATAAATCTAGCCTTTAGGTCCCTGGCCTTCACTTCAAAATCATATGGATCAGAACAATTTCTTCTAAGACGAAGATATTGGCCCTTAGGTATACCTTTTTTAAGCGGTAGGGGATGGTAACTCTCCCACCTCAGAAGGCTATTAGTGGCTGTGGGTTTCCTGTAAATTGAGGTTTTTATTATACTGTCACTATCTATAAAAATATGTACATCCAAAAAGGGTAGGGAATTCTGATCAGATTCAAAAGTGAATTTCATTCCAATATTATTCTGGTTTATGGACTGAACGAATTCCCTGAATATGTCAAGGGGGCCAATCAACAAGATATCATATCAGTAAAAGTTACATTTTAGTACTCCGGATCTATTCTTTCTTTATTCAATATAGTCCAGTAGCAGATCGCATAAATAGTGCCATTAGGAAACATTGGCACATTATAGAGGCAGATGTGGACTTAGCGGAGAAAGCATGTCATCCCCCTGTAGTCTCATTCAGATGATGCAAAAATCTGAGAGATGAATTAGTTACAGGCCGTTTCTCGGCAATTCAAAATAAAAGAAGCAATTGGCTTAAAGATATAGCCCCAATAGGTAACCATAAATTTGGCAATTGTTCATTTTGCGGACAGATGAACATAGGTAAAATAGTCAGAATGGGAGCAATTATGTCAGCAATCTTAGTACATGCAAATCCAATTATCTGGTTTATGCCATATTTTGTCCTTGTCAATTCTTTTATATAGGAAAGACAATACGACCATTATTTAAACGTGTTCGAGAGCACATTTATTCTATTGGTACAGGAAAGGGATCCCCAAAATTGATAACCCATGTACGTGAAGTACACGGGGGGAATCTCAAGTGCTAGTCTTTTGCGGGCATGCAGCGTGTTTTCACCCCACGGGATGGCGGTGATCGACATGTAAAATTACTACGGTGTGAAGCCAATTGGATAATAAAAACGGAGGCTTTAGGACCTCTGGGTTTGAATGATAGGAACGACCTATCTGCTATTTTAAAATAAAACCTCTAAATTGGTATGTTTTTCTCCTTTATACTCAATATATAAACATGCTGTTCATAATATGCATGATTTTTTATAAATATTTGTATTTTGATACATTGCCGTGAGAATGCGGAAGTGGTTGATGAGGCAAGGTGTGGGTATTTAAGTGTGTGTGCACTGAAGCCCATTATGCCTTGATAAAGCGTAGGGAGGACGCGAAACGGTCGTATTCTCTATTGTCTTCAAAGACCTGATCGAGCAGGTCGGGATCTAAATCAGCATTGTTTGCACCCGGTTTACCCCTCAGATGCGGCAATAGCGACCGCCACATCTCAGTGGTTTTAGAGGAAGGGGGCTCCTTCTCTCATATGGCATGAAATTCAATTGCGGGGTGCCAATGGTTTTTATGACAGCCGGCAGTATAACAAAGGCCCCCAGGTCTGCCTTTACATGAGTCATGGTAGATGCTTTCTTATTCATTACTATATAATAAAATTATGTCTGCCTGCAACTACCACTAGGAGTGGATATGGATGTACGCAGCTCCCATTAAACTAAATAAGGCCACACCTTTATGGCAATAAGGTGTTGCCCTACCTGTCACAGTTATATTGCAGGTTTACAGCAATGTTTCCTTCTGGGAAATATCCCTTACAGACTAAACAGTATTTCTCCTAAATAGTATTTGGGTGCATTTTCCGGATGGGCTGACCATTTCCAACCCAAACATGTATACAGAAAAAAAAAAGAGATGAAACAGCAATCCACGCATTGGGTCTGCATCAAGTGAATTTTATGTAACACTTAAGATTCATAAGACACAGCTGGTGATATATACTTAACTCGAAACATTGCTGTTAACTATAAGCTACTGTATGCACTATTAATCCCTTAAAACCAGATAATTTTACCAGCTGTGTTTTATGTATCTAAATTGTTAAATAAAATTCACTTGAAACACACCCAACACCTGAATTGCTGTTCCATCTCTTTATTTTCACCTTATGGGAAAAAGTCACAAGTGATCTTACAACCATTGCAAAAAGTCTATGTTACACTTTAAAACACTTGCAATTTTACAATTACTGACCGCTCCCTATATGTCTGCCTGTCTTAAAAATAAACAGTAAATTTGGCCATATACATTAGATGAATTTGAGTGAACCCACCTGTTTTGATGGGATCGATCAACAGTCTATTGTGTATTGGGTCAACAGTACTGTCCCCCAACAATTACCATCAGGAGAAAAAAGGATGGTGTGTTGGAATTAAACATGCTTGATCCCTTGTTTCCTAGAAGATAAACACTTGCAGAGGTATCTAGCAGCAGCTTATTCTGCTCTTCTTACTCCTTTTTTGTCCTGACAGTAATTGTTGGGGGACAGTACAGTAGTGCTGACCCACATAAAACCGGTGAGTTTGCTCAAATTCAAATGCTTCTCCTTCATTCTGGTCACTGCTCGTACTGTGAGTCGCCGACACAGCAGTAGCGGCAGTTCACAGTATTACAGCCTACTCCCAATTACTTCAATGGGAGAAGGTTGTAATACTGTAAATCGCCACTACTGCTGTGTCAGCGATTCACAATACGAGCAGTGACCGGAATAAAGGGTAAGCAGTGCTCGTACGAGCGCTGCGGCCTGCTTCAAAACAGCTGATCAGCTGGGGTCCCGGCAGTCGGACCCCGAGCGATCAGCTATTGATGGCCTATCCTGAGAATAGGCCATTAATTTTTAGGCACTGGAAAACCCCTTTAAAGAGGATCAAAATATTACATGTATTTTTATATAAATAGTAAATATCAGCTGATTGAGCATTAGCCAATTTGTCTATCTGCAAATCTCATTGTATATTTTCCATTATACATTGGAGGATAAAATAGAGATGACTCATTCTTTCCCCTCTCTTTACAGAAATATATTTATTCATAATCTACTTGGATAAATTAGATGAAAACTTTAAAATCATGTAATTATGTCTTATTAACAACCTTGAGAAAAAAAATTAGAAAAATGTCATGTTGCAAAGATTTTCTTCAATAAATAAATTACCGCTATGTACCACACCACGCAAACTAAGCTCCACATGATTATTCGAGGGAAAATACATTTCCCAATATTTTAGGGAAGCTAATACTATACTTATTATTGTTATGCAGTCCTATGATTTAACAAAGTAATGAAATATTGCATATCGTTTTTATTTCACAAATTCTAATGAAATACTTGAGATAGTGATATAAAAAAAAAATCTAAAGTCTGAAAGGTTCTATGTTACTCCAAGCATTAGGGAGGCAAAGGAGCAATACATATGCTCCGGGAATGTCATGTTTTTTGCCCCCCAGCTGGAGTATAGTCTTGTCAAACTCAACTTTTGTGGAGGTGTCTATAGAAAAGGCTCGCTTTCTGACTCAGCAGGGATGGAAAGCGAGTTTTGTAATATTCTAAAATGATACAGGAAGCCTCCACAGGGCTACCTGCAGATTTCATTCTACAATACAAGCCCACAAAGAAACCATGATTTCGAGTGGCAATGTCCTGGGGCTTCTTTTTATTTCTGCTGACTCCTCCTGTTAAGAATATGTCAGATCATGTTGCTGAAGTGATAACTATAGGTATTCCAAGAAGACCTTTACAATGAAAGGGTTGAATTGTTATGTACGGCAACTCTACCACAATGAGAAAAAGAAGATGTGCAGTCATTGTAATTTCCCTGTCTGGGAAGTGCATTGTACTGAAAACAGTTTGATCTTTATCACTGTTCTTTAAGATACTGGTAATTTTAAAATAACTTTTGTGTTTTTTAAATCTTTGACTTTTACAGCTAATATTCAGATAAGCAAAAATTTTCAATAAAATTTTATAATGTAGTTTATATTTTCATCCTCATAATGGACATATTTATAGGCCTATTAAAATGAGAAAATACTTATTCTTAAAAAGTGATAATAAATTTGAAAGAATCTAAAATCAGACATTTTCAAATAAATATTACTTAAAAAAAAGGTATCAGGTTTTTTGTTTGAGCAAAATGAATGGACACTTTGGGCTGTAGCATCCACAGTATGATCAGCCATTGCAGTGAATGATGTTGAGTTTCAAAACCACACGCAACCTGTGAACAGTTGTGGTGTTTTTTTTGGAAGAATGCTGCCATGATTTTCTAATCCAGGACAACCTCATTTTGACATGTCTGCTGCCTACCCCTGCTCTAACTATGATTTGCTTTTTTTTTTTTTTTTACTTTTTATTTACTTGTCTCTTTTACTCTTTTTTTTCTCAGCTGGTGTTGAATTCTCATGCTCCTAGTCCAGCCTGATGCCCACCACTTATGGAAAAGGTTTTCCTTATAGTATACATAATTCACTTCAGGCCTTTAATCTCATTGATGTTCCACTGCAGCTGGACATGTACTGTATGATTTTGACATATGATCCAACTCAGGATCCGTGCTTCTGAAATTTGCACCCATAGTCTCTATGTAATTCTATGTGTCCTTGCACTAGTAGCTAGGGCTGCTACAAAAATTTGTTACTTCCAGTTAATGTCAATTGAGTCGCGTTCAGATTAAGTAAATAATTTAAATAAATGTAATGAATTATGCAATAATGCATTAACTCACAGAACTGTCCTTGGAAAAACTGAATGCACTTTATTTTAACTATGAATATGAGCTTTATCACAACTAAGTAACTCATTAATCCAGATTAGTATTTCGTGCTAGTGAAAGAGATCTGATTTGCCTGATTTTTAAATGATTAAGACTGTAAATGTTATATTCTTTAAAATGATTTCAGCAAAACGTTATAGAATTGAGATACATTAATATTAGTACAATTAAAGTTAATATTCACCCTTAAACACCATTTTGTTTTTGTAACTAAATAGGTCCTAAACTAAATAGGTTACTAAATTGGTTAGAGCTCTGTTTTTCTGATACAGAGCTCCAAATCAACCGCAAAGACCTAAAGCTAAAAGTTTAATTCTGGCTGCCTGAAGCTGGCACTAGAAGGAGTTTACTGCACACATTGAACTTAATTTAATGTAGCAAGTAACTTTAAAGAGGTATTCCGCTCTATTCAAAGCCTAGGGCACTAATGCAGCGCTCAACAGTTTCCATCAATGCCATAGACCTTAAATGGAGGGCATATGCTTGTGCACCACTGCATTCAACTCTTCCTGGCAAGCGAACTTGTGGCTAGGGGGAACAGGGGACACAGGCCCACTATTGATATAACTGTTATCACCTATCCAGTGGATAGGTGATAACTTGCTATAACCGAAATACCCTTTTTGTTTTAATGTATTAAGTTCTAGCACATAATTTAATATGAACCTAAAAACGTCATGGTGTTAAAAGGCAGATACTTAGTTAAAGTTCATTTTAGGAGATTCACAATAGTAGAGATCTTTATTTGTCTTTCTGTATTTCATGATAATATCTTTATCATCTAAAAAGCAACTCCCTTAGTAGCATCTGGTTGTCAAAATGATTTTATTGTGCTATTAATTCACATTTTAAAAAAACTACAGGTTATAGAACTGATTCTATAATCTAGTGATATTTGTAATTTACATATAAATTTGCTCATAGCATTGTGGTTACAAAATTAACCTGAAAGCATAATTATTCTTCAGTAAATATAAATATATATATATATATATATATATATATATATATATATATATATATATATATATATATATATATGTAAATCTGAGTAATTTGTTTACCAATCTTCTCAATGTTTTAAATTGACCCCAGTAATGATTCCAGATATTGTATATAGAATTAAATGTCAAATTACTTAGGGGTACAATACATCTGCATTATCTATATCATATCCCTGTAGTCAATACAGTTCTATCGACAAATGTACAAGTTAACAGAGTCACAAAGAATGTCTTATTATTCACTTTTTGAACCATTCAAGATCTTGCCTAATTTATATTTCTTGCAAAACTTTCTCACAACACTAGTATAAAAAATATATTTTTATTTCTGGCATTCATCTCAGTGTGACGTCAAGCTTTAATATTTTTTGACTTGACATTAATTGAAAATGTTAGCAGAGTTTAAAAAATATGCTAATTCCAGCAAAGAGAGTGTTATGCAGTATAAATCTAAACAGCAAGGAAATAACTTTTTAATTATATAAACTGTAAAAACCCAGATGGAAGATAAGTGAGGAGAATACATTGCTACCACTAATTGTGTTTATTTTAATTTCACTCTAATAGTTTTAAACTACCAGTGTGACCTATTAACAAAAATTATTTATGCAAAAAGGAATATCGACTTACTGTAGATGAAGCAGTATATCAGCATTGCAGCATTTTTCACACTACTGAAAATACTTTTAGAGACATTATTCTGAGACAACTCCATTTTTTGGAGCAATACATTATCAGAACAGCTCTCAGAGATGATATATCACTGTAAGCATGCCACTATTCGAAAGTAGATTCAAAAGACTAGAGTGTAGACAGTCAACATTTTCCAGCACCGGATTTAAACAGTGGCATTAAATCACCTTCGCTGGAACCATTACAGTAACTGATCAACCCTGTCATTTGCTGGAAAAACACAAGTATTCAATCTTTAAGATTCTCTTAATGTTACATGGTCTACTATGCAGTAAAATGTGTCAGGTTCATCCAAACCTACTTGGATTATGAATATAAGAACAAAAAAAATGTCAAATTAGGTTTAAACATTTTTCTGAACATTGGGCTGTTGTGTGGAGCTTCACAAGATTATACTTAGATGGCTTCTATCAGCTATGTATACTATATTCAGAAAAGAAAAACAGCTGCATAGGCATTAATGCAGTAGTTCTATCACCTTCTATGCTGCAGTAAAATATAATATAACTGCTAACAGCAGTTACAAATGTCCATGTCACCAATGATGTACTGTAGTTAGTAGTGGAGGAACACTACTTCCTAGCACATCTCATGAAACAGTGTTGTAGGCATTGGGCAAGTTGAGGGAAAGTTCAATAAAGGGCTGATCAGATGATTATTCCTCTCAGTCAGTACCTGCTGGTTGATGAACCATGTATAGCTTGGTTGTCAGTACCTGCTGGTGGATGAACCATATATAGCTTGCTGTCAGCATCTACCTGTACAAACAGTTTACTGGTGCAAGCACCAAGGACTACCAGTACCAAAAATGGACAGAATGCTGAAAAGTAAAGGCATTTTATTAGTTCAAGTATAAAACAAAATGTTTTTGGATTTGCTTCATAATTTTCCCCATTCATGTTCTAAGAATGTACACATAAAAAGGTCTTGATAGTTACATGGGGAGCATGGCAAAAGATGAGTATTGTCAAACAGTACACCCAACACTTTTCTGGCTAACCTGGAGTTTCAGAAGGATCTCTTCATAAGGTGTTTAGCTGGTGGAAGGTGGTATTACCAATGTGGTACTTTTGATAATTCCAGACACAAAATTGGTGCATAGTTTCTTGGAGCTCATAGCATAATATGTAGCAATCTTCTTACTGGCCTTCTCCCTGTATTCTTCTCCATGGAGTGGAACTAAGTCAATACGCAACAAGTCTTCACACCTCTCTATACTAAATGCACTTTCAGGTTGTTCTAAATAAATGAATCGCCCAGCTCTTAATTTCAATACTACTTAGAGATTTGGAACACAGCCACAAATATTTGTGTCTAAGAGATTACGTGGAGATGGTCTTGCATTGAGTGAGAGAACTGCCCCTTCGCCCCCAAGCTAAACAGGAACCTGCAAATTAAGACAAAGGCCTCTAATATTATATGATGTAGACTGATCAGCAAGAATCATTGATCTTATAACTTTGACTAATCTGTCAGCCAACACTTTAGCTAGCAGCTTGAACCCATTGATAGGAGTGGAATTGCCCTATAAGATTCTGGTAGTAAACCAGCTTTACCCGGTTTAGTCAATACTGCTATTGCTGTATCTATTATGGCGTGGAAGAGGGCATTATTTATAGAAGAGGCATGAAAAACCTCCAGTAGCATAGGAAGGAGAATTTCACTACAGCTTTTGTAAAATTTGACTTGTGAAATGTCATAGTGATTTATGATTATACTTGTTTTGTAAAGCTTGGTTTAATTCATCTAGTGTAAACACATTCTATCCTCATCTGAGAGCTTACTAAATGGTACTAAATTTAATAAAGAATATGATTAATTGTTCTTTAAACAGTAAAGGCTATGTACACCTTTGAAAGGGTCTTTTGAGGTTTTTTTTTTTTATAAAAAGGTCAAGCAGTGTGTTTGGTGAAACTTTATAATTAGTTTTTATTAAAAATTATTTTGAGTTTTTGAGATACAGCTGCTCTGTATTCTGCATACAGAGCAGCTGTATCGTTCGCTAAGACCTGAATCCGTCAGTCCCGCGGACCCGACGGGTTCAGTGTCAGCGTGCCCTGTATGTCTCTAAAACACAGGATCCACCTGTAATATATCACATCTAAGTTATGAACTTAGATATGATGGAGAAGAGGTGGATCCTGCGTGTCCGAGACAAGCAGGACCCGATTTCACTGAAGCCGTTTGTCACGCGGACCTGACGGAACCAGGATTTTGCAAACGTTATAGCTGCTCTGTATAGAGAATACAGAGTAGCTGTATCTCAAAAAGTATTTTTTTTTTTGTAATAACAACTAAATATAAAGTTGCACCAATCGCACTGATTGACCTTTTTTATTTAAAAAAAATCCCTTTCAAAGGTGTACATAGCCTTTACTTAGGACTTTGTGCACCTGTGTGTCCTATACTGTACTGCACATGTTTTTTTTTATTCATCTGTTGTTGTACTGCACCCCATTACTGCTGGGGTCCCCCCAATTTTTAATTATTGGAAAATGTTAAATAACGAGATTGAAATAGATTTGAATAAAACTTGTGCATAATAATGTCTCCTGTCTGGCTTCCCACAATGAATACTGCACTTACCTAGCTATAGATGCCAGCAGCTGAAAGTTTGCTAATTTTCCTCAAGTAATATTGTTGGGTAAAAAAACTTTCATCATCAGCTTTAGGAGCCTCTACATCTTTAAGCAAGTCCCGAGCTTAGCCCCAGTGTCTCATGTTTTATTCTGTAGGGTCTAAGATATACAATGCATTTGGAAAGACTTTAGACCCTTTCAATTTTTTCAAATGTTGTTATGTTGAGGCCTTGTGCTATAATAAAAAAATAATTACAGTTGTTCCCCATCATTCTGCACTCAATATCCCATAATGACAAAGTGAAAACAAAATGTTAGTAATCTTTGATAATTTATTGAAAAGGGAAAACTAATATATTGCATTGACATAAGTATTCAGACCCTTAAAGGAAAGGTGTCATGAAATTATTATTCTTTTTTATCATATTGCTTTTAGTATGATATGAACATAAATTTGATTTATTTGTGTTCTTGTGTTCTACTTTTTACTTTTTTCTAACTTTTACTTTTCTATGGGGGCTGCCATTTTTTTATCATCTCTGTATGTGTCGATTAACGACACATACAGAGATGGAATACGGCACATACATCCCCAGAGAGAATGCGAACGGGAGCCGTTCCATTCTCTGCAGCGTACGCCGTCTGTGGCGCATGCGCCGCTCCCACACAGACCAAAACTAAGCTTGTTAGCAGAGCGAAATCCGGAGCCATTTTCATGTGGACCGGAAGCCGCTGCCGGACAGTAAGATGACGACTTCCAGCTGTGGCTTCCGGCCATATGTTCAAGGAAGCGAAGACGCAAGGAATAGTAACGTAGGTGGCAGCGGCGGCAGGAGCAGGTAATTTATGTTCGTGCATGTGATGTGTGTATTATGTTCGTGTATGTTCCTGTTATACTGTCTGCTTAGCACTGTATCTAATCCTCCTACACTGTGCAGTCGCTCAGAAAATGGTGGCACACGGTGTAGGAGGTTTGAAGATTCAAACCCCTCCTTCTCCTGGCACTAATCAGAATAAAGGAGGGGGGGTTGTGTGAGGACACTAGAGAGTGTGTGTCTACCCCAAATTTGCTTTACCACATTGACCATGCTGCAAATTTGGGAACTGCTCCCTCTAGTGAACAGCACATGGAAATGTTATAAATTAGAATCTAATTTATAATATTTCCTGACTTGTGAAAAAAATTAAAAAAATGAAAACAATGTGTAATCACTTAAATAATTGTTTAACTAAAAAAAAAAAATTCGAGCGACACATTCCCTTTAACTCAGTACTTAGTTGAAGCACCTTTGGCAGCGAAAACAGCACCCAGTCTTCTTGGGTATAATGCCAATAGTTTTGCACACCTGAATTTGGGCATATTCTGGCATTCTTCTCTGCAGATCCTCTCAAGCTCTATCAGGTTGGATGGGGACCGTTGGTGAACAGCCATTTTCAGGTATCTCCAGAGATGTTCGATTGGGTTCAAGTCAAGGCTCTGGCTGGGCCACTCAAGGACATTCACAGATGTTCCTAAGCCACTCCTTTGTTGTCTTGGCTGTGTGCTCTGGGTCATTGTTTTGATGGATGGTGAAACCTTGGCCCAGTTTGAAGCCCAGAGAACTCTGGATCAGGTTTTCATTAAGAATGAAAACTTTGCTCCATTCATCGTTCCCTCAACCCTGACCAGTCTCCCTGTCCTAACCGCTGAAAAACACTCCCACAGCATGATGCTGCCACCACAATACTTTACTGTAGGGATGTTATAGGGCAGGTGATGAGCAGTGCCTGGTTTCCTCAGACATGATGCTTAGAATTGAGGCCAAAATGTTCAATCTTGGTTTCATCAGACCACAGAATATTGTTTCTCAGTCTGAGAGTTCTTTAGGTATGTTTTTTGAAAACTCCAGGCGGGCTTTCATGTGCCTTCCACTGAGGGGACGCTTCTTTCTGGCCACTCTGCCATAAAGCCCAGATTGGTAGAGTGATTGTTAACCTTCTGGAAGTTTCTCTAATCTGCACACAGCATCTTTGGAGCTCATCCAGAGTGACCATTGGGTTCATGGTCACCTATTTTTTTTTTATGATTCTTTATTTTGATTTTAAACAATGGTAGAAAGAGGAAAGGAGTTACAGAAAATAAAGGTAGGGACAGGATTCCAATATAAGCATTAATCTAAAAAAAAAACAACTAAAAAAAAAACAGTTGTCTCTGCTGTAAGGTACAAACAAATGAAAGTCAAGGATACATTTGTTTGTATTAAAAATAAAAATATAATATATATGTACATTGTATATAGGTTGGAATCAAATGTTTTGGATTTAAAATGAAACCGACGCTTACATGGTCACCTATCTTACCAAGGCCCTTCTCCGCCGATTACTTAGATTGGTGTGGCGGCCAGCTCTAGGAAGAGTCCTGCTTGTTCCAAACTTCTACTATTTAAGAACCATGGAGGTCACTGTGCTCTTGGGAACTTTCAGTACAGAAGAAATTTTTTTGTTCCCTTCTCCAGATCTGTGCCTCCATACAATCCTGTCTCGGAGCTCTACAGGCAGTTCTTTCATCCTCATGGCTTCATTTTTGCTCTCATATGCATTGTAAGCAGTGAGACCTTATATAGACAGGGGTGTGTCTTTCTAAATCATGTCCAATCAAATGACTTTACCACAGGTGGACTCCAATGAAGGTGTAGAAACATTTCAAAGATGATCTAGAAAAATTGGAGGCCACCAGAGCTAAATTTCAAGTGTCATAGCAAAGGGTCTAATTACTTATGTCCATGCAAAATTTGTGTTTTTCATTTTTAATAAATTTGCTAAATTGTCTAACATTCTGTTTTCACTTTGTCATTATGAGGTATTGAGTGCAGAATGATGGGGAAAACATGAATTTTTATTTTTATTTTAGCATAATGCCTCAACATAACAAAATGTGAAAAAAGTGAAAGTCTGAAGACTTTCTGAATGCATTGTAGACCCTCTCTGTCTGCTGTACATCCTCCCACACCACATATTCCCATTCTTTAGTTTTAGGTTTGATTTTGTTAATCTCCCGTATACACACTCCTCTAAGAATGGCCTTAGCTGTGTCCCGAATTACAGTTGTAGTAGTTTAGCTCTCATTTAATTCAAAGAATTATTGTAATTGAAATATTACATTCAGATGGGAAGGAAAAATATGCAATCCAAAGGCTTCCTGCACATGGCCGTAGCTGTGTGCAAGGTCTGTGATAATGGCACGGGCGGGCGGCGAAGTGTCATCTGCAGGCCATCCGCAGTTGGGGACCGTATAGTGACATGTCTTAATTTTTTTTGCGGCCCAGGCTCCGGGGCAATGCACGGACCGCGGATAGTATACGGCCACAAAACTATGATCATGTGCATCACGCCAAAGGGTTTTTAAAGTCCCCGTTGTTTAACTGGGCCTATTCCAGATTAACTGGGGCTATCTTAAAAGTGGCAACCACAGGTGAATGGTCTGATAGTCCCCCACTGGCAAACATCTATGATATGAGGGCCTATTAAGCAATTTCCTATGGCTAAATTAAAGAAAATGACTTGTGTGTCCTAGAAAACCAAGGATACTCCTGTATTATCTCTCACACCAAAAGTCTGTCCATGTAAGCTCCATTGATAAACAATATATGGGAGAAATAGTTTGCACCATTTTCCAGGAACCTATCCATAGGGTGATCTGGACTGTAACTAAAGTCTCCCGTGATGAGTAACGGTAAGTGTGTATACCTTGCTAATGAGGATATTAACATTTTTAACATGGCAGAAAAATAGGAAGTAGGGATGTGTAACGCTACCAAAACACATGCACAAGGATAGATACTCCTCTAGTGTAAGATGAAAATGTAGAATGCAAGGAGTGAGAGATCCATGGCCATTTGTATCCATCTCGGCAACACAGAGGTCAGGTGTGTTTCCTGCAAACACAAAACAGATGGTTGGTATCTGTGAATAAATTGTAAGACAGCATTGCATTTAGTAGGTTCCCAAATGCCCCTCAGATTTCATGAAATTACCACGACAAGGTCTTTAACAAGTAGTATGAAATAATAGATATTTATAAGCTGCTCTCCATGGCAATGAGAGTAGGAATGTAGTAAACAATTTGTTGAAGTCATAGCAGCACCATTATGCCTCTCTAAGTGGCAGAAGTAAGGGCTAGATAGTCCTGGAACTTTTTAGTCCGGATCTCTGTAAAGGGGCCATTCGCTGTACTGTACCTTTATGTGCCTCTGCATTTATACGGATGTGCATCTTGGTTTTCTTTTGTTATAGATTTTGTATGAATCCATGGGTAAAAAATTGTGGCTTGCTCTAGGAATATTACTTTTAAGGTAAGAATACAGTGTCTTATGTGGTACCCACAGATCCATAATATGGATCCATAGGGACTGTGTGTCCCACCACATGGGTTCGTGCATGCGACAATGACATGTTCACTGACTCTAGGGTAAAGGTTGCATGATTATCTTGTGAGATTTTTCAACTTGATACCTGTATGAAGAACTTTATTAACTCTCGTATCTTTGTAACAAAGATAAAAGACGTGACTCCTCAGAGAAGCTCAATACATAATATGAAATAATACTAAACAATGCAAAAGAAAAACCTGTGGCATTGTTCTTAGATAAAATTATATTTTTCAGGCCAAAAAAGGACAAACTATTTGGAAAGAAGCATCAAAAATTGTCAAATCCATTACTGTAATTCACATAAACATGTTGGAAAAAAATAAACAGAATGGGAGACAATTCCCCACATCATGTAAAGCGTTAAAGTGATAAAAGTCCCATATAATACAGTAAATCATACTTACCAAACACAATAGTGAAAACGGAGACTCAATAAATGAATGTAGTACCCTAAAAAATTTAAGTAACAGCAGTCATAGATGTTGTATTTCATAACGCATAAGGTACTTCTTTAAGTACATAAAAAGAACAATAAAAGCAGCAGGCAATGTATAATAAGGGAGATCAGTCATGTGCAAAAAACTAAGCCAGCGCATCCTAAGACCTCATGCACACTTCCGACACAGTTTTCACGGCCGTTTGTGGTGGCTCCGTGTGCCCGTTTTAGCGGCCGTGTGCACTCCGTGTTTCCGTTTCCGAGCGCCGAGCATGGTACTGTCCAGGGTGCTGAAAGAGTTAATGGGCTGCACTGATCGGCGGTAACTCTTTCAGCACCCTGGACAGTACCATGCTCGGCGCTCGGAAAATAAAATGTTAATGTAATAAAAAAATTTTTTAAAAAAGTTCATACTTACATTCCTCATGTCCGGCCTCCAGCGATGACGTTTCATCCATGTCGCCGCTGCAGCCAATCACAGGCTGTAGTGGCGGTCACGCACGTCAGGATGACGTCAGAAGGCCGGCCTCCAGGGATGATGCTTCATCCCACGTGACCGTCTCTGCAGCCAATCACAGGCTGCAGCGGCATCTGCAGCCAATCACAGGCTGCCGCGTCAGAAAGGACGTTTGAACTGCTTTTAATTTTATTTTTAATCAGTATCCTCTTTTCTCTATCAGTGATTGATAGAGACAAATGGCTGACGATTAGTGTAATATTTCTGTATTTCCGCCCGCCTGGCCGTTGCTAGGCAACGGCTCCATCACACACAGACGGCACATGGATGCCTTCCATATGCCTTCAGTGTTTTTGACGGCCCCATTGACTTGCATGGGCCTCACGGTCACGAAATCTCGGACCAAAGTAGGACATGCTCTACTTTGGATCGGAACGGAGCAATGGGACCGTCAAAAAAACTGAAGTGTGCATGGCCCCATTGAAATTAATGGGTCAGGGTGCTAGCCGTCAGAAAAACGGCTAGCACCCTGAAGGAAAAACCTGAAGTGGGCATGGGGCCTAACAAAGTGAAACAAATGGACAGGGGAAAATCTGCTGGAACTGCAATGCAATAGCCAACACAAAAATGCAGCAGCACTCTGCGGGTGCTAAGGCCCTGTTCACACTGCGTTATGCTCTTCGTTTTAACGTACACGTCAGAAAAATCTCTCAACGAATACGATTATTGTAGCTGTCTAATGTATACATCATGAACCCCCATTACTCTGTTCATAACGCTATTCTATCCAGCAAAAACGGCTTGTCCACACGTTGCGGAATTGCTGCTTTTTTTCCATCCAGAATTGAGGATGGAAAAAACGCAGCAGAATACAGTAGCAGCAAAGTGGATGAGATTGAACAAATCTCATCCACACACTGCGTAATTACTGAGCGAAATAAAGGCTCAGAAATTGACCTGCGCTGCAGAAATGTATTCTGCAGTATGTCAATTGTATTTGTGTAAATACTGGTTATTTGTTGCGGGAAGTCCCCACTGAATTCAATGGGCAGTTAAATCCAACAACAAATATCAGTTGTTGCATTTTTTGTGGCGGGTTTGCAGCAATACAAAAAAAGCAACTCAGAAAAAAAAATAGTCTGACGCTTTATTCCATGTGACTGCCGCTGCAGCAAATCACAGGCTGCAGCGGTCTCCAGGGATGAGACGCCATCCCAGGAGGCCAGCCTGCTAACAGTCTGGTGCGCTTTTTCGCCTGGAATTCCCTGCAACGCACAGGGCGTATACGCTGCGTCCTTTTACACAGCGTATCCATCCCGTGTGAACTCAGCCTTAGGCATCTGTCACAGCCTCCATTTAGTGGATAGGTCGGGAGACTCTAGTGATGCGACTGTCCACATATGGACAGTTATCCCTGGAGCTTCCCCGTCAGACCCAGTACCCCAATGCAGATGACAGGCCAAATATCCCCACTTCAAGATCTTTATAGCAGCCGGAGTCCCCGTCTGCTTATCTCTGCCCGAGTTCACTTTGCTATTCTATCCAGCAAAAACTGTAAATCTGACATATCCCGCCCGACAGAGGCCAAAAGGACACGTGTACGTGAAACGTACAGGGAAAACGCAGTGTGAACAAAGCCTAAGATTCCGAAATTGCATTATTTCCATATTTTGCTGTACTTTAAACCCCTTCCCGACATTTGACGTATCCATACACCAGAGTCGGATAGGGGAAGTATGGAACGGGATCACGGAGTGAACCCGCTCCAGACGATGCCGGTGTCGGCTGTATGTTACAGCCGACACTTCAGAGTAACGAGCGACCGCAGCATTTAAATCGTTAGAAATAGGGGGGCAACCCCCTCTAACAGCTCAGCACGCCCCCCACAATGCAATCGCGGGCTGGTGATGGTTGCTATGGCTTCCTGGGGGCCTAATGAAGGCTATCTTTGTGCTCCTATTAAGCCCTGCCTCACTGGTGGAAGTCCCCTAGGGGAACTAATAAAAAAAGTAGTAAAATAAAGTAGTTTTTTTATGTAAAAAAAAAAAATGTAAATGAAAAGTTAAAAAAAGCAACCTTTTCCCATTTTCCCCCTAGAGCATATTAAAAAAATAAGTAAAAAAACATAATTGGTATCGCCGCATCCATAAAAGTCTGATCTATTACAATATATCATTATTTAAACCGCACGGTGAACGCCGTAAAAAACTAAAAATTGTAAACGCCAGAATTGCTATTTTTTGGTCACCTCATCTCCCACAAAAAATGAAACAAAAAGTGATCAAAACGTCACATGTACCCCAAAATGGTATCATTAAAAACTATAGCCTATCCTGCAAAAACTAAGCCACTTAATCAACGGAAAAATAAAAAAGTTATGGCTCTCAGAATTTGGCGACAAAAAATAAATTTTATTTTTTACACTTAGGTTATTACTTGTAAAAGTAGTAAAATATAGAAAAAACTATATATATTTGATATCGCCGTAATTGTACACAATAAAGTTAACATGTTGTTTTAATTGCACAGTGAATTCCGTAAAAACAAAGTACAAAAAGCAATGGAGGAATTACTGTTTTTTTCTTTTTCTACCCCACAAATAATTTTTTCCCATTTCCTAGTACATTATATGGCACAATACATGGTGCTACGAAAAACTACAACTCGTTTCGCAAAAATCAAGCCCTCATAGGACTATATTGAAGGAAAAATAAAAAAAGTTATGGCTTTTGGAAGGTAGGGAGGAATAACTAAAATGAAAATCTGAAAAATGGCTGCAGCGTGAAGGGTTTAAATGTGAGGTTTTCATTCAAATTGTGTGAGCCCATCTGCCACAACGAGACGACCTCATACAGATGGGACCCTAGTCCACACTAAACATTATATCTGTACAACAGGAGACTCAACCATCTCTATTCTAGTGCATGGGGCCTTTACTGAACCTACTTATGCCTCCAGTTTTACATAATGGCATAGAGAGTTCTTTTCTGTTGGACTCAGACCAAATAACCCTTTAAAACCTGTAATTTTGTATATTCCCGTATTACAGTTTTATTATATTTTATTTAGCCCATGATAGTAGTCACACCTCTACATATCAAAGTCTACTTTATTTTGATTGTATTGTTCATCCAGACATACTATAAATACATTGGGGCAAAATTATTAAAAGGTTTTATTAGTTAAAAAGTCACAAATTTTGGTGCATGCAATATTTGCACAATAATTTGTGACTTTTTACCGCTTTCCGCAGCTCTTGCCACTTAAAAAAAAAATCATGTGAGGTTTAGCAGAAGGGGCAGAATGCGTGACACAGTTACTATAATTTATGCACGAAATTGGTGTAAATTTGTATGTTATAGCAGAAATCTATGCCAAATTGTAGCTGCCATAGATTTACACAATAATTGACATCAATTTCTTGCATAAATTATATATTTTGACAGCACAAGATGTGACTAAATGATTAAGAGGCATGCACCTCTTAATAAATTGGTAGTATCTTACTCTTGCGTGCTTCAGACTAAGACTGGCATATAAAATGCCAGTGTTAGTAAATCTGCCCCTTTGTTTTGTATCTCTGCTCATAAGACTATTATTCTCAGTCAAAAACACAGCTAACATGGTGACTGAATTGTACAATAGTAATTTTTATGTCTTTTTGCTGTAATACCCATCCTTTATAGAAAATGGGAACAAGTTTAAAAACTGCTTTTTGAGACAACAGTTTTTTCCAAGAAAAGTAAGAAAGGACACTACATTTTACCTCAGTAATGCTACATACAGTGATTGTTGCAAAGATAAATAGTTTTTTTTTTTACACAGATACTGTGCAAAAAGTACTTACAGAAAATGTATGATTTTACCATGACTATTTCAGTTGGTGATACTGTACAGACAAGTACAGATAAATCAGAGCTGAGTTTCCAATTTGCAGTATCACAATACAGAACTGCAGAACATAGTTAAATAATAAATTAACATACATATCACAAAGCACAAACAATGCAATCTCAAATAGGTAAATAGCAAATTTAGCTTTTCTATACCTGTGTTTTTCATTCTTACATTATGATGCGGGTACTGTTGATTCTTTCCATTCTCAACCTCTCTTAAATGGGTATTCATATCACAGATATTTATGGCATATACATAGGATATAAATAACATATTTTAACAACACCTGACCTCCACCCAATAAGGTCTTAAACCCCAAAACACAACCCCCAAATATATAGCATTGTAGTACATTTCTGACCAATAGAATCCCTGAAGATACGAGGGGCAGTTCTTGAAGCCCACACCCCTGGCAGCAAACTGTTCCACATACCTACGATTTTACCTCCAGCTATTTAGCCCTGACTCAGCAGTACCTAGTGCTAAAACTTGTGTGCTTCAACCTTGTAACCTCCACCACAGGGACCTAAGACAATATGCAGGGGCACATATTTCCACCAGATCAAATACATTAAAGGTCACCTGGATAGTACAGAACCTTGCTAACAGAACCCTAACATCTAACATTGTCTTTTCTCTACCCCCACCAACAATGCTGCCATGACAGTACCTCCCAACCAAAGCTTAACTAATTCATGATCTACCAAAAACCCATAGTCTCTATCATTATTTACTCCCATCACCAATATCACTCCCTGTATTTCCGTCTTGTAGGTCTCCCCTCAGGCTTTGCCCTCAGTATGGCCTGCCTAGATTTCTCCAAAGACCATTGTAGTATCACATGTGTGAACAGCGCATATATATTTGTGGAGTCAGAAGCGGATATATCGCAGGTGCAGCCAGTTCGGTTGCACAGGAGCCCGGAGAGGTTGGGGGCCCGCTTAGCTGCCCTAAATGCTGTGCGCATAGATCGGCACATAGATCGGCATGGCCATGCACTTTTGGCAATTCACAGATTGGGCCCCCTTCCTTCACATATGTTATTGATGCCATCAATAACGTACTAGTATGTTAAGGAAGGGGGCCTGATCTGTGAGTTGCCGAAAGTGCACTGGGTGGAAGGGGGCCCCCTCCATCTGCCGCGCCGATCTATCACTTAGAAAATGTATTAAGAGGGGAGGAGCCTGGCGAGGCATGCTCTGTCTGGTGGTCTTCGTCACCTAGTAACCAGATGCAGTGCAACATCTAACAGTGTTGCTCACTAGGTGACCAAGGCCATCAGATAGAGTGCGCCGCACCTAGCAAGCAGCATCACTATCTTTAGACCAGTTATTGATCCGGGATACGGACGCTGGTGAAATTAAGCCTAATGCTGGTTGGCTGAGCCTCTCAACCAATCAGTGTTAGGGTTCTCCTTGCTCCGCCCCCTGAGCCTGCCGGTGCTTTTACTGTGTGGTGTGTGTGCTGAGTGTCGTGACTGAAAATAAAAAGAACTAGGAGGTAGTGGCTGCTGCCCAGTCTGTACAAAATGTTTACAGTGGAGTGAAGCTCAGTGGCCAGTTAAAAAGTTTTGACCTTCTTTAACATTTATGGCATATCCACAGGATATGCCATAAATGTCCGATACATGCGGGTCCCACCTCTGTGGGACCTGTGCCTAACTCTAGAACGGGGCCCCCTAAACCGTGTTCTGCCTTTCTCGGCTCCTGCTGCTAACGGGCACTTACTGATTAGATGGTCAGAAGGTACGAAAACAGTAAGGCTTACTGAGCTGTGCTCTTTCCGTAACTCCCATAGAAGTGAATGGCAGTTATGGTAGCACGGCAGCTACTCTGCTTCCATAACTGCCATTCACTTCTATGGGATTTACGGAAACAGCGTCGCTCAGCGAGCTTTGCCGTTTTCGTAACTCCCGACCAGCTAATCAGGAAGTGGCCGGAAAGCAGCGGGAGCCGAGAAAATCAGAACAGGCATTATGGGGTTCTGTTCTACACATAGGTGAGGGACCCAGAAGTGGGACCCGATCTAAGGATGTCTATGACATATCCTGTGGCTATGCCATAAATGTCCAAGATGGGCAAAGTTTCACAAACTGTGTGGTGACTGCTGTGGTGGCCTCCTCAAGCACTGTATGGGGTGCCACCCCCACTTCACCACCACAAATACAGTTATTCAGGGTATTGTCCATTTCCCCCATAATAATTAAATTAACCCCTTCCCAACATTTGACGTATACTTACGTCATAGATGGGTTGGGTAAATATAGAGGGGGCTCACGGCCTGAGCCCGCTCCATATAACGGGGGTGTCCTCTGTATGATAAAGCCGTAACAGCCGTAATTTCCCTGTAACAAGCGGAATCCTGCTCGACCGGGATCCCATCCGTTTAACCCCTTAGATGCAGTGGTCAATAGCGACCACGGCATCTAAGGCGTTAGAAAGTGACTTGGCAATGAGCGAGATAAAGTTATTATAAGTTAGTTACATGAGTGCTTTCTGTTATTATAATGTTAAATATGGAAATTATTAGCATTATTTAAGTTTGTTACTTGTGTTCCAAACTAGTAATAAAATGTGCAATATAGATTTGTACAGTTTTATAAGCACGCGGGCATGGTTAGGTTATGGGGGGGCCCAGACACATTCTTTGCACAGATTCCCTCTGCAGTCTGTGTCCGCCCCTGTGTGTAGTAAAGCTTAACTTGGCAATTAACATGTTAAATACACAGTTGCCGCAAAATGTAACTTTACCATTTAATGTCTTTTGTTGCGTTAAGTGACAAATTAAACTTTTGCTACTAGGTAGCGTTGCATAACCCACATGTTTGCATCCCCTATAGTTCATGGTTAGACAGGCACTGCAATATTTACTATGCAATTACATCTACTTATACACATATTTGCCTGGACGTTCAGTGCTCAGAATAGTTTCCCCCTGTGCATCGAAAGTATTCCAGTGCAATGCCACTATCAGACACTGACACAGATGTACATACAGTACATTAAGTAGAAATCGAACAACTACTGTAGTTTTTCTTATTTTATATGACCAGCTTTAAATATGATTTACTTTACCAAGCAAATGTGTCTTAAATTTTCATCTGCTAACTGTCAGCAGGGAATGTCATCTAATTTTTATGCCCTTTTTCAGCAGTTAATTCCATCAAAGCAAAGAATCTTAATTCCTATCTTCATCATGCAATTATCTATTAATAGATTGTATGTCAGCTGTTAACAGTAGCATTTAACAGAAAAGCAATGTAAAAACCCCATGGGTTGTAAAACTGTACTAAGCTATATGTTTATAGAATTGAAACCCTCACTTACAGGCAAACTTTTCCTTTAGTGGAGCTTGAAAAATAGTACGGATGTAGCAATCCCTATCTTGTTTTTGATAACTTGCTGCAGCGTGATAACTTATCACTTAACCCCTTGACGCATCATGACGCACCAGTACGTCATGGTGAGGGGGGTGATGTTTGGAGCGCGCTTACTCATGCTGCGGGTGTCGGCAGTGTTTTACAGCCAACACCCGGGCCTAACAGCCGAGACCAGCGATCGCGCTGTCCCTGGCTGTTTAACCCTTCAAATTCTGCAGTCAATCGAGACCGCAGCATCTGAGGCATTGAAAAGACGGAGTCAACAGCTCATCCCCCCCCCCGCAACGAGATCGGGGTTGACGAAGGTTGTTATGGCATCCCAGGGGCCTAGTGTTATTTAACGCGCACGGTGAACGCTGTAGAACATAAAAATTGTACACCGCCAAAATCGCAGTTTATTGGTCTTCTTAGCTCCCAAAAAATGTAATAAAAAGTGATCAAAAAGTCATATGTACCAACAAATGGTGCCAATAAAAACTACAGCTTGTCCCGCCAAAAATAAGCACTCACACTGCTCAACAACGGAAAAATAAAAAAAGTTATGGCTCTCAGAATGTGGTGAAACAAAACTATTTTTTTTTAACAAAAATGTTTCTGTATTTTTAACCCCTTAATGACCGGGCCTGTTTGGGCCTTAATGACCAAGCCAGATTTGTTAAATCTGGTATGTGTGACTTTATCAGAGAATAACTCAGCAAAAGTTTTGAATATCAAAGTAATTCTGACATTGTTTTTTCGTCACATGTTGTAATTTATTTTAGTGGTAAAAGTAGACTGATACGATTTACGGAAATTAATAAAAAAATAGAAAAAATGAAGACATTTTATAAAAATTATCATTTTTCCCTATTTTTTTAGGCAATATGTCACATATGTACATACATACAGTACAATTTTTTTTATTAAATATATATTTCCATCTCTTTACTCTATTTTGGCAGCACTTTTGAAAAAAAAAAAATTTTTGGGAGCAATTTAGAAGACTTACAATTTAGTAATAATTGTATACATTTTGAAGTACATTTGGTTTTCCTGCACCAAGCCAGGTTTTCAGAGGCTCATAGGTGTCAGAATGGTGGAAACCCCCACAAGTGACCCCATTTTGAAAACTACACCCCTTAAGGTATTTATTAAGGGGTGTTGTAAGTATTTTGACCACACAGTTTTTTTGTAAGAATTCATGCAAAGCAGGCGTAAAAAAATATAATCTCACTTTTTTCATAAAAGTATCACTTTGAAGACCGATTTCTTTGTAAAGCGACCATGAGAATGAAGAAACACACCCCAAAATCTATCACCCTGTTTCTCCTGTTTTCAAAAATGCCCACATTGTGACCCTACTGCATTGCCTGGACACACGGCAGGGCCCGAAAGGAAGGGAACACCCGGAGACTTTCAGGTCTCATATTTTGCTTGAAAATGTTTTAGGCCTCACTGTATATTTGGAGAGGTTTTGAGCTACCAGAACAAAAGAAACTCAGCATAAACGACCCCATTTAGAAAACTAGACCCCTTAAGGTATTTATCTAGGGGTGTAGTGAGTATTTTGACCCAGCGTTTAAACCAGCGTTTACTCCAGCACGAGGAAACAAGTGCTCTGAGGAATCTCTGCCACTGCAGAAGATTGAAACTTCAATACAGCTCCAACTTCATTTGTGCCCCCTGTCAAGGAGGTTATCTGGCCTTATCTCCCCTGAGGAATTCTGGCCATAAGGAAACGCGTCGGGAGAAAATAATGATTGATTGCCTAAAATCATATAAAAGAAACAAGTGAGGCTTCCCAGTCCCCAGCCATAAGAACGGAACAGGACTTTAACACACTACGGAACGGGTAGGAGGGGTCATTACCCCACAGAGTTTTATATATATCCTCCTGGGAAATAGATCACTCACATGTTTTTGCAACAATTTGGAGCATTTTTCTTTAACTCTGCAAAGAAATGATGATATCACCAATATTGAATTGACTTTTTTTTGCATTGAGCACTATATCTCCTGTACTATAAGGAAGATTTTTTTGTAAACAGTCTTGTCCTGGTGTGTCATTTGTTTTACACACTTTTTAAATATGTTACAAGTAAAAGTTACATTTTAAACGAAACTCTAGTCCTATTCCAGTGATTAAATTTAATGCATAGCAGGTGAAAAAAAATAAAAAAATCATTTTTTTCATAAAAGTATCACTTTGAAGACCAATTTCTATGTAAAGCAACCATAAGAATGAAGAAACACACACCAAAATCTATCACCCTGTTTCTCCTGTTTTCAAAAATGCCCCCATTGTGACCCTAATGTGTTGCCTGGACACACAGCAGGGCCCGAAAGAAAGGGAGCACCCGGAGGCTTTCAGAACTCCTATTTTGCTTGAAAATGTTTTAGGCCCCACTGTATATTTGGAGAGGTTTTGAACTACCAGAACGATAGAAACTCCCCATAAACGACCCCATTTAGAAAACTAGACCCCTTAAGGTATTTATCTAGGGGTATAGTGAGTATTTTGACCCCACAGTTTTTTGCTAAATTTAATGCATAGCAGGTGAAAAAAAATTAAACTTCACCTTTTTCATAAAAGTATCAGTTTGAAGACCGATTTCTTTGTAAAGCGAACATGAAAATGAAGAAACACACCCCAAAATCAATCACCCGGTTTCTCCTGTTTTCAAAAATACTCTCATTGTTGCCCCAATCTGCTTATTAGACATGTGGCTGGGCCAAAAAGAGAGGGAGCACCCTTTGGCTTTCAGGGCACAATTGAATAAATTCTAGGCCCCATATCATGCATTTAGAGGCATTGAGCTGCCTGAACAAAAAAAAAAACCACGCAGAAATGACCCCATTTTAAAAACTAAACCCCTAAAGGTATTCATCTAGTGGTGTAGTGGGCATGCGGACCAAAAATTTTTTAAAGGAGGAAATAATGGGTATCATTTCAGACACTATGGGTATATAATGTTTTCTTCAAACTCTTATTACGTTTCCACATGAAATAGAGGAGACGTGGTAGAAGGTTATTTTGTTAGAAATATGCCACATTAATAAATTTGTGCGGCATACAGAAGAGAAGTGAAGCCGTGTATTCATAACGGATACATGTCGCTATAGACGTATTTGCCTGTACTTATGACTATGTCTTGCTGAAGAAGCAGTTGGTGCCATTATGATGTCATTGTGGACAGAATTCTGTCCTAATATAAAATCAGTCAGAGAGGAAAAAATAAACTGTACTGGAGTGACGGGCAATATCTTCAAACAAATGGAGGAAAATGTATCCAACTATGTTGCAAACTCGAGTCTGTTCACTAGATACAAGAACACCTGCAGGGCTGTCATGACAAGCTTTTTTTTTTTCAGTGACTGGTTGTACAATGTCTCTTTAGCTCCATCAATCCTTATGAGGGACGAATGTGCCAAGTGACGCGGTACACCATAACAGGCCCCTGCCCGGCAAGGTAGGAACCGCTATGTGCACAAAACAACCAATCACCTACAGAATATATAAAGGGACAGTGTCCAAAACCATCTATAGGAACAGTAAAGGATCACTAATCCCCAAAATTATGTCAGTATTTCCAGAAGAACCGTAACAAAGCCCATGGTGTATTGATAAGGAACAGCTCGATTATTAGAGATCCTCCAAAAAAAAAATATCATGCCCGTATCACGGTACAGAATTAGGAATGTAACAGCCGTATGTGGCAGGACATAGTCATAAGAAAAAGGAAATACATCCCCAATTTATTCTTGTAACCATTGCTAAAATGCACGACTTCCACTAATTCAAGGGCGGCACGGGCCGCAGGTGTTGGATTTATCTACTAATAAATGCAATGCCCACATTTATTTTTTATTTCAAGAACACTTGTGGGGTCCATGTTCTGAATAGACAGATGTGGGCTCCTGCACAATAAACAGTATTCATTTGTGAGTGATCAAGTCCTGGATTTAATTGTCCAAGAAATGTATAAAAAAAAATCAAAAAAGGGGAAAATTAGTTTTACAGTCTGAAATAAATACTTTACTACTTCCCCGTGAGAATCCCTCCCTCCCTTGGAAAGCTCAGAAATGAAAAATAAAATATGAATAAATGAAATTGACTCCCTAAAAAGAATCCCCCCACCCCACCCTTTTTGGTGTTCCCTAAATTATAGATAAAATTAATAATTAGAAACGGTGTGGTAGGTCTCAAAACAGGGGTAGTTGCACAGGCCTGGATTTGAAGGGCACATGGGGCAGTAAAACCGGGTATTCCTCCTCCTTCCGTGTTTACTGCACACCCGGCATCTCCTTTGGGGGTATTCCTTACTCTCAGTGGCAGGGACGGGGGTGATGGAAGTGGCGCTCAGTGAGCCTTTTGACATTCTCTGACTCAAAGGAGTCTCCAGGTGCGGGGGAGTCAAACAGGAGGTGCTCTATAATTTTCTCCTGATACTGGAGGAAACTGAGCGTTCCCTGGGTCTTGTACAGCACATAGCTGTTGTAAGTGGCCATCTGGATAAGGTAGATCGCTACCTTTTTATACCAGGCCCTAGTTTTGCGCTTGACCAGGTACGGTTGTAGGACCTGGTCAGATAGATCGACTCCCCCCATGAACTTGTTATAGTCCACCACGCAGACCGGTTTCCTCTTATCAGAGGTAGCGCCCCTCTCTCTCACTGCCACTGTGGTGTCCTCGTGCACGGTGGAGAGCATGTACACGTCCTTTTTGTCACTCCATTTTATTGCGAGCAACTGGTCACTGGTGAATGAGAGTGACGCACCCCTTACTAGTCGCCTGGACACCAGCTGTTGAGGGAAGCCGACTCTATTTTTTCGTACCGTCCCACAGGCCCCTGTATTCGCAGCATGGAGGGACTTATACAGGGGGACACTGGTGTAGTAATTGTCGGTGTACACATGGTACCCTTTCTGTAGGAATGGCACCATGAGTTCCCAGACAATTTTCCCACTAATGCCAATATCCTCTGGGCATCCTGGGGGATTAAGGTGGCGGTCCCTGCCCTCATAAATGAAAAAGCCACAGGTGTAGCCCGTTGTGCTCTCGCACACCTTATAGAGTTTCACTCCGTATCGGGCTCTTTTGGAGGGGATATATTGGCGAAACGATAGACGGCCCTTGAAGGCCTTAAGGGACTCGTCTACCGCTATTTTTTGGCCTGGGGTGTACAAATTTAGAAAATACTCAGATAGGAGGGAGATGAGGGGTCTCAACTTGTTGAGGCGATCATGGCCTGGGTCACTTCTTGGGGGGATTTGGGAGTTGTCCGAGAAGTGCATGAAGCGCATTAGCGTCTCATAGCGCGTTCGGGTCATGACAGTAGCAAATACAGGGGTGCTATGGATAGCGCTAGTAGCCCAGTAAGAGCGGATAGAAGGTTTTTTTACTATCCCCATATTTAGTGTAATTCCCAAAAATGTTTTCATTTCACAGACGGTTGTGGGGATCCATCCTCTGGTATAGTAAGAACTGGGATTTTGGGTGACAAATTGCATGGCGTATAAATTCGTCTGCTGGACGATTAGTTCCAGGACCTGATCGCCTATAAACAAATTAAAAAAATTATAGGGGGTAAAATTTGTGACATCAGAGTTGATGCCTGGAGTCGCTGTAAATGGCGGAATTTGGGGGGAGAAAGAAACTGCAGGATCCCACATTGCGGGAGGGACTGCAGTACTAGGCCCGTCTCCTGACGCTTCACCGCTGACCGCTGCGTCCACCACCATAGGGCTGGGGGGTCCAGTGGCAGAAGCAGAACTTGTGTCGCTTTCTGAGCCAAGTTCTGCTTCTGACGCAGTGTCCGTATCACTGCCGGAACCGCTAGAGCATAGCATGGCATATGCCTGCTCTGCAGAGAACATTCTGCGGCTTCTGCGGTTCATTATTTTCTAACACTAAACGAACAAGTACATTTTTTTTTTTTTGTATTTTCCATTTTTTTTGGATTTTTTTTTTTATATAATATGGACACAACACTAACGGAAAAAATAAAAAAATACGGTAAACCGCAGTTAATTACAGCAACTAAAACAGCGGTCCCAGTCACTGCTCCAAGCCCTCAGCTACCTCCGGCAGCTGAGAGCAGGGAGCTAAACCTCCCCCCAGCGGCGCTATTTTATTCCGATGCCGCGACGTAAAAAGTCTATGGCATCGGAATAACGCCCGTTAGTGACCGACGTAGAAACACGATGGGTCGGTCACTAACGGGTTAAAGTAGTAAAATGTAAAAAAATCTATATAGATTTGATATCACCGTAATCGTATAGAGCCACAGAATAAGGTTAAGTTGTTGTTTTTACCACACGGTGAAAGACGTAAAAACGGAACCCAAAAAATAATGGAGGAATCGTAGATTTTTCCAATTTCAGGCCGCAAATTATTTTTTTTTTTAGCTTCCGAGTTAGTTATATGGTACTTTAAATGCTACCAATAGAAACTACAACTCTAGAACATATATGCGATATATATAGTGTGTGTATTGTAGTAGTGCAGCTACTGGACAGTGCAGAAACTGTCCAGTTTCAATCAACCAGGGAACATGTACAGCAGAGAGGGTTTTCTCTGCTGTTGCTTCGGTGTAAAGCCCGGAATAGGGCCTGGTTTGCTGGAGTGTGAAGAAGAAGGGCGGCTTCCACTCCATACAGACAGTCCATTTCTTGGGCTGTCTGATGAGCCTAGTTAGGCGTCACCTGAGACGGCTTTTTAATTCAGGTGTGTGCAGTTCACACAGGGCTCTCAGTCTGGGGAAGACAGGCATGCTATCCTGTGAGAGTCACCAACGTGTACGGTAAAACTGTGAAGGTTTTGAAGTGCTGGGAACAAGGCTCAGTGTCTTGTAGTGAGGGACACTTAATGTGTTAGTTAGAGGCTGGACGGCCTAGGGTTTATTTTGTATGGTTTATGTTGTAACACTGTTTGCTGTGGTGAAGACAATAAAGCTAGCTGCGGCTGGTTTAAACTTTTATTCCATGAGTTGGTGTGAACTTTCTATGTGTGCCAACCATCTCACTCGGGAGATGGCGATCCTGTAAGCTAAGTGGTCCCCAGGTTGTCACATATGGCGGAGAATTGCTTTGGGCAATAAAATGGCATAAGAAGTCTGCAGTGAAATTTAAAGGGCCAGAAGCCCAATTAAAGAGTCTGTTTTCCTTTGCAATGGATCTTATGGAGGAACTCCTCAAAAAGATAGTGCAAGCAAATGCCAAGCAGAGGGAGGATAACCAAAGGTTCCTGGCACAGTTGGAAGCAAATCGAGAGGCTTTAAGGGCACAAGTGCTGTCCATGGCTACGCAGCCTTCCAAGCCAAGTGGATGCTTTTCAACGCCAGCTGCATTGATGCCGGGTACTCCGGAGGTGTTACAGACAGTTCACAGAGAAGGACACGGAGCGTGCGTACCAGTGATACAAGTTGTGAGGACCGTTGCTAAGGGCAACCACCCGGACTCATGGTGGGAATGTTTGCAAGCGGACTATTGTGTGGATGGAAAAGGTGTTCCCAAGCAATGTTGGGCAGCTGTTAAAAAGCCAAATGTGCTGAATCGGCCAGATGTGGTTGCTATTAGCAACCAACCCTGACAGCATGTGGCGGCTGTTCAGCAGAAGGAGTGCTGTTGGAGATGCCATCAAGCAGATGTATGTGCACCTGATTGTTCTCTGGTCAGAAGGCCAGAGAAAGCGCAAGAGAAAACACGTGAAGTGTTGGTTGGTGGGATTCCACTACTGGTCAGTCTGGATCTTCGCCAAGAGGTCTCGAGGGTGCATCCGGACATTTTGCCGTTCGTGAAGAAGGATCCTGAGTTGGGTGAGACCATTCTGATTGACTTTGGAACTGATTTTTGGACTGTGAAGCACAGACTTATAAAATGTGAGGAACTTGGTGAAGAGTTTGTGCTCGGAAGGGACTTCCCTTATTTTTGGCAGTTGTGTGAGAAAGGCAATATCTCCGGTAAGCATTGTAGCTATTACAGGGAAAAGTCCTTTACAGGGTGTGCTGCTCCACTGCCAAAAAGGGAAAATGCACCAGTAGTAATGATATCAAATAATAAAAATATGATTCATGAAATGCTTGCTAAAAGTGACGCACATAATGTATTTGGTGCACAGCGTTTATGTGATGACACTAGTGAAATGTCAAAAATTGTGCCTAACATGTCTTTAACCCATGAGTATGTCACAAAGCCTGAGCAGGGGAAAACAGTGTTTGAATGGGCGGGTGAAGAAACTGCAGCCAAGGCAGAAGAGGGAATTAGCTCAAGTGTGCCCCTAGAGGTCATGGTTCGCAATAACAAGACTGTTGCATGTGTGTACTGTTCCTAATGGCAACCAGCTGTATACTGCTGCTATGGATGACAATTGGCTTACTGCTGCTATGTGTGAGTGGAGTGGTGATAAACTATACAGGTCTGAGAATGTGGTTGGGGTCACATCAGAGTCAGCTGAATCCAGCAGCAGTCCTACGGCCTTTATCAAAGGGGGGGGGGGAGATACATAGCAGTGCAGCTACTGGACAGTGCAGAAACTGTCATGTTTTAAGCAACCAGGGAGCCCGTACAGCAGAGAGGCTTTTCTCTGCTGTTGCTTGGGTGTAAAGCCCGGAATAGGGCTTGGTTTGCTTGAGTGTGAAGGAGAAGGGTGGCTAACACTCCATACAGACAGTCTGTGTCTGATGAGCTTAGTTAGGCTTCACCTGAGACAGCTCTTCAATTCAGGTGTGTGCTGTTCACACAGTGCTCTCAGTCTGGGGAAGACAGGCATGCTAGCCTGTGAGAGTCACCACTACGTATTGTAAAGGTGTGTATGTTGAGGTACTGGGCACAAGGCTCAGTGTCTCTTAGTGAGGGACACTAAATGTGTTAGTCAGAGGCTGGACGGCCTAGAGTTTACTTTGTACGATTTTGTTGTAACGCTGCTTGCTGTGTTGAAGACAATAAAGCTAGCTGCGGCTGGTTTAAACCCTTATTCAATGTGTTGGAGTGAACTTTCTATGTGTGCCAACCATCTCACTCTGGAGATGGCGATCCTGTGATCTAAGTTGTCCCACAAGTTGTCACAATATTTATATAAAACCACAAAAATTTGAACTGCACATTGCAACAAAATGAGACACTTTCCACGACAAGGCGTCCCCTATAGGTGGGGACCTACTCTGCACAAACTCCCAGAGTCTGGTGAAGAGTAGGTTCCATATATATATATAGTATGTATATATCTCTCACATATATATATATATATATATATATATATATATATATATATATATATATATATATACATATGAGAGATATATAGTGTACATATGTATTTATATCTGCAGAGTATGTATGTCTCCTATATATGTACACTATATATATATATATATATATATATATATATATATATATATATATACTGTAAAAAATACAATTATTGACACTTCAATTTATTAACATTTAGATTTACTCTTCCCTAATTAACAATATATAGACCCCTTATGGGCAATTTGTATTTAAAAAAATGATTTCCTCTAACATTGTTCCTCGTCAGCTGCGCGTGCGATCGTCCTGAGCTGACAGGAAGATCGCACATGTGCATAGCAAAATAAAAAGAGGGCATGCTCAGATGTCTTAATGATTAGTATCCAGTGCACTTGCGCTGTTCCTTGGCAAGTAGGAAACCAGAGCAAGCGCAGAAGATGGACTGGAATTTCCAGCATGGATGAGCTGAGTCTCCATGCTGCACCCTACCATGGACGAAGGCGGTGTGACCGCGGGGGAAAGAGGAATTTTCACCAGGGGGCGAGGCTTGCCAGAACTGGTGAAGAAGTCCGAAGAGCTGAAGACATTGTATTGGTAAGTATGTTATTTTTCATTGACACAAATTTAAAGCATTTTTTAGTAAACTGACCAACCCCTTTAAGTCATTGAAGACCATTGAAAAAGTAAAGTTAAAGTTTTTTGCCACTGTGTATTTACCATGTTAAAAGTCAAGTTTAAGATTGCTATATCTGCATTTCATAAATAGTAATTCCCTAATATAATGTCCTTAAAATGTGATTATTGAAACTTTTCCATTCAGGGCTCATGTGCATGGGCGTATTATGGCTCCAAACAACATTTAAGTATTATAAAAATCATTATACGGAACGCTAATCAGATTGTGGGGTCATGATGCCAGAAAAAAATGGTAATGCTCTATCACATTGCTTCAAGGATAGACTATCTTTATATTGAGGCAAAATATTGCAGTACATGCTCTTGTGGCTCTGCAGTATGAAGCCGTACAGGCTCAATCCACACGTGTACATGAGGCCTTAGGGTGTACTTTACTTACTGGGGGTGAGATGTTGCACCAGATTGTTGCCCCATTACCACACTGCAAATTCTAAAACCATTATGACAATTGTTGTAGACCCGTGGTAATACAGTTGCTGCTTACTATACCATGAGAATAAATCCTCTGGAACCATTGAATTGTAATAATAACCTGCAGGTTCGCATTGAATTCTAAATTCCCTCTAGTTGTCCTGCAGACTACAGGATATTGTTGCATCTTCATGTCAAGAAAGGACGACATTTTAAAAGCACTATTCTTGGGAAGGTGGTAGTTGCATTTGTACAGATTTCATCATGATTCACCCAGTGTTTGTTAAATTTGCAGTTCCGTAGTAAAATATTAGATTTATTACCATGTAGTTCAAAGGAAATTTTTTATTGTTTGTATTTCATGCAATCATCTATAACAGTAAGACTGATAGAGATTCTACACATCTATGTATAGATTTATACATGGCTTTTACAACTATCTTAAGTTGGTCAGTCATAATGTCATATTTTAGCTTGTTCCACATCCTTTCACAAAAGTTGAGGAGCTATGCATTAACATTTTATGGAATTCTGTTGGATTTTATTTCACAGGTCATTAGAGTTAGCATTTCTTTTTCCGGATCACTATCATTTAGTTTTATTGATAGGGTAGCTCTTCTACCTGTCAATATACTATAATATATAAATTATATGTTTACTTAATTCTACGGGTCCGTACTTTTACGACAATACCAAAATTATGTATTTTTTTTTACTACTTTATGTACAATACTACAATAATAATACAATAATACACAAAAAAGTAATAATTTTATTTTGTATCGCCAACATTTTTCTAAAATCCATAATGTTATTTTATAAGTCAATGGAGCTTTGTAAGGGCTTGTTTTTTTTTTTGCAAGACAAGTTGTAATTTTTTTTAAGGGAAAAAGGGTGAATGTGTTTTATTTCATTACTTGAAACTTTTATTATATGTTTTACCACTTTTTTTTTTCACTTTTTTATTTTTTTTACATTTATTTTAGAATTATTTTCTGTAGTTTTTATTGGTACTATTTTGGGGTACACATGACTTTTTGGTCTTTTGTTCCACCGTTTTTTTAGGAGGCTGGATTAATAAAAAACAGACATTGACCATACGGTATAAATAATATGATGATTCTATAGTTCAGGACATTGCGGACACAGTGATAACAAATATGTTTACTTTTTATTAAAAAATGTATCTATAAAAATTTTTTTTTATTGGAAACTGCTTTTTACCTAGCTTTTTTAAAAAAATGCATTATTGATCTTTATTTAACATTTTTTTCATTGTCTGACTATGGCGCTTCACGGTGCAATCTGTATTGTAGTGTAATGTGTCTGTCAGTTAAAGCTGACAGGCATTCTGTTAGGCCCGGTCTTTGGAGATCAAAGCTGGCAGACCTGGGGTTCTTTATGTGGCCCCCGTTACCCCCCCCGGTTCCCATAGAAACTCATAAGCACCCCACACTATCAATGGAGGGTACCAATTTGGTCACAAAGGGAGCCCTCTGTCTAACCGCTCAGATGCCACTGTTGTTATTAACCACAGCATCTAAGAGGTTAAGCGGCATGGATAGGATCCTGCTCTGATCCCGACCATTGCAGCAGGGTTTCAACTGTATGATGCTGCATTATGCTAAAGAGGCTCTGTCACCAGATTATAAGTGCCCTATATTATACATATGTGATCAGCGCTGTATTGTAGATTACAGCAGTGTTTTTTACACATCACGTCCTGGCTGGAGGTAATGTATATTCATTGTCAGGACACTGCAGTAATGTTATAGTGTGTTTATATGGCTGCACATAGCGATATAACTATATCACTATCTGCAGTGTAAATGAATGGAGAGAAGTGTATGACACTGATTGGTCATTGGTCAGCGTCATACACTCCTCTGTACAACACCCATTTGGTTAAAAAGTAAAACACGCCCAGTTGTCCATTGAGAAATTCATTAGCATAAAGCTAATATAGGTTATAACTCCGTCAAAAATGATCGTTTTTCTAAATAAAAACACTGCTGTAATCTACATTACAGTGCGGATCACATCATGTACAATATAGGCCACTTATAATGTGGTGACAGAGCCTCTTAAGTTTCTAAATTACGTTAATGCCCATCTGCCCTGGGTGGAAGGAGGTTCATGTGATACCAAGATATATGCTCTAACCTTAATTCTCTAGTCAGGACATTCATGTAAAGTTATGATGTATTACAATAATCCTTGACAGTGAAAAGATTAACGTTTTAAAATAATGGTGGTAATGCTTCAGTATTGTCTTTAGTTGGAGTTAAAATTCCAGTTTCTGAACTATACAATAATTTTAGGCCCCTTTTTGAGTGGGTAAAATGTTGGTAGGGGTTGCAAAAAAAAATATAAAAAAATAATAGTCATCCTCTTTCCCCTGAAGTTCTTTTTCCGGCCCGCTACTTTTGCATGTACTGGGTGAACAAACACTGGTTTACTGGCCCTGAAACACTAGTCGTGGCACTCGTGTAATGGAATAACATATGTTAAAGGGCTAAGATTTTAACATTGGCGTAGCTATAGTAGTCACAGTGGTCGCAGTTGCGACCCGGCTTCCACTACATCAAAAGCCCCCACTACATCACTGCACATATTTCTTTGCAGCTACTCGGAGCTTGGTCTGAGTGGCTAAGTCATTAGCACATATTTGTGTCAATAAAAGCTGGTATAAAGATTTCATACATATCCTAAAGTACTATGAGTGACTGACTTTTTATAAAAGAATAAAAACAGAAAGAACTGTAAGACTTCTTAAACTATCAAGGAAACATTATGCACTACATTAATATATATTGAGCACATTTGGAGATATGGGCAAAGATAAGTTTACTAAAACAGCAGAGATGAGTTTGTCCACAACACATATTCACAGTGTAAGAATATTGAAGGGACCACCATTTTTTAAAAGTTTCCTAAATATATTTATTTTTGCATTTGTACATGTAAAAGTCCTATGTAAATATTACTATTCTGTTTAATTGCATTTTTATTTGTGCTTTAATGTGTTTTTCTTCACAGGAACCGCATCCTAGAAGTTGACATGTTATGTTGCCACATATGTGTATTTTATGCAATGTCTTACTGTATTAATTGTGATTGGCAGGTACAGTCAATCATGGCTACTATTGTGACTTTAAATTGTTGGTGCCGGGAGAAGTAAGTAAGTTATTACCGTGCCATAACAGTGGGAAGGACAAGACCGTTGTGACTATGCTGCATCTATGCTGGCGGTTCTTAGACTTAAAGAGGTGTATGTTCCCACCTAGTGGGGGAAGGGTGTGGGCTATAGAGGAAGATGTGCTGCTTATGAGTCTGTGTGGTACAGGAGCTACTAAATGGTGCCAAGCAGCACAAGTGAAGGCCCTAAGCTGAGTGGGTCTGGAGAATAAGTGGATGACGGGCAGTAGCTGCCCCATATGTTGTCGAGTATCGGTGGGTGACAGGCAAGAGCCTCCCCAAGTGTGGGCTGTGATCGGGTGGAAGCTGGTTGGGGTCCTCCCCGCATGAGACAGAAAGTAGTAAACTTGCAAACAGCAAGCAAATAAGCTAGCAAGCTTGAGAGGCCTAGTGGAATGCCTGAAAATCACAAAGATGATGTACCCCTGTATGAGGGAGAAATGTTCTTGACTCTTTCCTAATGTGTGGTGAATCAACAATTACTGTCTGCCTGCCTGAACCAAGTTGTGAATTTGTACCACTGTTTATTGCGCTTCTCTACTGAGAAGTGTTGTGATTTATCTGATCTGGCCGTGTTAGTGCAACACCGGCCTGAGTAAAAGACTTTGTTTTGCCAATACACCAGGTGCTTCATGTCATCTTTTCTGCCACTACCCTGCATTGGCCTTACACCACCCAGGCCACACTTTATAACATCACAATGTATAATCTAATCTGTGGTTAAACATAGGATTGCAAATTATGCATATCAATGAAAACAAAACTGTATCTTATGTGCCTTCTATTTACTTACTTGCACAATTTTTTTTCACATATAGATGTATAGATTGATACATGAGCCCAAATGTGTAAGTGTGTTTGTCTTTGAAGTACAGAAAATTCCTCTAATTGTACAGTTAAGAAAATACATGTTTGAAATAGGACTAGACAAAAGTAAACACAGCCAAGCCTTATTATTATTTATATACTTGGCTCCTCTTCAGCACGTCCCAGCGGAACAAAAAGTCACAATTTCTGTGTTGTACTTCTATGTTTTATATGTATATTGCCTAATCTAACTATTTGCATAGTTCTGTATTTTAAGAAAGACATAACAATCATACCTTAAATTATGTTTTCAAAATAATATCAAAGTCATCATCTTTACATGTAGATTTTAGTACGCCATTTACAAGGGCTAAACAAGGAAACAACTGTTTCTCAATGGAAAATAACATTAAAATATGATTAAACATTAATCCAACCTTTTAATTAGAAATGGTCTAGAATTAATGGGTAAATCCTAATGGCAATATATTAAAAGGTTACCACTGTCAGTATTTAATGAATTCATTTAATTATTATGATAAGGATATAGAATCCAAACTGCTTTAAAGTCAGGAATTTGCAGTCATTTGAGGCATGAACTTCAATTTCCATCTTTTTCTTTGTGATAATTGTGTTGATTGAACACTCAGAATCAACCTCTGTGAAACTCTTCCACAATGTTTTAATTTTTTTTGTTGCCATTATCTTCTTAGAATTATTCAGCAGATAAGTTCATTGACCTTCTTATCTGCACTTTTTACCATGCTTTGAATATAGAGGACTTATTTTTGCTTTCTTTCTGGTTATTCAAATATATTTTGTCTGAATGTAACACATATCAATTTGAGAAAAAATATTTTGAAAGTATCAAAATGCTCGGTCAATCAATTTTTAGGAATAGATTTTAAATATAATAATAATAATATTTGATTAGTAAGTTCCTGAATTGTAAGAGGTATCGGAGACTTCCAGGACCTAGCTATCACAAGTCTAGCAACCATTATAATGTGTCCTGCAACAGTCCGGATGTTTCTCGGAATTTCCAGAATGCCAATAAAGCATAGAGCCAGTTCCGGAGATGAGAGGATTGGGCATCGGGTAACTTTAGCTATTAAGGTAAATGTCACCCTCCAAAAATTAGGATAAAGGTAGCAGGGCACAGGAACACAGGGAACAGGGTACGACTAATGAACCATTTGCAGAACTAACAGAGGAATACAAACAACGCTCAGGCAAGGATTGAAAGGGTAGGGCCCTTTTTAAAGTCCAGGATGATCTGGGAATAATTAGTTCTTAACATGTGTGCACGCTGGCCCATTAAGGCCCCTGGAATGAGCTTGTGTGCGCACCCTAGTGGTCACTGCAAGAAAGGACAGCTGCATGTCCTGGCATCTCCAGGGAGGCAGACATCGGCCCGATAAAAGGGGTCTGAGGTCTGCGACCGTCGCCGTTACAGGAAGTTTTTAGTAAAGAATTTATAAAGAATTTAGTTTAACCAGATTAATTTGTCCTACACATTAACATTCTAATACTGTATGTTCATGTAGCTGTCCCCCCTCTTTAGTTTTAGATACACACATGTAAATAAAGACACCAATCTTCTTTAATATATTTATAACTATTGGGTTATAAACCTTACACATTTATGTCCTATATGCATTTTATTATGGATAGATAGTTTGTTGCATTTACGAGCCTACACACTGCTAATACAATCCATAGTTAGAGGATAGGGAGATCGACTAACGTAATACATCGGCTCAGGCTCCTACAACTTTGATTTGGTGGTGTTGTGCGCATGTCCGCTGCGATGGCTGCCTGTGATGCACTCCCCCTCCGCCTCCTTGGGCGCATGTCCGGAACTCTAGTTACGCGTCGGGAATCCGGACACGTGCTGCCGAGCCTGGAGCCGGATCTGGGCCTTGCCTCGCTTCCGGCCATTTCAGCGGTGATGCGCCGCTGTACAGCATCATAATCATATGGTTTAGACACTATATATGGGTAGCGATGGGGCACACAGTATTATATATCCCCCCTGAGGACGTATACGTGGCGAAACGCGCGTCGGGGTTTATGCGGAGCAGACACTGTCTTCTACTCTCTGTTGCTACCTATGGGTAAGTCTATGATCAGACAGCTTACTTTGCTCAATGTACTGTTTTCTGTAATAGATGTCTTGAAATAGATGTCTGTCTAGTATATCCACAGGTTTGCCCATAGACGATAGTTGGCAACAATATTTTGTGCGGTCTCCGTTTGTTATACTAGAGTCATATCTTTTTGTTTATTTTAATTATGTATGGTGTTTGTTTAACCCCTTAATGACCGGGCCTGTTTGGGCCTTAATGACCAAGCCAGATTTGTTAAATCTGGTGTGTCTGACTTTATCAGAGAATAACTCAGCGAAAGTTTTGAATATCCAAGTAATTCTGACATTGTTTTTTCGTCACATGTTGTACTTTATTTTAGTGGTAAAAGTAGACTGATACGATTTACGGAAATTAATAAAAAAATAGAAAAAATGAAGAAATTTTGTAAAAATTATCATTTTTCCCTATTTTTAACGGCAATATGTCACATATGTACATACATACAGTACAATTTTTTTTATTAAATATATATTTCCATCTCTTTACTCTATTTTGGCAGCACTTTTGAAAAAAAAATTATTATTTTTTGAGCAATTTAGAAGACTTACAAGTTTAGTAATAATTTTATACATTTTGAAGTACATTTGGTTTTCCTGCACCAAGCCAGGTTTTGAGAGGCTCATAGGTGTCAGAATGGTGGAAACCCCCACAAGTGACCCCATTTTGCAAACTACACCCCTTAAGGTATTTATTAAGGGGTGTTGTAAGTATTTTGACCCACAGTTTTTTGTAAGAATTCATGCAAAGCAGGCGTAAAAAAATATAATCTCACTATTTTCATAAAAGTATAACTTTGAAGACCGATTTCTTTGTAAAGCGACCATGAGAATGAAGAAACACACCCCAAAATCTATCACCCTGTTTCTCCTGTTTTCAAAAATGCCCCCATTGTGACTCTAATGCATTGCCTGGACACACGGCAGGGCCCGAAAGGAAGGGAACACCCGGAGACTTTCAGGTCTCATATTTTGCTTGAAAGTGTTTTAGGCCCCACTGTATATTTGGAGAGGTTTTGAACTACCAGAACGATAGAAACTCCCCATAAACGACCCCATTTAGAAAACTACACCCCTTAAGGTATTTATCTAGGGGTGTACTGAGTATTTTGACCCCACAGTGTTTTGCTAAATTTAATGCATAGCAGGTGAAAAAAAATAAAAAATCACTTTTTTCATAAAAGTATCACTTTGAAGACAGATTTCTGTGTAAAGCGACCATAAGAATGAAGAAACACACGCCAAAATCTATCACCCTGTTTCTCCTGTTTTCAAAAATGCCCCCATTGTGACCCTAATGTGTTGCCTGGACACACAGCAGGGCCCCAAAGGAAGGGAACACGATCGGAGGCCTAACAAGTAGTTTTTTATCTCCTCTCACTAAACATTCATGGTGAGAGGAGATAAAAAGTTAGATTTCAATGCTGCATTAATTGTAACGGCGATCGCCGGTATTCGTTGAATACCGGCGATCGCCAGTTTGGGGACCGCAAACAACGGTCCCCAGACTGTGCTCCAAGCCCTCAGCTACCTCTGGTAGCTGAGGGCAGGGAGCTATCACTCTGCGCAGCGCCGCAATCTTAATTAGATTGTGTGCGCATGCGCGGGCGCCATTTTTTTTCTCTTCCCGGCAGCTGCGGGAGGAGAAGAGAAGGGGGGCACGATCGCGGGCATCGGAGGCCCTTCAGGTTAGTTTTTTATCTCCTCTCACCAAACATTCATGGTGAGAGGAGATAAAAATGTCGATTTTCCACCGCTGCGTTAATTGTAACGGCGGTCACCGGTATTCGTTGAATACCGGCGATCGCCGGTTTGGAGACCGCAAACAACGGTCCCCAGAGTGTGCTCCAAGCCCTCAGCTTCCTCCGGTAGCTGAGAGCAGGGAGCTATCTCTTTTCACGGCGCCGCAATTTTATTCTGCTGCAGTGCCGTGAAAAGGCCTATGCATCAGAATAAAGCCCGTTAGTGGCCGCCGTGAAAAGGCGTATTGGCGGTCACTAACGGGTTAATACAATTCAAAACTTTTATATATATATATACATTGGCGTCAAAGGCTCTTAATTGTTTCTCCGTGTTATATAGATTAGTTCATGGAGCCGCCTAGATGATATGGGGGGACAGTGGTGGTTTAAACAGTCTCCAGCCCTTACTACAATTTTGTTTGGAGTCTATATATTGATCGTGAGATTGATGTGTAGCTCTTTTTCCCAAACCAAGAAGTGTCCTGTTTTCAGGGATTGTTGAGGTTGTTGAAGAGCAGAATAAAATAAGGAGATGCCATTGACCTGTTGAGAGGATCTGTTAAAATACTCGAAGGCTAGCTTTGGGATAGCCTGAGAATCTGGTGGCCAGGACTATAACAGGTGTCTGAGATATTTATAAAAGTTCCGGTTTGTGATGCTGTACGTATATCTGATATGTTAGAATAAGACAAGTCCAGTAGGTTCCAGGAGAAGATTTATTTGTTAAATACCCGCTTCTTCCAAACCCTGGAAGGAGACATCTGGAAGTTTAGTGGATAACTAACGGATTGGTAAATGCAGATAGAAAGAATTGTATTCGGCACACATTTGGAATATTTAGAGTAGATTTATTTCAATTGTTTCTTTTTTCAATATATGCCAGTGGCTACATGTGCAACGTTTCGGTCGTGAGACCTTCGTCGGGCACTAAAGAAACATATATAGGTAATTATAGCATATTATACAAATTCCATACAAAAATACATGATGTGTAATACATAGACTGCATTGAAGAAGATATATATTCAAAGAAACAGGTACAATGTTGGGTAATGAAATAGGAAGGAACGGTGTCAAGCATCCTGAGACCGTAAGCGCAACAAATGAAATATAGGTCATATTATGAAGACACAATGTGTTATGTATGTGTAGCTGCAAATATATGTAGGTATATCATATTGAATTGATCTGCTCCATCTAAATGTGGTCTTGCAGGGTCAACAGGTGGGTCTTGATAGTACCAATGGGCCAGGGGTGTCGATGTGCCAATTATATATGCACCTTGAGGGTGGATGTGGGTGCCCGCGGGAAGTAGTTATCTAGGAGGCAGTTAAGGGAATACGTCAACATCTAAAATTAAAGGACTACAAGATACACTTATATGAGAAACGCCAAATGTAGACAGGATGGAACAGGGATGGACTCTAAGGTCAGATACATGCATGATAAAACTATACATACATACGTATTTCAAAGTATTAAGTAGTAAATGGGACAACAATGAAAAGTACTATGAAAAAAGATGCATTTTAGGATAAAGAAAACACTATTGGATACTATTAAATAAGGTTTAGACATACCTGAGCCATACTGGGGACTGGTTTAGCGATTATGCTGGCGCTACTATGATAGAATTGGTGGCTCACCGCTCTCTATGGCGCTAGTATTCCCTAGTTAGATCCTGCAATATATACCCTGTAGGTAGGGAATATGGCGCCTATACTTGTGGGGGCGTCATGTTTGGCGCCTGCGTTTTTGCTTTGGAACGCTCTACAAGGTGGCCATGCGTTCCACAGTGGAGACAGTGGGAAGCGTGGAACGCATGCGCGTGCGCAGAGCATCATCTGGGCCGGCGTTGTCAAGGTGACGTGTGATGCAGACCAGAGACTCGCTGTTCCGGTACAGCAGCGGCCATGCAGGATGAAAATAAGGTAATGTGTGTGTGTGGAGAAACGATGCATGTCTTATCAAGACCAGGTGAAACTTAGAGGAGATATTTGTGGATCGGGAAATTTGATTATAGCAAACTTGGTAACATCATACTGTAAACATGACAGATGGTAAACCTATTAGGGTATTGTGGAGAGTGGAGACAGGATGAAAATTGGTTGGCTTTAGTATGCCCTATTATATAAAGGATGGCGTGTCAATGGTGAATAGGTCAGATGGTCGTGAAAGCAGTCCCCCTTGCGGTACAGAAAGGCTCAGAGAGGTTCAGCGGGTCTGAGATGGGGAGAAAATGCAGATTATTATGCTTGATATGTCATTTACATTCAGATACAGTAAAGTAATAATCCATAACTGTACTATACGTTAATACAAGCGTCGCAGATGTACAATCAACATATTCTGGTGGATGTATTTAGAGAAAACTGCTAATCTCGTACTCCCTTTTAAGACCCTTAGGTTCCAGGGTCTGGAGTTTGTGTATCCAAAATGTTTCCCTGCATTTGAGTTGTTTGATTCTATCACACCCTATTCTAGGTGCTGGAACATGTTCGATCACTTGGAACATTAACTGTGAAATGTTATGTTTGTATTTGGAAAAATGTGCGGGAATGGGTAGTAGCATTTTGCCACAGCGTATATTTGACTTATGTTGGCCAATCCTCTCCTTGATCCATTGGGTGGTTTCCCCTACGTATGCTAAACCACAGGGACATTTTATCATGTAGATAACATAATTGGTATTGCAATTAAAATGGTCTCGTATCGGGATGTTTTGGCCGGATAGAGGGTGATGGATTCTATCTCCCTTGATAATGTGTGAGCATTGTAAACACGATCTGCATGGAAATGTACCCATCTTGGGTGTATTCAGGAATGTTTGTCTGGATGTTTTTTTTTGGATGATCCGATGTCTGCTTTGACAATTTTTACTCTGAGATTTTTTGTTTTTTTAGAGCATGGCAAGGGATGCGTTTTGGTTTTTCCCTGGTGGGGGGGGGTGTTTGGTAATTGTGCTGCATGTAGGACCTTTTTAGGGTAGCCTCTTTCAAGGAATTTAGTCGTCATGTTGTCAATCCTGTGTTTTCGTAAGGATGGATTATCTACAATGCGGTTGACCCGTGTATATTGTGATCTCGGTAGGGAATTTCTTATTGCTAATGGATGGCAACTGGAATAATGCAGGAGCCCATTTTGATCTGTATCTTTGGTATAAAGGTCTGTATTGAGTTTACCGTGTTCATCCTTCTCGACTATTGTGTCCAAGAAACTTATTTTGGATATGTTGTGGCTAAGGGTAAATTGCAACTCTGGCCAGACACTGTTTAGATAAGCTGCAAAGTTTTAAAGGCTATCAGGGGGGCTATGCCAAAGACAGAAGATATCATCAATGTATTGTTTGCATAGATGGGCATGTTTTTTAAAGATGGTGTTGGGATAGATGAAGTGCTCCTCAAAAAAGGCCATGTAGCATTTGGCGTAAGGGGGGCCACATTGGAACCCATTGATGTGCCCTGTAGTTGTATGTAAAAGGTATCTTCAAAAAGGAAATAGTTTTCAGTCAATATTAGATTGAGAAGATCGTCACAGAGGTTCATGATGTCTGGATGTATGTCAGCATTAGTAAGCATATTGTGTACCGCTCTTATACCCTTGTTGTCCTGGATAGATGTATAAAGGCTACAGACATCAAATGTGACTAGTATAGTTCCAATCGGTAGTTGCTCATGTGTTCTGATGGATGTTAGAAATGATGAGGTGTCAAGAAGAAAAGATTTAGTTGTTTGACCAGAGGTGTTAGTAGTTTTTCAAGGAATTTTGAGAGAGGTGAAAATATAGAGTCAGTGGACGCAACTATTGGACGGCCGGGGGGCTTGTCAAGTCTTTTATGAATCTTAGGAAGGATATAGAATACTGGTGTTACTGGGTGTCTATTAGTTAAGAACAAGACTGTTTCTTGGTCTGTGGTACCCTTAGTCATTTGCTTGTTTAGTATATTAATGACTTTAGTCATGATTTTACTTGTGGGGTCATGACTAATGGGTTTATAAACTGTCCTGGCTAGAAGTTGTCTATTGGTTTCCGCCATGTAGGTGACTCTATCCATGACAACTATGGCGCCAGCCTTGTCTGGTTTAATTATCAGATCTCTATCGCCTGTAAGGGAGAGTAGAGCCTGCCTATCAATGTTGCTTAGATTGGTCTGGCATTTAAAAAGGCCTAGGCTAAAATCATGGCGGAAAGCCTCCAACGTCTCTGTGGACCAGTCCAACAAATGCCTCAAGTGGGGGTGAGTTCTTATGGGGAGTGAACAAACTCCTGTTCCTCAGCCCTAGTTCTTTGGAGGTGACCATAGGGGTCACTGTCGTAATCGTGGGGTCCTCTAGTCTTCGGGTTTCCCCCTTTGTCAGAGAAAAATACCCGTAGGCGTAGAGTTCTGAGGAAGCGGTTCAGATCCATATCCAACTGGAATAGATCATATCTGTAAGTGGGGCAGAAGGATAGACCTTTTTGAAGCAGAAGTTCTGCTGGGCCTAGGGATTTCAAGGAGATGTTCACTACCAGTGATTGTGAGGTGTGAGTCATACCTGTGACCTCGTTGCGATCGATTGCTTTATGTCTTCTAATCCCACCTTTCCTCGTCCTTGGGCGTCTGCCTCTGTGTTGGTCTAAAAATTATGTCTGCCTTGATTCTGATAGACAGGATAATGGTAGCCTGACCCTTCTCCGCCTGATCCGGACTGTGATGATCCCAATGACTGGTATGGTCATGATGCCGAGAACCCTTCTTGCCATCTGTAGACTCTATTATTCAGGTAGTCTTCCTGGTCTCGTTGGAACTTTCTCCTTTTTAGAGCCTCAACTTCACTCCGATGCGTGCTGAGGTTAGATTTCAATTTGTTACTCTGTGTAGTCTGAGGTGGATAGGGTGGATCTCAATTGCTGTTCAGAGGCTACAATCTTGCTGTTGAGCTCTGTGATATTTTGTTGTAAGTATGACACCATCAGTGTCATAAGGTCAAAGGTGCACTTGTTCAGTATGTGCTCGAATTGTGTGCAATAATCTTTATCGTCCTGAAAGATGGTAGGCTTGATGGGTACATGTAGTCCTCTTGGGATACGGTGAACCTTGATGTACTCTGCCAATGTGGCACTGTGTAGTTCTTGATTGATGAGTCTCTTTGAGATTTTCTCGTAGTCTCTATTACGGATTTCTGTCAGGGGAGATCTGAAGAAAATGCCTAGATGCGGTCACTGTAGACCAGATGCTGTCTGTTTCTTCCTTATTAAAAGAGAAAGTGGGATTCGACATCCTTTGGTAAATGCTTCAGCGGTTTGTATTCCCCAATTGGCATATTCTTGGTTAGGTATTTCCAAGCTGCCACAGAAGCAGAGATTTTAGATGAGCGATTCGGAACACATATTGGATTTTGGTTATTGGAACATAGTATCGAGATTAGAGGTACTCAGGCTAAGTCTCTTTCAATGGCAACCCACCTTAAGTCCGAGTTGTTGTTCCACCATTGTCGAAGGTGGGAGAGAATTGTAGCAACATAATACTTTCTTACATCAGACCCCCATCAGACCAAGGACGAACCATGGTGGAAATGCGTATTCTAGGCTTTCTTCCAGCACAAATAAAATTGGTGGGTAAGCTTAGCAATTTTTGGAAAAGGTGACAAACAGGGATAACAGCCCGAAAAACATGCAGAATAATTGGAAGTATCATCATCTTAACGATAGCCTTGCGACCTGCCCAATAAATCATAGGTTTAGAAAAAACTCCAAGAAGATGAGAGACCGTGTGAATGAGGGGTAGATCATTTTTTGTATACATTTGTGAACTGGGACTCATCAGGGAAATACCAAATTAAGTCAGGGAGCCATCCTGTCACGAGTATGGTAATTGAGAGGCAAGCAAAGTACAGGTAGATTTATCCATCCCAATGTTTAAGATTTGGTGTAATTGGGGGCAGAGCCAGCTTCGGACCTACATGGACGCAGCCCGCTGAGCTCTGTTACATCCATCAGCCGTTTACAGCTTTTGACAGCTCATACAACCTCATTATTCCTGTTTGGTCTCTCATTCTATTCTGATAGTTGGCGTTTCTTTATTTCCTCGATTACTAATCTGGAGGAGGTTTATACTCATTTAGATATCGCACCTTTGGAAATTGAGGACTGGGATTCGGTGAAAGATTATGCATCCCTCCCTTGACGTCCCATTGACTCCATGGAAATGTGCTCCTGCTACAAAACATCATAAAGCAAAGAAACGAATTGGTCGACTGACTCCTAGAAAGCTCTTACCTGATAAGACCTGAACAGCGGTTCCTGAACATGAATACTTATCCACTGCCATGATCTTATTTACAGATCCTAGTTTCAACTGTTGACATATACAACAGACTTATGTTTCTTCAACGTGATTACACCTGAAGAATGCTTTATCTCTACATACCTACTGTTGGGGAGCCGTGAATCGTATTCCTATTACCTGACTTTTCTATTTCTTAAAAATTGCATTTTAGTGCTGTTCTTTGTGTTGTCCATATGAGGTTTATATCCTTACCAGGCTTGGAATAATTTGACATGGAATCTTATCCCCCCCGCCCTGGAATTGGATCCACTCATCCATATGATAGGCTTCCGGCGGAGTGTCCTGTTTGTATATTCCTCCCATTTACATGACCCATATGGACGTTATTTATTTTTGAAGGGTAAAATAATGTCTCAGACATTCACGTTGGTCAATATATATGCTCCCAGTATGGGTCAGGTGGAGTGGTTGCTTAAGGTTCTCTCCTTTTTTGACACATTTTTGGAGGGCTTGGTGTTAATTGGTGGAGACATCAACCCGGTCATGGACCCGCTTTTGGATTCCTCTTCCAAAAAGTCAGCTTTATCATACAGAGCACTACATAGGGTTAAGTCTCATCTTGTGGACCGAGGCCCGGTTGATGTTTAGAGATGCCTCAACCCAACAGTAATAGAGTATACCTTTTTCTCCCCGGTCAATTCCTCATATCAGAGATTGGACTATTTTTTCATTTCTAAATTCGGTCTTCAATTTTGTTCTAAAGTCTCAATTGGTACCCAATTGCTTTCAGACCACACCCCTGTATTTCTTACACTTCATCTCCCAAACAAAGAGAAAAAAAATATGACAACAAAACTAATAATGGGCATGTAGAATCTAAGTTATGAGCAAAGATTAAAAGAATTAAACCTATTTAGCCTTGAAATAAGACGACTAAGGGGGGACATGATTAACTTAAATAAATATATTAATGGCACATACAAAAAATATGGTGACATCCTCTTCCATGTAAAACCCACTCAAAAAACAAGGGGGTACTCCCTCCGTCTGGAGAAAAAAAGGATCAATCTGCAGAGGCGACAAACCTTCTTTAGGCTATGTTCACACGGAGTATTTTGGGGGAGGAATATCTGCCTCAAAGCTCCAAACGGAATTTTGAGGCAGATATTCCTCCCCCAAAACACTCCGTGTGAATAGCAATTATCGCGCCGTTTTTCGCCCGCGGCCATTGAGCGCCGCGGGCATAAAACACGCTTTCTCCTGCCTCCCATTGAAGTCAATGGGAGGTCGGACGCGGAAGCGCCCGAAGATAGGGCATGTCGCTTCTTTTTCCCGCGAGGCAGTTTTACTGCTCGCGGGAAAAAGACGCCGACGCCTCCCATTGAAATCAATGGGAGGCGTTCTCGGGCCGTTTCTGCCGAGTTTTGCGACGCGGTTTCCGCGTCAATAAACTCGGCAAAAGACCCCGTGTGAACATAGCCTTACTGTGAGAACTGTGAATCTATGGAATAGTCTACCGCAGGAGCTGGTCACAGCAGGGACAGTGTAGCGCCCATGGCCGCGGGCCGTCGGATTCACTCACCTCCCGAGGCCCGCAGCCATGGATCTGTGAGCGCTGGCCTCCGTCTCCCTCCTAGGAGATGCCAGCGCTCACTTCTGCTCCGTCCGGCCGGGTCCCGTAGGGTGCGCGCGCACGCTCGAGCCCGCTCTTAAAGGGCCAGCGCGCGCACATGAAAACAATGATCATTAACCCACGTGATTCCCTGCCCTATAAGAATGCCCCAGCCCTTCTGATCCTTGCCTGAGCGTTGTTTGTCTTTCCCTGTCTGTCTCGCAAATGGTCCCTTAGTGTCTCCCGTTCCAGCTGTTACCCGTGCCCTGTTACCGTTCCTGTATTCTGCATTGTTCCTGTGCCTACCTGTGTTCAAGTGCCATCTGCCACGTCAAGTGCCATCTGCCACATCAAGTGCCATCTGCCACGTCAAGTGCTATCTGCTCATCGGATACTGCCCGCCACGTCTGGCGTCACTTTCCGCACCTGCCTCCATCCGTGCTGAAGCCACAGTCACCGTCCGGACTATTTCAGGTACCTAAGCATTACTGTCTGCTATCTTACTTTCACATAGACTGTGACCTGGTCAGCTGCCTCCCCGCTACGGCGGAGCGGCCTAGTGGGTCCACAAACCCAGTGTCCGTGACAAACAGTAGATGGCTTTAAAAAAGGCTTAGATAATTTCCTAGAACAAAAAAATATTAGCTCCTATGTGTAGAAGTTTTTCCCTTCCCTTTTCCCATCCCTTGGTTGAACTTGATGGACACGTGTCTTTTTTCAATCGTACTAACTATGTAACTATGACTTGACGTTTGAACTACTCCATATTTAGTTCTGAGACCATTTGATGTTCTTTTTCACACCAAACTTACAGAATATTTTTCGTATTAATGAGACTCCTGATGTGTTGCTTACAGTTATATGGGATGCTCATAAGGCATTTATCCGGGGTCACATTATTAGTTTTTGTTCTCACCAAAAAAGACAGCACACTAAACAGGTAGATGCTCTTTTGACTCAGATCCAGACACTTGAAAGATTATACAAAGCCTTTTTAGCTCTCCAACACGCTCGTGAGTTAGCCGAACTGAGAACTCGGTTAAATAATTGTCTCAATGTTTCTATAAATAAATTTTATGCACATGGAAAAAAGGATTCGAATTTAATGGCAAAGAGGATGAAACAGAGGCAAGCACATAATTATGTGCAGATGTTAAAGCAACCAAATGGACAGCGGCGTAAGTAGGAAACACCGGGCCCCTCTTATAAATAGTGCCCCCTGTAGAATGTGTCATACAGCCCCCCTGTAGACAGTGCTATATAGCCCCTCTATAGAACCAAACTCAGTAAATAAATACAGCCCCAGAACCAAGCTCAGTACATATATACACAGAACCAAAACCAATCTCATACGTATATACAGCACCAGAATCAAGCTCAGTACTTACATACAGCATCAGAACCAAGATCAATACATATATACAACACCAGGACAAATACAGCTCAATTTAGTGCAACCCCTACCGTATAGGTTTGTACAGCGTAAAACTACAGCTCCCAGCATGGCCCAAACATAGGTGAGGATATGCTGGGAGATGCTGTTTCACAAAAAAATATCATACCACCCATCATCTCGCTGCAGATCACACAGTGACTATATTACTGACTAGAGGCAGAATAAACATTTACATTAAGTGACTCACCGGTGACGTCTCAGATTCTAGTTCTTTTCTTCTCCCTCCGGTCCAGACATCTATGATAGATTTCTACCGGCCATGACCCATTTCTACAGTCTCCGATGTCTTTAGCTTCTCACTTTTAAAACATTTCTGCACCTATAAACAAAGTTAAAATTCTCAACACCTCTTGCACCTCTAACTATAATAGCGCCATACACTGTGTCCCTGATTACACACACACACACACACACACACCGTGCCCCCTGTAGATAGTGCCCCCAAAGCCACCGTGCTGCCCTTACCCTATAGGTAGAGCTCCATGTATAGCCCACCTCTGTAGACAGTGCCCTATATATAGCCACCCTGTTGCTGGTACCTCACAGGTAACCCACCCCTGTATATAGTGTCCCACATATAGCCCACCCCTATAGAAAGTGCCCTAAAAAATAGCTCCCCTAAAGATAGTGATCTACATATAGCCCACCCCTGTATAGTGTCTCACATATTGCTCCCCCTGTATATAGTGCCCCACATATAGACCACCCTATAGATAGTGCCCCACATATAGACCCATCCTGTAGATAGTGGCCCAGATATAGACCCCCTGTATATAGTGGCCCACATCCCCACGTATAGACCCCACCTGTAGATAGTGGCCCACATATAGACCCCCTGTATATAGTGGCCCACATCCCCACATATAGACCCCCCCTGTAGATTGTGCCCCACATCCCCACATATAGACCCCACCTGTATATAGTGGCCCACATATAGACGACCCCCCTGTAGATAGAGCCCCCATTATAAATAATGCCATTAACAGTTTTATGAGAAAAAAACTTGACATACTCACATGATCCCGTTCCTGTTCGCTGGCGATGCTGATCTGCTCTCTTCTGAGCGGGTCTGCTGGAGCTGAACGAGCGTGGTCCAATGAGGCTGATTGGCGGGGCAGAATGACTTGCCCTGTCAATCAGCACCTTTCAAGCGTGGTAGCGCCGGGATGATATAATCGCGCCGCTAGCCAATCAGCATCATTGTAAGGCGCTGGATGGTCAGGCATGGAACCTGTCCGGATATTCAGCGCTAATGCATGTATTTGGCTTTCGCTAGCACCGGGGCCTGTGTCATCCGGCCCATACTTGTTGGAGGCTCGGCAGCGCGGGCCCCATTGTAGCGGTGCTACTGCTGTAGCAGCCATAACGGCTGTTAGCGGCGCCACCAGGCATATGGGGGGGGGCATGTCGGCTGGCGGCACGGGCCCCCTCAAGCCGTGGGCCCTGTAGCGGCTGCTACAGCTGCTACCGCGGTAGTTACGCCACTGCAAATGGAGACTTGATTTACTCCTCTGACATAATAGCTAAACAGTTTTGTGCTTTTTAACAGAACTTATACAATTTAGACAATAGCTGTTCTAACGCTAGCAATGATGCTTCTCCTGACGTTGTTTCTACGGTCTTAGACACACTTTCTCTCCATACTGTCTCTAATGCGCAAAGAGATAAATTAGCCTGCCAATTCACTACATCAGAACTAGAGATAGCCCTTTGCCAATCCCACTCTGGTAAGAGTCCAGGCCCAGATAGTTTTTCTGTAGTCTACTACTCCACTTTTAAAGATATTTTATTGCCCCCATCTACTTTCCATAGCAAATCTCTCTGTCTTGGGGCAACCTCTTTCCTTAAGTATGACACATGCCCACATATCCCTTATACCCAAAGAGGGAATAGATCTTTCCTTGTATTCCAACTATAGACCCATCTCTCTACTTAATATTGACCGAAAATGTTAGCTAATAGATTGAATACCATCCTTCCTGATATTATCTCTCCTGACCAAGTCGGTTTTATTAAACATAGGGAGGGTAAAGATAATACCACTATACTTCTACATATCCTACATCATTCCCAAAAGTGCAAACTACCTTTTGGTCCTTCTCAGGACTGATGCTGAGAAGGCCTTTGATATAATGAATTGGTCTTATATGAGACAAGTTTTGTTAGCTTTTCGTTTTCCTATACCTTTCATTGACACTGTTTTTAGTATGTATGCCTTCCCTTCAGCCGCAGTATCAGTGAATGGGGTGCTCCCAGACTCTTTTGAGATACATAATGGCACTCGCCAGAGATGCCCCTTATCCCCATTATTATTTGTAACTGTTATGGAGTACCTTATGCAATCTTTAAGACAGGATGGAGATATTTCCGGGGTACATTTGGGTGGTAGGGAACATAAGTTAGCCGCTTGCGCGGATGATTTATTGATAATAATCACTAATCCGGAAATAGCGTTTCCTAAGATACAGTGTATTTTAGACTCATTTGGAGTGATGTCCAACTTTAAAATAAATGCAGGGAAATCCCAGGCTTTGGGCTTTTCCTTATCTCCCTCACGTAAAGGTTCCTTAACGAATAATTCTGCTTACGATTGGTCCTCACCGCACGTACCTATTTAGGAATAAAGATTAGTTGCGATCTAAACCAATTATTCCCTCTTAAATATGCTCCCTTTTCTAGCTTCCCTCCCAGACTTACTGAGATGTCTTGACTTTCCATATCTGTCCTGGTTTGGGCGGAAAAATTTAGTTATGTCATTTATTCTACCCAAACACGCCAATCTTATGCAAACATTGCATATACCCCTCCCTAGAGTGTTCTTTTCCAAAATAAACAAATTGTTTTCAAGGTTTATATGGCAAGGTAAAAAAGCCCTATTTCTCGAGACCTCTTATCCAGCCAGAAACAGTGTGGTGGAATAGGTATGCCAGACCCTGAACGGTATTACCATGGCATTCACTTAGCTAGAGTTGTCGATTGAATTTGTGCCCCCGCTCATAAATTATGGATTGAAATAGAGAATTCATTGTCTTCAGTACCCTTTAGAACATTAGTTTTAGTTAATAAAGATGCTATTACGGATATTGGTTTTCTTAACCCCCTCACTAAAGAGACTCTAGCGGTCTGGTATAAATTTCCCTCTACTTTTGATATCTCTCTCTTACCATCTCCCCTGCTTCAGATCAGAGATGTCATAGGTCTTGCTCCCATGGTTCTCCTAGACAGTGTTCCTGGGAATGTTAGTGGGTCACACTGCCCTGTACTTCATTTATTAGATGACTCTGGCTGTGTACTTGATGATGCTTCTATCGCCTCTAAACTGAATTTCCCTTCCCTGCATATTCCTCTGATCGCCCACATTAAAAAATTCACGCTTCCTTTCTGCAGGACCCCAGCTTGTAATAGATCTCTTACCTGGTTTGAGGAACTTCTGTCGCAAACAACCACTGTCAACAATATCATATCCCTGTTATACAAGAGGTTAACATTCCGCAAACTTTCTAATCCGCCCTATTTTATACCTCTCTGGGAAAAAAGATCTGGGGAGATCCCTTACCCCCTTGTAAATCTCACGGATGCTCCTTGCCCCTCATAAAATATCCAGATGTGTTCGGATCCAAGAAAATGGGTACAAAATTGTATCTCGCTGGTATAAAACACCAGACATTACGTCGATGTATTCCTCTTCTCACTCTGATATGTGTTGGTGATGTCTTACCGACAAGGGTACTTTTTTCTACACTTGGTGGTCATGCAGTAAGATATCTCAATGGTGGTCTGATATTTTTAATCAATGTAATATTGTTTGTAATACTGATGTTTCCCCCATCCCCGGAAATTGCGCTGCTTTCAATCCCTTCCCCAACTTTTACTAAAGTTCCTAGTAGCTTATTTAAATTTCTGCTGATAGCTGCTAGATTATTGGTCCCAGCCTATTGGCTTTCGGTAGAGATCCCCTTTCTGGACCATTTTTGAAAACTTGGCTTCAATGGAAGGTGTATAGAATATTTTTGTGGTTTTAGTTTAACCCCTTCCCGACGTTTGCCATACAGATATGTCATGGAAAGCTAGTGCTTCCCGCCTTTTACCGTATCCATACGACAAATACTGGGCACTGGCTCAGAAGCTGAGCCGGTGCCATCATCACCGGATGTCAGCGGTATCTTACAGCTGACATCCGGTTGTAATGGCGGAGACCGAAATTAGCTTAGATACCCGCCATTAACCCCTTAAATGCAGCACTCAAACGTCATTGCTACATTTAAGGTGTTTGCAGCTCATCGGAACCCGAGCAATGAAATTGCCGGGGTTCCGGTGGCTGCATTGGCAATCGGAGGCCTAATACTGGCCTCCTGGTCTGTCTAGCATGGAAGATGCTCAGGACCCGCACGGCGGCAGAGCTTGAGCGGCTTCCGTAGCTGCCGGGTAGATGGCGCCAGCTGAGGAGCTGAGTCGGCGTCATCAGAGGTGGATTTCCGCTGTATGTTACAGCGGACATCCACCTGTAACGGCAGGAGCTTGAGCTAGCTTCGATCCCTGCCATTAACCCCTTCGATGCAGCGATCGAAAGCGAACACTGCATCTTAGCGGTTGCTAGCAGATTGCCAGCCCTGACAGGCAATCAGGAGTGGTGACTGCTGCTATGGCAACAGGACAACCAATGGCCTCATGCTCTGCAATTATGGAAGCCGATTAGGCACAGCCGGGAGGCGAAGCCTAATCGGCTTGCTGTCCGTGAAAAAAGTGAAAAAAAAAAAGTTTGAAAACATAATAAAAATTTGACGGTACTTTTTTGATCCCGCAGCACTCCGTGTTTCAAGGGTGCATGAGTAGGCAATGGCGCCATTACCTAACAGCGACCGAGGTCGCAAGCACCGGATATCCGTAATTCGTGTCTAAAGAAGGTTGTAAGTATAGACCGAAACGTTAAACCTATTTTTGGATTACTACTTTTTGCTACATGTGAAATAAAATATCACTTACTGCAGAATACCTTGGAGTGCTGAGTTCCCATTTTTTTATAATAAAAGTTTCAAGTAATAAAATAAAACACAATTGCCCTTTTCCCTTATCAAGTCCTTTATTATTGAAAAAAAATAATAAACCATACGTATTTGGTATCGCCGCGACTTTAACAGCCTGAGCTATAAAAATATATTATTTATTGCACATGGTGAACAGCGTAAAAATACCCGTAAAAAACTATACCAGAATTTTTGTTTTTTGGTCACTTTGCCCGACAAATATTGGAATAAAATGTGATCAAAAAGTCGCACATATCCAGAAATTATACCTATAAAAACTATAGCTCGTCTTTCAAATAACAAGCCCTCATACAGCTCCGTCAACGAAAAAGTTAAGTTATGGCTCTCACAACTTGGCAACAGAAAAAAATACATTCTTTTTACAAAAGTAATTTTATTGTGCAAAAAGTTGTAAAACATAAAAAAAATGCTATACATTAGGTATTGCCGGAATCGTACTGACCCGCAGAATAAAGTTAACATGTAATTTATAATGCATGGCTATTGCTGTATAAGAAAAAACTAAAAAACGATGCCAGAATTGCAGTTTTTTGGTCCCTTGACTCCCAAAAATAGGATAAAAAGTGATCAAAAAGTTGCATGTACCCCAAAATGGTACCAATAATAACTACAGCTCGTCCCACAAGAAAACAACCCTGATACCACTACATCTATGAAAAAATAAAATTAGTTGAGGCTCCAATAAGTCAGAAAATAAAAATATGCAGTTGTGCAGGTCTGAGGGGAACATTTCTTTTGTTTCAAGAGGCCATTTATCAAAGCCCTAAATTAGGGAACCAGGGAGGGTAGGGCCCAAAAATACCTGCGTGACGGCACCCTTATTATACCAGGACAACACTTTCTCAGCAAATTTCCCCAAACTACAAAAGTGCGGAGTGTGGACCAAAAAGGGGATAAGAAAGCACACGATTTATCAGTGCGACACTGGTCTGTGCAGAATGGATTGCTTCACAGCGTAACACACATCTATGGATCATTTTATTGTTATTTTAACCCATTATTATAGCACGTGACTATGCCCCTGATATACTCTGCCCAGCTTACATAAGCCACCACATTATAAATGGAAACACCAGCAATACTCAAACAAAACTACTACCAAGCAAAATCTGCACTCCAAAAGTCAAATGGTGTTCCCTCACCTCTGAACCCTACAGCATGCCCAAACAGCAGTTCACTTCCACATATATGGCATCACCATACCTGGGAGAACCCTTTTAAGAATTTTTGGGGTGTGTGTCTCCAGTGGCACAATCCGGGTACAACATATTTGCCACTGAAATGGCATATCTAGGGAAAAATATAAATTTTTCATTTGCACCATCCGCAGCGCAATCATTTATGGAAAAGACCTGTGGGGTGAAAATGCTCACTACACCCCTTAATAAATGCCTTGAGGGGTGCAGTTAACAAAATGGGGTCACTTCTCGGGGGTTTATTTTATTATTTAAATCAGAGCCCTGCAATTGTGAACCAATACTTTGTAAATCGCGACATTTTTCCTCAATTTTACTGAGTTCTGTCAAATGTCCTGGCAAAAGATAAGAGTCACATGTAGGGTGTTTCTAAAACTGGGAAACACAGCATAATAATTAGAGAGCTGTCTTGTTATGGTGGCACAAGCTGGGCACCACATATTGGCATCTATGGAAAAAATCAAATTTTCACTCTGCAATATCGAGTGTACATTAATTTCTACAAAACACCTGTGGGGTTAAAATGCTCACTTTACCACTAGATTAATGCATTGAGGGGTGTAGTTTCCAAAATGTGGTCACTTCTGGGGAGTTTCCACTGTTTTGGTCCCACAGGCGCCCAGAAACCAATCCAGCAAAATCTGCACTCCAAAAGCCAAATGCCGCTCCTTCCCTTTTGAGCCCTACTGTGTGCCCAAACAGCAGTTTATGACCACATATAGGGTATTGCCGTACTCTGGAGAAATTTCTTTACAAATGTTGGGTTCTTTTTTTTTTCTTTTATTTGTTGAGAAAATGAAACATTTTGAGCTAAAGCTACATCTTATTGAAGAAAAGGGATTGTTTTTATTTTCACTGCCCAATTCTAATAAATTCTATGAAACACCTCTGGTGTCAAAATGCTCACTATACCCCTATATAAATTACTCAAGGGGTGTAGTTTCCGAAATGGAGTCACTTTTTTGGCGTTTTTATTGTTTTGACACCTCAGGTGATTTTAAAATGTGAAATGGCCTCTGCAAACCATTCCTACTAAATGTGATCTCCAAAAGCCAAATAGCGCTCTTTCCCTTCTAAGCCCTGTGGGGTATTGTTTACTCAGGAGAAATTGCTTTACAAATTTTGAGGTGCTTTTTCTCCTTCAGTCCTTGTGGAAATGAGAAAAAAAATAGCTAAACCTACATTTTTTTTGAGAAAAATGTTGATTTTCATTTTCAGAGCCTAATTCCAATAATTTCTGCAAAAAACTTGTGGGGTCAGAATGCTCACTATACCTCTAGATAATGGGTGTAGTTTCCAAAATGGGGCCACTTGTGGGGGGTTTCCACTGTTTTGTCCCCTCAGGGCTTTGTAAATTTGACATGGCCTCCGCAAAGCATTCCTGCTAAATTTGAGCTCCAAATGCCAAATGACACTCTATCTCTTCTAAGCCCTGCCTTGTGTCCAAACAGCAGTTTATGACCACATATGGGATATTGTTTTATGAGAGAGAAATTTCTTTACAAATTTTGCAGTGGTTTTTCTCTTTTAGTCTTTTGTGTAAATGAGAAAAAATTTGCTAAACCCACATTTTTTTTAGAAAAAATGTAGATTTTAATTTTCACGGCCTACTTCCAATAATTTCCGCAAAAAACCTGTGCGGTCAAAATCCTCACTATACCCCTAAATAATTTCCTTGAGGTGTGAAGTTTCCCAAATGGGGTCACTTTTGGGGGATTTTCACTATTTTGGCACCGCAAGAGCCTTTCAAACCTGACATGGTGCCTAAAATATATTCTAATAGAAAGAAAGCCCCACAATCCACTAGGTGTTCCTTTGCTTCTGAGGCCGAAGCTTCAGTCCAGTAGCACGCTAGTGCCACATGTGGGATATTTCCTAAAACTACAGAACCTGGGCAATAAATATTGAGTTGCAATTCTCTGGTAAAACGTTGTGTTACAAAAAAATTGATTAAATATAAATTTCTGCAAAAAAAATTACATTTGGAAATTTCACCTCTACGTTGCTTTAATTCCTGTAAAACGACTAAAGGGTTAATAAACTTTCTAAATCCTGTTTTTAATACATTGAGGGGTGAAGTTTTTAAAATGGGGTGACTTATTGGGAGTTTCTAATATATAAGGCCCTCAAAGCCACTTCACAACTGAACTGGCCCCTGTAAAAATAGCCTTTTGAAATTTTCTTGAAAATGTGAAAAATTGCTGCTAAAGTTCAAAGCCTTGTAACGTTCTAGAAAAATAGAAGGATGTTAAAAAAAACAATGCCAAGCTAAAGTAGACATATCGGGGATGTTAATTAGCAACAATTTTTTTTGTGGTATAACTGCCTGTCTTACAAGGAGATACATTTTAAATTGAGAAAAATGCAAATTTTTGCAATTTTTTGCAAAATTTTGGTATTTTTCATAATTAAATACCGTATCGAGCAAATTGTGCCTGTAACATAAAGTCCAATATGTCACGAGAAAGCAATCTCAGAAACGCTTGGATAGGTAAAAGCATTCCTAAATTATTAGCACATAAAGTGAAACATGTCAGATTTGAAAAATGAGGCTTTGTCAGGAAGGTCAAAAGTGGCCAAAGAGGGAAGGGGTTAAACATTTAACATATGTTTACTTTCTGATCTGTTTTTATTTATAGACTTCTTTGTGTATACTATTCCATATGTTCTTCGTTTGGACGTATAATAATATATCTTAGGATATGGTAATATTATACTGTATGGTACATAGAGTGATATGATTTCTCTTTATTTTACGATTGTTTTCTTTTTGTTGTATTTGTGTAAAATTCAATAAGAACATTAAAAAAAAAAAATAATTGTTGTCATTGACTTTGTAATAGGATATTTTGCCGAATTCAGAGAGAACCGCTTGCAATGAAGGCAGAGAGGAGAGGGGCTGCGTGCAGGATGTAATGACATCATCTGCATATAATACTATTTTGTGGGTATAGTGGCCCATCTGGATGTCATGGATGTCTGCGGATGAGCGAATTTTTTCGGCCAGAGGCTCCATGACCATAGCGAAAAATATTGGGGATAAAGGGCATCCCTGACGAGTCCCATTTGTGATGTTGAAGGATTCAGAAAGAAAACCTGAGGACAGTAACTTAGCCGAAGGTGTGGAGTAAAGGGCCAAAACGGCGGATTTAATTCCGCCAGTAAATCCGAACTTATCTAATATATGTGACAAGTAACCCCAGTGGACCCTGTCGAACGCCTTCTCCGCATCCAATGCGAGAAGCAAAGAAGGCGTCCGAGAGACCTCCACCTTTTGAATTAGATTCAAGAATCTGCGGGTCCCATTAGGGGCCTGCCTACCCGACACAAAGCCAACTTGGTCTGGGTTGATTAACTGTGGGATTACATGCAGAAGTCTATCAGCCAGCTGTTTAGCGTAAATTTTGATGTCAGAGTTCAGAAGGGAAATGGGATGGAAGTTAGCGGGGGTGATAGGATCCTTACCCGGTTTTGTTATAGTATCAATGGTGGCAGCTAGCATTTCTTTCAGGAAGTTTCCATCTGTGAACTAAATGCGGGGTCAATATGGACGAGTAACATTTATAATAATAGTTGGAATACCCATCAGGTCCTGGGGCCTTATGTGGTTTAACCCCTTAAGGACATGGACTAATTGTCACGTTCAGGATGCAGCCCCATTTTTCAAATCTGACATGTCACTTTATGTGGTAATAACTCTGGAATGCTTATACCTATCCAAGTGATTCTGAGATTGTTTACTCGTGACACATTATACTTTGTTAGTGGTAAAATTTTGTTGATACATTCAGTATTTTATTGTGAAAAACACGGAAATTTTGCGAAAAACTGCAAAAATTAGCATTTTTATAAATTTAAATTGATCTGCTTGTAAGACAGATAGTAATACCACACAAAATAAATGCTAATTAACATTTCCTATATGTTTACTTTAGATTGTCATCATTTTTTGAACATCCTTTTATTTTTCTAGGACGTTACAAGGCTTAGAACTTTAGCAGAAATTTCTCACATTTTCAAGAAAATATCAAAAGGCTATTTTTACAGGGGCCAGTTCAGTTGTGAAGAGGTTTTGAGGCGCCCATACAATGCAAATCCCCATAAATCGCCCCATTTTAAAAACTGAACCTCAAAGTATTCAAAACAGCATTTAGAAAGTTTATTAACCCTTTAGGCATATCACAAGAATTACAGAAAAGTAGGGATGAAATGTACTTTTGGAGAAATTAATTTTTTATTCTTAATTTTTCTGTAACACAGAAGGTTTTATCAGAGAAACGCAGCTCAATATTTGTTGCCCGCATTCTGCAGTTTTTAGAAAAATCCCACATGTGGCCCTAGTGTGCCAATTCACTGAAACACAGACTTCCGAAGCAAAAGAGCACCTAGAGGATTTTGGGGCCTTCTTTTAATTCGAATATATTTTAGGCACCATGTCCGGTTTGAAGAGGTCTTGTGAGATCAAAACAGTGAAAACACCCCCCTAAAAAGTCACCATTTGGCAAACTACACCCCTCAAGGAATTTATCAAGGGATATAGTGAGAATTTTGACCCCACAGTTTTTCTGCTGAATTGAGTGGAATGAGGCCGTGAAAATGAAAATCTAAATTTTTTTCCAATAAAACATAGAAAATTTTCAATTTTTACAATGCATAAAGGAGAAAAAATTCCCCAACATTTAAAAAGCAATTTCTCCCAACTACAGCAATACCCCATTAGTGCTCATAAACTGCTGTTTGAATACACGGCTGGGGTCAAATGGAAGGATCACCATTTAGAGCTCAAATTTAGCTGGAATAGTTTTCGGGTAACATGTCATGTTTGAAAAGTGCCTGCGGGACCAAAATAGTAGGAAACCCCTAAAAGTGACCCCTTTTGGGAAACTACACCCCTTAAGGAATATATCGAGGGGTATAATAAGCTTTTAGACCCCATTGGTCTTTTTATTGGAATTAGGCCGTAAAAATCAATATCAACATTTTTTCCAATAAAAAGTTGAATATTTTTATTTCCTCAGGGATAAAGGAGAAAAACCACCCCAACATTTGTAAAGAAATTTCTCCAGAGTACGGAAATACCCCACATGTGGTCATAAACTGCTGTTTGGACAAACGGCAGGGCTCAGAAAGGCAGGAGCGCTATTTGTCATGCAGATTTTGCTGGATTGGTTTTTGGGCGCCATGTCGCATTTGCAAAACCCTAAGGTACCAAAGTAAGGTAGACGCCCCCAAGAAGTGATCCCATTTTGGAAACTACACGCCTCAAGGCATTTAACATTTGCCTGGACATATGACAGAGCTCAGAAGTGAAGAGCAATATGCGCATTTGGGGTCTATTTTGGTTATTTTCAGAGCATTTGCCCACAATTGCTGGGCTCCGAGGTTAAATAGTAAAACAAATCCCTAAGTAGTGACCCCCATTTTGGAATCTACACCCCTTGAGGCATTTTAAGGGGTGTAGTGAGCATTTTGCCCCAACAGGTGTTTTTTCCATTAATAATTAATGCGCAGCGGATGGTGCTAAGTGAAAATTGCAACTTTTCACCGATATGCCATTTTAGTGCACAATATGTTGTGCCCAGTTTGTGCCACCGAAGACACACACCTCGTAAACTGCTAAGCTGGTTCTCCCGGGTATGGCGATGCCATATATGTGGACGTAAACTGATGTTTGGCCACGCTGTAGGGTTCAGAAGGGAGGGAGCGCCATTTGGCTTTTGGAGCGCGGATTAAGCTTGGTAGATGTTCTGTTTGGGGTTTTGCTGGTATTTCAATTTATAATGTGGGGTCATATGTAATCTGTGCGGGGTACATCAGGGCATAATAGGAGAGTATAATATTGTGTTAAATAACTAATATTTCAGAGATATGTAGCCAGTGTTGCACTGATAAATGGTGCCCAATCCTATCTGCTTTTGGACACTCTGCACATTTTGTGTCGCTATATTCTAAGAGCCAGAACTTTTTTATTTTTCAGTCAAAAAAGCTGTGTAAGGACTAATGCGCACGGTGGCTACGTGTGTGCACCCATAATTACGGGAGCGTTGCTATGCGACGTCAGGGGACTGTCACTGTCCAGGGTTCTGAAAGAGTTAACTGATTGGTAGTAACTTTTTCAGCTCCCGGGACAGTGACTACCGCTTGAGTTAATAGTATTACAAGTTAACTTACCTGCTTCTTCCTCCAGTCCGGCCTCCCGGGATGATGTTTCCTCCCATGTGACCGCTGCAGCCAATCACATGCCAATCACAGGCTGCAGCGGTCACATGGACTGCCGTGTCATCCAGTGAGGTCGGATTGGATGTCAAAAGAGGGAAATGTCACCAAGACAACGGCCGGGGTACGTATGAACTTCTTTTACTTACAATCGCTGCGGAAACTCTGTCCGAAATGGCTGCCCCTTCTCTCTATCAACCACTGATAGAGAGAAGGGGGTGCCGATTAGTGCAGTGCAATTTTGCAGAGAAAACAGGTGGACTACTGGTGACAACGGGCCCGTATTTACAGGCACGGGTCCGTAAATACTGGTGGAATACGGGTCGAATACGTGTGACAAAGTACTCATATTTACGCCAGTATTTACAGGAGGAAAAAAAATACGTTTGTGTGCATGAGGCCTAAGGGCTTGTTTATTGCGAGACGGGTTGTAGTTTTTATTGGTACTATTTTGGGGTGCATGGGACTTTATGATCACTTTTTATTCTATGTTTGGTGAGGGGTGGTGATACAAAAATAGCGATTATGGAATTTTTTTTATTGTTTTTTTGCAGTGTTCACCGTGTGGGAAAATAACATAGCAGTTTTATAGATTGGGTCGTTACGGACGCGGTGATACCAAATATGTGGTATTTAACGTTTTCATTTTTTTCCTATAACAGGCTTATTATAGGAAAAATGGCAGCGTTTGTTTTTATTAACTTAGTACAGTAAAAAATAGTGTAGTACCGTGTTAGCCAGAGACAATATGAAATGTTAAATACTTTTGTGTCAAAAAAGACAAAAGTATAGTAGGTATGATACCTTTATTGGCTAACCATAAAAGTTCTATATGCGAGCTTTCAGAGCACAGAGCCTCCTTCTTCAGGCAGTTTACAAATGAATGACTTAGATAAAAGCACAACATTTAGATGTTACACAAAGACAATTAGTACATGAAGTGATATATCATTAAGATAAGCCGGGGCAATAAAATGGAGGTTATAGGGGTGATGACTTAGGAGTTAAGGCATCTGGAGTCAGTCTGATGGGGGATGTGACGTGTGTCCATGTAGTGGCTCATAAATCCAGGCGTTAGATTGAGGCCTTGTGTCAATGACTGGAATTTTATCATCATCTTGAATTCCCAAATTTTTCTTTCTCTGTTGTTTTTAAAATGACCCTTCAGAATTAGTACCTTTAAATCTGCCAAACTGTGATCAGGTCCAGAGAAATGTTTTCCCACGGGTGTATACACCTCCTGTTTTATTGTATGTCTGTGAAGATTCATCCTGGTTTGTAGTTTTTGTATTGTTTCTCCAATGTAGATTCCTTTATTGATGCACCTTGTACACAGGATCATGTACACTACATTGGAGGATGTACAGGAGAACGTGCCAGTGATTTTATAGTCCTGCTGCGTGTTTGGTATCTGGATGGTGTTTGATGACAAGATGTTGGTACAGGTCTTGCATTTTCTACTGTTGCAAGGAAAAGTGCCAGTCTCTGATGGTGGTGAGATGGCACTTCTGACCAGGAGATTCCTTAGGTTTGGTGGCTGTTTGTAGGCAAGGAGTGGTAAATCTGGGAATATTTCCTTCAGTTTGTTGTCTTTGTTAAATATAGGTTGGAGATCAGCAGCAATTTTCCTCAAGATGTTAATTTGGGGGTTGTATATGACCACTAGGGGCACCCTGCTGTTGTCTTCCTTCTTTTTGTACTCCAGAAGATTGCTCCTTGGAATTCTTGTTGCTCTATAGATCTGATCATCTATAATCCTTGGATGGTACCCCTGTTGTAAGAATGTATTCCTCAGTGATAGCAGGTGTTTTGTGTCTTCACAGTCTGAACAGATCCGTATGTATCGCAGAGCCTGGCTGTAGATGATGGATTTCTTTATGTGTCTCGGATGAAAGATGTTCCATCTCAGATATGCTGGACGGCCTGTAGATTTATGGTAGATTGTTGTTTGTATGGTATTGTCTCTCATGTATATGGTCATGTCCATCATCTACAGCCAGGCTCTGCGATACATACGGATCTGTCGTGCACATATTGAGCGTAGGGACTGTCGCCCAGTTGTACCCCGTCGCCTATGGCGGGTCGTTGCAAGTAGGCAGGGACTGAGTGGCGGGTAGATTAGGGTTCACTTGTCTTTTTCCTTACCCCCGTCATTACAGTAGTGTTCATGATCCTGTGTACAAGGTGCATCAATAAAGGAATCTACATTGGAGAAACAATACAAAAACTACAAACCAGGATGAATCTTCACAGACATACAATAAAACAGGAGGTGTATACACCCGTGGGAAAACATTTCTCTGGACCTGATCACAGTTTGGCAGATTTAAAGGTACTAATTCTGAAGGGTCATTTTAAAAACAACAGATAAAGAAAAATTTGGGAATTCAAGATGATGATAAAATTCCAGTCATTGACACAAGGCCTCAATCTAACGCCTGGATTTATGAGCCACTTCATGGACACACGTCACGTCCCCCATCAGACTGACTCCAGATGCCTTAACTCCTAAGTCATCACCCCTATAACCTCCGTTTTATTGCCCCGGCTTATCTTAATGATATATCACCTCATGTACTAATTGTCTTTGTGTAACATCTAAATGTTGTGCTTTTTTCTAAGTCATTCATTTGTAAACTGCCTGAAGAAGGAGCCTCTGTGCTCTGAAAGCTTGCATATAGAAATTTTATGGTTAGCCAATAAAGGTATTATACCTATTATACTTTTGTATTTTTTGACACAAAAGCATTTAACATTTCATTTTTATTAACTTGAAACTTTTTTATTTTTACACTATTCAATATTTTTTTTTGGCCCACTAGGGACTTGAGGGCCTGCACCTCTGATCTTTACTCTAATGCATTGCACTACCCACGTAATGCAATGCATTAGAGCTGTCAGTCATTCACTGACAGCAAGCCTATAAGGTCCCGTCTGTGGGTGGGGCCTAATAGGCTATCATACGTACATTTAGTAATTTCCTGACTAGTAAAGGGATAGGATAAATTATCCACCTGTTGTGAAGAGAGCGTTGGGAGGGAAATGGAATCTAGAAATGTTTGTATATTGTGGGTATTCGGCTGTATCATGTTTTCGTCGAGATGAAGGTTGTATAGAGAGGAATAATATGAATGAAAGTGTTTAGCAATTAATCTGGGGTCTTGAATTTTATTATTGTGGGCATCCCTTAGGAACGCTATACGGGATCTAGATGGCACTTGTCTAATTTGTTTGGCCAGCAGTGCGCCCACCCTATTGTTGTGTACGTAGCACTGGAGTTGCTGCTTTTTAAGGGCTCTATTATATTGAAAGGTCAGCAAGTATTGTAGCTGCAACCTTAGCCTACGGAGCTCCGAAATGAGCTGTGGATTTGGGGCTAATTTATTCTTGGATTCTATGTCCGCTATTGAGGTGTATAAATCATACATTTCCTTTTCCCTTTTCTGTTTTGCAGCGGATTCTGCTTAAATTTTTTGTGCAGTGACAAGAAAATAGGTGCGTGGTCTAACCATCTTATGGTGCCAATGGAGGAAGAATAGGTCTGGGTAAGGGCCCTGCTAGAAACCAGGAACAGGTCAATCCTCAAATATGATTTATGCAGGGCTGAAAAGAAGGTAAAGTCCTTTTCTCCACTGTGCTGAAACTTCCATGCATCATACAAACCTTCTTCATGAAATAGTGGGGCAATTACTGGGGGCTTTCTCTCGCATGAGTTAGTATCCAAAGTTGAGTCAAGGACTAAATTAAAATCGCCACCTATAATTAGAGGTCCCTGGGCAAATGCCTTCATTTTAGGGAGCAAGGATCTAAAATAATGTCCCTTTCTTTTATTGGGGATATACATTGAAAATCATATAAGTAATGTTGATATTGCAGATTATGCCAAGGAAGCGACCTTGTGGGTCGAGTAGACTAGATTTAAGATTAAACGCAACCGAGTCCCTTATAGCAATGAGATTTCCTTTACGCTTAGCTTGACAAGAGGCTGTGAAAATATTTTGAAATCGGTTACGTGTAAATTGAGGAGTTTTACCTATATGAAAATGTGTCTCTTCTGCAAGAATGATGTCACAATCCAGCAACTTAGCCTCCCTCCATAACAAGCTACATTTAAAGGGGCTGTTTTGCCCCTTAATGTTAATAGATGAGATCTTCAGAACCATTACAGTTCCAGATGAGGCTACGGCATGAAAGACGCTGTAGTGTCAGCACGGCGGAGTATACAGAGCCAGAAAGACCAAAATCACAGCAAATACATCTCAGCCACATTAAAATGTATAAGAGAGAGTAGGAGCAGTCACAGGAGAGAACCAAGAACATAGGCAACATAACATAAACAGATAAGCATTCATATATGCAACAATAGGCATAGTGCATATATGCACTGTGGGCTCCGGGGGGCGGGGGGGAATACCAGAAACGCGGTAAGAAAAAATTTATGTCCAAAAGAAGTGAGAAAGGTTATAATGTAGCCGGGTGAAGGTTCAGTATAGCAGTACAGCCATCTTACCGCATCTCAGGTGGGAGACCTTCGAGAGCTAGCAGGGAGCCACTCAGGAGAAATTCTAGGAGGAGAGGAACGATCACCAGATGGGGAAGAGGTGATGTGCCATTTCCACAGCAGAGATATGCCCTCCTCCACCAAGTAGACGACATGAGATGAGCCTTTATAGGAACTTAACAGCTTGGTGGGAAATGCCCAACGGTACTTGATATTGTTGTCCCGTAGTGGCTTTGTAACTGGAAGAAGGTTTTTGCGAGCTTGCAGCGTGGCGGTGGACAAATCCTGGAAAATGGATATTGAGGTGTTGGGAGGAGACAGACTGCCATGTTTCCTGGATGTGCACATAATGAGTTCCTTGATATGATAAAAATGCACCCTAACCAGAGAGTCTCTGGGAACCGAGGCTGGAGCCTGTTTGGATTTAGGAAGTCTGTGTGTACGGTCAATTGTCAAATCCAGTTCTGAGAGCGTTGGCTCTATTGAGAGGAAAAATAGTTTGATATACTTCGGGAGTTCTGTTGGGGGAACCTCCTCCGAGGTACCCCATATTCTTTAATTGTTCCTCCTTGATCTGTCCTCCGCATCCGTTGCTTTGTTCTTGAGCCACTTTACATCATCTGCTAAAGCGTTATGCACATCCACCAATTAGTTGTGGGCTACGGAGTATTCTTGCATCTTTCTTTCCAAATGATCCGTTCGGTCGCCTAAGGCATTTACGTTAGTTTGCAACTTACGGATCATGGAGGACATACTGGTTTTAGCGTCCATGGCCCGTCGGGTTTACTCACCTCCCGACGCCCGCAGTCATGGATCTGTGAGCGCTGGTCCCCATCTCCTTCCTAGGAGACGCCAGCGCTCACTTGCGCTCTGCTCCTGTGTGCTGTAGGGTGCGTGTGCATGCTCGTGCTCGGCCTTAAAGGGCCAGCGAGCGCACAAGAGGAAATCATCATCATCAACTGCCCATGATTTCCTGGTCTATAAGAAGGCTCCAGCCCATTTGATCCTTGCCTGAGCGTTGTTAGTTATCACAAGTCTGTTATGCAAATGGTCCCTTAGTGTTTCCTGTTCCAGTTGTTACCCATGCCCTGTTACCTGTTCCTGTATTCCGTGCTGTGTTCTTGTTCCTGTGCCTACTAGTGTCGGAGTCGTATCTTCTGACCTGCTGTCGTTTGCCACGTCCAGTGTCTGCTGCCACATCCAGTGACTTCTGCCACGTCCAGTATCTCCTGCCACGTCCAGTGTCATCTGCCACATCGGATACTGCCCGGCACGTCTGGCGCTACCTGCTGAACCAACCTCCATCTGTGCTGAAGCCACAGCCAATGTCTGGACTAGTTCAGGTATCCGAGTGTTACTACTACTATAGACTTTCGTATAGACTGTGACCTGGTCAGCTGCCTCTGTTTGTTCCGGATCCACAGTTCCTCTGCCTCTTCCTCCTCGCTACGACGGTGATCCCAGAGCATGTAGAGGATTTCTTAATCAATGCACGGTTCATTTTAGGCTACGGGCTCATCTCTTCCCCTCCGAGGGGGCCAAGGCAGCATTTATCATCTCCCTTCTTGCTGGCAAGGCCCTCGCATGGGCGAACCCAATCTTAGAGCAACAAGGACCTGTATCCTCGGACCTAGCCTTGTTCCTGCAGTCCTTTTGTGCCGTGTTCGAGGAGCCGGGTCAAACATCTTTTTCCGCAGCTACTCTGTTGATCCTCAAGCAAGAGTGTTCCACAGTAGGGGAGTATGCTATCTCCATTCGTACCCCGGCAGCCGAGCTGGCATGGAACAATGAGGCACTGGTGGCGACCTTCTGGCAGGGACTGTCCTCTCACATCAAGGACGAATTGGCAGCCCGCGACCTTCCTTCTACCTTGGATGCCCTCATCCTGTTAGCCATCCAGGTTGATATGAGAATCCGGGAGTGCACTCAAGAGGTTCGACAGGAGAGCCGGGTCCACAGACCAGCACTCTTGGTCCACAGACCACTATTGCCTTCCCCTAGTGCGCTACCTGAAGAACCCATGCAGGTAGACAGAGTCCGGTTATCTGAACAGGAGAAGCAGTGCAGACGCTCCTCTGGACTATGTATGTATTGTGGCCTTAAGGGTCATTTTGTGCGCCAATGCCCACAGAGACCGGGAAACTCCAGTACCTAGGGTTGGTTGGAGAGGCAACTCTAGTTGGAACGTCTCCAACGCTAAAACCTCTCCCAAATTGTGGATTTCTGTGGCCATTGTCTCCGGAGAGATGTCACATCCCTTCTCCACCTATCTTGACTCAGGAGCGGCTGCTAATTTCATCCAGCAAGATCTAGTGGACCGTTTGCATCTACCCACAGTACTTCTAGAGAGACCCCTGGCTGTTGCCTCTGTGAATGGTTTGCCATTGCCCAATTCGATTGTGTCCATCACGGAGCCGTTGACACTATGGGTCGGAGCTCTTCACTCGGAGTAGATTGCCTTCCTTGCACTACCTAAGGCTATCAATCCTATCCTGCTGGGTCTGCCATGGCTTCGCCTGCACTCCCCGGTTCTTGACTGGAGTTCCGGAGAGGATCTTCAATGGGGTTCCAGATGCCATAGCCATTGCCTGTCACAAGTCCGTCCTGTTATGTCCCCTCTGCCTCAGTCACTTTCCGGTCTACCATCTCAGTATGCCAGTTTTGCGGATCGCTTCTGCAAGCGAGAGGCTGAGACTTTGCCTCCACATCAGAATTATGACTGTCCCATTGAACTGGTTCCAAATGCCTCTCTCCCCCGTGGCCGAGTATATCCTCTTTCCTTGCCAGAGTCTCTATCCATGTCGGCCTATATCAAGGAGAATTTGAAGGGGGCGTATAAGGGGGGATACTGTAGCGTCCATGGCCATGGGCCGTCTGGTTTACTTTCCGCCCGACGCCAGCAGCCATGAATCCATGAGCACTGGTCCCCATCTCCTTCCTAGGAGACGCCAGCGCTTACTTCCGCTCCGGTCTGCTGTGTGCCGTAGGGTGCGTGCACACGCTCGTGCCCAGCCTTAAAGGGGCAGGCGCGCGCACAAGAGGAAATCATCATCATCATCAACTGCCCATGATTTCCTGGTCTATACGAAGGCTCCAGCCCTCCTGATCCTTGCCTGAGCGTTGTTAGTTATCCCAAGTCTGTCTTGCAAATGGTCCCTTAGTGTTTCCCATTCCAGTTGTTACCCGTGCCCTGTTACCTGTTCCTGTATCCCGTGCTGTGTTCTTGATCCTGTGCCTACTAGTGTCGGAATCGTGTCTTCTGCATCTGCTGTAGTTTGTCACGTCCAGTGTCTTCTGCCACGTCCAGTGTCTTCTGCCACGTCCAGTGTCTCCTGCCACGTCCAGTGTCTTCTGCCACATCGGATACTGGCCACCACGTCTGGCGCTACCTACTGAACCAACCTCCATCCGTGCTGAAGCCACAGCCACTGTTTGGACTAGTTCAGGTACCCGAATGTTACAGTATAGACTGTGATCTGGTCAGCTGCCTCTCCGATACGGCGGAGTGGCCTAGTGGGTCCACATACCCTGTGACCGTGACACTGGTGTTAATCCCATTTTGCAGGATAACGAGCATATCTTTGAGAATATCCAGAGTAATGGAGTCTCTAGTCGATGGAAAGTGGGATATATCATACTGCAGATTTTAAATTGATGAGGTCAATGCAGTATCGACCCTCGATGTAGCTTTTTTTTATGTGCAGGCTCCTTGTTGTTAGGAGAACCTGGGGGAGAAGTATCAGATCTCGATTTGTGTCCTTCAGGACTTGGATCTTTCACTATTGGGGAGCTCTGAGCTTCTGAGGTTGGGGATGGTGAGCTCTGTAGAGGAGGCATCCCCTCTGCATGCAAAGCTGATGAAGGAGATTCCTCCAAATCTGGGGCTGTAGTTCCAAAGAACTCGGTCATCTTTCTGGGAGCAACCGATTTCCCCCTTTTCTTTGCCATGGCAGGTATGTATGAGGGAATTAGGGTACTCCAAACTGTAGTTTGGGGTCATGTCAGTAGAGATTACAGTCCTAGAATGTACTCTAATCTCAGCACCTCCTGTTCTGTGCTGGGTCTGCTCTTGGAGCAAGAGAATTGTAGGATAAGTCCCCCGAACAGATGAGACTGTATCACCCAACCCGTTCCAGGCAGTGGGTAGCGTTTCAGGTGGCAGGAGGTGTGGTGCAGGATAGATTCATCTGCTGTGGCGTCCTCCGTTATTACCTCCTACTGGTGGGAAGATGCGGGCCAGGGAGGCGAGGTTGCAGATCATCAGAGCCAAGACCCCGGAACCACTCACAGGGCAGAGTGAAGCAGAGAGCTGGGAGACAGCGTCTCTGTGCAGTAGGTCACGGTGAGCCGCTACAACGTGTGGCGGGTCCTTTTGAAGATGGCGTCGCTGGGGAGAGGATCCAAAATTCTGGTCCCAGAACTGCAGTCAGACGCTGCAACTAATTGGTAAGGATACAAGAACCAAAATCGCAGGTCATGGTGAGTAATCCTCCTGGGCATGGCTGCAACATGTGGCAGGCCCTCTAGAAGATAGCGGCGCTGGGGAGAGGATCCGAGACTCTGGTCCCAGAACAGCAATCAAACGAACGTTGCAACTGTCCGACAAGGATACCGAACCAACCCCGATCCACAACAGCAAGCTTAGCCGGTCAGTGGAGGAGATATCGATGCTGTGAGCCCATAGGAGCTGCAATTCAGCAGGAGTGCAGGGATCAAGCGGCCATTAGTTTCAGTCTGCTCTGCCCCCGAACTAGTAAATATTTTAATCGACTTGGGGGGCTATGTAAAAGGAGTTTTACTTATAAAATCGTACCTAACTTTTCAGATGACTTTTAGAATAAGCTGTCATATGTGTGTACATGAGGAATAACACTGTTTCTGGACATTATATGACTTGTATGTGCCATTATTTATCAGTTTTCCACTCTGCAGGCTCTATGAGCATAATCTTTTCCTTCTCTCCTAGTTACAATCGATCTCTGCTCACAGTGGATTAGGAAAGGCAAGATTGTTTGTATATGTATTGTTACGCCTCATGCACACGACCGTGTGTGCCGTCCGAGTCCCGTCAGTGATCCGAGGAAAAATAGGACATATTCTATCTTTCCTCGGATCAGAGACTCGGACCATTTTTCACCTGCTAAAGTGAATGGGTCCGTGAAGACTATCGGGTGCCACACAGATGCCGTCAAAAATGGCCCAAGTGGCACAACGGTCGTGTGCATGAGGCGTTAGTAGTTTGACCCTTATTTTAAAGTCTACGATTTAGTAGTCAAATGGGTTTATAGCTGCTGCAGTGTTCAGAGTCCTTCCCCTTCTTAGCAAGGATTGTAATTTTGCTTCATGCGTTTGTTAAGGTACATGAGAGTATCTTAATGACTCATAAATAGGTCTGTAAAGTGGGGAAGTAGCAGGTCTTGGAATTTTTTATAATAGTTAAATATGAGGCCTGGGCTCTTTCCAAGAGCAACACTTAACAATGTATCTTTCACTTCTTTATTTTTAATGGCTTCAGGGTATGTGCACACTGGTGCAAAGATCGAGCTGCAGTGTTTTTTTTTAATCCTCAGCATGTCAATTTATGCTGTGAAATCGCTGCACTTTTGTTGCGGTTTTTCCCCATTGAGTTTAATGGGGAGGTAAATAGCAAACACATTGCAAATGTTGCAATTTTTGCAGCAAAAAAACTGCAATTCTGCCACAAAATTATTTTCTTGTTTCAATTTAATAGAAAAAAGTCTATACTTACTATTGGCGCGGGGTGTGGACGCACTGGGCCATACCACATAGCGGGATAGCAGCTGGTCAAACACGTACAATACAATGTCTATAGTATGAAAGGGTACCTGAGGCAATGTAGACAGTAGCGGTGGATTCAGGCTAAGATGAGGCTCTGACAGTAGACAGACACCCGGCGGGGTGTGACACAATAGATGCAGCAGAAGGAACATCACAACTCCAACTCTTGACGGTACAGAGGCACGGTATCACGGGATACAGGGTACAGGCAGCAGGAACGGGTAACACTGGGAACTGGAAAACACTAGGAGACCATTTGCAATGACAAACTTTAGGAAACACAACAACGCTCAGACAATTGTCAAGAGGGCAGAGCCCCTTTTATAGTCAAGCAGCATTCTGGGCTAATTGCAGATTTTCTGCAACTGTGTGCGCACTGGCCCTTTAAGGCTGTGCAAGCGTGCGTGTGCGCGCCCTCCGAGAGACACTGTCCGGACCAAGAAGTGAGTGCCTGGTGTCTTTCAGGAGGGAGGTGCCATCGAGAACTTACAAGTCCATGGCCGTGGCCATCAGAGGGTAAGTCAGGACGACAGTCCGCGGCCATAGACAATACAGTATCCCACCTCTTACACCCCCTCTTCTTGGGATCAGAGCGGGAGAGAAACTTCTTCACGAGGATACGAGCATCGATGTTCTTCTCTGGCTCCCAAGACCTCTCCTCTGGACCAAATCCCCTCCAATCCACCAAATAAAATGTCCTTGCTCCTACTCTCTTGGTGGCCAGGATCTCCCTCACCTCGAAAGTACCAGACGATCTGCCAGGAGCCACTGCGGAACTAGGAGTCCTGGAGTAGCGGTTCAGGACCACAGGCTTCAGCAAGGAGACATGGAAGGAGTTTGGGATCTTGAGGGTAGGAGGCAGCCGAAGCTTGTAAGAGACGGGATTTATTTGCAACAGAATCTCGAAGGGTCAGAGGAACCTGGGGGCAAACTTGCAAGATGGCATCCTCAGTCGGATATTCTTGGAAGACAGTCAGACCTTAGTACCCGGAAAAAACTGGGGAGGTTCACATCTTCTAGTGTCTGCCTTTTTCTTCATGCGGTTGACCGCTAGCAGAATAGACGATCGGGTCTGCTGTCAGATCTGTTGAAAGTCCCTGAAGGTAGAGTCAGCTGCAGGCACCTGGGACATAGTGGAGAAAGGAAGAGGTATTTGTGGCCGTAAACAATGAAGAACGGACTGGAGGTGGTGGACTCACTAGTATGGTTATTATAAGAGAACTCAGCCTAAGGAAGCAGCTGCACCCAGTCATCATGCTGTCTGGAGACAAAGTGCCGCAGATAGTTCTCCATAATCTGGTTAACCCTCTCGACTTGACCATTGGACTGGGGATGGTAGGCCGAGGAGAAGTCCAACTTTACACCGAGGAGACGGCAGAGTGCTCTCCAGTACTTTGAGGTGAACTGGACCCCTTGCTCCGAGACAATATGCAGAGACAAGCTGTGCAGACGGAAGATGTGTTGAATCAAAAGATTGGCCATTCGGTAAGCAGTAGGCAGGCCAGTCAGTGAAACAAAATCAGCCATCTTTGAAAATTGATCCACCACCACACAGACCACACTGCATCCAGCAGAGAGAGGCAGATCTGTAACAAAGTCCATTGCAATATTTCACCAGGGGGCATCAGGCACAGGAGCAGACCAGTTGGTCTGGAGTAGACAACTTTGTTTGCTGCGCATACCATGAAGGAGGAGACAAAGTTCATGACGTCTTTGGGCAGTGTGGGCCACCAGAACTGACGGGCAATTAGATTACTGTATACTCAAATAAAAAGTCCATAACACTGTTACGGTGGCCAAACTCCTTAGACATATTTTAAACCAAACAGCGAATAAATTAGAAGCCTGAAGACCAAAGATAGGCATATATAAAATATAAACCTTTTATTTAATTAAATATTTTTAAAACAAAAACATGAATGTTACATACAATGTAAATAAGCATATAAGCAGAATTTATCAAAGAACAATGGTATCAACAAATACATCGCTATATTTAATAGACTTGGGTAAGTATACATAGGATATTGTCCATAATATGAAAAAAATCCTGATGGATGCACAGATGTATATATAAAAATAAATCACGGCATTGGTCTCTGCTACACAGCCAGCCACATTTGAGTATGCAAGGGAAAAATAAAGCAGTTTGCAAACAGTAAATACTCAATAAGCTACAAAGACGATGTTATATATCAGTGGAATGATATGGCATCATGTACTGGACATGTATACTGATTAGTAGCTTTTGACTGTGGATATACATCAGTAACAATGTAACTTACTTGTCTTTCAAAGGGGTTTGTTAGAGCGAGTGTACTGCGCCTTGACACGCGTTTCTCTAGGTATCCCTCAGGAGGCGTGATTGGAAGGATACACAGGGAGGCGGATATAGAAACGATCAGCCAATAGAAAAGACTGTGGAGAATGGCAGGTGACTAATAATTATACTAATGATATGCATCGGAGAAAAAGTATGACGTACTATACGGTCTCTACCCAGACCCGATGCGTGCGATGAATCCCGAACTCGGCCACGGGACCTGGATGCAAGATTACCATCAAACACCTGATCCAGTGATCCAGAACGGAAATAGCCGCACGTATCGTGACATCCAGTTACTATTAATGAATAGATATATCTCGGAGTGTGTAAATACCTAAAAATGACAGTACAGGAGGAGACAAAGTCCAAGACTTCTTTGGGCAGCGTGAGCCACTAGAACTGATGAGGAATTAGGTCTCGGGTCTTACGGGCACCCACGTGACCTGCCAGCTTGGAAATGTGTCCCCAGCGAAGGATTCTTCCTCTGTCTGCCAGACGTACAAAAGTCCTTCCCGGAGGAATATATCTAACTTGCAGAGGGTTGACAGAGAAGATGCAGGCAGCGTCAATAATATACTGTGTGGACTTCACAGTGTCGTCTGTCTCAAACGACCTAGACAAGGCATGGGCCCTCACATTCTTGTCGGCAGGTCGGTAGTGGAGCTCAAACTGGAACCGAGTGAAGAACAGCAACCACCTGGCTTGACGAGTATTCAGCCGTTGATAGGTCAGGTTCTTATGGTCCATGAAGACCAGGATTGGATGAGCTGCACCTTCTAGTAGGTGTCTCCACACCTGCAGGGCGCCAGCTTGATAACAAGTAACTCCCGATCCCCAATCGAGTAGTTGCGGTCTGCGGGAGAAAACAGCTAAGAGTAGTAGCCACATACCACAGTCTCGCCTTTCGAACCTCTCTGGAACAAAAGTGCGTCAGCACCAACAGAGGAGGCGTCCACCTCTAACGAAAACTGTAGGGACACATCAGGATGATGAAGAATTGAGGCTGACGTGAATACCTTCTTTAAGCTCTTAAACACGGCCTCTGCTTCTGGAGGCCACACCTTTTTATTCATGCCATTTTTTGGTGACGGTAGAGATGGGAGCTGTCAATGAGGAGAAGTTGGGAATGAACAGCGGGTAGAAGTTGGCCAGTCCCAGGAAGCGTTGTATGGCCCTTAAGCCTTGAGGGCGTGGCCATTCCAGGACAGCCTTTACCTTCTCAGGATCCATTTTGAGGCCCTGATCGGAGATGATATAGCCCAGGAAGGGTAGAGACTTTCTTTCGAACATGCACTTCTCAAATTTGGCATATAGGTGATTCTCCCTTAATTGAAGCAAAACCTGGCGGACATGTCTCTGATGAGTTACAGGATCTGGGGAAAAAAATCAAAATGTCATCGAGATACATGACAACACAGACATAGAGGAGATCACGAAAAATGTCATTGATGAATTCTTGAAAAACCGCGGGGGCGTTACACAGGCCGAAGGGCATAACCAGGTATTCATAGTGCCATCACGTGTATTTAATGCAGTCTTCCACTCGTCACCCTGATGAATCCGGATTAGATTATAGGCCCCCGTAGATCTAGTTTAGAAAAAAAAATTGCCCCCCGTATGCGATCAAATAGTTCAGAAATTAAGGGCAATGGGTATGTGTTCTTTACCGTGATCTGGTTGAGACCCCGGTAGTCCATGCAGGGTCGGAGGGATCCGTCTTTTTTCTTGACAAAGAAAAACCCGGCTCCGCCCGGGGATGTGGATTTACATATGAAGCCCCTCTCTAGATTCTCCATAATATAGGCAGACATTGACTGGGTTTCAGGTAAGGAGAGAGGATATACTCTACCGCGAGTAGGGGACAAATCAGGAACCAAGTCTATAGGACAATCATATGCTCGATTTGCTGGCAACGTCTCCGCCTAATTCTCGTCTAAGACATCTGAGAACTGAGAGTAACAAGGAGGCAACCCTGCCAATGACTGATGTGGAGGAGACTGAGGCGGATGGATATGCCCCAGACAGCAGTTGAGACACTTGGGGCCCCACTGGAGAACCTCTCCGGAGTTCCAATTCAGGACTGGGGCGTGTAGAAGAAGCCAAGGCAAACTCAGCAGCACGGGGTTGATGGCCTTGGGCAGGAGAAACAGGGAGATGAGCGCAAAGTGAAAGGCTCCCACTTGAAGCCTCAGTGGCTTGGTCACAGACAATATTGCATTAGGCAGCGGCAGTCCATCTACCGAGGCAACGACCAACGGCCTCTCCAGAAGGACAGTGGGCAAGTGAAGAAGATCCACAAGGTCTTGGCATATGAAATTGGCTGCAGAGCCAGAGTCCATGTAGGCAGAGACCGGATGGGGCCTCTCGCCAGCGACTGGTCACAGGGATGAACAGCTTGGAGGAGAGTTCTCGATCAAATTATTTTTCGCCCAGGGCTGTCTCTCCAACCAATCCTAGGCATTGGAGTTTTTTGGCTTCTGGAGACACAGACGACACGACATGGCCAGCGAGGCCGCAATATAGACAGAGTCCAGAAGTGAGCCTGTGCTGTTTCTACTGAACAGACCGTTTAATCTACTTGCATCGGGACCTCGGTTGGAGTAGTAGATGAAGGCAAGAGAGGTTGCTGGAAGTTTGGCGCCATTCTAGGAAGCCTTCTCTCTTGTCGAACCTCTTGGGATTTTTCTCTGAGCCTCATGTCCACTCGGGTGGCAAGTAGAATCAGGTCATCCAAGGTAGATGGTAGATCCTGAGCAGTAAGTTCGTCCTTGATCTCGGATGATAGGCCATGCCAGAAGGAAGCTACCAACGCCTCATTGTTCCAGGACAGCTCTCCTGATAGGGTCCAGAACTGAATGGTGTACTCGCCTATGGAGGCGTCCTCCTGGTGAAGGTTCAGCATAGCAGTAGCTGCCGACGAGACTCGTCCATGTTCCTCGTACACAGTGCGGAATAAATGCACGAACCCCTGGAAGTTTCGGATCTCAGATCCCTGTCATTCCCAGTTTGGGTTTGCCCACCCCAGGGCCTTGCCAGCAGGTAACGAAATAATGAAGGCGATCCTGGCTCCGTCTGAAGGAAATACTCTGGCGTGCAGGGGAAGTGGATATGACTGGTTAAGAAATCCCCACTATGTGCTTGCGTCTCCATGGAAATGAAGTGGCAGTGGCAGCGAGAACCGAGGGTCAAAACTGGAGTTGCCAGGAGGTGTAGCAGGAGGACCAGTCGGAGAGGCTGGAACAGGTGCAGAGAAGGAATCAGCTAGCGCCTCTAGCTGCTGTGCCATGGAGTCTACTGCCATAAGAAGTTGGTCTTGCCGCAGGTCCTGCCGGTCCGCCTGCATGGCTTGTGAGGGTGACAGGCCCTTGAATTGACCAGTGGGGTCCATGGCCTGAGCGTTCTGTCATGGCGTGGGGTGTGGACCCCACTGGGCCGTACCGCATAGCAGGATAGCAGCTGGCCAAATAGGTACAATAAAATGTCTATAGTCCAGAAAGGGTACCTGAGGCAATGTAGACAGTAACGGTGTATTCAGGCTAAGATGAGGCTCTGACAGTAGACAGACACGCGGCGGGGTGTGACACAATAGATGTAGCGGAAGGCACAACACAACTCCAACTCTTGACAGCACAGAGGCACGGTAGCACAGGATACAGGGTACAGGCAGCAGGAACGGGTAACACTGGGAACTGGCAAACACTAGGAGACCATTTGCAATGACAAACTTTAGGTAACACAACAACGCTCAGGCAATGATCAAGAGGGCAGAGCCCCTTTTATAGTCCAGCAGCATTCTGGGCTAATTGCAGATTTTCTGCAACTGTGCGCGCACTGGCCCTTTAAGGCCATGCACACGCGGGCGCGCTGGCCCTGCGGGAGACAGTGTCTGGACCAGGAAGTGAGTTCCGGCGTCTCTCAGGAGGGAGATGCAGCCGAGAACTCACACGTCCATGGCCGCGGCCATCAGTGGCTAAGTCAGGACGACGGTCCGCGGCCATAGACATTACAACTACCCTGGCATTGTCATAGTGACGTCTCCTTTTTCCCCCGGCTGCTCCCCATGATGCTGGCCTTTTGGGATGATGTTTCATCCCTTGTGACTGCTCCAGCCAATCACAGGCTATATCGGTCAAATGGGCTGCAGCGTCATCACAGGAGGCCAGGATGCATGGAGACCAGAGGGATGCATTGCTATGAAACGCCAGTGAAGGTAAGCATTCGATTTTTTTTTTCTGCTCTTCTTTCTGCAGCGGCGATTCCACAATTTGGAGCAGTCTTTCAGGCGGAATTCTCTGAGGGTACTTTTACACAGCTTATTCAACCTGTATAAACATGCCCTTAATGTGGGATTGTCCCTTGCATTTCTTAATTTAGGCTGTGATAAATCTGCCTTTTTTTTCTTTATGTGCATATATTTTGTGTTTGTAGAACCTATAGGATCTAGCTCATTTAGCATTCAGCACATCTTTTATCTTATTGTGAAGTGTAGCTAACTCTTCCTGTTTGTGAATTATACTGTTCTTTTTGCTTGATTTATCGAGAACAGTAATCTGATGGAGAAGGGAGTTTATTTCTTTGTCTCTTTCTTTTTTAAGTTTAGACCCTAGAGAGATAATTAAACCTCTTATATAACATTTATGGGTTTCCCACACAATGGGATAGATAATTCTAGGTGTTAAATTTGTTTTAAAAGAAGAACTGGAGTTATTTTTCAATAGTTTTGATATGTCGTTTTAGTAGGTATGTGTAATCCTGAAGATGTCTTCTTAAAAGTCCCATTAATTCTTACAATGAGACCAAGCCATGACAACATGGAATGCCGCAAGAAAATTTCAAATAATTCAAGAGATTTATAGGAGCAGGCATAGATTTGCATAATTTTCTGTCTTTAGTATTAATAAATCTATCGAAAAGGTAATTGGCCGTCTTTTGTGATTCCAAACCTGAAACGGAGAAGCCACTTGTATGGTATTATATGTTCACATAGTTTATAGAGCAGAGTTTTTCGTAAGCACCACTTGACTAGAGAGGTACAACGTCTTAATAGATATGGATTGAAACTCCTTCATGTTGTAGTTCACAAAAAATCTTGTGCTTTCTGTCAAATTTATATTGTTTTCTTTAACACAATTTTTATTAAAGGTTTTTCAAAGTTATACAAAAATAAACAAGACATTAACATTGGAAATATTGAAATGTTTTTTTCCAAATTTATGAAATCGCAAAAAGCATAAAGATTTAAAGTTAATCTAATAGTCAGTATACACATACATGTATTAGAAACATACTGGGTACATAATAAGATAATCATAGTGTCGTTAATTAATAATGTAACCAGAGTTGAACTTCCATAAGTTTAATTTTTACTATTTTACACCTTTCCAATGTAAAAAAAACAAAACACAAAAAACATAAAAACATACAGAAAAACATAAAGTCCCTGCCCTAGGATTTAGAATATACATAAGGACCCTAATACACTTTTATGAGGTCTTTCTATAAAGGAAGCTGTGAGCCATTAAAAGCAAGCCATTTAGACCATTTGTAAACAAATTCCTGTGTCTTATGTAGTCTTGTGGAAATTAAATGTTCCATAATACAATTGTACTGAACCTTGTGCAAGATTTCTACCTTAGACGGAATAGAAGCGCTTTTCCATCTCTGAGCAATACTTGTTCTCGCTACAGTTAGCACATGTACCATAACCGTACTATTCTCAATGCCTATATCCTCTAATTTCAAAGAAAGCAGTGCTACTTCTGGTCCCCAAGGAACCGGAAAACCGATTATGCTGGTTAACATTTGTTGTATCTCTACCCAAAACGGAGCGATGACATCACAACTCCACCAAATATGTAATAATGAGCCAACAGAAGCGTTGCATCGCCAACAGATATAGGGCACCATAGGAAACATTTTGGATAGGCGGTATGGAGTCATGTACCATCTATAAAGCAATTTTCGAGAGGCTTCCAGATGATTTACACAGTGGGAAGACTTAGAACAGATTTTAAAAGCCGCCTCCCACAGTTCAATACTATATGTACCTTCCCATTTTTGTATAAAATTAAGGGTAGGCAAAGAAGATTCATTATGATGAATTGCCTCATAGGCTTTAGATATTCCTTTACTTATCAACTTGGGGTTCTAAAAATATTTTTCATAATTAGAAGTGGGGGCATTGACTGTAAACTTAACAGTGGAAAGAAAATGTCTCAACTGAAAATATTTATAAAAATCCTTAGGGTTTAGATCATATTTAGAAGAGATTATAGAATAGGGTAACAATAAATTGTTATCGTATAATAATTCCAATGAACTAATACCTTTAGTAGTCCATTCTGAAAAATTTGAATTAGGTATGCAACGTTGCACCATAGCTAAGGAAACTATTCTTCCTCTTAGACGTAGTATGGAGGCATTATCAGACACACCCTTCCAAATCTGAATAGATGCTTTAATTGTAGGGGATAATTTACCCAATATGTGTTCCCCCATCCTCACAGAGCCCAACACATCCTTTAAGTCTGAACTGTGTAATATATGCGCTTCTAACTCCACCCAGCGCTTATTTTTATCATATAACCACCAATGTTTTAATTGGTCCAGAATAGCCGATTATAGTAAGCAACAATATTCGGATATCCCTGACCTCCTTTAGCTACAGACAAATGCAGTATTTTTGCTGCAACCCTTTGCTTCTTCCCATTCCAAATGAATCTTGTAAACACCATTTGAATACGTCTTAGAATAGATTTGGGAATTGGGATTGGGAGGTTTCGAATGTAATACAACACTTTTGGGAGAAGTAGCATTTTAGAGGCTGCAATACAGCCCATCCAGGATAAAGGAAATCTAGAGTAGGATATGATGTCCTTATTCAAAACCTGCAGTAAAGTGTTATAGTTAACCGACATCAACTTACCACATGGGTAGGTAAGAGAAATCCCTAAATAAGTAATTGTTCCTTCAGCCCATTTAAAGGGAAATTCCTTTTGTAATTGCAACTGTGTATATTTTGGAATGCCCATGTTTAAAATTAAAGATTTTGATGTATTGATTTTATAATAACTGATCTCCCCAAATTCCTGGATGAGTCGGAGTATATAAGGCAAAGTGTCTCCAGGAGAGGACAAACACAATATAACGTCATCCGCAAAGAGACCTATACGATGTTCAATGTGTCCTATGGAGACTCCTCTAATACGGGATGATATTTTGACTGCCGCAGCAAAGGGCTCCATCGCCAATGTAAATATCATGGGTGATAAAGGGCATCCCTGTCTTGTACCATTGGTTATAAAAAAGGGACTTGATAACGCGCCTGTACTATAAACCTGAGCCGAGGGAGAGGTATACATGGCCATAATGCAGATAAAAAAAGAATTTCGGATCCCAAACTTCCCCAATACCTCCCTTAAGTACCCCCAATGAACCCGATCGAATGCCTTCTCCGCATCCAAGGTAAGAGCAGAGAAGGCATACGCCTAACCTCAACCTCAGAAATAATATCTATAAACCGTCTGGTACTATCCACTGTTTGTCTCCCTTTTACAAATCCCACTTGATCAGGACTAATCAGCTGGGGAAGAATATCTGCCAGTCTACAGGACAAAATCTTTGCATAGATTTTTAGATCTGTATTTAGCAAAGAAATAGGTCGAAAATTAGAGGGGACGTCCGAGGGTTTACCCGGCTTAGGTATGGGTACCACAAGGGCCTTTAACATTTCAGAGGGAAATGCTTCATTTTTAATTGCCTCATTAAAAGTTTTAACCGTATAGGGGGCTAAGATCGTTTTATAAAGTTTAAAATATTCACCAGTTAGCCCATCAGGCCCAGGGGATTTATGGGCTTTAAGTGACATTATAGCTTTAATAATCTCTCCCTCCGTTATAGGTATAGAGAGGCTTTGTAATTGGGTCTGAGAAATAGAAGGGAGATCTATTTGAGCTAAAAAACTCTTAATATTATCTAGTTGAGGCTGCACAGTAAGAGGGTCATTTCTTAAATTATAAAGTGATTCATAATATTCTGCCAAAGTGTTAGCTATCCCCTTGGGATCCATTATACGGTTTTTCCCTGCATTATACATAAAGGGGATTCGAGATTTTACATCCCTTGTTTTAAGTTGCCTAGTCAATAATGCCCCAGTTTTATTACCACTCCAATAGAATGTCATTTTTAATTTTCGTAAGGCCAAGTCATATTTATAAATATTCAGCTCATGTAATTGATGAGTAAGCTCTGAAATTTCGGCTGCCTGTTCTACTGAGTAAGAATTTTTATTTAATCTATGTAAAGTGCTTAGCCTAAGAAGTAGCTGACTTTCAGTATTTTTTGTCGATTTTTTAATATGTGAGGCTATTTTGATAAAGTGGCCTCTAATAGTTGCCTTATGGGCACACCACACAGTAGTATCTTTGACTTGACCATTATCATTATAAAAGGAATAATTCTTCTAACTGAGATCTAGATTGAGAGGCATATTTAGGATGACTGAGGACAAAATTATTTAGTCTCCATACAGAGTCCTGCGGCCGAGTAAACTGCTCTTGTATAGACAGTGATATTGGGGCATGGTCGGACCAATGTAAACATCCTATCGAGACAGAGTGGATATGGTCTAAAAGATCCCTATTTATAAGAAAAAAGTCAATCCTCGTGTATATTTTATGAGGATTCGAAATAAAGGTGTAGTCACGGTCACTATAGTGATGCACTCTCCAAATGTCAAAAAGGCCATGTTTGTGTAATAAAGAAAAAGCCGACGTAGGTTCCTTACATTTTACAGTAGATGTTGAATCCATAGTAGGCCATAATGTCAAATTAAATTCACCCACTAGTATCATTGAGCCCTTTTTGTATTGATTTGCTAATTTAATCATCTTTCGCAGAAACCTGTCTTGTTTACAATTAGGGGCATATACCGGTAGGATAGTGTACTGAATATTGTTCAGAAGACAATTTAACAAAACGTAACGACCATTTTCATCCACAATTTCATTTTACAAATGAAATGCAACCGAGTCCCTTATTGCTATAGAGACCCCACATTTCTTGCCTACCGCTGGTGCTGAAAATATATGTGGAAATTTTTGATGTTTAAGTCTGCAGGCGTCTTCTTTATTAAGGTGTGTTTCTTGAATACATAACACATCCGCTTGAGAAAGTGAGGCCTCAGACCATAATTTTGAACGTTTAAATGGGGAATTTAACCCCTGAACATTATGTGAAACAATTTTGAAAACCATTCCTAACAAATAAGGGTTGTTTACCCCTTATTAAGCACCTAGCTCTTAACCGCTTCCCGACCGCCCACTGTATATTCACGTCGGCATTTGCTGGGCTCTGTGCAGTGCCGACGTGAATTCACGGTGGGTGTTAAAAGCGCGATCCGGGTGTCTCAGAGTAGCGCTGACACCCGGATCGTGCTGTTATCACCTGCCTCTGTTCCCGGAGATATGATCGGGACCTGATTAGTTCAGGTCCCGGTCATGTGATTGCAGGGAAAGTGTGTTGTAGCAACGAACTGGAAAGTCTGTTGCTATAACAAACTGGAAAGTTTGTTGCTACAACAAACTTTCCCGGGTACCGATTGCTGGTGCTGCAGTCGGTTATAAGGCAGAACCAGGGGCCATATAACGGCCCCCGGGTCTGCCATGCACAGCAGCCTATGCTGGCTCTCATAAGCTTCCTGTCAGTGTGACTCTCAGCGTCACACTGACAGTTTATAATACGTTACACTACCTAGGTAGTGTAATGTATTATAGCAGCGATCAGTGCTGCCAGCCTTCAAGTAAAAAATAAAGTAATAAAAAAGTTTTATAAAAGTGTAAAAACAAGTTATAAAAGTTACAAAAAAAAAGAATGCTTTTTTTACTATAATAAGTCTTTTATTATAGAAAAAAAATGAAAATGTTAAAAAAAGTACACATATTTGGTATCACTGCGTTCGTAACGACCCAAACTATAAAACTATAATATTATTTTTCCCGCACGGTGAACACCGCAAAAAAAATAATTAAAAAACAATGTCAGAATCACTTTTTTTTGGTCATCAACCCTCCCAAAATATAGAATAAAAAGTGATCAAAAAGTCGCATGTACCCCAAAATAGTACCAATAAAAACTACAACCCGTCCCGCAAAAAACAAGCCCTTACACCGCTTTTTTGACGGAAAAAAAAAAATTATGGCTCTCAGAATATGGTGACACAAAAAATAAATAATTTTATCAAAGTGATTTTATTGCGCAATCGCCACAAAACATAAAAAACCTATATACATATGGTATCGCCGTAATCGTACCGACCCGCAGAATAAAGTAAAATGTAATTTATACCGCACGGTGAATACTGTAAAAAAAAAAAAAATACAAAAAACATTGTCAGAATTTATGTTTCTTTGTCACTTTGCTTCCAAAAAAATCTAATAAAAAGTGATTAAAAAAAATCACATGTACCCTAAAATGGTACCAATGAAAAGTACAGATTGTCCCGCAACAAATAAGCATTGGAGAAAAAATTGGAGAAAAAATAAAAAAGTTCTGGCCCTCAGAATATGGCGATGCAAAATGTGCAGAGTGTTCCAAAAGCGGAAAAGATCAGGCGCCATTTATCAGTGCGACACCGGCCACATATCTGCGAATTATTATTTATGTACCCCGTTATTATACCCTCTTATTATGCCCTGATGTACTCCGCACAGATTACATATACCCCCACATTATAAACTGAAATACCAGCAAAACCCCAAACAGAACAGTAACCAAACAAAATCTGCGCTCCAAAAGCCAAATGGTGTTCCCTCCCTTCTGAGCCCCACAGCGTGCCCAAACACCAGCTTACGTCCACATATATGACAATTTATATCCGGGAGAACCCGCTCAACATTGTATGAGGTATTTGTCTTCAGTGGCACAAACTGGGCACAATATATTGTGCATTAAAATGGCACATCAGTGGAAAATTTTAATTTTCACTTTGCACCATCCGCTGCGCATTAACGCCTTGGCGCACCACGACTTAATAGCATGTCGTGGTGCGAGGGGTTATTTATGGAGCGGGCTCATGCGCTGCGCCCGCTCCATATTCTGCAGGTGTCAGCTGTGTATTACAGCTGACACCCGGGACTAACGGACAGGAACAGCGATCGCGCTGTTACAGGAGCCTGTAAAATGACATTATACTGCAATACATTAGTATTGCAGTGTATTGTACCAGCGACCTAATGATCGCTCGTTCCAGTCCCCTAAAGGGACTTTTGGGAGGTTTACACTGTTTTGGTACCTCAGGGGCTTTGCATATGCGACATGACACCCGAAAACCATTCCAGCTAAATTTGAGCTCCAAAAGCCAAATATTGTTCCTTCCCTCCTGAGTCCTGCCGTGGGTCCAAACAGCAGTTTATTACCACATATGGCATATTGCTGTAATCAGGACAAATTGCTTTACAAATTTTGGGGTAATTTTTCTACTTTATTCATTGTAAAAATTAAACATTTCTATGTTTTTTCAGAAAAAAGTAGATTTTCATTTTCACTGCCTAATTCCACTAATTTCAGCAAAAAAAGTGTGGGGTCAAAATGCTAACTATACCCCTAGAACAATTCCTTGAGGGGTGTAGTCTTCAAAATGGGGTCAGATTTGGGGGGATTCCACTGTTTTGCTTACTCCAGGGCGTTGCAAACGCGACATGGCACTGAAAACCAACCCAGCAAAATCTGCACTTCAAAATCCAAATGGCGCTCCTTCCCTTCTGAGCTCCGCCGTGGGTCCAAACAGCAGTTTAGTACCACATATGGGGTATTGGCGTAATCGGGAGAAGTAGCTTTACAAGTTCTGGGGTGCTTTTTAATCTTTATTCCTTGCTAATATTATTTTTTTTTATATTTTTTCAGAAAAAAAGTAGATTTTCACTTTCACAGACAAACTCCAATAAATATAGCAAAATACCTGTGGGGTCAAGATGCTAACTATACCCCTAAATAAATTCCTTGAGGTGTGTAGTTTCCAAAACCGTCTCACTTTTGGGGGATTTCCACTGTTTTGGCACCGCAAGACCTCTTCAAACCTGACATGGTGCCTAAAATATATTCTAAAAAAAGGAGGCCCCAAAATCCACTAGGTGCTCCTTTGCTTCTGAGGCCGGTATTTCAGTCCATTATCACACTAGGGCCACATGTGGGATATTTCTAAAAACTGCAGAATCTGGGCAATAAATATTGAGTTGCATTTCTCGGGTAAAACCTTCTGTGTCACAGATTTTTTTTTATTAGAAATGAATTTCAGCAAAAAAAATAAAATTTGTAAATTTCACCTCTACTTTGCTTTAATTCCTGTGAAGCGCCTAATGGGTTAAGAAACTTTCTGAATGCTGATTTGAATACTTTGAGGGTGCAGTTTTTAATATGGGGTGATTTATGGGGTCTATCTAGTACATAAGGCCCTCAAAGCCACTTCAGAACTGAACTGGTCCCTGTAAAGATAGCCTTTTGAAATTTTCTTGAAAATGTGAGAAATTGCTGCTAAAGTTCTAAACGTTGTAACGTCCTAGAAAAATAAAATAATGTTAAAAAACTATGCAAGTATAAAGTAGAAATATGGGAAATATAAAATAGTAACTATTTTGTGTGGTATTACTATCTGTTTTACAAGTAGAAACATTTAAAATGAGAAAAATCATAATTTTTGCAAATTTTCTCTAAATTTTGGTGTTTTTCACAAATAAGCAATGAATTTATTGACCACATTTTTCCACTAACATAAAGTACAATATGTCACGAGAAAACAATCTCAGAATCGCTTGGATAGGCAAAAGCATTCCGGAGTTATTACCACATAAAGAGACACATGTCAGATTTGAGAAAATGGGGCTGGTCATGAAGGTCAAAATGAGCTCGGTCTTGAAAGGGTTAAAGAAGGAGAAATCTCCACAGCAGACCCAGTTCTAATTTCGTATACAATGTTTACACATTTCCAAGAAATAAGATAGAATATTATCCATGAACAGAAGGACCACATACCACAACATAACAGAGAAAAAAAATAAAAATAAAAATAATAACAAAATAAGAAAAAAATAAATAAATAATAAACAGGGTTCTTGGCGTTCCCACACCAAGAGTCCCTACATATAGGATTACGTTCTAAACCGGGGTCCAAGTATAACATAACTGGAAAGAAAAAATATATCATATGGCATTCACGGCTTTTAGCTTCGTGCCTTTATACAGATTTATACAGATCTAAAATAAAATAAAAAAATAGATGAGCTGAAACACCCTTTTCTGTACAGACATCTACAAATATGATTCAGAATGATTCAGAATAAGCAACATTGGTTCAAGGAGTCATCTTGACATTACGATCTACAGTGTCCCACTCCTTAGGTAAAGTAAGAAGAGCCGACCCAGTTCTTTTAGGAGAAGATCCGGGGCTGCTCATTAACCCCTATTCTTGACATACACCCTCGGCATCCCTTGGAGATGTAGCCACAATTTTTGTTCCGTTTTTTTAAATGACAAGTTTAACCGGAAATCCCCATTTGTACGATATACCTTGATCTCGTAGAATCTTAGTACTGTGAACAAACACTCTCCTCTTAGCCAAGGTAGCTGCAGATAGATCCGCAAATATAGAAATCAGATGGAATTTTGCAGGCAGGGTAGGTTCAGAGCGTGATGCTTCCACCAACTTTTCTTTAATATGGAAAAAGTGAATACGTACTATGACGTCCCTCGGAACTGTGGCAGGCAAGCTTTTAGGCTTTGGTAAGCGATGAGCTCTATCAATGGTTAAATCAGTGGGAGAGGCAAGCGGTAGTAAATTTTTAAAGAAATCCACCATAAATTCTACCAACTGATCTGCCTTAATTTGCTCAGAAATACCTCTGAACCTCAGGTTGTTCCTCCTGGAACGATCCTCGATATCAGCAAGTTTTGCTTTAACAAATTCAAGTTCCTTTTCCGTAGCAGTAGATGCATCCACAAGATCATTATGGGCTGTAGTAAGCTCAGACATTTTATACTCTATATGGGAAGTCCGTTCTCCAATTGAAGTGACCTCAGTTTGAAGTTTCCCCATAGCTTTAAATAGATCAGTGTGCAGTGATTTATGCAGATCTGCCAATAAATTTTTCATAGTGGCTACAGTGACAAGATCATCTGAACCAGGGTCTGTATTATACTGTAATGGGGAGGAAGGAGAGCTTGAACTATCATCCCCCATAGTTATAGGCAAAGCAGAGACAGAGGATACCTGAGCACATGAGCGACCATGTGCGACAGCAGTAGCAGCAGCAGTCCCACACTCCGTCTCAGCCAACAATCCTGGACGTGCAGGGGGGCCCAAAGTCGGACTCCGAGCCGGGTCCAATAAGGCTTCAGGTAAGAGGGGATCCCCCTCTGCTTGTACAGTCCTCTGGTACCTTTGAAAAGGTGATTTATCTTCCTGTCCTCGGGTCTAAGCGTCATCTTGGAGTGAATCTGAAGCTGGAAAGAAGCTTGTGAGCTTCAGAGGGCTCTTTCTTTTCCGACCTCTCACCATGCGGTCTCTCTCCCCCTCTGGTTGTCTGATAGCAGGAAAAGGGCTAAAGCAATGCAGAGATCTGCAAGATCTGTAAGGCTAACGAGCCGGGTGGTGCTGCTTAGTATGCCGTTCAGCAGGAGCTCAGACCTCACATGTCGACCTCATGCACTGAGAGCCACACCCCCGACTGAATCTCTTATTTATATTGTTTTAACCTAGCTTAAAAGTCCACATATTATATCCCTCGTCGGTTCAGCAGGAGTGTCAGCTGCTAGCAATTCAGGGAATACTTTGAGCTGTATATTTTTTCTGTTTGCTCCTCTTTTCTTAGTCTTCTAAAAGGAGCAATGGTCGATTAACCTCTCACCCATCCACAGACCGTTTTAACCTTTCTGATGAAGTCTCATTTTTCAAATCTGACATCTGGCTGTTTACGTGGGAATAACTTTTTTGTGCTTTTACTTATCCAAGCAATTTTGAAATTGTTGTCTTGTGACACCTTGTATTTTATGTTAGCAGCAAATTTTGGTTCATACATTTCACTGATGGTAAGGCAGATGCTCATACCACATAAAATAGTTACTAATTAACATTTACCATATGTCTACTTTATGTTGGAATAATTTTTTTAATGTTAAAAATTTTCTTTAGAAATTTAGAAGGCTTATAAGTTTAACAACAATTTTTTCACATTTTCAAGATCATTTCCAAAAATGAATTTCAATTCAGTGTCTTGGAGGGGGCCTATACAGTATATAAACAATTCCAATGAATTGTTAAAAACTGCACCCTCATAGTATTCAAAACAGCATTTGGTAAATGTGTTAATCCTTTAGTCCATATATGTATAGTGATGCCGGGGGCTTTTCCAGGAGCGGAATCTCCAGTCAGAGCATTGCCGACTCTCTGGCAGGGGATTCCGCTCTTAGAGGGAGCCCCTGACACCATTGTCCATTTATAGACATAGACATCAGGGGATCCCTCTAGGAGCAGAATCCCAGGGAATAGTGGGATCTGGCCGCCGTGGATTCCGCTTCTACAGGAAGTTACAGTGGTGCTATCTACAGGGGGCATCATCTACAATGGGGTTGCTATCTACAAGGGGAGGTGCTATCTACAGGGGGTACTATCTACATGGGGGCTGTTATCTACATATATGGACAGTGACGTCAAGGGCTTTCGCAAGACTGGAGTCTTGGGAGACATCACTGTCTTCACATATATAGACAATAATGTCAATGGCTTCCGCGGGCTCAGTAGCGCTGCGTACAGGAAGACCTAGGCCAGGATCAGTTTTTACTGGCCGTTTACAAGGATTGATTCTTGAAAAACGGTTGTTAAAAACTGATCCATTGAGGTGTATGGGAGCCATCTGGCTCAGCCAAAAATAGGACGTGTCCTATTTTTTGATGGCCTTTATTCACGGGCCGTTAAAAAAATGGCCGAGTGAATACACCCATAGAGCTTCATTGTTCTGAAAAAGGCAGTGTGACGGACGTTTTTCACTGTCGTATGAATTTGACCTAATACAGAAGGTGTTATCAGTGAAACACAACTCAATACTTATGACCCTGATTTTACATTTTTCAGAAATATCCCACATATGACACTAATTGACTCAAACAGGTTTTTTTCCAGGCACCATTATAGGTTTGCAGAGGCCTTGCAGTCCCAAAACATACGAAACACCACCAAAAATACTACATTTTGGCAACTACACCAATCAAGGAATTAATATAGGGGTATAGTGAGCATTTAGACACCACAGGGGTTTCAAAGAATTGATTAGAAGGGCTGCGAAAATGTAAGATTATTTTTTTTTCAAGAAGATGTCGTTTTAGCTCAAAATTTTTCATTTTCACAAATAAACTGCAGAAAAAGCCCAAAATTTGTAATGTACGGAAATACCTAATTTGTGGTTGTAAACGGCTGTTTGGGCACACGCCAGGGATCAAGGAAAGAGCGCCATTTGGCTTTTGGAGTGCAGATATTTTAGGGTGCCATGTTTCATTTGCAGAGCTCCTGAACTACCAGTACATTGAAAACCCCCTAGAAGTGACCCATTTCGGACAAGGGATTCATCCAGGGGTGTAGTCAGCATTTAGATCACACAGGTGTTTCATAGATTTTATGTAAATTGGGCTGTGAAAATGAATTTTTTTTTTCAAGAGGATGTAGCTTTAACTTAAAATCGTTCATTTTCACATGAAACGTGTGTGTGTGTATGTGTATGTGAGGTGTATTGTATACGTGGTGTGTGTGTGTGTGTGTATATGTGGTGTATGTATATGTGTGTTATATATGTATCTTTATATCTATGGTACGCATATATATGTAGTATGTGTGTGCATGTATATATGTGGTATAAGTACGTATGTATATATGTGTAACATGTGTGTATTTATATGTGTGGCATTTATATATGTGATGTGTGTGTATGTGCTATATACATATATATGTGGTGTGTGTATAATGTGCATATGTATGTGCACCATGTGGGGCAAGAGGTGAGGGTTGTGTTGTGCCATTCTGATTTTCAAATGTTGGGTGGTATGAAAATGATCAGAAAGGTAGGCCCACACACCAAATCTGTGCACTGGGCCCACCAATGTGTAAAAATGGCACTGGTTGAAAAGCCAGTGCAAAGGGAAGTGTTTTCTTCTGTATTACATGTGTGTGTATGTGCGTGTGTGTGGGTATATATATATATATATGTATATATATATATATATATATATATATATATATATATATATATATATATATTCACACATATGCCTGTTGGAATGTATCCCTGGATAATTAACAGGAAGCCAGTTGCCCTGTCTAGTTTTACTACTAAGAAGAAGCAGAGGATCTCTTTTGATCCTCTGTCTGCTCAGTCAACAGGGGGTCTTAGTTTTGGCCGAACTTGCTCATCCTGTCAGACCCCTGAGGACTTGCACTTTCACGGTGAGCTATGTGCAGGCACGGCTCCATAGAGGGGTGCACCCACTGGGTTTAAATACTCTAGTGCTGGTGTACTCCTCGGATCATCACACAATCCCCCACCTGAGGAGTCAAGCTCCCATCAGAAAGGAAGCCTGCTCACACTGCAATGGAAGCTATTCCACCAACAATTCCCCATCATTCCACTGCAGCCATTCAGAGCTAACCCTGCTACACTATCCTCCCCTAGCTCCACTGTACAAGTTAACCCCATCACTGCAAGACTGCATGTATACCATAACCCTTAGATAAGATAGCTAGGGATAGCCTAATAGTAAATTGACACAGGACAACATGAATGTTCCTTTAACGTGGGTTGACTCGGGGTCAGTAACAGCTTTTATTATAAATATAACAAATATAATGTAAAATTTTTTAAGGTAAACACCCGTATGCCGGCCTACCAACATCGGTGGGCATGTAGGTAATTCACCTTACCAAACCGCCACAAGGAGGGCGTGTAATCACCCTACACGTACCTACGACCCACCACGACCCCCAGCCAAGAGAAAGAGAGCCTGCTCGATCCCGTCCTGCAGGCCGGACAGAAATACATCCTAACCAATATCATTCAGATGAACTCCATCCGACATTAACAGGCCTCTGTTGTCGCCCTCCAATTCCCGGTGCCTGATTACTACACCTCCTCTGTCCCTCACGAAACGAGATATCCAAGTATTGAGAAGTCTCCGGCTCCTCTCAATAGCGTTACCATCTCTTGCATCATGCCACACAAACCTGGGGATTACCTCTGACCATACCAATACTAGCTCCGGAAAAAATGAAGTGAACCGCTCGAGGTTAGACTGTATTAACGACATCAACTCCCCAAGACGCACTGAACAAAGATCGTTTCCCCCGATGTGCAACAACAACACAGTCGGCACTAACCGATGCCAGCTAATATCCATCACTTCCGGCAAGGCCTGTAACCACTTCAGCCCCCTCAGGCCTCTCCAAAAGATCTCAGCATCTTGAAACCCCAGCGATTGTCCCCCGGGCCGTATGGCTGCTCTCCGCTCAGCCAAAAAAACGTAGGAATGGCCCAGAATCCATACCGATGGTCGGTAACCTAAAAGAAAAGAAAATTAATGCAGCAACAAATCCGGGCGAACGTACCCTGCAAAGCAATCGGAGCGCCAGCGCCCTATCCGACGCACTTCCGTATCCGCCAAGCCCAATTCACTGGCGGTCGTAGCCGCACCAATGCAAAATGAGTGGGTGCCGAAATCACCAGGGGGGAGGCCCGCAGCTGACAAGGCCTTCTTAAACACCGCAGAGAACTGAAAAAAACAGATAAAAACAAGGGGACATATATACAAAAACACAGAAAAAGGCCATACTTACAAATGGACACAGCCAGGTCAGAAACGCTGATGGAGAGTGAGCAGGTGCTTTAAATAATAATAGCCACTACCACTAGTCTTGAGGGGAGTGGTGTGTGGTGCATGGGATGTGTAGTAAGAAATAATAAATGAATAGTGTATGTGCAAGTGTAATAATATAAGTGAAATATAGGGGGCAGTAATGAGTAAAGTGCCTCAATAAAAATAAATGAATAATGCGGTGCAAGTGTGTGAAACATGGAGGGATAGTGTGTAAGTCATGAGGCGCAACATGTATAGCCAGGTAGAAGCCTATTTGTGGCGCCTTGATAATTCATAGAGCGGGCTACCCTGCTTGCTAAGCCAAACCACTGAAACTTGGTGAGGGGGCTTCCGTCGATAAGCGCAAAAAACTGTGAGCCAGACTTACGCATGCTTAAATAGGAAGCTGCCAGCGCGACCAGGCAACCCGCCCCCCCTATCGCCCGCAATGACACCCAGCAGCCCCTGCCGAACACTTCAGATTTGGACCGACGGATCCGGAAATGCAGGCCAGATGAAGACAAACAAACGTCTTCAAATAAAAGGTCGCCCACTCGTGAAGCACTGGGTGGAACTAATTCCGATATTCGCAAAGCGCCAAAAAAGGAAAAGGAAAAAGAAAACGCTGCAGACAACAGGACCGATTCGAACATAGATGCGCACACACCCGGCAAACAATGCAACAGTTTCAACAAAATAGCAAAAGAAATAGGGCGCCTAGATTCCCTACACACAGCTGACTTCTTCTACCCCTTAATGGCCTGCAGGATACAGAAAGATTTTGTGACATCTGGCCACCCATGGAGTTTAAAAAAAATTACAAACTCAGTAGGCGGCGCTGTGCAACTAACCCTGACACGCCGCGTTCCGACAAACCAGACAAATACTCCATCACATAAGACAAGCGAAGAGCTTCAGGAGGCCCAACGATACGTTCCCCCACATATTTAACCACTCATTCCACGCATTACCGTAGACCGTCCATGTCGATGGGGCGAGTGATGATCGAACGAACGGCACTAACTGTGATACAGCAGTCTCCATAGCCCAGCCGGGCACTCCGTCCCCTCCATGTCTGCCGGCGGGCAGAGCGAACGAAACACCTGAAAATTAAACCGAGAAAGAGCATTAGCAATTTTATTATCAACACCTGGAACATGGCGAGCCCTGAAGTGGATGTTATGCTGCAAACATCTCAGCACCAACCAGCGCAGAAGTATCACCACAGGGAGAAAAGCAGAGGTTAAGTGGTTCACAGCATGCACCACGCTCTCAAGGTCTGACCAAAACAACACAGATGAGTTAGCCATAGCCCCACCCCACAGTTCAACTGCTACAATTAATGGAAACATCTCCAAGATTGTCAGGTCACCACACCAGCCCCTTTCACGCCACACATCCGGCCACGGGGCCGCACACCATGAAGTGCCAAAAATAGCCCCGAAACCACAACTACCTGCCGCATCAGTGAACAGTTTAAAATCAACATTGGAAACAGTAGGCGCCCTCCAGCATGTACGCCCATTATAATCCTCCAGGAATATAGACCAAACTCTCAAATCCGCCCTAACTCCAGATGTAATACGAATCAGGTGGTGAGGAGAAGATACCCCCGCCGCAGACATTGCCAGTCGGCGAGAGAAAATTCTACCCATCGGCATAACCCTGCTCGCAAAAACTAATAGGCCCGCCAGAGACTGCATCTTCCTCAGTTGCATCTTTTTAACCGACAATGCGAAAACCAGCATTTGTCAATTTTGTCAGCAGGCAAACGAAAAACCATATGTAAGGAGTCAATCTAAATCCCTAAAAACGAAATCACAGTAACGGGACCTTCAGTTTTCTCCAGGGAAAGCGGAACGCCGAAACGACTAGACAAAAACTGGAAGGAACTGAGCAAAAATTGGCAACGCGGTGACGCAGAGGGACCAACAAAGAAAAAAATCATCCAAATAGTGAGTAACGGACGCAGCTCCTGTGTGCTCCCGAAGGACCCATTCAAGAAATGAACTAAACACCTCAAAATAAAAACATGAAATGGAACAACCCATGGGAAGGCACATGTCATAGTAATATTGCCCCTCCAACTGGAACCCCAATAAATGAAAGCAATCTGCATGAACCGGCAACAGCCGAAACGCCGATTCGATGTCAGATTTAGCCATGAGGGCCCCCCGCCCGGAACTACAAACTAATTCTACTGCCCTATCAAATGAAACATAAGATACCGCCGCAATATCCCTGCTAATACCATCGTTAACAGAACTACCCTTGGGATATGACAAGTGATGAATTAAACTAAACTTTCCCGCTTCCTTTTTAGGAACCACGCCGAGAGGCGAAACACGGAGATTAGGAAAAGGCAAAGCAGGATACGGACCAGCCATACGCCCCAAATTAACTTCCTTACCAACCTTGTCCTTGATAATGGTCGGAAATTCGCTAGCTGACTTCAAATTGCGTGAAATAGTTGGAATGGGGCTATAAACAAACGGTATGAAAAAAACAAACATGAAACCAGTTCTAAGTAGGGCGGCTTCCCCCATCCTGGGGTACTGATCTAGCCACTGCCACATCGCGCTGACGCATACTGGGGTCCTCAACTCTACCAAAGTTCTGCTGCTTAGGAGGAGGGGGGCCCGCAGTTGGAGCATTCATGCTTGAATTTGCAAGATCCGTAGAACTTGCAATGCCCTTCATTGAAGAGCCAGCAAGATCCGGACCGGCGCCATGCAGGGCCCCCAACCCCGGGAGAGGAACCTGAAAAGGACCCGGAGGAGGGGGCAGCGGGCTGAAAGGGACGCTGCAACATCATCATACGCAACCACACGTCCGTTGCTTTCGTGTCCCAACCTACCTCAGGACGCTACGCCATTCTACGCCTAAATTCCTCTTCATAGCGCCACCATGCGGTGCCTCCGTGGGTCTCATAAGCGCTGAAAATTGTGTCCAAGTACACAAAAAACTGGAACGACCTCTCAGGGAACTTCTGTGAAACCACACATCCTAACACTGCAAACGCCTGCAACCAGTTATTAAAGGTACGCGCTAGTTTCGGTTTGGACTGCACCCCCCTCTCAAAACGCCGCTCCTTATCGATAGTCACCGAATCCACTGACACAAGGACCAAATATCCACATAATCGTTTCTACATATTTTGTCCCTGGTGTCATCAGACAAGTGAGACCCAAGGGGTGCAATACCACAAAAATATGTATCCCTAAACGCAGGCAGCACCAGAGTAGACGTAGGTGTGGAAGCCTCAACCAAAGACTTTGCCACCACTGGAACCGACACACAATCGACCTGTGGTCCGGTACTGCCAGCCAACAAAGTTTGTAAAACAGACAGTAAATCAACATTTGAAACATTATTTGTACGCCATGCCCGTAGGCAGTCATACTCACTGGGTCCAGAAGCAGAGGTGGTAGGTAGCGGTGGTGATTGAAGCACAGGTGTCTCAGGTAAAACTGGCTATACAGCTGAGGCAGTTGGTACCACCAAGCGTAAAGGCTCCTCGGGCATCCGAGCCCTACTCATTGAGGCGTGGCCATGTTCAGAGGTGCCATGGTTACGAGAATGGCAACGGGATCGTTTAGAGGAGACATCCGATGAGCTATTGGAAGATGAAGTCGCCCTATGCCTGGAGTAGCGGCGGCGAGAGCGACGCGAACCGTGACGCCGTGAGGAGCGATGGCGTTGAGACCTGGAACGGTACAGAGTTGAACCCTCGCGGGAATGGGACGACCGAGAATCAGAGCGGTCAGAGGGCAACACATAAGCCGGGCCCAAATCCTTATGTATGAACACTGGCACGTCAGCGATGGTGGATGCCAGGGTAGAAACAGCAGTAGGAACCTGCTCAGCAGGAAATAAATCCTCCCCACTATCACAGAGAGAGAACACAGGCTCATCGTCTAGGGGAGGTGGGGAAAAATCATGCCATGTGTCCCCTGCCACCTCCTTGGGAATAGTCACACTGCCACCTGCAGCCGCAGGTTCAGTAGAAATCACTGGTCTGTGGGAAGGGGGGCACCCCTGGGTACTTCCACCAAGCCTGCTGTATTGGTAGCCAGGCTTGCGGTGGCACGAGTCATTTGAATTGTCCCCATGCGGGGCCGAGCCCTACCCATCCCTGTAGGAGCTGACAGGGCAGGAGAGGGGGGACATAATCCCCCATCACAGCCTCTGAGCTGAGGCCTTGTGTTCCCTGCACAGACGGTGGGGGAGGGGCGGATGCCGACTGATAAGGAAAGTCCACAGGCACCTCATGGCTTTGCACCATGCAGCGCTGACTCACTGTTACAGATGGGGACAGCCTCGTCGGTGGGCGAGTGGACCGCCGCACAGGATGCACAGCAGATGCCAGAGGAGAAGAAGAAGCTGGGCGGCAGGTCTAGTCCAGCAGAGACTGCAGCCAGCCTGGACCCTCTTGGAGCAGCCGACGACTAATTGATTCCTCCATGCTGCTCTCTTGCCGGTCAGTACTCTCACAAGATGTGCAATGTAACGGCCAAAAGAGGCCGAGACCTGGAAGACAGCTCCTTAAATCCACTAGGAAGGAGGGAGAAAGGAGAAGGACCATAACCCCTCCCCCCGGATGGAGGGGGCTAAGAGCAGCAGCCAGAGGTAAGAAACTTATTAACCAATACCCTTGCTGGGCATACAACAAATAGCTGAATCCCTAGCTGGGGCCCTATTAGTATTTTACCCACGTTACCTGCAGTCAAAGACCCAGCGGTTAGACACCTATGGGTCTTCTACAACAGCTGCCCATTGATTCCCCTTAACAGCTAGCCCCATACCCTGCATTTCCACACAGTTAAGTCCTTAGTTAAAGGGACAGTTAAAGTCAGGTGGGAGAGGGCCACATAAATAAGTACAGGAAAGCATTGTACGGGTATTGTTAATATATGGTTGATTTATTGTGCCACATATGGTATTAAGCCCCTAATGTGCCTTGAAATAAGTGCACGTCATTGTGAGGGGGTGTATGTTACAGCTGACACCCGGCACTAATGGCCAGGAACAGGGATCACGCTGTTACTGGCCGTTTAACCCCTCAAATGCTGCGGCTGCGGTCAATCGCAACCGCAGCATCTGAGGTGTTATAGAGAGGGGAGCGACTCCCTTCGACAGCTCATCGGTGGACCTCCAATGTGATCGAGGGGTGCCAATGGTTGTCGTCATGGCAGCGACGTGGGGGTCCCCCCCATTTTTATAACCAGCCCGATACAACACAGCAGCAGCAGTCTAGCATTACAAGGGTGGGAAGGTCCACTGTTTTTGGCCCTTCCCAGCCTCATAATACCAGCCTACGGCCGCCCCAGTACCCGACCATCACAACAGATGGTCGGGTACTGGATCGTACCAAGCTCTTCCCGGCACCACTGGTGGTGGTGGGTAACGGGGTAATAATGGGTGGTTAGTGCTGGCCTCTGCACCGGCTAACACTAAGTACCGCCTTAATAATGGACGCTGTCAATCAGCCAACTGCCATTATCTAGGCACTAATAAAGTTTAAAAAAAAAACCACAAAGACAATTATTTTTTATTGAAATAAGAAATCCCCAACAAAACCCTCATTAACCATTTTATTAAAATTTGAAAAAACGTAGATCTACGCAGTAGTCCAACGAATCGAAGATGTAGTCCAATCGGTACATCAAAATCTGCAACAACATAAAAAAACAGTTATCAATGTGAACAATACCAATACTTCTACTCACCTGCACACATATATACACGCACACGCACACAAAAACACACAATATACACAAAAACACACACACATATATATATATATATATACACAAACCAAAGGGGAGAGAATAGACATGGACCGCACATCCACTGTATACAATGATCAATTGCGGCTAGGCAAAATATTTAAATATGAACGAGAGGTTCTTTGTAACATTTTGATCAAATTGTATGCAAGCCCACTTGCCACTTCACGGCGACCTCTGAAAGTGGGTCCCTACTCTATCGGTTGCACCACCGTGTGGCGGCCACTGCAGCACCGCTCCTGCAGAGAGAGCAACCCAGAGGCCCAAAAGCACCCATGCCATCAGGCCAAGCCAAGCCTCCCTGGCTCTGGGCCACGTCCCCCCACAAGCGCAGCACCACAGTAACAGACACCACCACACAGTAGCACAACTAGTGAACAGATGGAATAAGCTCACCTTACCATGCGCCCCCAGTGGCCAACTGAGAGTACAAGCAGGAGCAGGAACACTTATGAGGTCATTCCTAAATTAAAATCAGCTGGGCCAAAAGTGTGGAGTGCTGGTACCAAGTAAAACAAAACAACAGAGGGGATAGACTCTGTATCATATCAAAGGGGAGAGAATAGACATGGACCGCACATCCACTGTATACAATGATCAATTGCGGCTAGGCAAAATATTTAAATATGAACGAGAGGTTCTTTGTAACATTTTGATCAAATTGTATGCAAGCCCACTTGCCACTTCATGGCGACCTCTGAAAGTGGGTCCCTACTCTATCGTTTGCACCACCGCGTGGCGGCCACCGCCACCGCAGCACCGCTCCTGCAGAGTGAGCAACCCAGAGTCCCAAAAGCACCCATGCCATCAGGCCAAGCCAAGCCTCCCTGGCTCTGGGCCACGTCCCCCCACAAGCGCAGCACCACAGTAACAGACACCACCACACAGTAGCACAACTAGTGAACAGATGGAATGAGCTCACCTTACCATGCGCCCCCAGTGGCCAACTGAGAGTACAAGCACACACTTTTGGCCCAGCTGAACCTCTCGTTCATATTTAAATATTTTGCCTAGCCGCAATTGATCATAGTATACAGTGGATGTGCGGTCCATGTCTATTCTCTCCCCTTTGACATATACACAAACACATATACACAGTTATACACAAACACAACAAGATATACACAAACACACACACACATAAAGAGACAAACACACACACATATACACACACATATACATGAACTAACACATATACACAAACACATACCCAAACACACACACATATACACAAACACACACATATAAACAAACACACACATATACACAAACACATGTACACAAACAGACCCATATATACACAAATGCACACATATACACACAAACACACACACAAACATATACACAAACACACCCATATATACACAAACACACACATAAACACACAAACACACACACATATACACAAATATACACAAACACACATATACAAAAACACACACACACACACACACACACACACACACACACACACAGTTCACAGCAGCACAGAGTATTTCAGGAGATGAGCGTGCAGATTTTGTGCGGGGTGGTGACTTGCCAATCATGTGAAGGTGTTATTGAGGACAGGAGTTGAGGAGAGGTAACAGACTGAGCTACGTAATGGTAAGAGCAGAGTTCACAGCAGCACAGAGTATTTCAGGAAAGGAGCGTGCAGATTTTGTGCTGCTGTGAACTCTGCTCTTACCATTACGTAGCTCACCTGTACCTCTCCTCCACTCCTGTCCTCAATAACACCTTCACATGATTGGCAAGTCACCACCCCGCACAAGATCCGCACGCTCATCTCCTGAAATACTCTGTGCTGCTGTGAACTCTGCTCTTACCATTACGTGGTGACTTGCCAATCATGTGAAGGTATTATTGAGGACAGGAGTGGAGGAGACTTACAACTGAGCTACGTAATGGTAAGAGCAGAGTTCACAGCAGCACTGAATCTGCACGCTCCTCTCCTGAAATACTCTGTGCTGCCTTAAACTCTATGGACAGGTCAGGATCCTGTTTCTTTTAAATGCTGCACTGTAGCGCAGCCTTATATAGTGGATCGAGAGGGTTCCCCAGCAGCATTTAAAAGAAACAGGATCCTGACCTGTCCACAGAGTTTAAGGCAGCACAGAGTATTTAAGGAGATGAGCACGGCCGGCAACGGGCAGCCGGTTGTTTTTCCGAGCCGTGCACCAATTATAAAATATATTATGCCCCATGCACACGACCGTGCCCGCAATCACGAAACGCGATTGCGGGCACGGCTGGCTGCTGACTAACAGCCGCATTTTCGGGCCATGCTCCCATACAAAGTATGGGAGCACGGCCCGCAAAATGCAAAAGAACGGACATGTTCCATAATTCCCGGAACATTTCCACGGCACGGACACCCTTCCGTAGTGCTACGGAAAGGTGTCCGCGTTCAATGAAAGTGGATGGGTCCGTTTTTTACGGTCGTGTGCAGTATAGGAGCACGGCCCGTAAAATAAAAAAATAGAACAAGTTCTATCTTTTTAACGGCACGGGCACCTTCCCGTGAGAAAATGGGAAGGTACCCGTGGCTAACAGAAGTCTATGGGCCCGCTATTTCGAGTCGTAATTACGACCCGTAATAACGGGTGTTTTTACGGTTGATTGCATGAGGCCCCGTAATGGCGGGTGGCTACATGTGTGCACCCGTCATTACGGCAGCGTTGCTAGGCGACGTCAGTAAATAGTCACTGTCCAGGGTGCTGAAAGTGTTAACTGATCGGCAGTAACTGTTTCAGCACCCTGGACAGTGACTTCCGATAAGAATATACATCAACCTGTAAAAAAAAAAAAGACGTTCATACTTACCGAGAACTTTCTTCTTCCTCCAGTCCGGTCTCCTGGCCGTTGCCTTGGTGACGCGTCCCTCTTGACATCCAGCCCGTCATTCCTAGATGACGATACAGCCCATGTGACCGCTGCAGCCAATCACAGGCTGCCGCGGCCTCTGCAGCCAATCACAGGCTGCCGCGTCAGAAAAGAAGGTCGGACTGGAGGAAGAAGAGGGACTCGTCACCAAGACAACGACCAGGTACGTATGAAATGCTTTTTATTTTATTTTTAATCTGCAGCCTCTTTTCTCTATCAGTGATTGATAGAGACAAGTGGCTGCCGATTTGTATAATATTTTTGACCGGGTTCGGTCAAAACGGGTTCGGCCAAACCCGGTGAAGTTCGGATTCGCTGCAAACCAAATTTTTCCCGAAGTTCGGACCGAAACCGGGTTCGGTTGTCCTGGTTCGCTCATCTCTATTCGTTACTGTTTCTGTGGTAGTTACAGCAGAGGAAGCTGACAGGTTACAACGAGATTACGCTTCCTCTGCTGTAACTTTTTAATAAAAAGCACTGCTGTCACCTACATTATAGCGCCCATCTCCTTATATAGGAGATAGGGCCCTTATAATGTGGTGACAGAGCCTCTTTAATACATATTGACCGCTATCACATGTATTAAAGTATACTGATACTATACCAAGATTATATATATATATATATATATATATATATATATATATATATATATATATATATATTGTTTTTTATTTAGTGTTTGTAATAAACCTTGTTTTATTTACTACACTTGATTTGTGAATCACAGTGCACACGCAGATAGTTAATAAGGCAATAGGTAGCAAAGATACAAGGGAAAAAGAAGGGGAGCTAGGCATAATCCAAGTGACCCTAATTAAAGGAGGTAGTAATAGAATAAGCATTTACTGCTTATACTAAAACATAAAAACACATATAATAATAACAACATTCCTTTCCAATTTTTCTTTTTTTTCTAAGATTAGTAACACTAAAACTGTGTCTTCTTGACATTCAGAATGACAATCAGCAATGATAAAACACCAAAAGTGTTACTGCACACAGTAATGTAACAGAACTGGGGTAATAAACATAGTAATCTCATAGCTAATGGCTAAGGACCACAGTGCTGTCACAGCAAAGGGATAACAAATGATCCATAAAAATGCATCGGTAATGCACACAGTGATGTTACTGTACAGTGATAATAATCACTCGTTTTCCATTACCTGGCAGAGAGTCCTTCTCAGATTTTAGGACTCAGGTATTTTAATTTGTCTATCTTGGTGCACACTTTATTACATAGCTCAGGTTATTTGTCTCAGATGAAAACTGCAAATTGTTGTCTATTATTATTTGCCCCACAACAAAACACCGGCAAAGAGAATTTTCAAAGTTTTGCTCATCTCTACCTATGACAGCTGAGAGTTTGCTACAATTTTATCCAGTCTAGGTAATCCTATGGGAGATAAATATAGTGTAATACATGAACAGAATTCTTTCCTGTTCTTATAGTTTGCTACAGTTTATGTAAAATGTATCAGGCCGTTAAGCTCAGAAAGATTTGCCTAGTTTGGGTACAATACGTGACGAATCAAGGTAAAAAAACTTTTTGGAGAAAGTCCTTTTTTTTTTTTTTACACATAATAGGTAATATAAGTTCCATAAAATGTACTTGTTTACAGCTGTCGTATGATTAGATTGGATTTAAATCTATCCGATGTTGCGCCTGAAGATGGCATCTGGTTATTTCCTTCCAGCTATTGAAATAGCTGGTATCTTTAGCCAAGCTTCACGTGCATGTTTATGAGGGCGTCATGCTGGCAACAGACCATTATCATCTTCCTCTTTGAAAACATAGCTGATAATAAAACCGGTTTTGACTCTTTCTTCCAATATACTTCGTATTATCCTGGGTGAATGACATTCAATGGGGCTTCTGTTAATTTATATTACATTTCAGGTTTTTTGCTGTAACATCATGTTATTTACCAGGCTTGCACTACTGCACTTTATTTGAAATAATTTAGTTGTCTTGAGGCAACTACTTATTTTTTCCGTTGCCATTGACAACTACTCCACTTTTCTTTTGCACTAGTTTCGATACATGACCCCCATAGTATATTAGAAAGTTACAGAACTTTTCATTATATGATAATTAATCTTTAGTTGCATAAAACTTTAAATCCCTTTAATTTATATGTTGTCATATACTGGAGCCCCATAAAGTACAATTTATTTTTTTTCTAGGGGATTTAGAATAGTAAAGATTATTGTCAGTTTGTAAGAAATGTTATTTAAGCTGATTTTCAATAAATATATATATAACTGAGTAACATATTTGGAGATGACAGAACCTTATTAATAGGGAAACTTCACCATTATTTAACCCCTTAAGGACACGGCCAATTTTGGCCTTGAGGACAGAGCAATTTTTTTTTACATTTCTCTCTTTGCATCCCGACGCTCATAACGCTTTTATTTTTTGTACGACGTAGTTGTATGAGACTTTGTTTTTTGCGGGACGAGTTGTACTTTATGTACGTACCATTTTTGGGTACAAATACATTATCGTTTAATTTCTATAAATTTTTAATTAGATTAAAATGCAGAAAAAAAGCAGTTGCGCAGCAGTTTTAATATTTTTTTTTTACACCATACACCTATCATCATAAATAATGTTATACATTTGTTGTACAGTTTGTTACGGTCGTGGCAATACCAAATTTGTCTATATTATTTCATGTTTTGGGACTTATATTTTAAAAAGTTTATTTATTATAAAAAATGTGTGTTTCTGTGTATTTTATTTACTTTTTATTTATTTATTTACCATTATTATTTTTTTACATTCATTTAACTTTTTTTTTTAATCCCATAAAGGGGATTTATCATTTTGATTTTGTAACTGCAATGTACTGGCATAGATCTATATGCCAGTACATTAGCCTGTGCACTGATTGTACACAGGCAGCTGTAAGGCTGGGTTCACACGTGGCGGAATTTCACTTAAATTCCGCTGCGGACACTCCGCAGCGTTAATCCGCACCGGAGCCGTTTGTCCATTGACTTACACTTTAATTTAGCAGTGTTCGTTTAGACGAGGCGTAAAATTCCGCTGCGGAGCATAGGCTGCGGAGCGGAATTTGGTGTCCGCAGCATGCTGTCTGTTGCGGAGCAGTGGCGGACTCATGGCGGAATTTCTCCATTGACTTCAATGGAGATTCAAAGTTCCGCAATGAAGTCCGCAGCTGTCATGCACATGTCATGTGTGCTGCGGATGCGTCTTGCTTTTTTAACTTGACATTTCTTCATTCTGGCTGGACCTAAGTATTTCTAGGTCTACAGCCAGACTGAGGAAGTCAATGGGGCTCCCGTAATGACGGGAGCGTTGCTAGGAGACGTCAGTAAATAGCCACTGTCCAGGGTGCTGAAAGAGTTAAGCGATCGGCAGTAACTGTTTCTGCACCCGGGACAGTGACTACCGATCCCAATATACATGTATCTGTAAAAAAAAATGAAGTTCGTACTTACCGAGAACTCCCTGCTTCTGTCTCCAGTCCGGCCTCCCAGGATGACGTTTGAGTCTAAGTGACGGCTGCAGCCAATCACAGGCCAAGCACAGGCTGCAGCGGTCACATGGACTGGCGCGTCATCCAGGGAGGTCGGGCTGGATGCCGAAAGAGGGACGCGTCACCAAGACAACGGCCGGTAAGTATGAAATTCGTTTACTTTCACTAGGGAAAGTGCTGTCCCTTCTCTCTATCCTGCACTGATAGGGAGAAGGGAAGCACTTTTCCTGCAGTCCGCAGCAGCTAGTCCGCATCAATTTTCTGCACATTTTGTGCAGATCCGCAGCCGTAATCCGCAACCCGGATTAGGTGCGGCATTGATGCGGACAGTTGCGGAGGAAATCCGCCACGTGTGGTCATGCCCTTAGGGCATACCTCAGAGTATGCCTTGGCAATGTTCCCTTAGCTACAATATTGTACTGAAAATTGTTATAACTCACTTTATTGTAACGTATTTTATTCATAGCAGTCACAATAACAACAAAACTCCTTTTAAGAGAATGTGTATTAGAAAAATAGCAAAATCAAGTAACTTCTTGGTGGTTACTGCAGTAACTTTTCTACATCAATCTGTGCAACATAATATGAAATTCAAGTTCTTTTCCAAAAAAGTAAGTAGCCATAACTGCTTATGTTATTAATCCATAAAGGTAAAAATATTCTCAATTAACCCTTTAATGACCAAGCTTGTTTGGACCTTAATGACCAAGCCAGATTTCTCAAATCCGGTATGTCTTGCTTTATCAGAGAATAACTTTGCAATAGTTTTGCATATTCAAGTAATTCTGATATTGTTTCTTCATCACATGTACTTTATTTAAGTGGTTCAGTAGACTGATACAATTTGCGTAAATTAATTTTAAAAATACAGAAATGTATGACATTTTGTAAAAATTATACTTTTTTCCTATTTTTAACTGCAATATGTCACATATGTACATATTAAATATATATTTCCATCTCTTTACTCTATTTTGGTAGAACTTTTGAATAAACAAAATAATTTTTTGAGCAATTTAGAAGACTTACCAATTTAATAATAATTTTATTATTATGCAGTGAGTATTTTGACCCCACAATTTTTTGCTGAATTTATTGCAAAGCAGGTGAAAAAAATTAAATTTCACTTTTTTCATAAATGTTTCATTTTAAAGACAGAAATGAACTGTAAAACGAACATGAGAATGAACAATCACACTCCAAAATCTATTATACTGTTTCTTCTGTGTTAAAATATACTCCCATTGCGACCTTAGTGCACTGCATGGACACATGGCAGGGCCCAAAATGAGGGAAGCACCCGGTGGCTTTCAGGACACATATTTTGCTTGAAAATGTTTTAGGCCCCACTTCTGCCGGAACGATAGAAATCTGCCATAAATGACCCCATTTACAAAGCTATACCCCTTAAAAATTTTATCTAGGCACACAGTGAGTATTTTGATCCCACAGTTTTTTGCTGAATATATTGCAAAGCAGGTGAAAAATTTAAAATGTCACCTTTTACACAAATGTGTAATTTTACAGACAAATTTCTTTGTAAAGGGAATATGAAAATGAATAAACAGACCAAAATCTGTCACCCTGCTTCTCCTGTGTTCAAAAATACCCCCATTGTGGCCCAAATGTGCTACCTGGACACACGGCAGGGCCCAAAAGGAAGGGAGGATTCATTGGCTTTCAGGACACATATTTTGCTTGAAAATGTTATAGGCCCCACTGTACATTAGGGCATTAGCATTGAGCTGCCAGAACGCTAGAAATCCCCCATAAATGACCCCATTTGCAAAACTAGACCCCTTAACCCCTTAGTGACCAGCCTATTTTAGGCCCTAATGACCAAGCAATTTTTTGAGTTTTTCCATAGTCGCATTCAATGAGCTATAACTCTTTTATTCTTCCGTCGACATAGCTGTATAAGGACTTGTTTTTTTCGGGATTAGTTGTACTTTTTAATGGCACCATTTTGGGGTAGATATCATTTTTCAAATAACTTTTATTAACTTTTTTGGGGGGGGAATAGAAAAAACCCTGAAATTCCGCCATTGTTCTATGCGTTTTAACTTGATGCCGTTTACTGTGCGACGTAAATAACCTTTACCGTTACCTTTATTCTATGGGTCAGTATGATTATGACGATACCACATATGTATAGGTTTTTTATGTTGTACGACTTTTGCACAATAAAAACACTTTTGAACTAAAATTATTTATTTTTGCATCGTCTCTATCCAAGAGCCGTCATTTTTTTATTTTTCCATCGATGTAGTTATATGAGGGCATGTTTTTTGCGGGACGAGATGTAGTTTCGATTGGTACTATTTTGGCATACGTGGGACTTATTGATTAACTTTTATTATGACTTTTGTGGGGGACAATGGAAAAAAAATGCCAATTTCGCCATTGTTTTTTGCATGGTTTTACATTTATTTATTTATTTAAAAAAGGTTTTCCACAAATGAGTCATATTAAAGAAAAATTATTTTGTAATGCAGACATGAAAATAAGGAATTGCACCCCAAAATGTATTGCCCTGTTTCTCCTGTGTTCAAAAATATCCACATTGTGCCCCTTATGCGCTGCCTGGACACACGGCAGGGCCCAAAAGGAAGGAGGAACCTGGTGGCTTTTAGGACACAAATTTTGCTTGAAAATACTTTAGGACCCACTGTACATTTGGAGAGGCATTGAACTGCCAGAACAATAGAAAACCCCCATTAGTGACCCCATTTAGAAGATTAGACCCCCTTATGGTATTCATTTAGGGTTGTAGCGAGTTTTTTTCACCCCGCAGGATTTGCAGGACTAAATGAACAGCAGGTGAAAATAATTTTAATTTATTTTTTTATCACAAATGAGTCGTTTTAAAGATAGATTATTTTGTAATGCGGATATGAAAATGAAGAAACGCACCCCAAAATGTATCACCCTGTTTTTCCTGTGTTAAAAAAATATTGCCATTGTGGCTCAACGTCTCTTTAGCCCCATCAATCCCTATATAGGGGACAAATGTGCTAAGCGACGTGGTACACTATAACAGGCCTCTGCCCGTCAAGGTAGGAACCATTATGTGCACAAAAGAAACATTCATCTAAAGAATATATAAAGGGACAGTGTCTAAACCAAGTATTGTCGGGTGTAAGAGATCCAGCAAAAACCCAAACAAAACTGTAACAAATCCCACAGTGTACTGATAAATAACAGCAATTATTAAAGATCCTCCAAATAAAAAAAGATCATGCCCATATCACCATACAGTAATATGAATGGAAATAGCAGTTTTGTATGGCAGGACGTAGCCATAAGAACAGTCGAAAGAAAAAAATTGTGGTATGTCCAATACATATATTTTATATCATGTTGTTTTTAGTTACAAAACTAAAAAAAAGTGCAGCTTTATTCAATAAAAAAATTTGATCTTGCACTAATAAATTTATATTGGGGGTGTAGGAAATTAGAAATGATTATTTCAGGATTGTGAACAATGGCCTCAATTTATTCTGGCAATCATCTGTCTTTTCTGGTGGAGACCTGAACATGACTGCTGCAAATACAGGGGTAGTGTGGACAGTAGTAGTATAGTAGCCCGGTAGGAGCGGACAGTTGTTTTTTTTCAACAAACCTCATTAAAAATGGAACTCCCAGAAAACTTTTATTTCAGGGGTCCATTATCTGTAATTGATAGATGTTGGCTTTTGTACTGGACAATTAATTCCAGGACTTGTCCATCCACAAATACATTTTAAAAAATCATAAGCGGTAAAATTAGTTTCACAGTCTGAAAAGAATATGCTCTACACCTCTTCCAAAATAAATCCTCCCTACTTGGAAAGCCCATAATCTAAAAAGAAAATATAAAGAAATTGACTCCCTAATTAGACCCCCACACTCTTTTTAATATTAGTAATTAGAAACTGTGTAAAAGATTTCAAAACAGGAGTGGTTGCAAAGGCATGGCTTTGATGGACACATTGAGGCAGTAAAAGCAGGTATCACGCCTCCTTCCATGCTTACTACATACCTGCCACCTTTTTTGGGGATATTTTTGGGTCTTGGTGGAAGGGATGGGGTGTAAAATGTAGCATCTGAAAGTCTGCGCACATCCTCAGACTCGCAGGATTGTACAGATACAGTATAGTCAAAGAGGAGATGCTTAATGACCTGCTCCTGGAACTGAAGAACAGTGAGCGTTCCTTGGACCTTTTTGTAAGGAACAAAACTGTTATAGGCTGCAATCTGAACTAGGTAGATTGCTACCTTTTTGTACCAGGCCTTATTTTTGCGCTTCACCAGGTAAGGTTGAAGCAACTGGTTAGAAAGATCTACATTCCCCAGAAATTTGTTATAGTCTGTTACACAGACAGGTTTCGGCTTTGCAATGGAAGCCCCCCTCTCTCTAAATGTCACAGTGGTGTCAGCATGTACAGTGGACATCATGTAGGCATCCTTTCTGTCGGTCCACTTCACTGCGAGTAATTCCTCACTTGCAAGTGCCATGGATGTTCCTTTTTCCAAATGCCTGGACACCAACTGTTGTGTGAATCCCACTTTGTTTTTCCGTACTGTCCTGCAGGACCCTGTATTTTCAGCATGGAGGGATTTATAAGGGGAAAAACTTGTATAAAAGTTATCTGTATAGACCTGGTACCATTTGTGCAGGAATGGCTCCATTAGGTTCCATACTATTTTACCAGAGATGCCAATAGTTTTGGGCAGTCTGGGGGATGAATTCTGGGATTCCCTGCCTTCATAGATTTTAAAACCGCAAGTGTAGTAACCTGTTGTGCTCTCGCACATTTTTTTTATAATTTTACCCCATATCCAGCTCGTTTGGAGGGGATGAAATGATGAAAAAAAAAGATGCCTTTAAAACTCATAAGGGATTCAACTATGGATACTATTTGATCAGGGGTATACAAATTTAGAAAAAAATCCCTAAGGGCAATTAACTTATAATTTATAAAGCCGATCATCACCTGGGTCACTGCTTGTGGGGACTTGGAAATTATCTGTAAAATGCATTAACTGCATTAGGGCTTCACTGCTGCAAATACAGGGGTAGCGTGGACAGCACTAAAAGTCCAGTAGAACTGGACAGATGTTTTTTTAAATAAAACCCTTATTGAGAGTAATGCCTAAAAATGTTTTCATTTCTGGGACACTTGTGGGGGTCCACATTCTTGAGTAAACAGATGCAGGCTTTTGCAGAACAAATTGTCTAGAATAAAAATTGGTCTGCTGGACAATTGATTCTGGACTGTATCACAGACAAATATATGAAAAAAATCATAGAGGATAAAGTTTGCGACATCGAAATTAATTCTCGGAGTCGCTTTAAATTGAGGTACTTGGGGGTTAAATGATAGTGTGGGATCCCACATTGTGCAACACTTGGCCATACACTTGACACCTCAACAGTGATGGCTGCTTTTACCACCATAGGTCTACGGGTTCCAGCGGTAGCATTGGAATCGTCACAGTTAGAAAAAATTTCCACTTCTGAAGCGGTATCGGTTTCACTTTCAGAACTGTCGGAGCATAGCAAAGCGTAGGCTTGCTCCACACTGAACACTCTGTGAGGCATTTTATATATATTTTATTTTTTTATATATATATATATATATATATATATATATATATATATATATATATATACAAGCCCTATAAGTCCTAATAGAACCTAACGTAGACTCAAGAGTAACAGTGAATTTTTTTGTATTTCCTTTTCTTTTTTTATAACAGACGTAAAAATAAAATGAAATAAAATAAAACGGTAACAGTAATGAAGCCCTAATCTAGCATTTTGGATATTACAGCCCTAAATCCTGTATGTATGTATGTATGTGTGTGTGTATATATATATATATATATATATATATATATATATATATATAGATAGATAGATAGATAGATAGATAGATATATCTATATATATATAGATATATATAAACTTCAAGAAAAAGGCAGCACTCCGTAGTATGGTGAAAAAAAATGAGGGTACTTTATTGCCCCATGTGCAACGTTTCAGCTCTGTCCTCTAGAGCCTTTCTCAAGGCTCTAGAGGACAGAGCTAAAATTTGCACATGGGGAAATAAAGTACCCTCATTTTTTTCACCATACTACGGAGTGCTGCCTATTTCTTGAAGTTTGTATAGGTGGAATCTTGGTCTAGTTCCTAGGGCTTGCACCCATGTTATACCGGTGCTGCTGGGACTTCTATTTGTTGTGTGTATATATATATATATATATATATATATATATAGATAGATAAATATAGATATATATACTGTATATATAGATATATATATACTGTATATAAGACCGTAGTGATCTGGGGTGTTTTATAACTTTTTTCAACAGCACAGGATGCAGACTGATATCTCTTTCCTCTCATAGGACAACTGCAATACGAGGAGAGAGAAATACAGCCCAAGTCCTAGCTATGTTATGAAAATAACTGCCTGTGATCTCAGTGATTGGTGTTTATCACCTGAACGGGGACCAATCAGAATGGTCCCTGATGGTTGCTGTGCCAGCTGTTGCCACAGGCTGCTTGGGCACATGCGTGCACCATCTTTTTGTAGATGATCAGTTGAGGGGGGAGGAATCGGCCATGGGACGGTGTAAGGACCTTTATTTCCATTTACTACCCTTCCTCTCTCAGGAGTTATTCCATGCGAGGAAACAGAATGGGTAACGAACCGACAACTTGCGATGATTGCCGTGATTTAACAAATCACTGCAATTACATGACCAGAGTCCACTTGTTATGGTCCCTGTTTGCTGCTCAGAGCCCTCAGCTACCTTCAGTAGCTGAGAGAGCGGGGCTTAGATAGAATTTGTCTGCGCTACTTTAGGCTAAAACACTGCTGTAAAAAGGTGACGCCCTAGCCTAAGGCCCCTTAGTGACCGCCGTAAAAAGGTGTATTGGTGGATACTAAGGGGTTAAATCATAACATGGCCCTCATACAGGAACTGTGATGGATTTTTCTCTAGTAGTCCGGAATCATACATGCACATGTAGAGAGGAGACATATCTGTCTTTCTTTCAGGGTATGTTCACACGGGCTATTTCCAGCCATTTTTTGGGCCGAACAACGCCTGACCATTGATATCAATGGCTAACACGGCATTCTGGACTCAATAGAAAAACAGCATGTAGAAAATTGTATATGTGGGGAGAGGTATAGACTAATACAATGAATCAAATAATTTTTCCACTTGATTTCCAACAATCCTAAAGCTTCTGTAAAGGACCTGCCAGGCACAGCTTCTGTGTCAACGCCCATAGGTAATCAGTCTGCACCTGCTTCTATGTCTGTGAGACTGACTCCATCTTCCACCACTCAGGATGGCAGGCTTAGGAGTGGGAGAGCCTATCACAGCCTGGCCAGACTGAGCTAGCTCCCGCCCTCTGTCTATTTATACCTGCCTTTCCTGTTCCTCCTTGCTTCTGATTCTTCTCGTTTGGTTTCCTGGCCCTGCTGCAGCTTCTTGTACTATTTGTCCCTGCTTCATACTGACCCAGGCTTACTGACTACTCTCCTGCTCTGCGTTTGGTACCTCGTACACTCCTGGTTTGACTCAGCTCGTTCACCACTCTTGTTGCTCACGGTGTTGCCGTGGGCAACTGCCCCATTTCCCTTAGCTTCTGTGTACCCTTGTCTGTTTGTCCGTCGTGCACATATTGAGCGTATGGACTGTCGCCCAGTTGTACCCCGTTGCCTAGGGTGGGTCGTTGCAAGTAGGCAGGGACTGAGTGGCGGGTAGATTAGGGCTCACTGATCTGTTTCCCTACCCCCGGTCATTACATAATCACAAGCCCATATACCTAGTCTACCCTGGTCCCTGACACTACTATGGACCCCCTTGAGACCCTGGCTCAGCAAATGCAGGGTCTCTCTCTACAGGTCCAGGCCTTGGCTCAGAGGGTCAACCAGCCTGATGCTACTATGGTAGTGCCCCCCTCACCTCACCTCTTGAACCCCACCTCAAGTTGCCTGACCGGTTCTCAGGGGACCGGAAGACTTTTCTCTCCTTTCGGGAAAGTTGTAGGCTCTATTTTCGCTTAAAGCCTCACTCCTGAGGTTCTGAGAGCCAGCGGGTGGGTATAATTATGTCCCGGCTCCAGGACGGGCCCCAAGAATGCGCCTTCTCCTTGGCTCCTGATGCCCCTGAACTTTCCTCTGTTGATCTTTTCTATTCTGCTCTCGGACTCATTTATGACGAGACTGACAAGACTGCCTTTGCCGAAAGTCAGCTGGTGACCTTACGTCAGGGTAAGAGACCTGTTGAGGAGTATTGTTCTGACTTTAGGAAGTGGTGCGTAGCTTCTCGGTGGAATGACCCTGCCTTAAGGTGCCAGTTTAGGTTGGGTCTGTTGAACGACCTGCTAGTTAGTTATCCCTCTTCTGACTCCCTAGATCAGGTTATGGCTTTAGCGGTACAACTTGACCGACGTCTCAGGGAACGACAACTTGAACGTTTTTGTGTTTTCTCCTCTGACTCCCCCATGATGCCTCCCGAGATACCGTTGCTTCGTTCTTCCACGGAAGACTCGGAGGTACCTATGCAACTCGGGGCCTCCGTGTACCCCCAACAACGTAGAGAGTTCTGCAGGAAGAATGGTCTCTGCTTCTATTGTGGGGATGACAAGCATCAAGTGAACAACTGTCCTAGGCGTAGGAATAAGCAGCCGGAAAACTTCCGCGCCTAAGTGATCATCGGGGAGGTCACTTGGGCGCACAGGTATTTCCCGTAAATATGAAATGTAATAAAATCTTGCTTCCCTTTCAGGTCTCTTTTGGTGGTAGGTCTGCTACCGGCAGTGCCTTCGTGGATTCAGGGTCTTCTGCTAATATTATGTCTGTGGAATTTGCTATGTCTCTAGCTATGCCTTTGATTGATTTGCCTAAACCTGTCCCGGTAGTGGGTATCGACTCCACTCCTCTTGCTAATGGTTATTTTACACAGCATACCCCTGTTTTTGAACTCCTTGTTGGCTCCATGCATTTGGAGCAGTGCTCTGTACTGTTGATGCAGGGATCATCGTCCGATTTGGTTTTAGGCCTTCCCTGGTTGCAGTTGCATAATCCCACATTTGACTGGAATACTGGGGATCTTACCAAATGGGGTAATGAATGCTTGACGTCATGTTTTTCTGTTAATTCTATTTCTCCCCCTGAGGAGGTGAACACGCTATCTGAGTTTGTTCAGGACTTCGCTGATGTTTTCTCTAAGGAGGCCTCTGAAGTGTTACCTCCTCATAGAGAATACGATTGCGCTATCGATTTGGTACCATGAGCTAAGTTCCCTAAGGGTAGGATATTTAATCTCTCTTGTCCCGAGCGTGAAGCCATGAGAGAGTATATCCAGGAATGCCTGGCCAAGGGTTACATTCGCCCCTCTACTTCTCCGGTAGGTGCTGGCTTCTTCTTCGTAGGGAAGAAGGATGGTGGTCTTAGGCCATGCATTGACTACCGTAACTTGAATAAGGTCACTGTAAGGAACCAGTATCCCCTTCCTTTGATTCCTGATCTCTTTAATCAGGTTCAGGGGGCCCAATGGTTCTCTAAGTTTGATCTACTCGGGGCGTATAACCTTATCCGCATCAAAGAGGGGGATGAGTGGAAGACTGCGTTTAACACGCCCGAAGGTCATTTTGAATACCTCGTCATGCCCTTTGGGTTGTGTAATGCTCCCGCGGTCTTCCAGAATTTCATAAATGAGATTTTAAGAGAGTACCTGGGGGTATTTCTGGTAGTGTACCTTGATGACATACTTGTGTTTCCCAAGGACTGGTCCTCCCACATTGAGCACGTCAGGAAGGTGCTCCAGGTCCTTTGGGAAAACAAACTGTTTGTGAAGACCAAAAAATGTGTGTTTGGGGTGCAGGATATACCATTTTTGGGTCAAATTCTCACTCCTCATGAATTCCGCATGTACCCCGCCAAGGTCCAGGCTGTGGCGGAATGGGTCCAACCTGCCTCCCTGAAGGCGTTACAGTGCTTCCTAGGGTTCGCTAATTATTACAGGAGATTTATCGCTAACTTCTCGGTCATCGCTAAGCCTCTTACGGATCTCACTTTCAAAGGTGCTGATCTCCTCCACTGGGCTCCTGAGGCGGTCCAGGCTTTTGAGATCCTTAAAAAGTGCTTTATCTCGGCCCCGGTGCTGGTTCAGCCCAACCAAATGGAGCCATTTATCGTGGAGGTTGACGCGTCAGAGGTGGGAGTGGGGGCTGTCTTGTCCAAGGGTACCAGGTCCCCCACCCATCTCCGTCCCTGTGCCTACTTCTCCAGGAAGTTTTCGCCCACTGAGAGTAACTATGATATTGGCAACAGCGAACTCTTAGCCATTAAATGGGCATTTGAAGAGTGGCGCCACTTCCTGGAGGGGGCTAGGCACCAGGTAACGGTCCTTACCGACCACAAGAATCTGGTTTTCCTAGAATCTGCCCGGAGGCTAAACCCGAGACAAGCTCGATGGGCGTTATTTTTTACCAGATTCAACTTTTTGGTTACCTATAGGGCTGGGTCTAAAAATATTAAGGCTGATGCACTGTCGCGTAGCTTCATGGCCAGTCCTCCTTCGGAGGAAGATCCTGCTTGTATTTTGCCTCCAGGTATAATCATTTCCTCTATTGATTCTGATTTAGTCTCCGAAATTGCAGCTGATCAAGGTTCAGCTCCCAGGAACCTTGCTGAGAACAAGCTGTTTGTTCCCCTGCAATTCCGGCTAAGGGTACTTAGGGAAAATCATGACTCCGCACTATCTGGTCATCCAGGCATCCTGGGTACCAAGCACCTCATTGCCAGAAACTATTGGTGGCCTGAGTTGCCTAAAGACGTTAAGGCCTACGTCGCCGCTTGTGAAGTTTGTGCTAGGTCCAAGACTCCCAGGTCCCGACCAGCAGGCTTACTACGTTCTTTGCCCATTCCCCAGAGACTTTGGACCCATATCTCAATGGATTTTATCACCGATTTGCCTCCATCTCAAGGCAAGTCGGTGGTGTGGGTTGTAGTAGACCGCTTCAGTAAGATGTGCCACTTTGTGCCCCTCAAGAAACTACCCAATGCTAAGACGTTAACTACCTTGTTTGTCAAACACATCCTGCGTCTCCATGGGGTCCCTGTTAATATTGTTTCTGACAGAGGGGTACAATTTGTTTCATTGTTTTGGAGAGCCTTCTGTAAAAAGTCCTTCCCCTCTGCCTTCCATCCTGAATTTAATGGCCAAACTGAGAGGACTAATCAGTCTCTAGAACAATATTTAAGGTGTTTTATCTCTGACTGTCAATATGATTGGGTCTCATTCATTCCCCTCGCCAAATTTCCCCTTAATAAGCGGGTCAGTAACTCGTCAGGGGTCTCCCCCTTTTTCTGTAATTTTGGGTTTAATCCACGGTTCTCCTCCGTTTCACCTGGTAGTTCCAACAATCCCGAGGTAGAGGTCGTTCATCGGGAACTGTGCACAGTCTGGGCCCAGGTTCAGAAGAACCTAGAGGTGTCCCAGAGCATACAAAAAACTCAGGCAGATAGAAGACGTTCTGTTAACCCCTTGTTTATGGTCGGGGATCTGGTGTGGCTATCGTCTAAGAACTTGCGCCTTAAGGTCCCGTCCAAGAAGTTTGCTCCCCGGTTTATAGGGCCGTACAAGGTCATTGAAGTCCTCAATCCTGTCTCCTTCCGACTGGAGTTGCCCCCATCTTTTCGAGTACACGACGTGTTTCATGCCTCCCTCCTTAAACGCTGCTCCCCGTCCTTGGCTCCCTCGAGGAAACCTCCTGTCCCCGTTCTCACCCCTGAGGGGGTAGAATTCGAGGTGGCCAAGATTGTGGACAGCAAGATGGTCCAAGGCTCCCTCCAGTACCTGGTCCATTGGAGAGGAGAGGACTTGGGTACCCGCCCGGGATGTTCACGCTGGGGTATTGGTCAGGAGTTTCCACCTTCATTTCCCCAATAAACCAGGTCCACCTAGAAAGGGTCCGGTGGCCCCTCATAAAAGGGGGGGTACTGTAAAGGATCTGCCAGGCACAGCTTCTGTATCCATGCCCATAGGTTATCAGTCTGCACCTGCTTCTATGTCTGTGAGACTGACTCCATCTTCCACCACCCAGGATGGCAGGCTTAGGAGTGGGAGAGCCTATCACAGCCTGGCCAGACAGAGCTAGCTCCGCCCTCTGTCTATTTATACCTGCCTTTCCTGTTCCTCCTTGCTTGTGATTGTTCTCGTTTGGTTTCCTGGCCCTGCTGCAGCTTCTTGTACTATTTGTCCCTGCTTCATACTGACCCTGGCTTACTGACTACTCTCCTGCTCTGCGTTTGATACCTCGTACACTCCTGGTTTGACTCGGCTTGTTCACTACTCTCCTGCTCTGCGTTTGGTACCTCGTACACTCCTGGTTTGACTCGGCTCGTTCACCACTCTTGTTGCTCACGGTGTTGCCGTGGGCAACTGCCCCATTTCCCTTATCTTCTGTGTACCCTTGTCTGTTTGTCCGTCGTGCACTTATTGAGCGTAGGGACTGTCGCCCAGTTGTACCCCGTCGCCTAGGGCGGGTCGTTGCAAGTAGGCAGGGACTGAGTGGCGGGTAGATTAGGGCTCACTTGTCTGTTTCCCTACCCCTGGTCATTACAGCTTCGTTCATATCTGCGACTAAATTTTAAATTGCAGATCAGCATAGTCTGTCCAGTCTCAACAGTAGTTGTGATTGAACCCTTGGTTTTGTTCACACCTGCGGTTTAAGGTATACAAGTTTCCACCACATGGATCCGCACAATCCGACCATCAACTAATAGTAGTATATCCACAATGTCTGAATATTGTTTGTAGTGGTTTAATACCATGGTTACCTTCATACGCACTACAATTTAAGTATGCATGTTTTCTGCAGCACAACACAATCTGTCCATTGACCAAAGCAGTGGTACATAAAGAGTAATATAGAATTGCAGAAGATAACCAGGTATACTCATCTGATCCAGGATTGTGATTCCAGTGCGCACATTCCAATGCTGCCAAGAAGTGCTTTCCTTATAGGCTATGTTTGGAGCCAAGAAAGTACAAGGAGGAAAGATCGTTATCATTCTATCCTTTGGCTGGGCCCGGTCTAATCCATCTCCGTCTAGTGCTCCTAGATTTTTAGGGAGATCAACATAGACGAGCGGTCCTTCCAAAAAGTGTGAACGAAGTTCCAAAGCATATGTGATATTAAGATTGCATAGTGCTCTTTTCCATGTGGTTTTCCACACCACCTGTGATCGCTTAAGCAGGATTGACGTCACTACCTGCCATTAGCACCTAATTTTGGTTCAGCTTACTCGTTTCATCCCTAACTGGGATTTCCTCAGAGCTATTTCATTACTACAAAGTACTGTGGCATCTTTATAGTGCCTAGCTTAAAGGGAACAAATCCTGTAAAAGCTGTATATATATACTGAGCTTGTGTCACGATGCGGGGTGTGGACCCACTGGACCGTACCGTGTAGCGGAACGGCAGCTGACCAAACAGGTAAGTACAGAGTCTATAGTCCAGAAAGGGTACCTGTGGCAAATTGGACAGCAGTAAGGCAGGCTTGGCATGGACCAGGCGGCAGGTAGACGTCAGGCGTGGCGTAGCAGAACAGGCGTGGTATGCGGCACAACACGACAACAGCTCAGCACGGTACTGGATCTGGATAGCACGGGAAGCAGGATACAGGAACAGGGAACACTTGGAAACTAGAAGACACTAGGGGACAATAAGAAAGACAAACTTTGGGAAAAGAACAGTGCTCAGGCAAAGAACAAGAGGGCAGGGCCCTTTTTATAGCCCAGAAGCCCTCTGAGCCAGATTGCAGACTTCCTGAAACATGCGTGCACTGGCCCTTTAAGGCCGTGCACGCGCGGGCGCACGCACCCTCCGGAAGACAGTTCCGAAATTAGGAAGTGAGTGCCGACGCCTCACAGGAGGATGACACAGCAAGGAACCTCAGATGTCCATGGCCACCGCCGTTGAGGGGTAAGTTAGAAAGACGGGCCGTGGCCATAGACGTTACAGCTTGGTTCTGGAACTGTATTTATGCAATGAGCTTGGTTCTGGATCTGTATTTATGTACTGAGCTTTGTTTGGAGCTGTATATATCTACTGAGCTTTGTTCTGGTGTTTTATATATGTACTGAGCTTTGTTCTTGTGTTGCATATATGGACTGAGCTTGGTTCTGGTGTTGTATTTATGTACTGGGCTTGGTTTTGGTGCTGTATATATGTATGAGCATGGTTCTGGAGCCGTATATGTCCCAGCTTGGTTCTGATGCTGTAATTATATAGAATATATTTAAAATAACAAAATTACAGGGCAGATGGAATTATTTTTAATTCATTGTATATTTAATGGGAACACGTCAGGTAGTTTTAACCCCTTAAACCGCCACCATGCGGTAAATCATGACCTGACAATATTTCCAAACATTCCCCTGCATGTTGTTTTCAGATGCAGAAAAATCTATAAAATCAACTTTTAAACCGGCGCACACTATATGCTATTTACTCATTAAAGTACCACTATCCGGAAGAGTCCTGCCTCCAAACCCAATTTTTCATACTTGACATCCCTCTAGCTGTTATACATCACTACCAGTCTCCTCCCACTTTCTCGGATGCACAATTGCATTGTACAACTTGGGCACACACCGTGCAGCCAGGTTTACTCTGCCCGGCTGCACCGCGCATGCCAGTACAAGGCAATGGCACATCCGCAAGAGTTGGAGGAGGCTGCTAGTAGAACAGCCATGGGGATGTCAATCAAAATCTGGGGGGGTGCCATTTCAATTTTCGCCTCAGGCAGCAGAAAAACCTAGAATCGTCCCTGGGATAGTGGTGAACACAAGCACCAACATTACAATAACTGCTGCCTCCTGGGTGTTTAAAACTACATCTTTCCGAGATTTATTGTTGTGTACTCTGCAATGATGTGAAGGAGCACTGCAGAAATGAAGTATAGTGCGTGTTGGCCGAGCCACAGCTAATCAGCTCTAGAATTGTTTTCTGCACTGATGCCTCGCTCATTAGCGCACATCTCTGGTGCCGCAGTGGAAAAGCAAAATCAGTACCTGCCCAGACTGTATGAACAAATCAAACCTAACGCTGGTTGGCTGAGCATCAGCCAAGCAGTGATGGGCTTGCTCTTTCTACTGCCCCCTGATCACATATATGTATTTGTGTGAGTTTTGTGTCTTCTTGCAATGTATTAGTGGCATTTGTGTGTGTGTGTGTGTGTGTGTGTGTTCTAGGTGTAAGAGATGTGCGTGCACATGTGTCCTAGTTGTGAGTAGTGTGCGTGCGCATGTGTCCTAGTTGTGATTGGTGTGTTTGTGCATGTGTCCTAGGTGTGAGTGGTGTGCATGCACATGTGTCCTTAGGTGTGCGTGCGCATGTGTCCTAGGTGTGAGTGGTGTGCGTGCGGATGTGTCCTAGGTGTGAGTGGCACAAATGCAACATGTCTCCTAGGTGTGAGTGGCACAAATGCAGCATGTGTTCAGCCTCTGGGTTACATCTGTGCGTCATGTGTCCAGCATGTGAGTGTGTGTGTATATGGCTGAATATAAAATATAAATCATACTATTTAGTTACAGTATGGTGATATTTTAGCATTGTGTAATGGTATCATTTTCAATCTTTATACGTCAGTATTAGGCCATGATTACGCAATCAGGATTTGATTAGGACTAAGTCCCTGATTCAACACCTAAATCCTTTTCAAATCCACAAACATTCTGCATCCATTACAAATGAATGGGCTATTTTATACCCCATTCACATGCAGCGGAAAGAAGCTCCGCAAAAAAAAAACCACTAGAATAATGAGATTGTTTATTATACTTATAGAAAAGCAGTGGAGTCGTTGGAATTGGAGCTATCAGGAACTATTCTAAATCTCCTCATGTCTTATATAGCTGAAAGGTAGTCCCATGTACTCTAGCCCAACACAGGCGGCTGCATATGGCCTGCGGTGGGCCTGTTTGCTTAAAAATGCCAGGGCTGATTTTAAGTCCCAGTCTGGCCCTGGTGGCCTTATTCAGTCACTATGTGGTGGTAATATCTGGTCATAGTTGGGAGGTATTATTCAGTAACAGTATGGTGGTATCACGCAATAATTATGTGGTGGTAATATGTGGTCATGATGTGAAGGTATTATCTAGTAACTGTATGGTGGTATTATTCAGTCACCATGCAGTGGTATTATGTGGTTACGGTGTGGAGGTATTATTCCGTAACAATATGGTGGTATTATTCAGTCACTATGTAGTGGTAATATGCGGTTATGATGAGGAGGTATTATTCAGTAACAGTATAGTGGTATTATTTAGTCACTATGTAGTGGTAATATGTGGTCATGATGTGAAGGTATCATTCAGTTACTATGTGGTGGTAATATTGGTCTTTGTATAGTGTGTTTTATTCAGTAATAGTATGGGTGTATAATTCAGTCAGTAAGTGGTGGCAATATGTGGACATGATGTGGAGGTATTATTCAGTAAGAGTATGGTGGTATTATTCAGTCACTATGTGGTGGTAATATTGGTCTTGGTATAGTGTGTTTTATTCAGTAACCATATGGTGGTATTATTCATTCACTGTGTGGTGGTAATATGTGTTCATGGTATTGCAGTATTATTCTGTAATAGTATGGTGATATTATTCAGTCACTATATAGTGGTAATATGTGGTCATGAAGTGAAGGTATTATTCAGTCAGTATGTGGTGGTAATTTTGGTCATTGTATAGTGTGCTTTATTCCGTAACATTATGGTGGTATTATTCGGTCACTATGTTGTGGTAATATGTGGTCATGATGAGAGGGTATAAATAACAGTATGGGGGTATTCTTGAGTCAATATGTAGTGGTAATATGTTATCATGATGTGAAGGAATTATTCAATCACTATATTATGGTGGTAATATTGATATTTATTTAATGTGCTTTATTCAGTAATAGTATGGTGGTATTAGTCAGTTACTGTGTAGTGGTAATATGTGGTCATGATGAGGAGGTATTATTCCATAACAATATGGTGGTATTATTCAGTCACTGTGTAGTGGTAATATGTGGTCATGATGTGGAGGTTTTATTCAGTAACAGTATGAGGGTATAATTCAGTCACGATGTGGTTATGATGTGGAGGTTTTAATCAGTAACAGTATAGTGGTATTATTCAGTCACTGTGTGGTGGTAGAATGTGATCATAATGTGGCTGTATCATTTGGCCCTCCTATATAGTGGTTTTACATGGTAACTGTGTGACCGAATTTCTTAGAGGCATACCATCTTACATAGATTCGTTTTTATGACAGGGCAAATTATTTGGGGGCAGGTCTACTATGGATACATGTTTCAGGCATTAAAAAACTCCTATCTATCTATCTATCTATCTATCTATCTATCTATCTATCTATCTATCTATCTATCTATCTATCTATCTATCTATCTATCTATCTATCTATCTATCTATCTATCTATCTATCTATCTATCTATCTGTCTTTGAAGGAGGGCATGCCTTGGGGCTTGTGCCCCTTATATTTTAAGACCCTAGCAATGCCCCTCAGGGGCATAGCTAGGGGGGGCAGGCGGGGCATGTCCCCCGGGCGCAACTACAAGGGAAGGAAAGGGGGGTGCCGACCAGGGGAGTGGAGGCATGTGCCCTCCCGGCCGGTATTCCCATAGACATTTAGTGCCATGGGTAGCGCATGGGAGAGGAGCGGGAGCTGTGTAATGTAATGCACAATGTTCTCCTGCACAGGCACAGCGTGTGTGCTCCAGGCGGCTGCATTATACGTCACATACACTCTGCCTGTGAGGAGAACACCATTGAAGTGTTCAGCCCCAGCTAGCAGACAGGCAGGGAGGAAGAGAGTGCTGGGGAGGAGCGGTCTTACACACAGCTCTCCTCCGGCATGCAACGTGTGACCTCTCAAAACATGAATATCCCGTCCTGCCACTAATGACAGTTGCGTGAATCACGGACCTCACACGGATGGCTTCCGTTTGCAGGACGTTGTTTCACGGACCAAATCAATGCAAAGGCCAAGACTGTTTCGTCAAAAATGGGCATGAGTCGGTCCTGCCCTATTTTTGACGGAATGGCGGCACGGTTCTGTTAAAACAACGGAAGTGTGCATGGCCCCCATTGAAATGAATGTATCAGGGTGCTATCAGTTCAAACAACGGATAGCACCCTGATGAAAAAAACTGAAGTGGGCATGAGGCCTAAGGCCTCAAGCACACATCCGTTGCCATTTATACGGCTGAATATCACGTATCCGCAAAACAAGGACCGCACATAGAACTATACTGCTTGTAAAATGTACAAATGGCTTTATGCTTCAGTTACATTAAAGAGGCTCTGTCACCCCATTATAAGTGGCCTATATTGTACATGATGTGATCGGTGCTGTTATGTAGATTACAGCAGTGTTTTGTTATTTAGAAAAACGATCATTTTTGACGGAGTTATGACCTATATTAGCTTTATGCTAATGAGTTTCTTAATGAACAACTGGGCGTGTTTAACTTTTTGACCAAGTGGGCGTTGTACAGAGGAGTGCATGACGCTGACCAATCAGTGACCAATCAGTGACCAATCGGTGTCATACACTTCTCTCCATTCATTTACACTGCACATAGCGATATAGCTATATCGCTATGTGCAGCCACATACACACACTATAACGTTACTGCAGTGTCCTGACATTGAATATACATGACCTCCAGCCAGGACGTGATGTGTATTCAGAATCCTGACACTTCTGTAGCGTCTCTGTGATATTTATAGCCAGGCAAGCATAATCTCGTTTGAAATGACAGGTTACATCGTAATCTTGCGAGATTACGCTTGCTGTGCTGTAAATATCACAGAGACGCTACAGAAGTGTCAGGATTCTGAATACACATCACGTCCTGGCTGGAGGTCATGTATATTCATTGTCAGGACACTGCATTATAGTGTGTTTATGTGGCTGCCCATAGCTATATCGCTAGTGCTGTGTAAATGAATTGGGAGAAGTGTATGACGCTGAATGATCACTGATTGGTCAGCGTCATACACTCCTCTGTACAATGCCCACTTGGCCAAAAAGTAAAACACGCCCAGTTGTCCATTAAGAAACTTATTAGCATAAAGCTAATATAGGTCATAACCGTCAAATATGATTGTTTTTCTAAATAAAAAACACTGCTGTAATCTGCATTAGAGCGCCAATCACATCATGTACAATCTAGGGAATTTATCATCTGGTGACAGAGCCACTTTAAAATAAATGTGAAAAAAAAAGTTACACCTCATTGATTGGTTGAGAAAGCAAACATGGTGAGTGGGAAGGAGATCTCGGGAAAGAGTTGGGGGGGGGGGGTGCCAAGCTGAATCTTTGCCCCGGGTGCAGGAGAACCTAGCTACGCCTCTGCCCCTGGTTATACCTATCTGTAATATTACACCCATGGGCTGCTATGGGGGCACTCAGAGCTTCCTTCTTCTTTCTGATTTTGTATGCTGCAGGTATTCAGAGTGTCTATGGTTATTACTGACCCATAGGCACTCCAGATGCACAGGGTTTATGCACAAGGCAATGCTGTTGGCATGGACTCTTAATAACTTTTATTTCTGGAAGACCAAAATCCACATCTTTGCCTCAATCAATCACTTTCTGTATGAGACAAGGTAAAAAAACATGTAAAGAATACTGTGATCAACTATGTACACTATGTTCCCATAATTTTGATTAAATTGCTGCTATTACCTAATAATCCACTAAAGCATAAATTGATGACATAAAACAATGAGCTAATCTGTGATGGTAGTACAGGGTGGGGGGGGGGGGGGGTTAAGAGCTGAAAGTTGATTTGCGATAAGTTCTTGAAGAAATACAGGAAATATTATTAAGGTAAAATATTAGCCGACAAACTATCTGTGGTGACATTTATTGAAGAATAAATTATGTCCATTGTAATATCTTTTTATGGCACTGGTTCCAAGTTTATCAAAATCCTTATACTTATTAAAATAAACAATTTTTAGCTTTTAAATATTAATATTTTAAGCTCTGATAATAACACTTTTTTAATTGCTTTTAACATGTACCATCAGGAATAATACCATGCTTGACCTGCTTTGTGAACAAGGCTAATTAATGTAAAACTCTTTGAAAATGCCTCATTGCCTTAAGCAAAGTAAACATCTTATATATATATATATATATATATATATATATATATATATATAAACCATCTGCTTTAAGATTTAGACATGTTAATTTACCTATTGTGCAATCTAACTAAGGTGTAAAATAGTTTAATTTGCATTCTTATGCAAAGCCTTTAAAAATGTTAACCTGCTGTTGCAGCCATTGGTCCATTAGATGATGTTGTGACATTTTTTTCTGTTGCCAGTGGCGTAACTATAGGGGTCTCAGCGGTCGCAATTGCGACCATGGCCCCACCGCACCACATCTATTCACAGTTACTATAGTAACTTGGGCCTATGTAATGAACAACTCAGGCCCCTGTTACTATAGTAACAGTATACTTAACCTCCTTGCATCTGGGCGCAGAGTAGGTCCTGACGTCTTTCAGACTCATGATGCTATGTGCGCTGCACACCACGTCATGATGCTGTATGGTGTAAGGACCTGCGCTGCACCCTGAGCCGAAGAGGAGGGTAAGTGTAAGATTACACTGTCAGCTGGGGCCCAGTATCTAAGCTATCATGTGGTAGGCATAGATACAGGGCCTAGCAGACAGTGTCACACACGGGCCCTGTATCTAAGCCTACCATGTGGTAGGCTTAGGTACAGGGCTCAGCAGACAGTATCACACATTTGCCCTGTATCTAAGCCAACCAAGTGGTAGGAGTAGATTCAGGGCCCAGCAGACAGTATAAGACATGGCCCTGTATCTAAGCCTACCATGTGGTAGGTATAGATACAGGGCCCAGCAGACAGTATCACACATGGTGTGATACTGTCTTCTGGGCCCTGTATCAAAACCTAACATGTGTGATACTGTTTGCTGGTTTCTGTATCCAGGCCCAAATTTGCCACTAGGCACTAGCGCTCTGCCTGGGGACTCCAGCACTGCTCCCGACGTCACAGTCCATATATAGATGGTGATGTCAGGAGCTCCCCGGGGTTTACGTTTAACCAGGGATGTAGCTAAAGGCTCATAGGGCCAGATGTAAAGGTTCTTCTTGCCCCCCGCCCAAACTTCTCATGGCCAATGGCCCGCAGCTTTCATCTGCATTGCTGGGTCTCCTAAGTGATCCAACAATGCAGCACTAGCAGCCAGGGCATCACTAAGGACTTAAAACATTAGGGGGAATAGCCCCAATACATATGTGCCCCGCCCCAATAAAATGTGCGTATGTGCATCTATCTATCTATCTATCTATCTATCTATCTATCTATCTATCTATCTATCTATCTATCTATCTATCTATCTATCTATCTATCTATCTATCTATCTATCTATCTATCTATCAGTATGTATGTGTATATATATATATATATATATATATATATATATGTGTGTATATATAAATATATACAGTGAAGGAAATAAGTATTTGATCCCTTGCTGATTTTGTAAGTTTGCCCACTGTCAAAGACATGAACAGTCTAGAATTTTTAGGCTAGGTTAATTTTACCAGTGAGAGATAGATTATATGAAAAAAAAACCTGAAAATCACATAGTCAAAATTATATATATTTATTTGCATTGTGCACAGAGAAATAAGTATTTGATCCCTTTGGCAAACAAGACTTAATACTTGGTGGCAAAACCCTTGTTGGCAAGCACAGCAGTCAGACGTTTTTTGTAGTTGATGAGGTTTGCACACATGTTAGATGGAATTTTGGCCCACTCCTCTTTGTAGATCATCTGTAAATCATTAAGATTTCGAGGCTGTCGCTTGGCAACTCGGATCTTCAGCTCCCTCCATAAGTTTTCGATGGGATTATGGTCTGGAGACTGGCTAGGCCACTCCATGACCTTAATGTGCTTCTTTTTGAGCCACTCCTTTGTTGCCTTGGCTGTATGTTTCTGGTCATTGTCGTGCTGGAAGACCCAGCCACGAGCCATTTTTAATGTCCTGGTGGAGGGAAGGAGGTTGTCACTCAGGATTTGACTGTACATGGCTCCATCCATTCTCCCATTGATGCGGTGAAGTAGTCCTGTGCCCTTAGCAGAGAGACACCCCCAAAACATAATGTTTCCACCTCCATGCTTGACAGTGGGGACGGTGTTCTTTGGGTCATAGGCAACATTTCTCTTTCTCCAAACACGGCGAGTTGAGTTAATGTCAAAGAGCTCAATTTTAGTCTCATCTGACCACAGCACCTTCTCCCAATCACTCTCAGAATCATCCAGATGTTCATTTGCAAACTTCAGACGGGCCTGTATATGTGCCTTCTTGAGCAGGGGGACCTTGCGGGCACTGCAGGATTTTAATCCATTACGGCGTAATGTGTTACCAATGGTTTTCTTGGTGACTGTGGTCCCAGCTGCCTTGAGATCATTAACAAGTTCCCCCCGTGTAGTTTTCGGCTGAGCTCTCACCTTCCTCAGGATCAAGGATACCCCACGAGGTGAGATTTTGCATGGAGCCCCAGATCGATGTCGATTGACAGTCATTTTGTATGTCTTCCATTTTCTTACTATTGCACCAACAGTTGTCTCCTTCTCACCCAGCATCTTACTTATGGTTTTGTAGCCCATTCCAGCCTTGTGCAGATCTATCATCTTGTCCCTGACATCCTTAGAAAGCTCTTTGGTCTTGCCCATGTTGTAGAGGTTAGAGTCAGACTGATTAATTGAGTCTGTGGACAGGAGTCTTTTATACAGGTGACCATTTAAGACAGCTGTCTTTAATGCAGGCACCAAGTTGATTTGGAACGTGTAACTGGTCTGGAGGAGGCTGAACTCTTAATGGTTGGTAGGGGATCAAATACTTATTTCTCTGTGCACAATGCAAATAAATATATATAATTTTGACTGTGTGATTTTCTATTTTTTTTTAAAATATAATCTATCTCTCACTGGTAAAATTAACCTAGCCTAATTCTAGACTGTTCATGACTTTGACAGTGGGCAAACTTACAAAATCAGCAAGGGATCAAATACTAATTTCCTTCACTATATATATATATATATATATATATATATATATATATATATATATATATATATATATATATATATATATATATATATATATATATATATATATATGACAGCATATCTATAGCAATATGACCCTGTAGCTATGGATGGGATTAGATACAGCGGTTTAGCAGACAATATCACACATGATAGGATTAGATATAGGGCTCAGCAGACAATATCACACATCATAGGATTAGATATAGGGCTCAGCAGACAGTATCACACATGATAGGATTAGATATAGGGCCCAGGAGAAAGTATCACACATTGTAGGATTAGATATAGTGCCCAGCTCGCTGACATTGCAGCTCCAGCGCTGGACCCAGGAAAGGTAAGTATAAGAATTATTTTCCTTTTTTATGTGTTACTAATTATTTTTGTGTTTTTTTACAGGTTCGGTTGTTGGACTACTTCAGTTCGAGGCTTACTTCGATAACTGCATTTTTTTTAAATCTCAATAAAATAGATAACGAGGGTTGTGTGTGGGATTTTTATTTCCATAAAATATTTTTCCTATATCTTTGTATTTTTTTAACCTTATTACTACCACATTAGTAATGACTGCTGGCTGATTGAGAACGCCCACTACTAATGCGAGGCTTAACATTAGACATGAAGAGGCTAATACTAACCCCCATTATTACCCTGGTACCCACTGCCACCAGGGGTACCAGGAAGAGCCAGGTACGATCCCGTACCCGACCATCTGTAGTGACGGAAGGGCACCGGGGTGGCCGCAGGCTGGTATTATTAGGCTGGGAAAGCCCAAAATGAGTGGCCTTTCCAACCCTGGTAATACTAGCCTGCTGCTGTGTTGTTCCCCCTCATTTTTCATAACCAGGCAGATACAACGCAGCAGCAGCAGCCTAGCATTACCAGGGTGTGAAAGGCCACTGGTTTTGGCCTTTCCTAGCCTAATAATACCATCCTGCAGCCGCCCCAGTGCCCAACCATCACTACAGATGGACGGGTACTGGATCGTACCCAGTCCTTTCTGGCACCCCTGGTGGCGGTGGGTACCGGGGCAATAATTTTCACGGGCTAATACTAAGCCTCGCCGTACCATTACTAAGGCGGGGCTTAGCATTAGCCAGTGAAAAGAATAACACTAACCCCCCTCATTATTACACAGTAACCCACCGCCACCAGGGTTTTGATCCAGTACCCGACATTCTGTAGTGATGACCGGGCACCGGGGAGGCCACAGGCTGTTAACGCAACTTCAGGAGTTATAGCGAGCATCAGTACTAAAAGTGCCCAGGGCAGCAGTAACTTTAATTACTCCCTAAAAATAAAAAGTCTGTAGCTCAGCTTACGCTTGGAGTTTGGACTTAGAGGCTTGCATGAGGCGATGCACGGAGCAGTACACTGAGCCGGTTTCATGTGCAAACCTGTATACTAGGAATAGAGAGAAACTCCAGCAACCGCATACTAGATAAAACCACTTTTCTTCCATTTGCACATACGTTTTTTATCACGTTTTTAACTTCTATCTACGGTTGCCAGAGTTTCTCTCTATCTAAATACTTCCTGCCTGTATCTAAGCCTATCATGTGTGATATTGTCCGCTGGGCCCTATATCTAATCCTAATATATGTGATACAGTCAGCTGAGCTGCTGTATCTAATTATAACATGTGTGATACTGTTTGCTGAGCCGCTGTATCTAATCCTTTCCATAGCTATAGGGGTTGTATAGATATTCTGTCTCCGACATGTGTACATGTGTATATATATATATATATCTATATATATATATATATATATATTGACAACAACAATAGAAAACCCAGCAGCACCGGTGTACACTGGGTGCAAGCCTCAGGAACCAGACCTAGGTTCCACCTATACAGACTTCAAAAAATAGGCAGCACTCCGCAGTATGGTGAAAAAAAGTGAGGGTACTTTATTGCCCCATGTGCAACGTTTCAGCTCTGTCCTCTAGAGCCTTTCTCAAGCAAATGACAAGTGCATATTACAGTGTATATAACAAGGTGTCAATTAACACACAATCAATATTAACATCAAGCAAAAAATGTATCAAAACACAATGTAAAACATCTTCGGAGTATATCATATAAAACAGTAAATAAAGTGCAGACATAATATATATGAATAAGATGGATAATTAGAAGATAGCAACGTACAAATGACATTCTAACTAAACTATCCAATGAGGCTTATGATAAACACATGTGAGAAAACGGTGTCTGTATTTAAAATAATTAAAAGAGAATCACCTCCTGGATTCGTCCTAATCACGGCGCCGCCATTATGGTCAGCAGAGAGCGCTACTGCGCATGCGTCGGGTGGTTACATCACAATCACGGCAACAGGGATATCCGGATGCAGCCGCGCAAGCGCACTACGCACTACAGTGCTCTGTACTGTTAATGCAGGGATTATCGTCCGATTTGGTTTTAGGCCTTCCCTGGTTGCAGTTGCATAATCCCATGTTTGACTGGAATACTGGGGACCTTACCAAGTGGGGTAATGAATGCTTGACGTCATGTTTTTCTGTTAATTCTATTTCCCCCCCTGAGGTGTTGAACACGCTACCTGAGTTTGTTCAGGACTTCGCCGATGTTTTCTCTAAGGAGGCCTCCGAAGTGTTACCTCCTCATAAAGAATATGATTGTGCAATCAATTTGGTACCAGGAGCTAAGCTCCCTAAGGGTAGGATATTTAATCTCTCTTGTCCCAAACGTGAAGCCATGAGAGAGTATATCCAGGAATGCCTGGCCAAGGGTTACATTCGCCCCTCTACTTCTCCGGTAGGTGCTGGCTTCTTCTTCGTAGGGAAGAAGGATGGTGGTCTTAGGCCATGCATTGACTACCGAAGCTTGAATAAGGTCACTGTAAGGAACCAGTATCCCCTTCCTCTGATTCCTGATCTCTTTAATCAGGTTCAGGGTACCCAGTGGTTCTCTAAGTTTGATCTACGGGGGGCGTATAACCTTATCCGCATCAAAGAGGGGGATGAGTGGAAGACTGCGTTTAACACGCCCGAAGGTCATTTTGAATACCTCGTCATGCCCTTTGGGTTGTGTAATGCTCCCGCGGTCTTCCAGAATTTCATAAATTAGATTTTAAGAGACTACCTGGGGGTATTTCTTGTAGTGTACCTTGATGACATACTTGTGTTTTCCAAGGACTGGTCCTCCCACATTGAGCATGTCAAGAAGGTGCTCCAGGTCCTTCGAGAAAACAAACTGTTTGCGAAGACCGAAAAATGTGTGTTTGGGGTGCAGGAGATACCATTTTTGGGCCAAATCCTCACTCCTCATGAATTCAGCATGGACCCTGCCAAGGTCCAGGCTGTGGCGGAATTGGTCCAACCTGCCTCCCTGAAGGCGTTACAGTGCTTCTTGGGGTTCGCTAATTAATACAGGAGGTTTATTGCTAACTTCTCGGTCATCGCTAAGCCTCATACGGATCTCATTCGCAAAGGTGAGGATCTCCTCCTCTGGCCTCCTGAGGCTGTCCAGGCTTTTGAGGTCCTTAAGAAGTGCTTTATCTCGGCCCCGGTGCTAGTTCAGCCCAACCAATTGGAGCCATTTATCGTGGAGGTTGACGCGTCCGAAGTGGCAGTGGGGGCTGTCTTGTCCCAGGGTACCAGGTCCCTCACCCATCTTCGTCCCTGTGCCCTGTGCCTACTTCTCCAGGAAGTTTTCACCCACTGAGAGTAACTATGATATTGGCAACCGCGAACTCTTAGCCATTAAATGGGCATTTGAAGAGTGGCGCCACTTCCTGGAGGGGGCTAGGCACCAGGTAACGGTCCTTACCGACCACAAGAATCTGGTTTTCCTAGAATCTGCCCGGAGGCTAAACCCGAGACAAGCTCGTTGGGCGTTATTTTTTACCAGATTCAACTTTGTGGTTACCTATAGGGCTGGGTCTAAAAATGTTAAGGCTGATGCACTGTCACGTAGCTTCATGGCCAGCCCTCCTTCGGAGGAAGATCCTGCTTGTATTTTGCCTCCAGGTATAATCATTTCCGCTATTGATTCTGATTTAGTCTCTGAAATTGCGGCTGATCAAGGTTCAGCTCCTGGGAGCCTTCCTGAGAACAAGCTGTTTGTTCCCCTGCAATTCCGGCTAAGGGTATTTAGGGAAAATCATGACTCTGCACTATCTGGCCATCCAGGCATCCTGGGTACCAAGCACCTCATTGCCAGAAACTATTGGTGGCCTGAGTTGCCTAAAGACGTTAAGGCCTACGTCGCCACTTGTGAAGTTTGTGCTAGGTCCAAGACTCCCAGGTCCCGACCAGCGGGCTTACTATGTTCTTTGCCCATTCCCCAGAGACCTTGGACCCATATCTCCATGGATTTTATCACCGATTTGCCTCCATCTCAAGGCAAGTCGGTGGTGTGGGTTGTAGTAGACCGCTTCAGTAACATGTGCCATTTTGTGCCCCTCAAGAAACTACCCAATGCTAGGACGTTAGCTACCTTGTTTGTCAAACACATCCTGCGTCTCCATGGGGTCCCTGTCAATATTGTTTCTGATAGAGGGGTACAATTTGTTTCATTGTTTTGGAGAGCCTTCTGTAAAAAGTTGGAGATTGATCTGTCCTTCTCCTCTTCCTTCCATCCTGGCCAAACTGAGAGGACTAATCAGTCTCTAGAACAATATTTAAGGTGTTTTATCTCTGACTGTCAATATGATTGGGTCTCATTCATTCCCCTCGCCAAATTTTCCCTTAATAACCGGGTCAGTAGCTCGTCAGGGGTCTCCCCCTTTTTTTGTAAATTTGGGTTTAATCCACGGTTCTCTTCCGTTTCACCTGGTAGTTCCAACAATCCCGAGGTAGAGGTCGTTCTTCGAGAACTGTGCACAGTCTGGGCTCAGGTTCAGAAGAACCTAGAGGCGTCCCAGAGCATACAAAAAACTCAGGCAGATAGAAAACGTTCTGCTAACCCCTTGTTTATGGTCGGGGATCTGGTGTGGCTATCGTCTAAAAATTTGCGCCTTGAGGTCCCGTCCAAGAAGTTTGCTCCCCGGTTTATAGGGCCGTACAAGGTCATTGAAGTCCTCAATCCTGTCTCCTTCCGACTGGAGTTGCCCCCATCTTTTCGAGTACACGACGTGTTCCATGCCTCCCTCCTTAAACGCTGCTCCCCGTCCTTGGCTCCCTCGAGGAAACCTCCGGTCCCTGTTCTCACCCGTGAGGGGGCAGAATTTGAGGTGGCCAAGATTGTGGACAGCAGGATGGTCCAAGGCTCCCTCCAGTACCTGGTTCATTGGAGAGGATACGGGCCTGAGGAGAGGACTTGGGTACCCACTCGGGATGTTCACGCTGGGATATTGGTCAGGAGGTTTCACCTTCGTTTCCCCAGTAAACCAGTTCCACTTAGAAAGGGTCCGGTGGCCCCTCATAAAAGGGGGGGTACTGTAAAGGATCTGCCAGGCACAGCTTCGGGGTTAACGCCCATAGATAATCAGTCTGCACCTGCTTCTATGTCTGTGAGACTGACTCCATCTTCCACCACTCAGGGTGGCAGGCTTAGGAGTGTGAGAACCTATCACAGCCTGGCCAGACGGAGCTAGCTCCGCCCTCTGTCTATTTATACCTGCCTTTCCAGTTCCTCCTTTGCTTGTGATTCTACTCGTTTGGTTTCCTGGCCCTGCTGCAGCTTCTTGTACTATTGTCCTTGCTTCATATCTACCCCGGCTTGCTGACTACTCTCCTGCTCTGCGTTTGGTACCTTGTACACTCCTGGTTTGACTCGGCTTGTTTACTACTCTTCTGCTCTGTGTTTGGCACCTCGTACTCTCCTGGTTTGACTCGGCTTGTTCACTTCTCGTGTTGCTCACGGTGTTGCCGTGGGCAACTGCCCCTCTCTCCCCCTAGCTCTGTGTACCCTTGTCTGTTTGTGTGTCGTGCACTTATTGAGCATAGGGACCGTCGCCCAGTTGTACCCCGTCGCCTAGGGCGGGTCGTTGCAAGTAGGCAGGGACTGAGTGGCGGGTAGATTAGGGCTCACTTGTCTGTCTCCCCACCCCCGTCATTACAGATTGGGAGAAGGTGCTGGGGTCAGATGAGACTAAAATTTAGCTCTTTGGCATTAACTCTACTAGCCGTGTTTGGACGTAGAGAAATGCTGCCTATGACCCAAAGAACACCGTCCCCACTGTCAAGCATGGAGGTAAAAACATTATGTTTTGGGGGTGTTTCTCTGCTAAGGGCACAGGACTACTTCACCGCATCAATGGGAGAATGGATGGAGCCATGTACCGTCAAATCCTGAGTGACAACCTTACTTCCCTCCACCAGGACATTAAAAATGGCTCGTGGCTGGGTCTTCCAGCACGACAATGACCCGAAACATACAGCCAAGGCAACAAAGGAGTGGCTCAAAAAGAAGCACATTAAGGTCATGGAGTGGCCTAGCCAGTCTCCAGACCTTAATCCCATCGAAAACTTATGGAGGGAGCTGAAGATCCGAGTTGCCAAGCGACAGCCTCGAAATCTTAATGATTTACAGATGATCTGCAAAGAGGAGTGGGCCAAAATTCCATCTAACATGTGTGCAAACCTCATCATCAACTACAAAAAACGTCTGACTGCTGTGCTTGCCAACAAGGGTTTTGCCACCAAGTATTAAGTCTTGTTTGCCAAAGGGATCAAATACTTATTTCTCTGTGCACAATGCAAATAAATATATATAATTTTGACAATGTGATTTTCTGTTTTTTTTTTATATAATCTATCTCTCACTGGTAAAATTAACCTAGCCTAAAAATTCTAGACTGTTCATGTCTTTGACAGTGGGCAAACTTACAAAATCATCAAGGGATCAAATACTTATTTCCTTCACTGTATCTATATATATTTTGAAAGGGGGGACATATGTATTGGTGCTATTGCCCCTGATGTTTTAAGAACTTAGCAACAGCCGCTAGGGCTGCATCCCTGGATTACCTCTGATGAAGCTGAAAGCTGCAGGCTGTCAGCCATGAAGAGAGGTTGGGGGGGGGGGGTTGGCGGGCGGGGGCCCAATAAGTACTTTTGCACCCGGGCCCATGAGACTTTAGCTACAACCCTGTCTGTTGCTGAAAAGCTGCACATAAAAGCACTATACATTTTAAACATAAAATCTGGAAAAAGTAGAAGATAAAATATTTAATATATAAAACCATACTCATAAACACATTGCACATTACAATCTTATAAAGGTTCAGCTCATACAAAAAAATAAACAAAGAGCATTTATATGCAGTGTTTTTTTCATTAAAATAATTATTTTATAACATTGATCTTAGCCTGAAAGTGGAAAGCAATTAAATTCTATGCTAATGGCTGAAAAATACTTAGACCACCAACCAATGCAATACCCAGGGTACAGTGCCCTTCTGGTCTGGTATATATCTTACTACATGCTCCATAGTGTGGTTACTTAATGTATATTTTGATAAATATTAGTTATTTTTACGATTTACTGCTTAACCCCTATACGTGTTTTCACAGCGGCCATTAAGGGTACTTATGCCAGAGCGCCGCCTTTTCAAAGCGGTGCTTTTGTATAAGATAACGCCCCCGGGAGGCGCTTAAACTCCGTGGACTCAGCTACAGAGGTAGCTGAGGCCTCAGAGCACAGACAGAGGACCGTTTTGTCCGGTCCCTGGTCACGTGATTGCTATTATGCAACGAATAACGGAGATCACTCTAAAAACAGTGGCGGTTCGTTCTCTCTCTTCGCTCACAGAATATATTCTAAGTAAAAAATTTAAAAAAAAATATTAAAAATGTTTTAAAAAAGTGTAAATATAAAAGTTAGAAGAAACAGAAAAAATGTTGTTTTTTTCCTATAATAAGACTTTTATTTTTGGAAAAAAATGAACACGTTAAAAAAAGTACACATATTTGGTATCAACGCGTTCGCAAGTAAAAAAACAATGCGAGAATCACTATTTTTTGGTCACCACCCCTCCCAAAATATACAATAAAAAGTGATCAAAAAGTTGCATTCACGCCAAAATAGTACGAATAAAAATAACAACCCATCCCGCAAAAAACAAGCCCTTACACAGCTTTTTTGACTGAACAATAAAAAGTTATGGCTCTCAGAATATGGTGACACAAAAAATAAATTATTTTATTTATTTTTATTATAAGTGATTTTATTGCGCAAACGCTGAAAAACATAAAAAAATCTATATACATCTGGTATCGCCGTAATTGTACCGACCCACAGAATAAAGTCAAATGTAATTTATAGCTCAGGGTGAAAGCCGTAAAAAAACTAATAATAAAAAACATTTTCAGAATTGATGGTTTTTGGTCACCTTGCTTGCCAAAAAATTTAATAAAAAGTGATCAAAAAAATTGCATGTACCCCAAAATAAAACCAATGAAAAGTACAGATTGTCCCGCAACAAATAAGCCCTCACACAGCTCTGGTGAAGAAAAAATAACGAAGTTCTGTCTCTCAGAATATGGTGATACAAAATGTGCAGAGCGTTCCAAAAGCGGATAAGATTAGGCACCATTTATGAGTGCGACGCTGGCCACATATCTGCGGATTATTATTTATTTACCCCATTATTATACCCTCTTATTATGCCCTGATGTACTCCGCACAGATTACATATGCCCCCACATTATAAACTGAAATACCAGCAAAACGCCAAACAGAACTACTACCAAGCTAAATCTGCACTCCAAAAGCCAAATGCCGCTCTCTCCCTTCTGAGCCCTACAGCGTTCCCCAAACAGCAGTTTACGTCCACAGATATGGCATCGCCATACCCGGGAGAACCCGGTTAATATTTTATGAGGTATTTGTCTTCAGTGGCGCAAACTGGGCATAACATATAGTGCACTAAAATGGCATATCAGCGGAAAATTTTAATTTTCACTTTGCCCCATCCGAGGCGCATTAACCCCTTCGCGCACCGTGACTTAATAGCATGTCGTGGTGTGGGGGGTGATCTATGGAGCGGGCTTACGTGCTGAGTTCGCGACATACGCTGCGGGTGTCAGCTGTGTATTACAGCTGACACCCGGGACTAACGGACTTGAATAGCGATCGCGCTGTTACAGGAGCCTGTAAAAATTACAATATACTGCAACACATTAGTATTAGTATTGACTAATAAAATGTGGAAAAACAAAAGTAAATTATTATTAGTGAAAAAAATAAAATAAATATTTAACCCCTTCCTGCACTTTGCCGTTAATGCACGTTGAGGTGCAGTTACGTCAGTGCTTTGACAGTTAACCGTCGAGCGGCGCTACACCGCAACGGCAGTTAATTCTACAGGGTGTCTGCCCTGCATTCCCGGTTGCCGATCAACGGCCCATCACTGCTGATTTTGGCAGTTAACCCCTTAAATGCGTAGTACGATTCCGAACATAAACAACTGCTTTTTTTCCTATAATAAGTCATTTATTATAGGAAAAAAAGGAACATGTAAAAAAAAAGAGTACACATATTTGGTATCACCGCGTTCGTAACGACCCCAACTATAAAACAATAATATTATTTTTCCCACACGGTGAACACCACAAATAAAATAAATGAAAAACTATGCCAGAATCACTATTTTTTGGTCACCACCTCTCACAAAATATACAATAACAAGTGATCAAAAAGTCACATGTACACCAAAATGGTACCAATACAAACTACAAACTGTCCCGCAAAAAACAAGCCCTTACACAGCTTTTTTGACTGAAAAATAAAAAAGTTATAGCTCTCAGAATATGGTGATACAAAAAATTGTTTATTTTATAAATAATTTATTTTATGGCGCAAACGCTGCAAAATGTAAAAAAAACTATATACATATGGTATTGCCGTAATCATATTGCCCCACAGAATAAAGTGTAATGGTCATTTATATCACAGGGTGAACGTCGTAAAAAATAAATTAAAAAAATTGTCCGAATTTAAGGTTTTTGGTCACCTTGCTTGCCAAAAAATGGAATAAAAAGTGATCAAAAAAATTGCATGTACCCCAAAATGGTACTGCTGAAAACGACAGATTGTCCCGCAAATAATAAGCTGTCACACAGCTCCGTTGGTGAAAAAAAAAAAAAAAATTCTGTCTCCCAGAATATAGCGATGCAAAATGTGCAGTGTTCCAATAGCGGATACGATCAGGCGCCATTTATGAGTGCGACACTGGTGCATATCTGCGGATTATTATTTATTTCCCCCATTATTATACCCTCTTATTATGCCCTGATGTACTCTGCCCAGCCTACATATGCCCCCACATTATAAACTGAAATACCAGCAAAACGCCAGAGCTACTACCAAGCAAAATCTGTGCGCCCTAAAGCCAAATGCCACTCCCTTCTGAGCCCTACAGCATGCCCAAACAGCAGTTTACGTCCACCATACCTGGGAGAACCCGGTTAATATTTTATGAGGTATTTGTGGCACAAACTGGGCACAACATATAGTGCACTAAAATGGCAATGTAATTTTCACTTTGCACCATCCGCTGCGTATTAAACCTTTCGCGCACCATGACTTAATAGCATGTCGTGGTGTGGGGGTGATGTATGGAGCATCTCACGCACTGATCCCGCGCCATACGCTGCGGGTGTCAGCTGTGTATTACAGCTGACATCCGGGACTAACGGACAGAAACAGCGATTAGGCCGGATTTACACGAGCGTGTGCATTTTACGCACGCAAAAAACTTGGTGTTTTGCGCACACAAAAGGTACTTAACAGCTCCGTGTGTCAGCCGCGTATGATGCGTGGCTGCGTGATTTTCGCTTAGCCGCCATCATTATGACACTCTGTTTGTATGTTTGTAAACAGAAAAGCATGTGGTGTTTTTCTGTTTTCATTCATAATTTTTACTGCTGTTGCGCGAATTACGCGCGTCACACGGAAGAGAGTCCGTGTGCTATGCGTGATTTTCACGCACCCATTGACTTCAATGGGTGCGTGATGTGCGAACAATGCACAAATATAGGACATGTTGTGAGTTTTGCGCAGCGGACACGCGCTGCGTGAAACTCACGGACAGTCTGCACGGCCCCACAGACTAACATAGGTCCGTGTGAGGCGCGTGAAAATCATGCGCGTTGCACGGACCTATTCAGGAAAGACTGGGCCCCATAGCAAACTTTTGACTGGGGCCCCCTCTCCCCTGGGTGTCACACAACCCCCCCCCCTTGTAGATAGTGCCTTTTTTACAGCCCTCCCTGTAGATAACACCATACAGCCCCCTCTGTAGATAATGCCATACAGACCCCCACTGTAGAGAATGCCATACAGCCCCCTGTAGATAACGCCATACAGCCCCCTCTGTAGATAACGCCATACAGTCCCCTCTCTAGATAATGCCATACAGCCCCCTCTCTAGATAACGGCATAAGCCCCCCCCTGTAGAGAACACCATACAGCCCCCTGTAGATAACGCCATACAGCCCCCTGTAGATAATGCCATACAGATCCCTCTGTAGATAACGCCATACAGCCCCCCCTGTAGAGAACGCCATACAGCCCCCTGTAGATAACGCCATACAGACTCCTCTGTAGATAACGCCATACAGAACCCCCTGTAGATAACGCCATATAGAACCCCCCTGTAGATAACGCCATACAGAACCCCCTGTAGATAACGCCATACAGAACCCCCTGTAGATAACACCATACAGACTCCCCTGTAGATAACGCCATACAGAACCCCCTGTAGATAACTCCATACAGAACCCCCTGTAGATAATGCCATACAGACACCCCCTGCAGATAACGCCATACAGCACCCCTGTAAATAACGGCATACAGACCCCCCTGTAGATAACGCCATACAGCCCCCCTGTAGATAACGCCATACAGACCCCCCCTGTAGATAACGCCATACAGCCCCCCTGTAAATAGCACCATACAGCCCCCCTGTAGGTAGCACCATACAGTCCCCCTGTAGATAACGCCATACAGAACCCCCCTGTAGATAATGCCATACAGCCCCCTGTAAATAATGCCATACAGACCCCCCTGTAGATAACGCCATACAGACCCCCTGTAGATAACGCCATACAGCCCCCTCTGTAGAGAACGCCATACAGACCCCCTTGTAGGTAAAGCTATACAGCCCCCTGTAGATAACGCCATACAGACCCCCTGTAGATAACGCCATACAGCACCCCCTGTAGGTAACGCTATACAGCCCCCCTGTAAATAGCACCATACAGCCCCCCTGTAGGTAACGCCATACAGCCCCCCTGTAGGTAACGCTATACAGACCCCCTGTAGGTAACGCTATACAGCCCCCTGTAGGTAACGCCATACTGAACCCCCCTGTAGGTAACGCCATACAGCCCCCCTGTAGGTAACGCAATACAGCCCCCCTGTAGATAACGCTATACAGCCCCCCCTGTAGGTAACGCTATACAGCCCGCTGTAGGTAATGCTATACAGACCCCCCGTAGGTAACGCCATACAGCCCCCTGTAGGTAACGCTATACAGCCCCCTGTAGGTAACGCTATACAGCCCCCCTGTAGGTAACGCCATACAGCCCCCCCTGTAGGTAACGCTATACAGCCCCAATGTAGTTAATGCTATACAGCCCCCCTGTAGATAACGCTATACAGCCCCCCTGTAGGAAACACTATACAGCCCTCCTGTAGGTAATGCTATACAGCCCCCCCGTAGGTAACTCCATACAGCCCCCTGTAGGTAACGCTATACAGCCCCCTGTAGGTAACGCTATACAGCCCCCCCTGTAGGTAACGCTATACAGCCCCCCTGTAAATAGCACCATACAGCCCCCCTGTAGGTAACGCCATACAGCCCCCCTGTAGGTAACGCTATACAGCCCCCCTGTAGGTAACGCTATACAGCCCCCTGTAGGTAACGCCATACTGAACCCCCCTGTAGGTAACGCCATACAGCCCCCCTGTAGGTAACGCAATACAGCCCCCCCTGTAGATAACGCTATACAGCCCCCCCTGTAGGTAACGCTATACAGCCCCCTGTAGGTAATGCTATACAGACCCCCCGTAGGTAACGCCATACAGCCCCCTGTAGGTAACGCTACACAGCCCACTGTAGGTAACGCTATACAGCCCCCCTGTAGGTAACGCCATACAGCCCCCCCTGTAGGTAACGCTATACAGCCCCAATGTAGTTAATGCTATACAGCCCCCCTGTAGATAACGCTATAAAGCCCCCCTGTAGGAAACACTATACAGCCCTCCTGTAGGTAATGCTATACAGCCCCCCCGTAGGTAACTCTATACAGCCCCCTGTAGGTAACGCCATACAGCCCCCTGTAGGTAATGCTATACAGCCCCAATGTAGTAAACGCTATACAGCCCCCCCTGTAGGTAACGCCGTACAGCCCCAACCCCCCAAAATAATCTGACCTATAGTTTGTCCTACAAAAGACATGTATCCCCTATCTACAGGATAGGGGATACATGTGTGATCGCTGGCAGCGATAAGGAGAACGGGGAACCGAAAGTCCCCCGAAGTTCTCCATGACAAACCTCTGACTTCCAGCGTCTGTGCAGTTCAATAAAAATGAAAGGAGCGCTGGTCACGCATGCGCACAAGCGCAACCGGTGCTCCATTAATTTCTACGGAGCTGCCGACACAGACCCCGGAAATCCGAGGTTTGTGATGGAGAACTTCAGGGGACTTTCGGTCCCCTGTTCTCCTTATCGCTGCCAGCGATCACACATGTGGATAGGGGATACATGTCTTTTGTAGGAACAACCCCTTTAATGGCAGAGCGGGCAGATACCTCCCTGCTCTGCCGTACTGTTCAGTGGCGTCCCGCTGTAGTAGCCATAGCGGCAGCTAGCAGAGCCTCCACTGCTAGCGGTAGTAGCGCCACTGGACCTATTATACGTTTGTCTGAATAAGCCTTTAGAGGAGCCTGTAAAAATGACAATGTACTGCAATACATTAGTATTGCAGTGTATTCTAACAGTGATCTAATGATTTCTGGTTCAAGTCTCCTATGGGGACTAATAAAATGTGTAAAAACAAAAGTAAATAGTTATTATTAGTGGAAAAAAATTTAATAAATATTTCAACTCCAAAAAAAAAAACCTTTTCACATTTTTTCTCTAAAGTAATGTAAAAAAAGAAAAAAAATACACAAAATTGGTATCGCTGCGTACGTAAAAGTTCAAACTATTAGAATATACCATTATTTAACTCGCGCGGTGAACTCCGTGAAAAATAAAGAATTTAAAATGGCAAAATCGCTGTTTTTTTGCCACCTTGGCTCTATCAAAATTTTTTATAAAAAGTGCTCAAAAAGTTGTATGTACAAAAAAAAGGTACCAATAAAAGCTACAGCTCGTTCTGCAAAAAATAAGCCCTCACACCGCTCAATCCACGGAAAAATAAAAAAGTTATGGCTCTCGGAATGCGGGAAGAAAAAAATGAAAAATAAAAAGCAAAACATGGATCAGTCCGGAAAGGGTTAATTACTTTCTAATGAAAAAACATTTATGACCACATGTGGGGTATTGCCATACTCGGGAGAAATTGCTTTACAAATGTTGGGGTGCTTTTTCTCTTTTATCCTTTGTGAAATTGAAAAAATGCAACATTTTAGGGTAAATAATGTTGATATTAATTTTCACGGCCTAACTCTAATAAATTTTGCAAAAGATCTGTAGGGTCTAAATGCTCACTATACCCCTAGATAGATTCCTTAAGTGGTGTAGTTTCCCAAATGGGGTCACTTTTGGGGTGTTCCCACTGTTTTGGTTCCTCGGGGGCTCTGCAAATGCGACATGACTCCCGAAACCATTTCAGCTAAATTTGAGCTCCAAAAGCCAAATAGCGCTCCTTACGTTCTAAGCCCCATTGTGGGTCCAAACAGTAGTTTATTACCACATATGGCGTATTTACGTAATTGGGAGAAATTGTTTTACAAATGTTGGGGTGCTTTTCCAACTTTATTCTTTGTAAAAATTTAAAATATCTACGTTTTTTCAGCAAAAAAGTAGATTTTTACCTTTACAGACTAATTCCAATGAATTCAGCAAAACAACTGTGGGGTTAAAATGCTAACTTTACCCATAGAAAAATTCCTTGAGGGGTGTAGTTTCCAAAATGGGGTCACTTTTGGGGGGGTTCCACTTTTTTCATCCCTCCAGTGCATTGCAAACGCGACACGGCACTGAAAACTATTCCAGCAAAATCAGAAATCCAAAATCCAAATGGTGCTCCTTCTCTTATGAGCCCTGCTGTGGGTCCAAACAGCAGTTTATTACCACATATGGGGTATTGCTATAATCGGAAGAAATTGCTTTCTACTTTATTCCTTGTAAAAATTAAAAATGTCTATGTTTTTTCAGAAAAAAAAATAGATTTTCATCTTCACATACTAATTCAAATAAGTTAGTATGAGTGAGTTCAAAATGCCAACTATACCCCTAGATAAATTCCTTGAGGGGTGTAGTTTCCAAAATGGCGACACTTTTGGGGGGTCTTTACTGTTTTGGCACCGCAAGACCTATTCAAACCTGACATGGTGCCTAAAATATATTTAAAAAAATGGAGGCCCCAAAATCCTCTAGCTGCTCCTTTGCTTCTGAGGCCTGTGTTTCAGTCCATTAGCGCACTAGGGCCACATGTGGGATATTTCTAAAAACTGCAGAATCTGGGCAATAAGTATTGAGTTGCATTTCTTGGGTAAAACCTTCTGTGGTATAGAATTTTTTTTATTACAAATGAATTTTGGCAAAAAAAAATTACATTTGTCAATTTCACCTCTACTTTGCTTTAATTCCTGTGAAACGCGTAAAGGGTTAAAACACTTTCTGAATGCTGTTTTGAATACTTTGATGGGTGCAGTTTTCAAAATGGGGTGATTTATGGGGACTTTCTAATACATAAGGCCCTTCAGAACTGAACTGGTCCCTGAAAAAATAGGCTTTTGAAATTTTCTTGAGAATATGAGAATTTGCTGCTAAAGTTCTAAGCCTTGTAACGTCCTAGAAAAATAAAAGAATGTTCAAAAAACTATGCAAACATAAAGTAGACATATGGGAAATATAAACTAGTAAGTATTTTGTGTGGTATTACTATCTGTTTTACAAGTAAATACATTTAAATTTAGAAAAATGCTAATTTTTGTAAAATTTTCTCCAAATCTTGGTGTTTTTTTTACAAATAAATATTGCATTTATCGACCAAATTTTTTCCCTAACATAAAGTACAATATGTCACGAGAAAACCATCCCAGAATCGCTTGGATAGGTAAAAGCATTCCGGAGTTTTTACTAGATCAATTGACACATGTCAGATTTGAATAATCGGCTTCGTCATGAAGGCCAAAACAGGCTCAGTAAGGGAAGGGAATTGCAATTGGTACATAAAAATGCATCACATTTAAATAATGGTCAATGTTTTAGTGAATGATCAAATATTAAAGTATTTGTTAAACAGCGGCAAATTCGTGTTAAATAATTCCATTCCAGGTCTTGTTAAATTACATGCTGCAGAAATGTAAATCTATGGGGGTAAGGGAGTTAACAATGTTTCTACACCAGTTTTCTGGTGTAGAAATGTTTCAAAAGGCCTGAAAGTCGCAAAAAACTTTTGGGCCATTTACCTCATTCTCGCCACTTTTCAAAAAAGTTTTTCACTATAATTGATGCCAATTGCTGACATAAATGCTGATAAATTTGTTGGGCTGCAAGTGGCTCCATCCCTAATGCTAAGCTCCACCCACTTTTGAAAAAGTGACGCAAGCGGCGTAAACGGCACAAAAGTTGCAGCTTTTTACCGCAATTTGCAACTTTTGTGCCATTTGCTACTTTTTCTATACTAGAAAAGTGAAAAGATTCCCACTTATTTGCAAGTGGCCTAACATGCACATTTGTTTCAGCAATAACTGTTATTGCAAAAGAAATGGTATAAATATATAAGTAAGTAATTGAATCAATGATTAAATAATATCAATAACATTCAAACATTTACTCACCTATGAACTATGGTTCAACTTAATTATAGCATCAATAAATCAACTTTTAATTAGTCAGTTACAATTTTTTTATGTGAATTTTCCACGTGAACCATATATGAGAAACAAAGCAATGCAAAAAAGGTCACAAGTTAATAGTAAGATGCAATTAGAAAATATGTCAAAAAGGCCAAGAAAAATAATTAATTGTGAAACACAGCATTGTGCAGAATATGGAAATTAAAGTTATATTAATAAAACACTGTACTATTTTCGATTCGATTTATCAGTCTGGTCAAACAGATTGTATCTCCTGGGGCACATACTCCTCTCCAACAGTTTAAAATTACATTTGGGTAATACCTTTCAAATCTGCCACTCAACTTGTTTCCTGTAAAACACAGTGAAATGTGTAGAACAATTATTTTTGGTTCAATAGTTTTTTATTGTTTTTTAAACAAAAGAAAAAATGCATAGTACAAATATGTCATATATACAGTTTGCATACTCAGCTCCAACAATGAACTGCGTGAACAAGGTGTGAAGCATAGGAAAGGAAATAAAAAGATAACATTAGAACATCATAACATCGTAAAGCTAGCGGTATATGCAAATTCACTGTCAGTTATAGGATAGGATTATATGCACAGTCTCATTATAACTAGTCTCGTTGGCAAAAAGGACTGACTGTCCAGTAGTTCCAGATATTGATAAATTTGGGAAAGGAGAAGTTGCCATATGCTATTATTTTTTCATAAGCATAAGAGGTATTGATTAACAATAACAGTTCTTCCAAGGCAGGTGCAGTAGCACTCTTCCAATGTCTAGTCAAGACTAGCTTAGCCATCACCAAAATTTTGCTAGTCAAAATTCTACATCTGGGAGGAACAGCGTCCACATGTAAAAAAAAGCAAAGCTAAATGAGGGATGTAGGAATCTGGTAGTGAAACATAGATTCTAGCAGAGTAAACACCTGTTTCCAGTACTCATGTATATTAGGTCAACCCCACAGCATATGTAGCAAAGTTCCTTTGTGACCACGACCCCTCCAACAAACTGCTGAGACATTCGGATATATCAGATGTAATCGGTCTGGAGTATAATACCAGTGTAGGTTAGTTTTAATAGCTGCCTCCACATGAGATCTACATTATAAAGTACTATGAATTAGTTTGTAGGCTTTCAACCATTGGTCTTCCTCAAAAGTCATCCCTAGATTATTTTCCCAAGACTTAATATTATGAATTTTATCGAAGTCAGCATTTGCTTTTAAAGTACTTTAGATACCTTTCAGGATGTCTGTGGACTTATCAAGCCAACCAAAAAGTTTCAAATTGCAGATAGGATGCAATTTTTCCAGGTCAGAGATAAAGTGTCTAATCTGTAAATACTTATAGAAGTCACTCTGTGGTAAAAAATATTTATACATTAAATATTCAAAGGTGCTAAACTGGTCTTGATGATATATATGAGACAAACAATTAATACCTCTGGTCTTCCAGCTTGGTAAATTCAAGTTAAGAATGGCCAATTCTAAAATGTCAATACGGGTGTACGATTTGGGGAGAGGAAGTCGGTCAGTCGATTCCTTTTGTAGGTAAGACCAGGCAGACTAGAGCAGCAGTTGCAAGTGGGGAGATATGGGAAGGAGGGGAGACATTTCAAAATTCAAGAAAAAGGAGGGCTTTCATGTTTGAGGGGAAAATGTAGGAAGATTTGAACCCAATGTTTAGAGAGGTTTGCTTTCCACCCAGGACTGAAAAGTGCCACCAAGGTGGCTACATAATATCCGTACATGTTAGGGATCCCCAATCCTCCCAATCTTTTATCTCTGGTCAAGATATGAGAAGAAACTCTTGGTTTACGATAGGACCATATAAATCCCATGAGAATCTTTTGGCTGTGTTGGAAAAAAGCCTTTTGGAATGGCTATTGGGACCGTTCTTAATAGATATAGGAGCTTTGGTAGCAATACTATTTTGAATGTGGCAATTCTACCTACCCATTATATCTCAAATTTATATAACCTAGTGGTTTCTAATTGGATAATTTATAAGAGGGATTTGTAATTACCTCGGTACAAAGACTTATGCAAAGGCGTCAGAGTGATACCCAGATATTGAATACCACCTTCCTGCCAGTCAAATGGATATCTGGTTTTGAGAAGATGAAGTGTCGAGGTGGAAAGGTTCAATGGGAGTATTTGAGACTTTTGGGTATAAGGCCAAGCAGATTCTAGAGAGTCCTCCAGGGAAGATAGTGAGAGTATAATGTCATCCGCATACAATGATATGGTATGGATTCTGTTACCTATGTGTATCCTGTGAATATTATCATGTGTTCTCAGGAGTTGTGCTAATGGTTCCATGGACAAAAAAAAACACTAGGGGGGAGAGGGGACATCCCTGCCGAGTGCCGTTAATGATTCGAAAACTATCAGATAACATACCATTAGTATAAACCCTAACCAAAGGGAATTAATATAATGCCTTAACCCCTTAATGACCAGCCTATTTTAGACCTTAATGACCAAGCCATTTTTTACGTTTTTCCATCGTCGCATTCCAAGAGCTATAACTCTTTCATTTTGCGTCGACATAGTTCTTGTTTTTTTGCGGGACAAGTTGTATTTTTTAATAGCAGCATTTTGGGGGACATATTATTTGTTGATTAACTTTTATTAACTTTTTTTTGGGGGGGAATAGAAAAAAACCTGAAATTTCGCCACGCTTTTTCGCATCTTAAATCTACGCCGTTTACCGTGTGATATAAATAACACAATAACTTTATTCAGCGGGTTGTTACGATTGCAACGATACCAAATTTGTATAGTTTTTGTATGTTTTACACAGTAAAAACGCTTTTTTTTCAAAATTATTTGTTTTTGTGTCTCCATGTTTGAAGAGCCGTAACGTTTTTATTGTTCCGCCGATGCAGTTGTAGGAGGGCTTTTTTTTTGCGGGAAGACTTGTCGTTTTTATTGGTACCATTTTGGAGTAGATGCGACTTTTTGATCACTTTTTATAACATTTTTTTAAAGTCAGGATTCACAGAAAACAGCAATTTTTCCATAGTTTTTTATAAAAATTTTTACAGCGTTCACCGTGCGGGTTAAATAATGTAATAGATTTATAGTCAGGGTCGTTATGGACGCGGCTATACCAAATATGCGTAACTTTTTTAATTTATTTTGGTTTTTTAATAGTAAAGGAGTTTGTAAGGGGAAAAGGTGGGTTTTTCATTTTTTTCACATTTTTTTTTTAATTAACTTTATTAAACTTTTTTTTTACTTTTTTACTAGTCCCACTAGGGGACTATAATATGCGATTCTGCGATCGCTATTATAATACACTGCAATACTTCTGTATTGCAGTGTATTACTGCCTGTCCGTTTAAAACGGGCAGGCATCTGCTAGGTCATGCCAGAGGCATGATCTAGCAGGCATTCATGACAGGCAGACCTGGGGGCCTTTATTAGACCCCCGGCTGCCATAGAAGACACAGACACTCGGCGATCTTATCGCCGGGTGTCGGTGGGAGAGAGAGGGAGCTCTGTCCCTCTCTCCAAAACCACTCAGATGCGGTGCTCGCTATTGCGCACCGCATCTGAGGGGTTATACATGTGAGATCGATACTTATATCGATCTCACACGGCAGAGCAGGGACGCTCCCAGCCCTCAGCTGCCTCTGGCAGCTGAGAGCAGGGAGATTTGACGGCTCCCTGCTCTGTTTACTCATCCTGATGCAGTGCCGTAAAAAGGAATATGCATCAGAATAAAGCCCGTTAGTGGCCACCGTTAAAAGGCGTATTGGCGGTCACTAACGGGTTAATATCGTTAAGTATATCTCCATTGAAACTCATTTTCTCTAGGGCGGAAAAAGCGTACGCCCAATGAATACGGTCGAACGCCTTTTCAGCGTCAATCGCTAACATAACCGAAGGGGTTCTTGACTGTTCGACATGATGTGGTAGGCCCAAGACTCTAGGTGTATTGTCCGAGGCTTGTCTACCCTTCATAAATCCTACCTGGTCTTCTCCTATCAATGAGGGCAAAAGGGGAGCAAGTCGCTTAGCTAAAATTTTTGCATATTACTTAACGTCCGTATTGAGCAGAGAATTAGGGCGAAAGTTCTGAGGGGCATCCATTGGTTTACCTGGTTTTGGAAAAGTTACAATTAAAGCAGCCTGATTTTCTGCTGGCATAGACCCAGATGTCAAAGCTTTCTGATAAAATCTGCACATATACGGCATTAATATGTCTTGTAGGGAGATATAATATATATTGGAGAGTCCATCAGGACCGGGGGATTTGCCATTAGGTAACTGCTGAATTGCAGCAGTGACCTCCTTATCCAGTATAGGGGAGTTTAGGCTAGACAATTGACTCTCTGAAAGTTTAGGTAAGTTCAAATTTTGAGGGAAGTTTTGGATATCCGCGCCAGACGGATGAGGAGAAAATGGGTTACTTTCCAAGTTTTATAATGAAGAATAAAAGTCTTTAAATTGGTTGGCTATGTCTTTGGGATGCGCCTGTTTCATTTTTAGAACAATTATTTTCCATTAGCAAATAAGTTTAAATGTTATGAATTTAGAAGTTATGAAGTAATATATTTATTTCCATAAGACTAATACACTGGCGCTCACAAAAAAATATATCAAGTGTGTGGGCTATAGGTATGCCGTTGCGAGAAAAACTGTGCTGTCTACCAAAACACAAACAAAAAAAGACTAGTACAATACCTTAGGTAATTTAAAACAACTTTTACATTTACTTTAATTACATTTTCTTTTTACGATACAGCTTCTATGCATAGAAGCTGTATCGTTCTGTCAAAGTCGATTCCGTCAGGTCAGCTGTACTGACGGTTCGACTGAAATCCTGCATGTCAGAAACATGCAGTTCCAGTATTCAATTGAGTCATCAGTCTAGCTGATCTGATCGGCTTTGAGGTATTAACCCTTTAAAGGAACAGTGTCACCAAATTTTTTTTTTTTATATCAGTTTTATGTTAGGGTTTTATTAAAAACGTTTATATTTATTTGTGTGTTTGTGTGTTACTTTTTTCTATTTTTACACTTTTTCTTCCCTATGGGGGCTGCCATTTTTTTTTCCATTTCTGTATGTGTCGATTAACGACACATACAGACATGGAATACGGCAGCTCCAGTCCCATAGGGAATGCGAACGGGGCCCGTTCCATTTACTATGGTGTACGCCATGTGTGTGGGAACGGCGCATGCGCCGCTACCACACAGTCCAATGTGAAATGCGCGCCGTCCGGCGCCACTTTCCGGTGGACCGGAAGTCGCGGCCGGACAGTAAGATTACTACTTCCGGTCGCGGCTTCCGGACTTGTGCACATGGAGCAGTGGCAGCAGACGGAGCGGACGGACCGGAGGGAGCGGCGGCGACTGGAGCAGGTAAGTGATTTCTATGTATGTTCGTGTTTCAGTGTGTGTTTACTAGTGTATGTAAACCTTCTACACTGTGTGTTAGCTCAAAAAATGGCGACACATAGTGTAGGAGGTTAGACCGTTCAAACCCCTGGTTTCTCCCGGCACTAGCCAGGATAAAGGAGGGGGGGATTCTGAGAGCTCACTAGAGCGAGGGATTTTTTCCCAATTTTGCAGCATAAAGCAATGTGGTTGCTTTACAACATGCAATGCTGCAATTTTGGGAATTGCTCCATCTAGTGACCAGTTCTGGGAAATATTATAAATTGAATCCAATTTATAATATTTCCTGACTCGTGAAAAAAATAAAAAAAAATTAGAACAATGTTTAATCACCTACACACTAATTGTTTAACAAAAAAAAAAAAACATGTTTTGCTGGCAACACATTCCCTTTAAGGACACAGCCTGTTTTTGCCTTATGGACCAGGCCATTTTTTTTTTTCAAAACTGACATGTGTCACTTTATGGGGTCATAACTTTGGAATGCTTTCACCTATCTAAGTGATTCTGAGATTTTTTTTTCTCGAGACACATTAGACTTTAAGTTAGTGGTAAAATTTGGTTGATACGTTTAGTGTTTTTTTCTGGAAAAACACCAAAATTTTGAGAAAATTTGTAAAAAATAGCAATTTTCTAAATTTAAATGTATCTGCTTGTAAGACAAATAGTAATAACACACTAAATAATTACTAGTTCACATATCCCATATGTTTAATTTATGTTGACATAATTTTTTTAAACATTCTTTAATTTTCCAGGACGTTACAAGGCTTAGAACTTTAGCAGCAATTCCTTATACTTTCAAGAAAATTTCAAAAGGAAATTATTTTAGGGACCAGTTCAGTTCTAAAGTGACTTTGAGTGCATAATATATAAGAAACCCCCCATAAATCCCCCCATTTTAAAAACTGCACCCCTCAAAGCATTAAAATCAGCTTTTAAAAAGTTTATTAACCCTTTAGGTGCCTCACAGGAATTACAGCAAAGTGGTGGTGAAATTTACAAATTTCATTTTTTTTTTGTTGCAGAAAATCTGTTTTAATCCATTTCTTTCTGTAACACAGAAGGTTATACCAGATAAACACTGCTCCATATTTATTGCTCAGGTTCTGCAGTTTTCAGAAATATCTCACATGTGGCCCTAGAGTGGTAATGGACTGAAACACAGGAGCACTTAGTGGATTTTGGTGCCTCCTTTTTATTAGAATATATTTTAGGCACCACGTCAGGTTTGAAGAGGTCTTGTTGTGCCAAAACAGTGGAAACCTCCCAAAAGTGACCCCATTTAGGAAACTAAACCCCTAAAGGAACTCACCTAAGGGTATAGTTAGCATTTTGACCTCATAGGTTTTTTGCAGAAATTATTGGAAGTAGGCCATAAAAATGAAAATAAACATTTTTTTCACTAAAATGTAGGTTTAGCAAATTTTTTTTCATTTCCACAAGAACTAAAGGAGAAAAAGCACCCCAAAATTTGTAGAGCAGTTTCTAATGAGTAAAACAATACCCCATATGTAGTCATAAACTGCTGTTTGGACACACGGCAGGGCTCAGAAGGAAAAGAGCGCCATTTGACTTTTGGAGCTTAACCCCTTAACGACCGGCGTATAGTGTTTTTACGTCGGTCGTTTAGGGTAGTTCTTCTGAAGTGTCGGCTTTTCACGTCGGCACTTCAGAAGAACTTTCCCCGCATCGTGTGGGGTGCTGCTGAAAACCGGGCTGCTAGCAACAGCCTCGGGCTTCAGGGCAACGATCGGAGACCACTAGCAGTGGTCTCCGATCGTATTTAACCCCTTAGATGCGGTACTGAATAGCAAGCGCCACATCTGAGTGGTTTGGGAGGGAGGGGACCGCATCGGATCGGTTTTCCCGGTCATCGGGTAATCTGCTTCTGAAGCCTTGGCTTCAGAGTGATGATCAGAGACCAATAACAGTGGTCTCCGTTCATGTGATTACTATGAGAACCATTCACAGTGATCACAAAATGGAAAACAAAGTGTTTCTCCTACCTGTCTCTCTGTCTCTCCTCACACTTGTTACTCTGTATGAGAAGAGACAGAGAGAGAATTTTACTGTGACACCAAAGACACAAAATTACAATAAATTTAATATATAAACTTTATATAAACTTCAATTGTATACCTAGGCTAGGGTTATCCTTAGGGCACGTTCACACATGGCGAGGTTTTTCCGCTGCAGATTTGGGGCATTTACGAATCTGCACCAACATTTGCATATTTGACAGGTAGTTCAGACGTTGCAGAAAACACAGCGGACTTGCCACATATTTCAGTTTTTGCATTGCAAAGGCTGAAATACGCAGTGAAATTCCGCTTCTTATCCGCAACAGACAGTGCATGCTGCCGACAGAAAATTCTGCACTGCAGCCTATGGTCCGCAGCGGAGTTTACCGCAATGTCTGCACTAACTTTCCTAAAAATGTATAGAAACAAATGTAAAAACGGCCGCTGGAGAATTCCACTGCGGACTGTCCGCAGCGGAATTCCACAGCAATTCCGCCACGTGTGAACGTGCCCTTAGGGTTAGTCTAGGGTTATTCTAGGTTCTATTCTAGAGTTAGTCTAGGGTTAGCCTAGGTTTTGTCTAGGTTTAGCCTAGGGTTTTTGTGTAGCGTACGTGTGTGACGTCTGTGTATTTTTTTTGTGCAAAAAAAAAAAAAGTTAAAAAAAATATATGTAAAAAAAAAAAGTTTTATAGTCCACATGTTTGTTCGACATCAGTTTTTTTGTGGAGCGTGCCTTTGTGACGTCCGTGTCGCTGCAGAGTCCACAAGCACAGGGCATGTCGCAGAAGTACCACAAAACACGGCCCACTCTATTCCCCCAGAATATATTGAGTGGGTACCCACAGAGTATTTTCCCCTAATATCCCAGAATTTATTGCCACACCAGGGATAAATATTAATGTGGAAAATTTTACAGCCCTCGATTTTTTTAAAATATTCATTACAGATGAACTATTGGAGCTGATTGTCAACCAAACCAATCTGTATGCTCGCCAATTCTTTGCTGAAAAGCCAACGTCCTCCTATGCAGTGGCACCCTACAAATACTGGCGAACTTAAAAAAAATTTGGCGCTCATCCTCAACAAGGGGTTAGTGAAACAGCCCTCAATCCGGTCATATTGGGCAACAAGCCCTACACATGCCACACCTGTTTTTCCAGCCGTTATGACCAGAAGCAGATATGAAGTGCTTATGCGCTTCCTTCATTTTAACGACACTCACCAGGCCCCGCCTCGTAGTGATCCAGGCCGTGACCGCCTGTATAAAATAAGGCCCCTGATAAAAATTTTGGAGGAATCATTTATGCCGGTGTACAACCCCGGAAAAAACCTAGCGGTGGATGAATCGCTGGTGAGTTACAAAGGCAGGCTCTCATTCCGCCAGTACATCCCCTCAAAGAGAGCAAAATATGGGGTTAAAATCTACAAGCTCTGTGAGAGCAGTACAGGCTACACATCTGCCTTTAGAATCTATGAAGGCAAAGACCATGATATTACCCACATTATTAACTCATTTACATTCACACTGTTTTTGTAGGGAGAACCAAAAGGGAGGGTCCCTTGCTTATTGGATAATGTTTCACTGTAAAAATGCAGCAATACTGTATTTTCTGTAAAAACCTATTTTTTATTTCTTTCCACCTATTAAAAATACTCACTATACCCCTAAATGAATATTAGCAGGACATTTATACTTGTCAAAATGACCTGCAGTAACACGGCAAATACAGCGTGGTTCCCTAAAATCAGCTCTGGCGTAAAAAGGCCTCCAAAAGCCAAAATTGACTCCTTCTATGATATGCCCTATAACGGGTCCATATAATAGATTAGACACACTTATTTGGTATCACCGTACACGGGAGAAATCGCAGAATGTGGAAGGGTGTCACTTTTACCAGTATGTCATATGGTGTTTCGAAATGGCTTAAGAAAATGACACTTTTGGAAAAAAAATGCAATTTACATTTTTTTGGCCCAAGTTTGGGCAAATTCTGTAAAAAGTGTGAAGGGTTAAAATAGAAATTGAACTGCTAGAAATAGACTTTAGAGTGTCTAGTTTGTAAAACACAATGTTTTTTTACCATTATTTATTGGACTTCAAGTCCATTACCCATACATTACTACCATGGTGTAAAAAACGAAATGGAGCCAATTTAGTGCGCAATTGAAAAAAGGGGCACTTGTGTTTTATACTATATTTCTGGTAAAAAAAAATAAACTACACCTCCAAGTCAGGTGTTCTTATGATCAGGATAAATGTAAAAATATATTTCAATACATTTGTATGATACAATTACTTTTTGAAACTGTTACATTTTAAATGATGAAAAATCTACATTTTTTTTTTTTCTGTCTTTCCACGGCTATAAAAAAAAGTAACAAAAATGTTACTTATACATATATACCACAAAAAGGAAGCACTACATGTCCCAAGAAAACAGTGCAAAATTCACGTCGATACATAATACACATTCAGAGTTGTACTGCGTTACATCTGTGAATAGCAAAACTGTGAAAATTGCTCTGGTCACTAAGGTTTAAAACACCTTCGGTATTAAGGGGTTAAATTTAGATTGAATAGTTTGTGGAGGCGATGTCGTATTTGCAAAGCCCCTGAGGGGACAAAACTGTGGAAACCCCCGAAAACTGACCCCATTTAGGAAACTACACCCTAAAGGAAGGTTTAGCTAATTTTTTATTATTTTGAATAGGCGGTCATATGTGGAGTCATCTGTGCACTGTGCATTATCATTATAATGCAAAAATTATCTGGGGTATTGCCATGCGGTAAATTGGGGTGTTGTGCAAAACATCTGTACTCCAGTATTGCCTGATCTATGGCTTCTTTACTAGCCACATATGCAGCACAATGCCCCAAATTTGAGCATCTCTGCTGCTTCTACAGGGGTCCACTTGAATAAATTGGCGGGCATATAAATGAGTCTGGGCCACCATTAAATTCACTAAACCAACACTGAAAAAACCTTGAAAAAAAATCTATTTCTGCAAGTCCTTAATTCTCAAAATGAGTTCCTGAGCTGCCTATGAATTCAGGGATCTAAGGCTCATAATTCTCGGGTGGGGGGGGGGGCGGGTTCCACGCGGGATCAGTTATCTGGGACACTTCAGTAACAATATAAAACTGTAAAGAAGCTCCTGACTACCTGACACTAACTAATATTTAGTGACGTTGAATCTGTTAAAAAAAAAAAAATGTAGTATAAAATCTACTGCAGTAAATTTAGACTAAAACTATAAAACTATGCTATGTCAAATTTAATGAAGAGCTTCAGTAAAGAAGTTTAATGTCCATCACTAACTGACGCTAAATCTGTAATGCTATATATTAGTGCTAAAAAAACTGTAGTATAAAAATTATACGTCAGTAAATTTAGGCTAAAACTATAAAGCTACAGTAACCACTGACACTAAATGCAACACTATATTTTAGAAAAAACTGTAGCATAAGAAACATACTACAGTAAATTGACACCAACTTTAGAAAAATTGTACAGCTAAAACTACCTAAAATACCATGTAATTTTTTTTTATTATAAGTCCGCTATACGTATGCTACCGTAATGTCCTATGCAGGTACTAGCTACCCCTACACTACCGCTACCGTAACGTCCTACCTATGCAGGTACTAGCTACACCTAAACTACCGCTACCCTAACGTGCTACCTATGCAGGTACCAGCTACACCTAAACTACCACTACCCTAATGTCCTACCTATGCAGGTACTAGCTACACCTATATTTTATGTAACTTTTTTTTAAACTTTTTTACAGTATTATATATTAAAAAATGCCCAAAAAAGCCTGCGTCAACAAATTACCACTGAGGCTGATTATAGACTCAGCATTCAGTGGCCGCTGGGCGCACACAAAAAGATGGTGCAGTGTTGGTGCAGTAAATAGGCCAAAAAATAAACCTGCGCCAAAAAATTAGCACAGATGCTGATCAATGATGGTGGTCACTGATCAGCGCTCAAGGGCTGCAGGGCACACACATGGAGACGGTGCCGGCAAAAGAATTGAAGAAAAAATGATAAAACAAACCTGCGTCAATAAATTACCACTGAGGCTGATTATGGACTTAGCACTCAGTGGCCGCAGGGCGCACACAAGAAAATGGTGCAGTAAAAACAAGCCCAAAATCAAAAACCTGTGCCAAAAATTTAGAACAAATGCCGATCAGTGATGGCGGTCACTGATCAGCGCTCAGAGAGATGGTTCTGGCACAGACACGGAGATGGTGCTGGCAGAAAAATAAAAAAATAAAAACTGTGTTCTTCACCGTGATCTGGTTGAGGCCTTGGTAGTCAATGCAGGATAGGAGGTATCCATCTTTCTTCTTGACAAAGAAAATCCCAGCTCCGGCCGGACATGAGGATTTACGAATGAAGCCCCTCTCAAGATTCTCCTTAATGTAGGCAGACATGAACTGGGTCTCAGGCAAGGAGAAAGGGTACACTCTACCGCGAGGAGGAGACGAATCAGGAACCAAGTCGATCGGACAATCATATGTTCGATGTGGCGGCAAGGTCTCTGCTTCCTTCTTATCAAAGGCATCAGAGAACAGAGAGTAACAAGAAAGCAACCCTGCCAATGACTGATGCGGAGAAGACTGTGGTGGATAGATATGACCCAGACAGCGGTCGAGACACTTGGGACCCCACTGGAGAACCTCTCCAGAGTTCCAATCCAGGACTGGGGAGTGCAAATGGAGCCAAGGCAAACCCAGCAGCACGGCGTTGATGGCCTTGGGCAGGACAAACAGGGAGATGAGCTCAGAGTGAAGAGCTCCCACTTGAAGTCTCAATGGCTTGGTCACAGACAAAACTGGGTCAGGCAAAGGCAGTCCATCTACCGAGGCAACGATCAACGGCCTTTCCAGCAGGACAGTGGCAACTGAAGAAAATCCACAAGGTCTTGGCAGATGAAATTGGCTGCAGAGCCAGAGTCCAGATATGCAGAGACCGGATGGGGCCTCTCGCCAGCAATGATAGTCATGGGAATGAACAGTTTTGGAGGAGAGTTCTCGATTAAATGCAGTAGCACCCAAGGATGTCTCTCCAACCAAACCTAGGCGTTGGGGTTTTTTGGCCTCTGAGGATAGAGACGCACGACATGGCCGGCGAGGTCGCAATATAAACAGAATCCAGAGGTGCGCCTGCACTGTTTCTCTTGAATGGACAATTTTAGCCGATCCACCTGCATTGGAACCTCGGGCAAAGCAGTAGGGGACGGCAAGAGGGGTTGCTGGAAGTTGGACACCAGTCTAGGAAGCCGTCTCTCTTGTCGAACCTGTTGAGATCTTTCTTTGAGCCTTATGTCCACTCGAGTGGCAAGTAGAATCTGGTCGTCCAAGGCAGGTGGTAGATCTCGGGCAGCAAGTTCGTCCTTGATCTCGGGCGATAGGCCATGCCAGAAGGACGCTACCAAGGCCTCATTGTTCCAGGACAGCTCTCCTGCCAGGGTCCGGAACTGGATGGTGTATTCGCCCATGGAGGTGTCTCCCGGGCGAAGGTTAAAGATAGCAGTGGCTGCCGATGAGACTCGCCCTGGTTCCTCAAAAACATTACGGAACAACCGCACGAACCCCTGGAAGTCTTGGGTCTCGGGTCCTTGACATTCCCAGATTGGGTTCGCCCATGCCAGGGCTTTGCCGGACAGTAGAGCAGAATAAACATTTACATTAAGTTACTCACCGGTGGTTTTCCGCTCAGATGTCTTCAGCTACTCACTTTTAAAATATTTCTGCACCTATAAATGAAGATAAATTCTCAACGCCACTAAATATAATTGTGCCATACACTGTACCTCTTATTATAATAGCACCATACACTGTGTCCCACACACACACAAACACAAACACACACACACACACACACACACACACACACACACATTGTGCCCCTGTAGATAGTGCCCCCATAGCCCCCTGTAGATAGTGACCCCAATAGAGCCTCTGTAGATAGTGCCCTACATAGAAGCCCCTGTAGATAGAGTCCCACATATGGACTCCAGTGCTACAAGGCAATAGTGCTAACCACTGAGCCACCAAGCTGCCCTACATATAGCTCCCCCTATAGATAGTGCTCCACATATAGCCCACCTCTGTAGATAGTGCCTCACATATAGCTCCTCCTGTATAGAGTGTCCCACATATAGCCCACCCCTGTAGACAGTGTCCTACATATATACCCCCTGTAGATAGTGCCCCACAGGTAACCCACCCTTGTGTCTCACATATAGTCCACCCCTGTAGATAGTGCCCTACAAACACCTCCCCTATAGATAGTTCTCCACATATAGCCCACCCCTGTAAATAGTGCCTCATATATAGCTCCCCCTGTATATAGTGTCCTACATATAGCCCACCCCTGTAGATAGTGCCCTACATATATCTCCCCCTGTAGATAGCGATCCACATCCCCACATATAGACCCCCCTGTAGATAATGCCACACACATTTTTTTTTTACATATTTACACGATCCCGTTCCTGCGCCGTCTGGTGGCAATGCAGACCTGCTCTCTTCTGAGCAGGTCTGCTGGGGCTGAATGACGCAAGTGGCACAATTATGTCATTGACCCGCTAGCGACATTGAAAGGCGCTGATTGGCAGTGCAAAATGACTTGCCGCGTCAATCAGCGCCTTTCAACAACGGAAGGGGCACGATTACGTCAACACGCCGCTAGCATCGTTGAAAGGTGCTGATTGGCGGGGCAAGTCATTTTGACCTGCCAATCAGCGTCACTGTAAGGCGCTGGATGATTGGGCACGGAACGTGCCTGGCCATTCAGCGCTAATGCATGTAATTGTATCTGCATGCTATAGACGCAGGTACACTACGTGCTTGAGGGGGTGGAGGTGGCTGGTTTGAGTGGTGCCGCCGCACCATCAGAGAGGCAGAATTAGTTGCCAAAATTCCATGTGCCCTGCAATTTTGTTATTATAAATATATACAATATAATTACAGCGTCAGAACAAAGCTCAGTACATAAATACAGCACCAGAACCAAGTTTAGTACATATATACAGTACCAGCACAAATACAGCTCAGTACATAGATCATTTGCAAATTCATTATAACCCCTGCCATATTGGTTGGTACAGAGTAAAACTACAGCTCCTAGAATGGCCCGAACAATGGTAGGGATATGCTGGGAGTTGCTGTTTCACAAAAATTATACCACCCATCATCTCGCTGCAGATCATACAGTGACAACAGTATTGATTAGAGGCAGAATAAACATTTACATTCAGTGACTCAGGGGCAGCGTCTTCTCAGATTCCAGTTGTTCTTTTTCTCTTTTCTTCTCAATCTGGTCCAGACCTCTATGATGACTTTTCCCGGCCACAGCCCATTTCTGCAGTTTGCCTCTCAAATGTCTTTAGCTCCTCACTTTTCAAACATTTCCACACCTATAAACAAAGATAAAATTCTCATGGTGTCACATACTACGCCCCTAAATATAATAGCTCCATAGACTGTGCCCCTGAATATAATAGCACCATACACTGTATCCCTGATTATAATAGCACCATAGACTGTGTTCCACACATAGAGCCCCCTGTGGATAGTATCCCCATACAACCCCCTGTAGATAGTGCCCCTCATAGAGCCCCCCTAGTTAGTGACCCCCATAGAGCCCCCTGTAGATAATGCCCCTATAGAATCCCCTGTTGATAGTGCCCCTCATAGACCCCCCTGTAGAAAGTATCTAAAGAGAAAAAAGAGAGATACTGGGTGCCACATGGTGCAGGTCACCAAAGCAATGTGATACGATAGGCTAGAGTAGTGACAGATGCGCTGGCCTATCCCGCACACAGCTCGCTCGCCACTACGGTAATGCACTGGACGTGCATCTATGCCCACAGCTCCTCTGCCCCTGGCATCCGCTCATCCACATCCCAAAATCAGCCCATCGGTGCTACATGTGATCTTGGTGCCTCTCCCACTGCCGTTCTCCTCTTTTTTGGTACAACTTGCATAATTATACTCTACACTCTCTACTGCTAATATCACTTATTGTATCAACTTAAGTTAAGTGTTTAATGTATTCCACTACTACTCTACTATGTTACTTATGGTATACGATTGGTCCTCCTGCCTGCCTGTCACTTTTACTCTCTGACCTCATATGACGTCAGACAGCAGCTTGACTTCTGGTGGTACTTTTTAAAATATTTTACATAATTGGTTCTATAATATAAGATGTGCTTGTTTTGTTGTGCATTTATTGACCTGATGAAGATACTGGTACAGCATTGAAACGCGTAGCCACTATAATGTTGTTACTACATTATAACTACCTGGCTTTTGTCTGATGTCAGCAGCGCTTCGCCACTCAGCTCCATCTTTAACCCCTTCCCGACATCCGCTGTATATATACGGCGCTGCCGGGAAGGTGTTCCCGCAAAGCGCAGTACAGTTACGGCGCGATGATGGTGCGGGCTCAGAAGCAGAGCCGGCACCATCAACGTGGGGTGACAGCTGTATTATACAGCTGGCACCCTCCTGTAACTGCCAGGACCGGAGCTATTCTCCGATCCGGCAGATTAACCCCTCAGATGCTGCGCTCAATATTGCGCAGCATCTGATAGGTTTTCACCTGACCGGCAACCCAGTCGCTGGGTTGCTGTGGCAATCGGACGCCAGAAAATGGCATCCGAGTCTGCCTTGTACGGGAGCCGATAAGGACCCGCCTGCGGCGCATCCTCATAGGCTTGCTGTCAGTGAATAACTGACAGCGCTAATACACTGCACTACGTATGTAGTGCAGTGTATTAGAGTAGCGATCGGGGCATCAGGCCCTCATGTCCCCTAGTGGGACAAGTCAGAAAAGTAAAAAAAAGATAATAAAAATGTGGTAAAACAATAAAAACATACACATTACAAATAAAAATATAGCCAAACTGACTTTTTTCCCATAGTAAGTCTTTTATTATGGGAAAAACCGTTAAAATTAAAACAACTACACATAATTGGTATCGCTGCGTCCGTAACGACCTAAACTACAAAACTATTATGTAATTTATCCCGCATGGTGAACGCGGTAAAAAAAAAACATGAAAAACAGCGCCAGAATCTTTGTTTTTAGATCACATCTCCTTCCAAAAAATGCTATAAAAAGTGATCAAAAAGTCACATTTACTCCAAAATAGTACTAATAAAAACGGCAATCCGTCCCACAAAAAATAATCCCTGACACCGCTTTGTGCACGCAAAAATAAAAAAGTTATGGGTCTTAGAATATGGCGACACAGAAAACAAATGATTTTATAAAAAAAGTGATTTTATTGTGCAAAAGCCGCAATACATAAAAAAAACTATATAAATTTGGTATCGCCGTAATTGTATCGACCCGCAGAATAAAGCTAACATGTAATTTAGGGCGCACTGTGGATGCCGAAAAAAAACCCAATAAAAAACGATTCCAGAATTGCTTGTTTTTGGTAATTTCCTTTATCAAAAAATGAAATAAAAAGTGATCAATAAGTCGTATGTATTCTAAAATGGTACCAATAAAATCTACAGCCCGTCCCGCAAAAAACAAGCCCGCACACCGCTCAATCAACTGAAAAATAAAAAAGCTATGGCACTAGTAATGCGGTGATGAAAAACATCTCAATGCGCAGGCCGGAGGGAAACATTCCTTCAGTTTCAGGGCCCTAGTATTTAGGAACTAGGAAGGGACATGGCACATCTGCTGGAAGCGAGGGCGCCCGTATTTTACCAGCGCAAAAGTTTCCCAGCAAAATTTCCCAAACTACGAAGGAGAAAAAGTCCCCAAAAGGTGCAGAGCATTACAGAAGGGAGATAAGAAAGAAAACCGTTTATCAGTGTGACACTGGCCTGTGCATAACGTATTGCTTCACATCGTAACACACACATTTATGGATAATTTTATTATTTACCCCATTATTATACCCTCTTATTATGTCCTGATGTACTCCACACAGATTACATATGCCACCACATTATAAACGGAAATACCAGCAAAACCCCAAACAGAAAAACTACCAAGCAAAATCCATGCTCAAAATGGCGGTCTTTCCCTTCTTAGCCCTACAGTGTGCCCAAACAGCAATTTATGTCCACAAGTATGGCATTACCATACCCGGGAGAACCCGCTTAACAATTTATGGGGTAAGATTCTCTAGGGACACAACATATTGTGCGGTGAATGGGCAGATCAGTTGAAAAATTGAAATTTTCACTTTGTATCATCCACTGCGTATTAATTTCTGAAAAACACATGTGGAGTCTAAATTCTCACTACACCCCTTGATAAATGCCTTTAGGGGTGTAGTTTCTAAAACGGGGTCACTTTTGTTTGGTACATCAGTGGTTTTGCAAATGCAACATGGCGTCCGCAAACCAATCTAGCAAAATCTACGCTACAAAAGATAAATACCGCTCCTTTTCTTCTGAATACTCCCATATATGTAAACAGCCGATTATAACCACATATAGGGTGTTACCGTACTCGGAAGAAATTACTTTACAAATGTTGGGGGGCTTTTTCTTCTTTATTCCTTTTAAAAATGAAAAATGTTGATCTAAAACTACATCTTGTTGGGAAAAAAAAAATATTTTTCATTTTCATGGCTTAATTCTAATTAATTCAGCAAAAATCCTTTGGGATCAAAATTTTCACTATACCCCTAGATGATTCCTCAGGGGGTGCAGTTTCCCAAATGGAGTCACTTTTGGGGTGTTTCCACTGTACTAGTACTACAGGGGCTCAGCAAATGTGACATGGCGCCCAGAAACCATTCCAAAATCCAAATGGTGCTAGTTCCATTCTGAGCCCTACCGTGTGTCCAAACAGATGTTTATGACCACATGTGGGGTATTGTTTTACTCGGGAGAAATTGCTTTACATATGTTACGGTGCTTTTTCTCCTTCAGTCCTTGTGGAAATAAAAATAAAATACCTAAACCTACATTTTCTTTGAAAAAATGTAGATTTTCATTTTTACGGCCTACTTCCAATAAGTTCTGTAAAACACCTGTACGGTCAAACTGCTCACTGTACCCCTAGATAATTTCCTCATGGGGTGTAGTTTCCAAAATGGGGTCACTTGTTGGGGGTTTCCACTGTTTTGTCCCCTCAGGGGCTTTGCAAATGCGACATGGCCACCGCAAACCATTCCTGCTAAATTTGAGTTCCAAAAGCCAAATGGCGCTCTTTCCCTTCTCAGCCTCGCCGTGTGTCCAAACAGCCGGTTATTACCATATGTGGGGTATTGTTTTACTCGGGAGAAATTTCTTTACAAATTTTATGGTGGTTTTTCTCCTTTACTCCTTGTGGAAATGAAAAAAAATTAGCTAAACCTACATTTTATTTGAAAAAATGTAGGTTTTCATTTTCACAGCCTACTTCCGAAAATTTCTGCAAAAAACCTGTGGGGTCAAAATGCTCACTATACCCCTAGATAATTTCCTTAATGGGTGTAGTTTCCAAAATGGGGTCACTTGTTGGGGCTTTGCAAATGTGACATGGCCTCCGCAAACCATTCCTGTTAAACTTGAGCTCCAAGAACCAAATAGCGCTCTTTCCCTTCTCAGCCTCGCCGTGTGTCCAAACAACCGTTTATTACCACATGTGGGGTATTGTTTTACTCGGGAGAAATTTCTTTACAAATTTTATGGTGGTTTTTCTCCTTTAGTCCTTGTGGAAATGAAAAAAAAATTAGCTAATCCTACATTTTATTTGAAAAAAATGTAGATTTTCATTTTCACAGCCTACTTCCAAAAATTTCTGCAAAAAACCTGTGGGGTCAAAATGCTCACTATACCCATAGATAATTTCCTCAATGGGTGTAGTTTCCAAAATGGGGTCACTTGTTGGGGGTTTCCCATGTTTTGTCCCCTCAGGGGCTTTGCAAATGTGACATGGCCTCCGCAAACCATTCCTGCTAAACTTGAGCTCCAAGATCCAAATAGCGCTCTTTCCCTTCTCAGCCTCGCCGTGTGTCCAAACAGCCGTTTATTACCACATGTGGGGTATTGTTTTACTCGGGAGAAATTTCTTTACAACTTTTATGGTGGTTTTTCTCCTTTAGTCCTTGTGGAAATGAAAAAAAATTAGCTAAACCTAAATTTTATTTGAAAAAAATTAGATTTTCATTTTCATGGCCTACTTCCAATAATTTTTGCAAAAAAATGCTTGCTACACCCCTAAATAAATTCCTCGAGGGGTGTAGTTTCCCTAATGGGGTCACTTTTGGGGGTTTTCCACTGTTTTGACACCGCAAGACCTCTTCAAAGCTGACATGGTGCCTAAAATATATTCTAATAAAAAGGAGGCCCAAAATCCACTAGGTGCGCCTTTGCTTCGGAGGTCGGTGCTTCAGTCCTGTAGCACGCTAGGGCCACATGTGGGATATTTCCTAAAACTGCAGAACCTGGGCAATAAATATTGAGTTGCGTTTCTCTGGTAAAACCTTCTGTGGTACAAAAAAAATGGATTCAAAATGAACTTCTGGAAAAAAGTAATGAGCTTTGTAAATTTCACCTCTACTTTGCCTTAATTCCTGCGCAATGTCTAAAGGGTTAATAAACTTTCTAAATGCTGTTTTGAATACTTTGAGGGGTGCAGTTTTTAAAATGGAGTGACTTATTGGGGGTTTCTAATATATAAGAACCTCAAAGCCACTTCACAACTGAACTGGTCCCTGTAAAAATAGCATTTTGACATTTTCTTGAAAATGTGAGAAATTGCTGCTAAAGTTCTAAGCCTTGTAACGTCCTAGAAAAATAAAATTATGTTCAAAAAACGATGCTAAACTAAAGTAGACATATGGGTGATGTTAATTAGCAACATTTTTGTGTGGTATAACTGCCTGTCTTACAAGCAGATACATTTAAATTGAGAAAAATGCCAATTTTTTGCTACATTTTGGGGTTTTTCACAATTAAATACTGAATGTATCGGCCAAATTTTGCCAGTAACATAAAGTCCAATGTGTCACTAGAAAACAATCTCAGAATCGCTTGAATAGGTAAAAGCATTCCGGAGTTATTACCATATAAAGTGAAACATGTCAGATTTGAAAAATGAGGCTCTGTCAGGAAGGTCAAAAGTGGCCAAAGAGGGAAGGGTTTAACCCCTTCCCGCTCCTTGACGTACTATTACGTCATGGCAGCTGTATCGTTCGCGCTCCATGCCGTAATAGTACGTCACGGGAGTAACGGCCGTTTCGGCCGTCCTCCCGACACATACAGGAGCTGTGACGCTGCTGTCTTGTTCAGCAGCTGTCACAGCTCCTACAGCGGGGACCGATCGCTGTGTCCCCGCTGATTAACCCCTTAAAAGCCGCGTTCTATAGAGATCGCGGCTTTTTAGGGGTTAAGCTGCCATCGCCGGCCTGCTACGCGATAGCGGCCGGCGATGGTGACTATGGCAACCGGACACCAAACAATGGCGTCCGGCTATGCCATAGACGGAAGCCTAGTGGGTCCTGACAACGTCAGGACCCACTATGCTTGCTGTCAGTGAGTAGCTGACAGTTCTAATACACTGCACTACGCATGTAGTGCAGTGTATTAGAATAGCGATCAGGGCCTCCTGCCCTCAAGTCCCCTAGTGGGACAAAGTAATAAAGTAAAAAAAAAGTTAAAAAAAGATGTGTAAAAATAAGAAAATAAAAGTTTTAAAAGTAATAAAAGTCAAAATCCCCCCTTTTCCCTTATCAGTCCTTTATTATTAATAAAAATATATAAACAAACAAATAAACTATACATAATTGGTATCGCCGCGTCCGTAACGACCTGAACTACAAAACTATTTCGTTATTTATCCCGCACGATGAACGCCGTAAAATAAAATAATAATAAACCGTACCACAATCACAATTCTTTGGTCACTTCACCTCCCAAAAAATGGAATAAAAAGAGATCAAAAAGTCGCATGTACCTAAAAATGGTCCTGATTGAAACTACAGTTCGTTACGCAAAAAATAAGTCCTCGCACGGCTTTATTGATTGAAAAATAAAAACGTTATGGCTCTTAGAATAAGGTAACACAAAAAGTGAATGATTGTTTACAAAACGTATTTTATTGTGCAAACGCCATAAGACATAAAAAAAAACTATAAACATCTGGTATCGCCGTAATCGTATCGCCCCGCAGAATAAAGTGAATATGTCATTTATAGCGCACGGTGAACGCTGTAGAAAAAAAAGAATAAAAAAACAATAGTAGAATGGCTGTTTTTTAGTCACCACGCCACCTAAAAATAGAATAAAAACTGATCAAAAAGCCGCATGCACCCCAAGAAAACTGCAATGGATTCCTCAAGGGGTGTAGTTTCCAAATTGGGGTCACTTTTGGGGGGTTCCCAATGTTTTGGCACCACAAGACCTCTTCAAACCGGACATGGTGCCTAATAAAAAAGAGGCCTCAAAATCCACTAGGTGCTCCTTTGCTTCGGAGGCCGGCGCTTCAGTCCATTACCGCACTAGGGCCACATGTGGGATATTTCTAAAAACTGCAGAATCTGGGCAATACGTATTAAGTTGCGTTTCACTGATAAATCCTTTTGTGTTATAAAAAAAATGGTATAAAGAGGATTTTCTGACAAAAAAAAAAAATTTAAATTTCACCTCTACTTTGCTCTAAATTTTTGTGAAACACCTAAAGGGTTCATAAACTTTCTAAATGCTGTTGTGAATACTTTGAGGGGTCTAGTTTCTAAAATGGGGTATTTCATAGGGGTTTCTAATATATGGGCCCCTCAAAGCAACTTCAGAACTGAACTGGAACCTAAAAAAATAAATAAATGAGGCAATACTTCATTTCTTACATTATACTGATGAGCCGTGCCCACCCCGAGATGACCCCAGTTTTGACCGTTTATATAAATGGAGACCCCTATTAGACCGTTCCAGTGCCCGGTTTTCCCAAGCATACACCCCGAGAAGTGTATTTCTATTGATGAGTCCCTGGTACATTTTAAAGGGAGGGTTCAATTCCGCGAGTACCTGCCGGGTAAGAGGGCAAGGTATGGCGTGAAGATGTATAAGCTGCGAGAGTGCATCAGGGTATACCTACAGGTTTAGGATATATGAAGGAAAGGCCACCCCCAAACCAGACTGCATCCTGGACTACAATAGGTACATGGGAGGTGTGGACTTGTCAGATTAAATCCTGAAGCCCTACAGCGCCATGCGGTGTGGTATAAGAAGCTGGCCGTGCACATCATACAGATGGCATTGTACAATGCGTACGTGCTACGTCGATGTGCAGGCCAGACGGGAACTTTCCTGGAATTTCAAGAGGTGATTATCAAGAACCTAATCTTTAGGGACCAAGAAGGGGGGGCACCCAGTACTTCTGGAAGCGGGGCCACATGCATCGTACCAGGGCGGCAACACTTTCCAGGGGAAGTTCCCCAAACTGGCAAGAAGGGAAAAAGTCAAAAGAGGTGCAAAGTCTGCTATAAGAGGGCGATAAGGGATGACACAATATATCAATGTGACACGTGTCCCGAATAACCAGAGCTCTGTATGAAAGAGTGTTTTAAAATTTATCTTACATCCCTTGGTTTATAATTTACCCCAATTTTACTTACCCTGATGCCCTCCGCACAGCTTATCCCCCCTCGTCTTTCCCCTCTGAGCCCTGCTGTGTGCCCAGGCAGCTGATAACAGCCACATGTAGGGTATTGCCATACCCGGGAGAACCCACATTACAGTTTATGGGGTGTAGGTCTCCGGTCAAAATGCTCACTACACCTCTAGATGAATGCCTTAAGGGTGTAGTTTTTAAAACGGGGTCACTTCTTGCGGGTTTCAACTGTACTGGTACCTCAGGTGCTTCTGCATACATGACTTCGCACTAGAAAATCCCCAGTAGGCCAAATGGTGGTCCTTTCCTTCTGAGCCCTCCCATGGGCCCAAACGGCAGTTTATCACAACAAATGGGGTATTGCGGCACTCAGAACAAATTGCGCAACAGAATGGGGTATTTTGTTTCTTGTGAAAATAAGAATTTTTGAGCTAAAATGACATATTATTGGAAAAAATATATATTTATTTAATTCCCAGCCCAATTCAAATAAGTTCTGTGAAGAAACTATGGGGTCTAAATGGTCACATTACCCATAAATGAATTCCTTGAGGGTTGTAGTTTCCAAAATGGGGTCATTTGTGATTGGTTTCTATTGCTTTGATACCTCTGGGGCTTTGCAAATGCGACATGGCACCCGAAAACCAATCCAGCAAAATCTGGACTCCAAAGAACACACAGCGCTCCTTTCCTTCTGAGCCCTCCCATGGGCCCAAACGGCAGTTTATCACCACAAATGGGGTATTGCCGCACTCAGGACAAATTGGGCAACAAAATGGGGTATTTTGTTCCCTGTGAAAATCAGAAATTTTGATCACAAATGACATTTTATTGGAAAAAATGACATTTTTTTCATTTCACATCCCAATTCAAATAGGTGCTGTGAAAAAACTGTGCGGTCAAAATGGTAACAACAACCATAAATGAATTCCTTGAGGGGTGTAGTTTCCAAAATGGGGTCACTATTGGGGGATTCCTACTGTTTTGGCACCTCAACACCTCTTCAAACCTGGCATGCTGCCTAAAATATATTCTAATAAAAAAGAGGACTCAAAATGCACTAGGTGCTTCTTTGCTTCTAGGGCTTGTGTTTTAGTCCACGAGCGCAGTAGGGCCACATGTGGGACATTTCTAAAAACGGCAGAATCTGGACAATACATATTTAGTAGTGTTTCTCTGGTAAAACCTTCTGTGTTACAGAAAAAAAAATGAATAAAATTGAAATTCCGCAAGAAAAATGAAATTTGCAAAGTTCACCTCCACTTTGCTTTAATTCCTGTGAAATGCCTGAAGGGTTAAAAAACTTTCTAAATGCTGTTTTGAATACTTTGAGGGGTCTAGTTTTTAAAATGGGGTGTTTTATCAGGGTTTCTAATACATAGGCCCCTCAAAGCCACTTCAGAACTGAACAGGTACCTTAAATAAAAGGCATTTGACATTTTCTTAAAAATATGAGAAATTGCTGTTTATGTTCTAAGCCTTGTAACGTCCAAGAAAAATAAAAGAATGTTCAAAAAACGATGCCAATCTAAAGTAGACATATGGGAAATGTGAACTAGTGACTATTGTGGGTGGTATAACCGTCTGTTTTACAAGCAGATGCATTTAAATTCTGAAAAATTCAATTTTTTCAAAATTTTCTCTAAATTTTGCAATTTTTCACCAATAAACACTGAATATATCGACCAAATTTTACCACGAACATGAAGCCCAATGTGTCACGAGAAAACAATCTCAGAATCGCTTGGGTAGGTTTAAGCATTCCCACGTTATTACCACATAAAGTGAAATATGTCAGATTTGAAAAATGGGCTCTGAGCCTTAAGGCCAAAACTAGGCTGCGTCCTTAAGGGGTTAAGCAACGCATGCCTGCTCTCTTCTGAGTAGGTCTGCTGGAGCTGAACGACGCAAGTGGTGCGATGATGGCCCTGAGTGGCAACCAATATGGATTCCAAAATGGCAACAAACATTCATAATTACCACTCTGGCTATTGTATTTACTTCTGATTTACTACTTTATGGTAAATTTTTACGTTTTGGATGGAAATGCCCTTAAAGGGGTTTGTAGACGACAACATTCACAATAAGTGTAACTTGAATAGAAAAAATCACATGGCACTCATCATTTTCCAATTGATCTTGGTGCTTTAAATCATTAATTTGAGGCGGACAAGACCCGGAAGAAACAGGTAAGACAGCTGGCCTATGGCCGTTTCGCGTCCCCCAGAAGCTTTCTCACGGCCTGCTGGGATTGAGTGCACTCGCACTTAAATCCTCTGGTCGTACTTACGCAGCAACTTCCGTTCTAAGCAAGAATTTACAAAATACAAACATTTAAATATAGACAACGTTAAAACCAAATACCATGTTAGGAGTCAAATAGAAACAATGTAAATTTGTTAGACTATTTTAGAAAAGCATATAGATTGTTCCTACCATTCAGGCCCAGTGGTCCTAGTGCCTCCGTTTTGATTATCCAATTGGCCTCACTGTGTAGCAACTCTACATGCCGGTCACTTGGGGCAAACACTCGTTGTAGCCCAGCAAAACACATACATTTAGGCTCACCTAAATCTGGGTCATCCATTTCTTGTACCGATTGAATATACATGTTCACAAAAGCGTTTAAATACAGGGCGTATTGTTTTGCATTCACAATAAAGTTTTCTGTAAATTCTTTTACCACCCAGTACAAGATATACACAACGTTTTGGAGAGTTCATATCATTAGAAATTATGACATACTACTAGGTTATCATAAATAGTGACGGACTGAATGAAATGATCCTCACCGGTTCTCAAAATGAATGGGCCTCAGCTCTTAAAGTGGACATGTTTTCTTTCCTGACGTGTCTATTTTTTTTAAATAATTGATTTCCCTATGAAGTAGAAATGCTGGAGTATCTTCTTTTAGAACTCTGCACTATACCAAAGGTAACAAAGTTGTCAATTAATTTATACATTTTGAGGAGGAAAAACAGAGAAATGGCATATCACAAAGTTCTAAGAAAAGATGCTCCCAAATTGTTATATTTTGGGAAATGCTAGAATTTACTAAAACAGACATCTGATGCTGGCAATGGAGAGAATCAGTTCCTGCTATGGTAGATACCATGTGGTAGGCATAGATACAAGGCCAAGCAGACAGCATCACACATGGGCCATGTATCTAAGCCTACCATGTGATAGGCTTAGATACAGGGCCCAGCAGACAGGATCACACATGGGCCATTTATCTTAGCCTACCATGTGATAGGCTTAGATACAGGGCCAGCAGAGAGGCTCACACATTGTGTGATCCTATCTGCTGGGCCCCGAATCTAAGCCTACCTTGTGGTAGGCTTAGATACAGAGTCCAACAGACTGTATGACACATGGGCCCTGTATCTAAGCCTACCATGTGTAGGCTCAGATACAGAGACCAGAAGACAAGATTACACATGGGCCATATATCTAAGCCTACCATGTTGACAAAATGGATTTTTACATGGTTCGTGATTTCTCTTGGAAAAACCAAATACGACAGCGTCCGGTGTTAGGACAGAAACGGAGATGAGGGAGAAGACCAAGGAAGCAACAGGTCGATTACAGGACAACCGATTTGGGATCTGACTCTAGTCCATCTGAGGATCAGAGTAGAATCTCATCCAAATGCTGCAGAAAAAAAAAACGCAAAGAAAACTTTCATAAATTGACCTGGGGTGCAGATTTTAAATCTGTGGCATATCAATTTATGTTGCTGAGTCACTGTAGATTTGTTGCGGTGATCAATGGGGAAGCAAAATTCCGCGAAAAATGCCAATTGTTACGGAATTTGCTGCAAAAAAAAAAATCTTTTCAAAGTTTCAAAAAAACAAACAAACAAACAAACAAACAAACAAACAAACAAACAAACAAACAAACAAACAAACAAACAAAGACTATACTCACCTCTCATGGCACTCCCATTGCAACTGGCATCAGATTTAGCATATTCCAAGAGGAGCAACTACAAAAGCTTTTCTGTGAGGTTATTGATCTCCTAAAGAGTGCCTCTGCCCTGAAACGGTATCATTAATTTAACAATATAACCTAACTTACCCACCTCATGTCATCTATGGAGTCATGTCAAGTTCATTCACCATTCCTCCCAGGTACTGATGTCATTAGAAAAAACAGCAACATATTGTTATGTCCAGCAAACTGTGCTTTGGCAATGGGATTGCGACCAGGACTATCTTGGCCAGCGTAAGGATTGTCTTGGCAAATCCAGAATAATTGGGCTATGTGCATTTTTTTAAAATATTTTTTCAATACATTGGTCCACCAGATAGACAGACCATCCCCTGAGATTCACTATTTCTGAAAATAAAAGGGCACAAGAGGTCCAGCAGCAGACAACCTTATCTAATGCTGGCAACAAAAAGGATCAATTCCTGCAGTGTTTTATTTACTTAATTTTTTTGAAAATATTATATTTGTAGTGCTTATTCATGATGTACAATGATTACAGCAGTTTACTAAGCAGTTCAAGTATACATGCATTTGTACTGTATGGCCGCAGGATAGAACCTTAGAATGATGCCTTTGGTGAGCCCAATGTACCATACTCTCAGGCTGTATTGTGCATCTTATAATATTTATAATGAAACCTCTCCAAATACCAGCTCTTTGAGAAGACCCCCCTCTACAAACTATTTTTTAATGCATTTTTGGGTGGTCGTCTCGAAGAGGTTTCTATATTAGCAGTCACTTTATTTTTTACATAAGGTATGTAAAACAAAAGAAAGAATAGGTTGGCACTACTCACTGTCCTCACTTTATCCTAGGAGCGGGTATGTCTCCGGGGGGATGTCTATATAACAGGTCACTGTGGTGCTTAGCTGAAGGATAAGTTTCCAGCTGTCCATCAATCCAAAGAAAAGCGTAAAAGAAAAATCGGCAGCTCACCATCCTGCATAAAAAAGTATAAAAAGGTGATCGGGCCAGAGGAAGTGTTGTTACACGAAACAGGCTGTTGCCCACTGGGACCATGCCCTCTCACCCTTTGTCTATGGACATTTTATGAGCAATAATAAAAAAGACTTTATTTTTTACAATTTCAATGTTTAATATAAGTTATTTTTCATACTATATTTATCATTAGTTTGGAAAAAGAGGACTCTTGATTTGTTACAAAATTTATATTGCATCTTCTCATGTAGGTTACAGCACTATCAAAACAATAAAAATAAAGTCCATTAAAGTCCTGTACATGAGTGTAGGCCTGAGCTTACCATCAAATGTCAGCAGCATTCATGTGTGATATATCTCAACAAGAATGTGACCTAGGTCAGCGTGAGTGAGAGAATTCCTGTGATAGTGTGTGTGCCTTCACTGGTTATATACAAGGCAAACGTAAGCATCTAGCTTCACTAAAGAAGGATAAAGTTTCACTATATATCCAACTGGAATAACACATAGCTGCAGATTTACTAAGACTGGTGTTTCATAAGTCAGTCTTAGCTTTTTGCTTCGCTGGAGTAAAAGGCGACAGATTAATCAAGATGCAACATCGAGCAGCGTCCTGCATCTCATACAACATTCTAAAGCTGTAGGGGTCAGTATGTTATATGCAGTGCCGGCCCTAGGACAGATGGCGCCCTGTGCGAAATTATCTTTCGGCGCCCCACCCCATCATTACAAAAAAATGCCCCATAAAAATTTATAATGCCCCTTTAGTGCCCCCATACAGTAAAATAATAATATTTAATAATATAATATATTACAACCCCTTCAAGGACACAGTATTTTGTCCTCTAATTGTGCCCACAGTATTATTCCATCTGTAGTACCCCTACACAGTATAATGTCCATTTAGTGGCCCCCACACAGTATAGTGCTCCTGTTAGGGATCTGCCAGGTACTTCATCTAGCTATTCTCCTGGGATTAATCAATCCACACCTGAGGCCAGACCTGTTCGACTGACACCATCTCCCACCAACCAGGGTGGCAGGCTCAGGAGTGGGAGAGCCTATCGCGGCCTGGTCTGTCGGAGTTAGCTCCGCCCCCTGCCCTTTATTACCTGCCCTGTGCTCTCCCTCAGTGCTTGTAATTCTTTTGGATTCCTGGCCCCACTGCTGCTTGCTCCAGCCTGCTTCTGCCGTGCTTCTGCCTTGCTGCAGTTCTGCTTGACCTGCTTTGCTTTGCCCCTGGCTTGCTTCTGTCTCCGTGCCCGCTCGGGTGTACTCACTTCGTCCTGGTCCTGACTGTTCGTTCGCCGCCCCGTTTCCTCGTGGCGTTCCGTGGCTACTGCCCCTTCCCTTGCGTGTCCCCTGTTTGTCTTCCTGTGCACTTAGCCAGCGTAGGGACCGCCGCCCAGTTGTACCTCGTCGCCTAGGGCGAGTCGTTGCAAGTAGGCAGGGACAGGGCGGTGGGTAGATTAGGGCTCACTTTCCCTTCACCTCCTTCCTGCCATTACAGCTCCCCTGTAGATTTTGCCATAGAGCCTACCTGTAGGCAGTGCCATAATTCCCCACCTCCTTTTTGTAGATTGTGCCATACAGCACCCCACCTCCCCTTGTAGACATTGCCATACAGTCCCCCACCTCCCCCTTGTAGACAGTGCCATATAGTCCCCCACTTCCCCCTTGTAGATCGTGCCATACAGTCTCCGCACCTCCCCCTTGTAGACCGTGGCCCCAAACAAAAACAAAAATTGTACTCACCTAGGCCCCGTTCCCATGACGAACTGAGCTGCTCCCTGACGGGACCCTGTAGCCTAGTACAGAGTTTCCCAACCTTTTCGGACTTGAGGCAGCACTGGAAAAACAAAATTTCCTCAGGGCCCCCCTACCAAAAATTGTTTTGAGAAAGACAGAAAATGGCTAAGAACAAGCACTCCACTCGTAGGGCATGTTCACACATGTTTTTTGTAAGGCAAAAAAAATCTGCCTCAAAATTCCTTCAGCAATTGACAGCGTTGTGTTTTTTCTTAAGCTGTTGAAGCGAATGCAAAAGACGCAGAAAAAAAAAGCACCAAACGGGCGCTGCAGGTATTTTCTGACTCCTATTAATTTCAATTGGAGGTCAGAGGTGGAAACCACTTGAAGACCATCAGCCCCCCACTCACAGTAAAATGACCATCAGCCCACCACTCACAGTAAAATGACCATCAGCCCCCCACTCACAGATTCCCCCTGTACGTAGTGCCACACAGCCCCTTGTAGGTAGCGCCACACAGCCCCTTGTAGGTAGCGCCACACAGCCCCTTGTGGGTAGCACCACACAGCCCCTTGTGGGTAGCGCCACACAGCCCCTTGTAGGTAGCGCCAGACAGCCCCCTTGTAGGTAGCGCCAGACAGCCCCCTTGTAGGTAGCGCCAGACAGCCCCCTTGTAGGTAGCGCCAGACAGCCCCCTTGTAGATAGCGCCACACAGCCCCCTTGTAGATAGCACCACACAGCCCCCTTGTAGATAGCACCACACAGCCCCCTTGTAGATAGCGCCACACAGCCCCCTTGTAGATAGTGCCACGCAGCCCCCTGTAGAGTGTGCCACGCAGCCCCCTGTAGGGAGGACCACGCAGCGGCCTGTAGGGAGTGCCGCACAGACCCCTGTAGGTAAAGCCGCACAGGCCCTTGGTAGGAAGTGTCGCAAAGACCCCTGCCACACAGCCCACAGCCCCCTGGTTGGTAGTGCCACACAGCCCACAGCCCCCTGGTAGGTAGTGCCACACAGCCCCCTGGTTGGTAGTGCCACACAGCCCCCTGGTTGGTAGTGCCACACAGCCCACAGCTCCCTGGTTGGTAGTGCCACACAGCCCACAGCCCCCTGGTTGGTAGTGCCACACAGCCCCCTTGGTAGGTAGTGCCACACTGCCCACAGCCCCCTTGTAGGTAGTGCAAGGACTACGAAATGACCCTGATAGCTGGCGAGCAATAGACATTCAAAAAAGGACAAATGTGCAGGAGCACACAAAATACCCAGCTCACCCAGCTATCAAATAAATGTGTGGAAATAAACTAAGATATAACTTTTATTTAGTCTGAGCAAAGGATTAATCCTTTTAGCTAGATTAAATAAAAGTTATGTCTTAGTTTATTTCCACACTTTTTTTTTGATACCCGGGAAAGCTGGGTATTTTTTGTGTGCTCTTGCACAGTTTTCCTTTGTAGGTAGTGCCACACAGCCCACAGCCCCCCTGTAGATAGCAAGCCCCCCCCCACCCTTCCAGTAAAGCCAGCACCACTGTAGCTCCCTGAAGGAGCGGAATCCCCGTGTGGCCGGGGATTCCACTCCTGGAGCGCTGCTTGATGCCTCTGTCCATATATGGACAGTGACATCAGGGAAAATTCCTGAGGCGGAATTCCCGTCCACAGCGTTGCAGACGCTATAACCGTCGATTCCACTCCGAGAGAAGGTCCTGTCGTCTGTGTCCATGACGTCATTGGATTCTCCTGGAGTGGAATCCCCGGTCATAGAGTCTGCAAAGTTGTGACCGGGGATTCCGCTTCAGGAGTTTCCCACGATGTCACTGTCCATATATGGACAGAGACATCAAGCAGCGCTCCAGGAGCGTAATCCCCGGCCATACCTCCCTGCTCTGCTATAGTGCTGTCGCTATCGCTGTAGCAGCCGCAGCGGCTGCTAGCGGCGCCACCGCTCTCATGCCCAGTGTCACCAAACGGGCGCCGCAGGTATTTTCTGACTCCTATTAATTTCAATTGGAGGTCAGAGGTGGAAACCACTTGAAGACCATCAGCCCCCCACTCACAGTAAAATGACCATCAGCCCCCCACTCACAGTAAAATGACCATCAGCCCACCACTCACAGTAAAATGACCATCAGCCCCCACTCACAGATTCCCCCTGTACGTAGCGCCACACAGCCCCTTGTAGGTAGCGCCACACAGCCCCTTGTAGGTAGCGCCACACAGCCTGTTGTAGGTAGCGCCACACAGCCCCTTGTGGGTAGCACCACACAGCCCCTTGTGGGTAGCACCACACAGCCCCTTGTAGGTAGCGCCAGACAGCCCCCTTGTAGGTAGCGCCAGACAGCCCACAGCCCCCCTGTAGATAGCAAGCCCCCCACCCTTCCAGTAAAGCCAGCACCACTGTAGCTCCCTGAAGGAGCGGAATCCCCGTGTGGCCGGGGATTCCACTCCTGGAGCGCTGCTTGATGCCTCTGTCCATATATGGACAGTGACATCAGGGAAAATTCCTGAGGCGGAATCCCCGTCCACAGCATTGCAGCCACTATAACCGTCGATTCCACTCCGAGAGAAGGTCCTGTCGTCTGTGTCCATGACGTCATTGGCTCCTCCTGGAGTGTAATCCCCGGTCATAGAGTCTGCAAGGTTGTGACCGGGGATTCCGCTTCAGGAGTTTCCCACAATGTCACTGTCCATATATGGATAGAGACATCAAGCAGCGCTCCAGGAGCGTAATCCCCGGCCATACCTCCCTGCTCTGCTATAGTGCTGTCGCTATCGCTGTAGCAGCCGCAGCGGCGCCACCGCTCTCATGCCCAGTGTCACCGCTAGCAGCCGCTATGGCTGCTACAGCGGTAGCGACGGCTAAGTGAAGAGCGCCCGGGTGGAAAGGCGACTGCAGTTAGTGTGTGTATCCCTGCTGGTAGTTGCAATGGCGCGGGGATACACACACCCACTAGCGCCCCTCTTGCAGTGTGGCGGCCGGCGCCCTGTGCGACCGCACTGGTCGAACATAGCTAAGGCCGGCCATGGTTTTATGAGCCGTGGACTCAGTGAGAGCCTGAATAGACCCAGAGTGGAAAAGCAAAGAGGAGCGGTGAGGGGAGTATACACATTTTTAACATTCAGTTTTTATTTATTTTTTATTGTCTGAATAAGGGTAGTCTGATAGGGGAGTAGTTTGATCAAGGTGCTGGGGTGAGGTAGGGGGCTTGGCACAGGCCTCTTCCTTGCTATGCCCCAAGGAGTGAAATCTACACCAGCGAGGAGCTGCTCTAGATTTTCGCTATCATTTATGCTTGTCTACCGGCTTTAATTTTTAATAACTTGTTGAGCCACGGTGGCCTCATCACCTTATTGTAAGCCACACCCCCCTTCACAAAAGAAGGCTCCAAATTTTTAAGGCAAATTGGACTTTGGGCCTTTTTGCAACTTTTCTACAATAGAAAACTGGCATAGAAAGCTTGATAAATTCACCCACTTCACCTAACTCCGAAACTACATACTATGTACTACACAGATACACATAGCTTCAGCATGATGAGACTCTTTATATACTAGTCCTTCTCAATGAATTAGATTATCATCAAAAAGTTAATTTATTTCAGTGATTCAATTCAAAAAGTGAAACTCATATTTTATAGATTCATTACACACACAGAATGATCTATTTCTAGCATTTTTTTCTTTTAATGTTGATGATTATGGCTAGCAGTTAATGAAAATCCAAAATTTAGTGTCTCAGAAAATTAGAATATTATATAAGCCCAATTAAAAAAATTATTTTTTAATGCGAAATGTTAGCCTACTGAAAAGTATGTACGGTATATGCCCTCAATACTTGGTCGGGGCTCCCTTTGCATGAATTACTGCATCAATGCGGCGTGGCATGGAGGCGATCAGCCTGTGGCACTGCTGAGGTGTTATGGAAGCCCAGGTTGCTTTTGTAGCGTCCTTCAGCTCGTCTGCATTGTTGGGTCTGATGTCTGTCATCTTCCTCTTGACAATACCCCATAGATTCACTATGGGGTTTAGCTCAGACGAGTTTGCTGGCCAATCAAGCACAATGATACTGTGGTTATTAAACCAGGTATTGGTACTTTTGGCTGTGTGGGCAGGTGCCAAGTCCTGCTGGAAAATCAAATCAGCAACTCCAAAGGGCTTGTCAGCAGAGGGAAGCATGAAGTGCTCTAAAATTTCCTGGTATACGGCTGTGTTGACTCTGGACTTGATATAATACAGTGGACCAACACTGTTGCTGAGGCCTCATGCACACGACCATATTTTTTCCCACCCGTAAATACTGGCGTAAATACGTGTCCGGTGTCACACGTATTCCACCCGTTTTGCACCAGTATTTACGAACCCGTGCCCGTAAATATGGGTCCGGTGTCACCCGTATTCCACCCGTATTTACGGGCACGTTTTTGGCGGCAAAATAGCACTGCACTAATCGGCAGCCCCTTCTCTCTATCAGTGCAGGATAGAGAGAAGGGACAGCCTTTTCTGTAATAAAAGTTAAAGAAATTCATACTTACCCGGCCGTTGTCTTGGTGACGCGTCCCTCTCTTCACATCCAGCCCGACATCCCTGGATGACGCGGCAGTCCATGTGACCGCTGCAGCCTGTGATTGACCTGTGATTGGCTGCAGCGGTCACATGGCCTGAAACGTCATCCAGGACGTCGGGCCGGATGTCGAGAGGGACGCGTCACCAAGGCAACGGGCGGGAGACCGGACTGGAGGAAGCAGGAAGTTGTCGGTAAGTATGAAAGTCTTTTATTTTAATTTTTTACAGGTTTATACTGATCGGTAGTCACTGTCCAGGGTGCTGAAAGAGTTACTGCCGATCAGTTAACTCTTTCAGCTCCCTGGACAGTGACTATTTACTGACATCGCTTAGCAACGCTGCCGTAATGACGGGTGCACACATGTAGCCACCCGTCATTACGAGAGCTCCATAGACTTCTATGGACTGTCCGTGCCGTTATTACGGCCTGAAATAGGACATGTTCTATGTTTTTCAACGGCACGGGCACCTTCCCGTGAGAAAACGGGAAGGCACCCGTCGCCAATAGAAGTCTATGAGCCCGTTATTACGGGTCGTAATTACGACCCGTAATAACGGGAGTTTTTACGGTCGTGTGCATGAGGCCTCAGTGGTCCAAAGTCCTGTTTTCAGATGAAAGTAAATTTTCCATTTAATTTGGAAATCAAGGTCGCAGAGTCTGGAGGAAGAGTGGAGAGGCACTCAATCCAAGTTGTTTGCGGTCCAGTGTGAAGTTTCCACAGTCAGTGATGGTTTAGGGTGCCATGTCATCTGCTCGTGTTGGTCCACTGTGTTATATCAAGTCCAGAGTCAACGCAGCCGTCTATCAGCACGTCATGCTTCCCTCTGCTTACAAGTTTTATGGAGATGCTGATTTCATTTTCCAGCAGGACTTGGCACCTGCCCAAACTGCCAAAATTACCTATAACTGGTTTAATAACAACAGTATCACTGTGATTGATTGATCAGCAAACTCGCCTGACCTAAACCCCATAGAGAATCTATGGGGTTTTGTCAAAAGGAAGATGAGAGACACCAGACCCAACCATGCAGACGAGCTGAAGGCCGCTATCAAAGCAACCTGGGCTTCCATAACACCTCAGCAGTGCCACAGGCTGATCGCCTCCATGCCACGACGCATTGATGCAGTAATTCATGCAAAAGGAGCCCCGACCAAGTATTGAGGGCATATACTGTACATACTTTTCAGAAGGTCAACACTTCGGTATTAAAAATAATTTTTGAAATTTACACCAAATTTTGGGTTTTCATTAACTGTTAGCCATAATCATCAACATTAAATTAAAAAAAATGCTGGAAATAGATCACTCTGTGTGTAATAAATCTATATAATATATGAGTTTCACTTTTGCATTGAATTACGGAAATAAATTAACTTTTTGATGATATCCTAATTCATTGAGAAGGACTAGTATATTATAGTATAGTAACCCTTTCGTAACCCTTGCATTTAAAAGAAAATTGGTATAGATATTCAACAATCTTCATAAAACAGAGCCATTTTTGTAAAAAAAAAATTAAAACATTTTACAATATTTTAATGTCAATAAAAGTTAAAATTGGAGAATTATTAATAAATCTTATAACATCCCAAACTTCACCCTATTTCAATCTGCACCTATCAAACCTGTTTTCTACTAATATAACTGTCTGAGACAAATTCACAAAAGCATTTATCATAAAATGTACAGTATATCACGAATAAGCCCTTAAAGTGTGAGAAAAAACTTAGGAAATCCTTCTTGTTTAGTGATGCATTTTTTGCATACTTTACTAAATATACTTACAGTGGCAGCTGCAATTTCTGGTCATGCATCTACGCTAATGATCCTTGCTAATTACAGTAGGGATATAGAATTAAAATCTGTGTGCTACATTAAAACTAGCGAAATTAAAACAACCATTTTACAGAACTATTATGTTCTTTGGGGGACTGCAGTTCTTATTGATGCATTGGCTAATTAAAAACACCAGGATAGATCCTGAATAAACCATTAAAACTAAAGGTTACTTTCACACTTGAGTGGTATATGTCAAAACATCTTATTTTACTGCAATTTGTATCATAGTAACAAAACATAAAGCAAACATAGAGCACAATAGTAAACATAAAGAACGTTCTGGACATTTATAATAGTAGTATTTCCAGCTTTAATTTTATTTTAAATATTCATAGATTCAAAATGGACTATATCATGCTCTGTGAACGATCAATTATTTTCAGAGAATTACGAGTTTAAATAATAATGCTTTACTTGCTGTATATGATCTGTGAAATTGATATATTACTTAAATACTGTCATTAGCAAATAGATACAGACTGACAGTTTATTTTATAGGCATCTATGGATAATTTTACCATTGGTTTATAGTGAGTCCTCTGTTTCCAATTCAAGTGTATGTTAAGTATAAATTATTTGTTTTCAGTGGCAGATAAAAAACAGGGACCTATACTTTTCCATATTATATTATAAAAATACACAACAGCCTCCAACACTAAGAATAAAAGAAAATATTTTAAACTTTTAAAACGAATTGTTGGAGGTGTTTACCAGATGCATGGTAAAAAAATGAAGTAAAATACATGACATACTGAAAATGTTAATATATTTATTTGCTGATGGATATATGATTTTTTTTTTAAATAAATGTTTTCTCCTTTTTTTCTGATACTGGAGCATGAATAACTTGTAACTAATCGCTGCTTTGACTACAAATTGAAAAATTAAAGTATACGCGCTGAATTTTGCAAAGTAATGTGAGTGCGCTAATGCATTTTATTGTGTGTGTGTGTGTGTGTGTGTGTGCATTTAAATTATTGTAATGATGTAATCAATATAACAATATGTTAAAGAATACCTATCATTTAAGGTGATTTTACAGAATTATTAAATTAAGAGGGGGAGCGTGATAAGTGAAAAAAGAGGCATTTGTCATTAATAAGATATGTTGCAAAGTTTTTCATATTCACATATACTATTGATTTATGCAAAGTTTGTTGAAACAAAGTTCCTATTTAAACAATTGCTATCGATATAACTTTAAATGGACGCTCATTTTTTTAAGCAACTTGTGCTAATATAATAGTATACCTGATATAGATCAACTTTGTAATTTACTTAAAGGAACAATGTCATCACAAATTATTTTTTTATATGTTAAAGATGTTAGTGCTTTATTAAAAACGTTTATATTCATTTGTGTGTTTGTGTTTTACTTTTTCTTATTTTTACACTTTTTCTTCCCTATGGGGGCTGCCATTTTTTGTTCCATTTCTGTCTGTGTCGATTAACGACACATACAGACATGGAATACGGCAGCCACAGTCCCATAGGGACTGCGAACGGCTCCCGTCCCATTGACTTCAGTGTACGGCGTCTGTGTGGGAACTGCGCATGCGCCGCTCCCACACAGTCCAATTCGAAATTGGCGCTGTCCGGCGCCATTTTCCTGTGGACCGGAAGTCGCGGCCGGACAGTAATATTACTACTTCCGGTCGCGGCTTCCGGATTTGTGCACTTGGACCAGCGGCAGCAAACGGAGCGGGCGGGCCGGAGGGAGCCGCGGCGGCAGGAGCAGGTAAGAGATTTCAATGTATGTTCGTGTTTGTGTGTGTTTACTACTGTATGTAAACCTACTACACTGTGTGTTAGCTCAAAAAATGGCGACACACAGCGTAGGAGGTTACACCGTTCAAACCCCTCGTTTATCCCGGCACTAGCCAGGATAAAGGAGGGGGGGATGCTGAGAGCTCACTAGAGCGAGGGCTTTTAACCCAATGTTGCAATGCTGCAATTTTGGGAATAGCTCCATCTAGTGACCAAAAATGGGTAGTATTATAAATTAGAATTAATTTATAATATTTCCTGACTATTTCCTGACTCGTGAAAAAAATAAAAAAAATTTGAACAATGTTTAATCACCCACACACTAAATGTTTAATTTTTTTTTAAAAAACATGTTTTTCTGGCAACACATTCCCTTTAATGTTAAAATTTCGTTGTTTTATCCACACAAATTCTATGTGAAGTCACTGCCACTAGATGTTTCCCTTCCTGTAATCAGATGTCCACCCCCTGTTGTCAAGCAAAGTAAGTCCCTGGTTATAGAGCAGAATTGATGAACTGCACAAGTTGGGGGTGTGTCTCTTCACTGCCTGCCAATACAAGTCTATGGAGAGGGGAGGGGGAGCAGATGGAGCAAGTAGTAGCAGAGTGAAAAGACACAGACACACTGCATACAAGTTAATAGAAAAAGGACGGGTGAGCAGGGGGAGGAAACAGGAGCAGAGTGAGAAAGACACAGGCTTCTGGTAAGATTTCTACGTCAACTCAGTGCTGGATTCTCAGCTACACTACTCAGTACTGCTATATTATCTCCTCCATGCTGCTGCCTGCAGCTTTTATATATATATATATATATATATATATATATATATGTGTATATATATATATATATATATATATATATATATATATATTAGACAGATAGAGTTAGGAGAGCAGGCTTCTCCTACTCTATGTGTGCAGTGTTTAGAAGACATGATACCTGTTAGGCTTTGCACACTAGCTCAGAGACAATTGAGAATTAGAAATAGAGCCTGCAGAGGGGAAAACTTCTAAAAAATGCAGAATTCAAGTCATATACTGGCCAGAAGTAGTGTTATTCCTCGTGTACACTCATATGACAGCTTATTCTCTAAAGTTACCTGAACAGTTAGGTATGCTGTACTATATATGAATATATGTCCATTTGTAATATATTTTATTGGGGTAAGGAAACACTTTCCAACAGTCCGTAGTTCTTATTTCTCTGCCTGCAAGATCTTTACTAATGTTCAGAAACCTCTTCAGCGACCCAAAAGTCCATCCAATTTAAAATAGAAAATACTATAAAGGGAGAAAGGAAAGCTGCAGCAGTGGTGAGGAGGAGAGAGGGATCATGTCACAGTCTCTCTGCCTGTGTGTGATACTGCATAAGGGGGAGGGGAAGAAGCAGGGGGGGAGACATCTTATTGGCCAAGAGCACACAGCCTAGCTCTGACATCACAATAAGCACAGTCAGTTATATTCACACATTGAAGTTGGATTTACTGTGATTTTGGATACATTCGAGCATACCCCTATAGAGAGCAAATATTTTTTTTTCAAATAGCAACAGAAAAAAGACCCAAAATATGCAGGTTACACATAACATTTTTTGTTGCATTACATCTATAGCTGCCTACTGCAGGAACCATGTATTTAAATTGATATATGAAAAACACAGCTAATAGAACTCTTGCAGTATAACTACATACTGTATTCAGTTCAATACCACACAAGAGTGCAAGTATACAACTTACGAAAATAGCAATATATAAACCACAATATCCAACCATAAAATGGTACAAGAAAATTTAGGGAAAAATAAAAAATTACAGGTAAAGCAAAACAAAGTTGTATGTCTATCATTATCAGACTCAATGAGTAGAAGGTAATAAATAATTTATTATTTTTTTATTATTTATTTTTTCTTATATAGCGCCAACAGTTTCCTCATAACTGTACAGAGATTGTCACCATTCAAATCAGTCCCTTTCCCCAAAGGGTCTTACAATCTTAATTCCCTATCTCAACACACATTTACTGTACACACATATAGGTAGGAAATCAAGTAACCTATCAAAATGTTTTTGAAATGTGAACCAAGAAGAAACCCATGCAAACATGGGAACAATGTAAATACTTCATACAGATGTTGCCCTTGGTTGGATTTTAGCCCAGGACTCCAGTACTGCAAGGTTGAAGTGCTAGCCTCTGTACACAGTTACTTTCTGTCCTAAAAAAATATATGTACACTATATGGTAAAAAGCATGTGGATTTCATTGGACATTTTTACAACTATAACAGTCTCCACTCTTCTGGGGCTTCCTTAAAGAGGCTCTGTCACCAGATTATAAGTGCCCTATCTCCTACATAATTTGATTGGCACTGTAATATAGATAACGGCAGTGGTTTTTATTTTGAAAAACGATCACTTTTGAGCAAGTTATGAGCTAGTTTACATTTATGCTAATGAGTTTCTCAATGGACAACTGGGCGTGTTTTTACTTTTGACCAAGTGGGTGTTGTAAAGAAGTGTATGAGGCTGACCAATCAGTGACCAATCAGTGACATACACTTCTCATTGTTCCAGCCCAGCTTCTTTCACTGCATAATCACACTGTGCTGTGGATCATGCTGGGCTGGAACAATGAGAAGTGTAGGACACTGATTGGTCACTGATTGGTCAGCCTCATACACTTCTTTACAACACCAAGTTGGTAAAAAGTAAAAACACGCCCAGTTGTCCATTGAGAAACTCATTAACATAAATCTAAACTAGCTCATAACTTGCTCAAAAATTATTGTTTTTCAAAATAAAAACCACTGCTGTTATCTACATTACAGCGCCAATCAGATTATGTAGGAGATAGTCACGTTATAATCTGGTGACAGAGCCTCTTTAAGTATTTGGAGTCTGTCACTGGGAATTTGTGCAATTAAAACAAAAAATCATTTGTGTAGTAATGCACTGATGTTGGATGAGAAGGTCTGGCTCACAATAAGCTTTCAAATTCATCTAAAATATGTTTGAAGGAGGGATAATGGGGCTCTGTGCAGACCACTTGAGTTTCCACACACCAAACTCATCAAACCGTGTCTTTATGGACCTCATTTTGTCCACGGGGCACAGTAATCCTGGAAAAGGAAAAGCCCTTTCCCAAACGGTGCCACAAAGCTAAAAGCACACAATTGCCTAAAAGGTCTTTGTATGCTGTAGCATTGACATTACCCTTCACTGGAAATAAGGGGCCAAACCCTGAAAAACAACCCCAGACCATTATCCCTCCTCCAACAAATGTTACAGTAGGCACCATGTATTCCGATAGGTAGTGTTCTCCTGAAACCCCCATTCGCTCATCAGACTGTCAGATGTGCTATGTGACTCATAAATTTAGAGAACATGTTTCCACTACTCCAGAGTTCAGTGGCAGCTACAGTGCAGCACCTGCCATGAGTCAGTTTGAGAATCTCGTCTCAGGTGAGTACCCGGGTGGTGCGGCAAAGTTAAGTCCTGCCAGCTGGTTTAGCCCACTGTCTGCTTATTTGTCTAATTGCCTTCACATTGACTCATTTTCTGACTGCTTCACAATTCTTCACTGAGCAGGAGCTGGGACCATGTGGTGCTTTGTTAGTCATTGAGCGGATCTACTACTGACCAGTAATGAAGCCACCCAGCGGTCCAGCCCTTGTGCAGTGTAAGAAAATAGATAGTGTTGTTTTGCATGTTTTTGCCACGATTTTCCGAAAACAGTGGTAAAAATGTTGTGGTTTTGCCACGATTTTCCGAAAGTCGTGGCAAACCACATTGTTTCCACGGTTTTTGGAAAATTGCAGCGAAAACTTGCAAGAGGATTCATTGTACAGTATTTCTTCACACTGCACCGAATGAGATATAGTTGCAACAGAGCCACTATGTGAAGAATCACATATGGCTTCTGCATTGCTTGCTGCCAACCAGCCTGCTCCCCATTTCAGGCTTTAATGTAAGCTTCTCTTCACCTCAACTCAACTCAAGTAAGAGGTATTTCTGTGTGTGCCCAGAAAAACTTGTATGTATCTTGTGACTGTGCATGTGTGTAGTAAATGTTTGCACATTTGTGTGTGTGTGCCCGCGTGTTTTTATTGTTATCGTATATGTGTGCAGTCAGCATGCGTATATGTATAGTGAGTATGTGTGTAGTGAGCAAGTGTGTGAGTGCATTCATTGCACATCAGCTAGGACCATAGGATAGCTTTTTTAGGGTACCCACACATGATGGATTTGTTGCATATTTGATGATCGTAAGAAAAAAAAGACGACATGACTGTAACATGCGAGTGCAACTGTAACGTCTATGACTTACTGACTTACCCTCTGACGGCCGCGACCATGGATGTGTGAGTTCTCGGCAGCATCTCCCTCCAAGGAGACGCCGGCACTCACTTCTTGCTTCAGAGACTGTCTCCCGCAGGGCACGAGCGCCTGCGCGTGCACGGCCTTAAAGGACCAGTGTGCACACAATTGCAGGAGATCTGCAATCAGTCCAGAATGCTGCTGGACTATAAAAGGACTCTGCCCTCTTGATCATTGCCTGAGATTTGTTGATACCTAAAGTTTATTTTGCAAATGGTCTAGTAGTGTTTTCCAGTTCCCAGTGTTACCTGTTCCTGCTGCCTGTACCTGTATCCTGTGCTAAGTTGCCTCTGTGCCGTCTAGAGTTGAAGTCGAGCTATGTCTTCCGCTCCATCAACTGTGTTACACCCAACGGGTGTCTGCCTGCTGCCGGAGCCTTATCTTAAGCCTGAATCACCGCTACAGTCTACATTGCCACAGGTACCCTTTCTGGACTATAGACATTGTATTGTATCTGCTTGGCCAGCTGCCTATCCGCTACGTGGTACGGCCCAGTGGGTCCACACCCGACACAGTGACAGTACACTCATGCCACGAATCCCGCTGGTCAATTCAAAGGTCGGTCACCCTCCAAAGCAATGCAGGTGGACCTGCTGGACCTGCGAGCATGACAGGATCAACTTCTTGTGGAAGTAGATTCCATAGCACAGCAGCTTGGGGCGCTAGCTGCTTCCTTCTCTGTTCCTGTTCAAGTTCCTGCAATTGAACCTTCTGCTACACCTCCTGGCAGCTCCGGTTCTTATCCTCGGTTCTCGCTGCCACTGCCACCTCGTTTTCATGGAGATGCAAGCGCATGCAGGGGATTTCTTAACAAGTGTCATATCCACTTCACCCTGCACGCCAGAACATTTCCTTCAGACGGACCCAGGATTGCCTTCATTATCTCCTTACTTGCCGGCAAGGCCCTGGCATGGGGGAACCCAATCTGGAAACAACAGGGACCCGAGACCCAAAAGTTCCAGGTGTTCATGCAGTTATTTCTTACGTTGTTCGAGGAGCCTGGACGAGTCTTGTTGGCAGCCACTGCCATGCTGAACCTTCGCCAGAGAGACGCCTCCGTGGGCGAGTACACCATCCAGTTCCGGACCCTGGAGAGAGACCTGTCATAGAACAATGAGGCATTCTTAGCTTCCTTCTGGCATGGCCTATCACCCGAGATCAAGGACGAACTTGCTGCCCCGGATCTACCATCTACCTTGGACAACCTGATTCTACTTGCCACTCGAATGGATATAAGGCTCAAGGAGAGATGTCAAGAGATTCAACAAGACAGACGGCTTCCTAGACTGGCGCCCATCTTCCAGCAACCATCTTCTGCCTGCTTCTACTGCTCCACCCGAGGTCCCTATGCAGGTGGACCGGATTAAAGTGTCAGTGCAGGAGAAGCAGCGCAGGTGCACCTCTGGACTCTGCCTATATTGGGGCCTCGCTGGCCATGTCGTGCGTCTGTGTCCCCAGAAGCCAAAATATCCCGACGCCTAGGATTGGTTGGAGAGACAACCCTGGGCGATACAGCATTTAATAGAGAACTCTCCTCCAAACTGTTCATTTCTGTGACCATTGTCGCTAGCGAGAGTTCCCATCTGGTCTCTGCCTACCTGGACTTTGGCTCTGCAGCCAATTTCATCTGCCAAGACCTTGTGGATCTTCAGTTGCCCACTGTTCTGCTGGAAAGGTTGTTGATCGTTGCCTCGGTAGATGGACTGTCACTGCCCAACCTAATTTTGTCTGTGACCAAGCCGTTGAGGCTTCAATTGGGAGCCCTTAACTCTGAGCTAATCTTCCTGTTTGTCCTGCCCAAAGCCGTCAACCCCCGTGCTGCTGGGTTTGCCTTGGCTCCATCTATACTCCCCTGTCCTGGATTGGAACTCCGGTGAATTTCTCCAGTGTGGTCCCAAGTGTCTCAAGCGCTGTCTGGGGCATATCCATCCGCCTCAGTCTCCTCCGCATCAGTCATTGGCAGGGTTGCCTCCTTGTTACTCTCTGTTCTCAGACGTCTTTGACTAGAAGGAAGCAGAGACGTTGCCACCACATCGAGCGTATGATTGTCCTATCGACTTGGTTCCTGATTCGTCCCCTCCTCGCGGTAGAGTATACCCCCTCTCCTTACCTGAAACCCAGTCTATGTCGGCCTACATTAAGGAGAATCTGGAGAGGGGCTTCATACATAAATCCTCATTCCCGGCCGGAGCCGGGTTTTCCTTTGTAAGAAAAAAGACGGATCCCTCCGACCCTGCATTAACTACCGGGGCCTTAACCAGATCACGGTGAAGAACAGGTACCCATTGCCTTTGATTTTGGAACTGTTTAATCACATTCTGGGGGGGGGGGGAATTGGGGAATTGTTTTTTCTAAACTAGACCTGCGGGGGGCCTACAATCTATTACGAATTTGTCCGGGAGACGAGTGGAAGACTGCATTTAATACATGTGATGGGCACTACGAATACCTGGTCATGCCCTTCGGTCTGTGTAACGCCCTCGCGGTGTTTCAAGAATTTGTCAATAACATTTTTCGTGATCTCCTCTATGTCTGTCTTGTGGTGCATCTCGATGACATTTTAATTTTTTTCCCCAGATAACACATCAGAGTCATGTCCGCCAGGTTTTGCTTCGGTTAAGGGAGAATCATCTGCCGTCTAGAGTTGAAGTCGAGCTGTGTCTTCCGCTGCATCTACTGTGTAACACCCACCGGGTGTCTGCCTGCTGCCGGAGCCTTATCTTAAGCTTGAATTACTGCTACTGTCTACATTGCCACAGGTACACTTTCTGGACTATAGACATTGTATTGTACCTGCTTGACCAGCTGCCTATCTGCTACGCGGTACGGCCCAGTGGGTCCACACCCCGCACCGTGACAAGAGCTGTTTGGTTTTAGAATTTTTATCATTGTAGAAGGAAGGGGATGGCTCGTTTTTCATTTACACCTCAGGTGACAGAAAACTGGGTGGCAATCTTTACACCATACCAGCCTGCACTTTGTATTGCCCATGGTGATCTTGTTCTTGTGTGCAGCTTCTGGACCATGAAAACCCATTGCATTAAGCTGCTGACGCACAGCTCTTGTGCTGATGTCACTTCCAAAAGGCAGTTTGGAATTCTGTAGTGAGGGACACAACAGAGAATAGGAAAATTTCTGTTGTTGATCTTAGCTGTGTCCACTTCACAATAATAGCAGTTCATCGAGGCAGATCTAACAGATATAGCATTTCGCAGTCCAAGCCATTTTAAATTTTTCACTCGCCGCTTCCCTAGAGCCACAACTTTTTTTATTTTTACATCAATGGAGTGGTGTGTGAAGGATTATTTTTTGTGGGAGGAGTTGTATTTTTTATTGGCACCTGTCATGGGGTTCGTTAGGTTAATGCACGATCAACAGAGCCCGTGACGACAGGGCAACTTCAACAGGGTTTATTGTATCCAATGTTGACAGAACAAGTCGCGTTCAATGCAGGAACAACACACAGTCCACAAAAAAAGTAATCACAGGAACATCTTCAGAGCGCTGGCCTGAGCTTCAGCTCTCCATAAGGTCTAAATCCAGAAGATTTCCATCCTCCCCAGGACTAGCCCTTATATACCCCTCAGAGGGGGAGGAACATCTTTTCAGTTTCACTGTCTGTATGTGAGTTTTGTTCCTTTGTGCTATCATTTGTATTGCCACAGCCAGGATAAGAAAACAATGGGGAAGATAATTGGATATGCCTTGTTTACTGGTCTTCACCTGAGCTGAATATAACTGTGGTGCCTCCTGATGACCCCCTGTGGAGACTGGACAATGACAACACTTTATGTCTTGTGAACTTCACCTCTGACTCGTCTGATTGTCCATAGGCTGGTGACACGACCTGTGGTACTTGATTAGAGAGTCATCCCTCTCTGTTGAGGACTCACAATAAACCACACATAATGCACCATCACAACCTCTCCCCTCATATAATAAGTGAGCTGGCCATGTGGCCTACACAGGCCGCTGGCCACCTCACTCATAAGCCACTTATTACAGTTCAATAAGAACAGTCCACAGGCTGTAAAGAAAGTCCACTGCACATGTACATCCGGGGATAAGAGCAATGTCTGGAAACACAACCACAAAGTTCAAGACACTTCCACAAAAGTTCCACGTCATCTGTTCGCTTTGGAAGAGCTGATCTGGTGGCCTCCAGGACAGTCCAGCCCATGAGATGGAGTCTATGGGGTCTGGAGGTTTCCTGGGACCTTTTATCCAGTTTACAGGTCTCTGCAGACTCCACATGGACCATGCAGACACGCTCCTCCCCACTGCATCCCACCACAACAAATTGGGTAACGCTGGCCCACTATCCGACCCACCACCCAGGCAAAGATCACACCAGAAAACACAGTCACCGTTCAGAACTGTAGCGACTCCTGAGAACTTGGTGGAAAAAAGATGGGGAGATAGCAGTCCAATCGGTTTGAGAAAACAAGGGCCATGGGCATATTTGAAAAGGGTCTGAAGTCTCACCATCATGAAGGTCACCACTGCTGTTGGGACCAGTGTCTTCTTGTCCTTCGCAGACCTGCTCCTCCAACGCTCCTTCTTCCACCTTAGAACTCGCTGACACTCCAACCTCATCCATGTTGGAAGACTGTGTGCCTGGAGAGTCCATACTGACCGTAACATCCACAACATCATTGGACAAAGACAAATCAGACCTCAAGGTAACAATACAGCTGGATTCCTCAACGTCTTGGAAATCCTGGGGTTATGGGAACGCAGGAAACACATCGCCAGGAGAAGCACAAACTTCATTGCTCACTAGTCGGTCTGTTTTGTGTGCTTTAACCTCAGTTGTGCTTTCAGAACTGGCATTCGTGATCTCAGTGCTAAAGGTTTCAGGAGGTCCAGTGCTAGTTATATCTCATGTGTCTTCATCATCCACACCAGCGCTAGTTACAGCTCCTGTATCTTCATCATCCACAGCATTTGTTTCTGTAAATATATTGACATCCTCTGTATGCATTCCGTTCAGTCCTGAATTAAGTTCAGAATCTTTTCCCTCTTCCTGGTGCTCCCATATCTTGTGGTATAAGCTGCCCACAGACGTCACATCACTCACCTCAGGACACTCTGGAGACTTCTCTGTAGATCTGTAGCGATCCGAGTCTGCAGCAGCAGCACAATCCTTATAACACTATGCTGGCCGTACACACCATGTTTGCGGCACCTCTCGCTCCGCTTGTGCCAGACACCAATTCCAGTCCCAGAACTTATCATCCTTGGAGGCCAAACATCCCAGAGCATCCATGGTCTCCTGGTACAACTTCCTAGCTCGCACAAGAACTTGTTCCTTCCTTGCCATAGTCAGAGCCTTATCCCAAGCCCAGCGTTCAATGTCTTCTGTAAACTTTGGTTCAAGACAGTCCATTGCCTCCTGGTAAAACACAATTGCTCGCCTCACGATAGACATCCTGGTGTGCAGACCCCTGTCCATCTCTCCTGCACTCTGTTGATCCCAATTCTGACACCATTTCTCATGGGGTTCGTTAGGTTAATGCACGATCAACAGAGCCAGTGACAACAGGGCAACTTCAACAGGGTTTATTGTATCCAATGTTGACAGAACAAGTCGCGTTCAATGCAGGAACAACACACAGTCCACAAAATAAGGTAATCACAGGAACACCTTAAGAGCGCTGGCCTCAGCTTCAGCTCTCCTTAAAGGAACAGTGTCACCCCAAAAAAATTTTTAATATCAGTTTGATGTTAGTGTTTTATTAAAAAGGTTTGTATTAATTTGTGTGTTTGTGTGTTATTTTTTTTTATTTGTACACTTTTTCTTCCCTATGGGGGCTGCCATTTTTTTTTCCATTTCTGTATGTGTCGATTAACGACACATACAGACATGGAATACGGCAGCTCCAGTCCATAGGAGTCAATGAACGGGACCCGTCCCATTGACTTTGCACTATGGCTCTGTCCTGCGCAGACGCAGGTCAGAGTCAGACAGAGCAGAGCAGCTGTTTGCAGGGAGAGAGCAGGCGCCATCTTGAAGACCAGCTGCACTGCGGGTAAGATGTGTGTCTCTGCATGTCCCACTCTCTACCTCACAGACCCCCGCTCTCGTGACCCCCGACGGGCCCCCCACCCGACGCCCCCCCTCCCCCATCGGCCCCCCCCGAAACGGCCACCCCCCCCCCCGCTCTATTGTGCTGAGACTGTTTGGGGATGTGACTAATGAACCTCTCAGTCTCAGCACAATTAGAGAGATTTACCGTTCAGGGGTCTGGGAAAGCTGGGTGACCGCCATTACCCCTCCTACTGGAGTGTGAGAGGTTCATTAGTCACATCCCCAAACACACTCCACTAGGAGGGGTAATGGTGGTCACCCAGCTTTCCCAGAACCCTGAATGATAAATCTCTCTAGTGCTGAGACTGAGAGGTTCATTAGTCACATCCCCAAACAGTCTCTGGACAATTAGAGAGATTTACCGTTCAGGGGTCTGGGAAAGCTGGGTGACCACCATTACCCCTCCTACTGGAGTGTGAGAGGTTCATTAGTCACATCCCCAAACACACTCCACTAGGAGGGGTAATGGTGGTCACCCAGCTTTCCCAGAACCCTGAATGATAAATCTCTCTAGTGCTGAGACTGAGAGGTTCATTAGTCACATCCCCAAACAGTCTCTGGACAATTAGAGAGATTTACCGTTCAGGGGTCTGGGAAAGCTGGGTGACCGCCATTACCCCTCCTACTGGAGTGTGAGAGGTTAATTAGTCACATCCCCAAACACACTCCACTAGGAGGGGTAATGGTGGTCACCCAGCTTTCCCAGAACCCTGAATGATAAATCTCTCTAGTGCTGAGACTGAGAGGTTCATTAGTCACATCCCCAAACAGTCTCTGGACAATTAGAGAGATTTACCGTTCAGGGGTCTGGGAAAGCTGGGTGACCACCATTACCCCTCCTACTGGAGTGTGAGAGGTTCATTAGTCACATCCCCAAACACACTCCACTAGGAGGGGTAATGGTGGTCACCCAGCTTTCCCAGAACCCTGAATGATAAATCTCTCTAGTGCTGAGACTGAGAGGTTCATTAGTCACATCCCCAAACAGTCTCTGGACAACTAGAGAAATTTACCGTTCAGGGGTCTGGTAAAGCTGGGTGACCACCATTACCCCTCCTACTGGAGTGTGAGAGGTTCATTAGTCACATCCCCAAACACACTCCACTAGGAGGGGTAATGGTGGTCACCCAGCTTTCCCAGAACCCTGAATGATAAATCTCTCTAGTGCTGAGACTGAGAGGTTCATTAGTCACATCCCCAAACAGTCTCTGGACAACTAGAGAAATTTACCGTTCAGGGGTCTGGGAAAGCTGGGTGACCACCATTACCCCTCCTACTGGAGTGTGAGAGGTTCATTAGTCACATCCCTAAACACTCCAGTATGAGGGGTAATGGTGGTCACCCAGCTTTCCCAGACGCAGATATAACCAGGAAAGGGCTGGATGGACGGGCTGAGGGTGCACAGAGTTTTTGGTGACCCCCTCTGTCATGTGATCGGACCTAGGTTACCGGTTCATCAGACGGGGTTCATGTGACTATAACTCTGTCCATAACAAGAGACAGTGCACTCAGGACAAGCCCTGCCCTCATGCCATAGTTGTGTGGTTCTGTCTGCGGTGATGGCGGTGGGTGGCTCTGACACCCGCCTCCCCCGTCGGGTCATCTCAGGACAGAAGGGGTGTCCGGATTGGAGACACAGCGCCGCACCTGTCCTCAGGTTGTGTCTGGTATTGCAGTTCACCTCCATTGAAGTGAATAGGACAGAGCTGTAATACCACACACGACCTGAGGACAGGTGCGGCGCCATGTTTTCCTGGACGACCCCTTTAAGACTTTTCCCGTGTGTGTGTGGCAGAGTGGAGTGTGCATGGGCGCCGCTGATACTTCATAGCCGCTTATCAGCTGTTTTGAAGAATCAGCGGCAAGAACACACACACACATCCCCCAAACACACAAAATCAAGTGTAATCAAGCGTTTTTTATGTGGTTTTTTTTTGCACGTAAAATGTGCAAAAAAAAAAACATGTCAAATACACGGCGTGTGAACCGGTCAACTGAAAAGTCATTCACTTCACTTTCATCATTCTAAGGCTGGGTTCACACGACCTATTTTCAGGCGTAAACGAGGCGTTTTACGCCTCGATTTACGCCTGAAAAGACGGCTCGAATACGTCGGCAAACATCTGCCCATTCATTTGAATGGGTTTGCCGACGTACTGTGCCGACGACCTGTAATTTTACGTGTCGCTCTCAAAAGACGGCGCGTAAAATAACAGCCTCGGCAAAGAAGTGCAGGACACTTATATACATTATATGCAGGACACTTCTTGGGACGTAATTTGAGCTGTTTTTCATTGAATTCAATGAAGAACAGCTCCAAATTATGGCCGTAATTGACGCCTCGCAAAACGCGAGTACCAGCAATTACGTCTGAAATGACGGAGCTGTTTTCTCCAGAAAACAGCTCCGTCATTTCACACGTAAATGCAGTTAGCGTGTGCACATACCCTAGGGGTATGTTCACACACAATGTTTTCAGCTGAAAAATCGGAAGCAGAACGCCTACAAGCATCTGCCCATTGGTTTCAATGGGAAATACGGCGTTCTGTTCCGACAGGACGGTTTTTACGTGGTTTTTTACCAAAAACGGCACGTAAAAAGACGCCCGACCAAAATGAAGTGCACATCACTTCTTGGGACGTTTTTGGAGCCGTTTTTCATTGACGTTATAGAAAAACAGCTCCAAAAACGGCCGTTAAAAAACGCGAGTTTGATTAAAAAATGGCTGAAAATCAGGATCGGTTTTCCCTTTGTTTAGTAAGCGTGTGAACATACACTTAGCTTTTTGGTGTGTCCTATAACTTCTTCCAGCTGCAGAGTCACACCCAATATGGCTGCCAGACACTGCTTAGCAATTTGAAGACACCTTTACCTGGCTTGTGAGAGGGGGGGGTGAGGTTCCCTCCCACATTTACAGCAGCTGTGAGTCAGGTTGCATTGCCTTATTCACCTTGCTGTAATTCTGGGAAGTGCTCCCCCTGGTGGCCAACATTGGAAAACATGTCAAATTATTATTTTATTTTTAATACTTTCCACCATACGGAAAAAAAAAAAAAAATACAGCAAAAAACTTAAAAAATATAATAGAAATAAGTAACGACACTTAAAAAAAAAAGGTTTAATTTGCGATACATTCCATTTAAAGGGAATGTGTTGCCAGAAAAACATGTTTTTTTTTTTTTTAATTAAACATTTAGTGTGTAGGTGATTAAACATTGTTCAAATTTTTTTTATTTTTTTCACGAGTCAGGAAATATTATAAATTAGATTCTAATTTATAATATTTCCCATTGCTGGTCACTAGATGGAGCTATTCCCAAAATTGCAGCATTGCAAAATTGGGTAAAAAGCCCTCGCTCTAGTGAGCTCTCAGCATCCCCCCCTCCTTTATCCTGGCTAGTGCCGGGATAAACGAGGGGTTTGAACGGTCTAACCTCCTACACTGTGTGTCGCCATTTTTTGAGCTAACACACAGTGTAGTAGGTTTACATACAGTAGTAAACGTACACAAACACGAACATACATTGAAATCTCTTACCTGCTCCTGCCGCCGCGGCTCCCTCCGGCCCGTCCGCTCCTTCTGCTGCCGCTGGTCCAAGTGCACAAGTCCGGAAGCCGCGACCGGAAGTAGTAATCTTACTGTCCGGCAGCGACTTCCGGTCCACAGGAAAATGGCGCCGGACGGCGCTAATTTCAAATTGGACTGTGTGGGAGCGGCGCATGCGCAGTTCCCACACAGACGGCGTACACAGAAGTGGATGGGACAGGAGCCGTTTGCAGTCCCTATGGGACTGTGTCTGCCATATTCCATGTCTGTATGTGTCGTTAATCGACACATACAGAAATGGAACAAAAAATGGCAGCCCCCATAGGGAAGAAAAAGTGTAAAAATAAGAAAAAGTAAAACACAAACACACAAATAAATATAAACGTTTTTAATAAAGCACTAACATCTTTAACATATGAAAAAAAAAATTGTGATGACACTGTTCCTTTAAGGTCTAAATCCAGAAGATCTCCATCCTCCCCAGGACAAGCCCTCAGAGGGGGAGGAACATCTTTTCAGTTTCACTGTCTGTATGTGAGTTGTGGTCCTTTGTGCTATCATGTGTATTGCCACAGCCAGGATGAGAACACAATGGGGAAGATAATTGGATCTGCCTTGTTTACTGGTCTTCACCTGAGCTGACTATAACTGTGGTGCCTCCTGATGACCCCCTGTGGAGACTGGACAATGACAACACTTTATGTCTTGTGGACTTCACCTCTGACTCGTCTGATTGTCCATAGGCTGGAGACACGACCTGTGGTACTTGATTAGAGAGTCATCCCTCTCTGTTGAGGACACATAATGCACCATCACAGCACCATATAAAGCACCATATAATGGTTGAATTGGAAAAAAACCTGAGATTCCTCCATGTTTTTTTGGGTTTAGTTTTTACTGTATATATATATATATATATATATACATATATATATATATATATATATATATATATATATATATATATATATATATATATATATATATATATATATATATACACGTTCTCTTAAGGCAAAAGTATAATAAACACATACTCTTACCTTAAAATAAGGTAAATATATACAGCCCCAGAACCAAGTTCAGTAAAAATATACAGTCCCAGAACCAAGATCAGTACATAAATAAATCACCAGAACCAAGCTCAGTACATATATACTCACCAGAACCAAGCTTAGTACATAAACAGTACATAAATACAACCCAGAACCAAGCTCAGTACATAAATACAACCCCAGAACCAAGCTCAGTACATAAATACAGCACCAGAACAAAGCTCAGTACATATATACAGCCCCAGAACCAAGCTCTGTACATAAATACAGCCCCAGAACCAAGCTCAGTACATATATACAGCACCAGAAAAAAGCTCAGTACATAAATACAGCACCAGCACAAATATAGATCCATACAGAGATCATTTGCAGATTCAGTTTAACCCCTGCCATGTAAGTTTGTACGACATAAAACGACAGTTCCCAGTATAGCCTGAACAATGGTCAGGATATTCTGGGAGTTGTTGTTTCACAAAAAAAAATGATACACCCATAATTTTGCTGAAGATCATAGACTGACTACAGTACTGTTCAGTCACAGGTAGAATAAACATTTACATTGAGTGACTCACAGGTGACTCCTCAGATTCTTTTTCGTTCTTTTCATCTTTTCTTTTCCATCCGGTCCAGACCTCTATGATGACTTCTCCGTGCCACAGCCCATTTCTGCAGAATTTGCCGCTCAGATGCCTTCGGCACCTCACTTTTCCAACATTTCCTTACCTATAAATGAAGATACAATTCTCATGGTGCCCCACTCTATGCCCTGAATATAAATAATAGTATCACACACTGCACCCCTGAATATAATATTGCTACACACTGTGCCCCTGAATATAATAGTACCATACACTGTCCCCATGAATTCAATTGTATCAAACACTGTAAAGTAAAACACCACACACACTAACAATGCCCCCTGTAGATAGTGTCAATCACAATGCCACCTGTAGATAGTATCAGTCACAATGCCCTCTGTAGATAATGCCAGTCACAATGCCCCCTGTAGATAATGCCAGTCACACAGCCCTCTCTAGATAATGCCAGTCAAACTGTCCTCTGTAGATAATGCCAGTCACACTGCCCCCAGTAGATAGTGCAAGTCACACTATGTGTATAGACTCCTTCATATATTTTTCTATATCTCTGTGACAATACCGCAATATTTTTTTTAGTTATGTCTCTTTCTGGAAAAGCTGGGTGACAACCAACATGGATGCCAATACCACACCGACAGGACCAACTCCTCCAGGCCTTGGACATTATCACACATCGGCAGGAGGCACTAGCTGCCTTTCCTTCTACTACACCTCCTGGCAGTGTTTATCCTCAGACTAAACCTCCTGGCCGTGTTGGTCCCCATTTTTCTTTGCCACTTCCTGACCACTATGATGGAGATGCAGGTACCTGTCATGGATTTTTGAACCAGTGCCAGATCCACTTCAGTCTATATGCAAGTGCATTTTTGTCTAATGGCGCAAGGATCTCTTTCATCATCTCTCTCCAAACTGGCAAGGCCCTTGCATGGGCGAATCCTATCTGGGAGAGACAAGGACCAGAGACCCATGACTTCCAGGGCTTCCTCTTGGAAATTTGCACGGTGTTTGAGGAGCCTGGACGAGTCTCATCTGCAGCGGATTCCTTGCTGAACCTATGCTAAGGAGACTCCTCCGTGGACGAGTACGCCATCCACTTCCGCACCCTGGTGGGTGAACTGTTGTGGAACCATGACGCCCTGGTGGCTACATTCTGGCAGGGACTGTCTCCTAAGATTAAGGACCAACTTGCCGCTCGAGATCTAGCGTCTACCCTGGATGACCTCATCCTTCTGTCCACCCGGATGGATATAAGGATCCGAGAATGGCTCCAAGAAGCTCGTCAGGAGGGAGGCCTTCCTAGTCCGGTCCCTATTTTGCAGCATCTCTGCTGTCCTCAGATGTCGATCCTCCTGAGGAGTCTGTGAGGAAGGACCAGTGTAAGCTATCTACCCAGGAGAGACAACGCAGACGCACTTCGGGACTCTGTCTATATTGCAGCCTCGGAGGCCATCTCTTTGCGTCTGTGTCCCCAAAAGCCCCAAAGCCTAGGATTGATAGGAGAGACAACCTTGGGTAAAGAAGGATTACGTCTAAATTGTCCATGACCATAGTGTCCGGTGAGAAAACGCATCGGGTCTCTGCGTATCTAGACTCTGGATCCACTGCTAATTTCATCTGTAGAGACCTGGTGGATCTTCTTCAATTACCCACTACCCCTCTGGAGAGGCCATTGATGGTTGCATCGGTAAATGGACTACCTCTGCCAAACACAGTTATAGCGGTGACCAAGCTGCTGAGGCTCCAAGTGGGAGCTCTCCACTCCTAGCTGCTATCGTTCTTTGTCTTGTTCAAGGCCATTAACCCCGGGCTGCTGGGCCTACCTTGGCTCCGTCTACATGCCCTAGTCCTGGACTGGAACTCTGGAGAGGTTCTCCAGTCGGGCCCCGAGTGTCACAACCGTTGACTGGGACAGATTAGTTCGGCTCAGCCTCCTCTGCCTCAGTCATTGGCAGGATTGCCTGGTCATTATGCTGCATTTTCGGATTTGTCTTCAGCAAGAGGGAGGCGGAGACGCTGCCCCCACAATGGGCGTATGACTGTCCTATCGAGCTGATTCCTGGTGAATCCCTTCCCCATGGTAGGGTATATCCTCTCTCCTTATCTGAGACTCTGTCCATGTCCGCCTATGTTAAAGAGAACTTGGAGCGGGGCTTCATACAGAAGTCTTCCTCCCCGGCAGAAGCCGGGTTCTTCTTCGTCAAGAAAAAGGATGGTTCTCTGCGTCTCTGTATTGACTACCGTGGTCTCAACCAGATCACGGTGAAAAATAAGTATCCGTTGCCATTGATCTCAGAACTATTTTTTTTAAAACATTGTTTTTTTTTATTGATTTATCAAAGAAACCACAGGTTACAAATAGTATACAATTTCCTTACAAGGAAGTACCAATGCGATGTAGACAATCAGTCAATAAGTAACCTGAGGAGGGGGAAGGGAAGACAGAAGGAAAAAAGGGGAGGGGGGGAAAACCAGGATACATACCAAGTATAAATTGATTAATACAGCGTTATAGTACCTTCAATAATTCCTCTCCCTTGAATTAACATTCCCTGTGAACCAGATTCCTCAGCAAGGGAACTTGGCTGTCCACGACTGCCATTGGGACTTGAAGCGCGCCAATCCATTGTGCCGGAGTGCAAAGAGCCGTTCGTACCCGCAATGAGATGAAACACTATCAATCACTTCCCTCAGAGAAGGAGCTATATTAGATTTCCATCGTTTAGCCAATAAGAGTTTAACTGACAGGCATATGTGAGACACGATAACTCTCCGGGACGGCACGACAGATTCTATGTCCAAGGACAGGAGGGCCATTGCTGCGCTGGGCTCTAGATGGGCACCCACTAACATGGACATTAAGTCAAACACCGCTTTCCACAGTGGAGCAATAACTGGGCACTCCCAAAAAATCTGAAATAATGATCCCACCTTTTCACAGCCTCTCCAACACAAGGGACTAGAAGTCGGATATATCTTGGACAATTGGAATGGAGTATAGTACCATCTTAAGAGTAATTTGTGAAAGACTTCTAGGAGATTCGAGTTCATAGTGGACCGCAGTGTCCACGTAATCGCTTTGCTCCATACCTCAATACTGTAGGTGGACCCTAACTCTTCTTCCCATTTTGCCATTTGTGGGGTCTTGGAGGCTACCGTATCCACCAGAATTATGTCATATAAAGCTCTAGTTAGCTTAGATTCCCTCATGAGGGTCTTGAAAACCAAGTCATACAGCCCAGATGGCACCTGTACCTGCGTATGAGATCTAGATGGAAGAAGATGTCGAGCCTGCCGGTACTTAAAGAGATCTGTCTGTAAGATTGCAAATTCCGCCCTTACCTCTGAGAAAGGTCTTATAGAGTCATTATCAAATAAATCGGGTAGTGTTGCAACCCCCAAGGCGGCCCAGTTCCCCAATCTTAGATTAGGAACCAGAAGCTCCAAAGTATCCACCGGTAGAGGGATCGTGCGGGTGGGAGCGGAGGGAGGTATTGCTTTTAAAGCCGCTTTCAATGCCTGTATTGATGCTATCACCGTAGGGAAGCGCGGGATAAAACTCTTAGGAAATTTTGCCTGGGATAACAATAGCGAGGAAAGAGGGATATCCCCGATCAGGTGATGCTCAATCGTAGGCCAACCAGAGCCCGTGAACGGAAGGCACCAGTGTCTCAATTGACGTACCCCTATAGCTGTATGATACGCTTCCAGGTTCGGTACACCCATACCCCCCCTCCATCTATGGACATAGAGACACTGACGGGCCACCCGAGGCTTCCCCTTATTCCAAATAAATCTCATCAACTGATCTTGCAGCTTACGAAGTAGGGACCTAGGCATAGGGACCATGACTGTCCTAAAAATATATAGTATTTTGGGCAGAATTAACATTTTATATAGGATCATACGGCCCATCCAGGAAGGCTCCGTATCCGACAGCCGTTGCAGTTCCCCCTGCAGTTTATCGTGTAAGGGAAGAATATTAATATGAGCCAGTCTAGAGGTTTTAGAACATAAGTTGATACCGAGATAAGGGATCGACACCTCCGCCCACCCATACGAGAATTCTTTCTGAATGTCTTGGCGCAATCTCGTGGTTATTGACAAGCCCAATATCTGAGACTTGAACACGTTAAGTTTATAGTACGAGACCCTACTGAACCATTCCAAAATTTCCGATACTCTTCTAAGAGATGTCAATGGGTCTGTGAGGGTCAAAATGACATCATCTGCAAACAAGCCAATTTTATGCTGTCTATGCCCTACTGAAATCCCCCGCACCTCCAAATCCATTCGAATCATCTCCGCCACAGGCTCCACAACCATAGTAAATAGTAAAGGCGAGAGGGGGCATCCCTGTCTGGTACCGTTAGTAATACCAAATGGTTTGCACATCTTCCCATTAGCCAATACCCTGGCCGAGGGTGAGGAGTAGAGAGCTCCTATCGCTTTCAGAATGGAGCCAGAGAAACCGAACCTCCGCATTGTTGCAAAAGCAAAGTCCCAGTGAATCCTGTCGAACGCCTTCTCCGCATCCAGTGTGAGGAGAAGAAAAGGCGTCCGGCTAATCTCTGCCTTCGAAATCAGGTTGATTATGCGCCTGGTACCATCTGGGGCCTGCCGGCCCTGAGTAAAGCCCACCTGGTCATTGTGTATTATAGTAGGAAGGATAGTCAATAGACGCTGGGCCAATATTTTTGCATAGAGTTTGGTGTCGCAATTCAGCAGTGAGATGGGCCTAAAATTAGCCAGCAGAGTAGGAGACTTCCCCTGCTTGGGAATGGTCACTATGGTCGCTTGTAACATCTCCTCGGGAAGATTGCCCTTGGCCATTGCTTCGGTAAATACACGCGCCAAATAAGGGGATAAGACTCTTTCATTTAGTTTATAATATTCGGAGGAGAACCCATCCGGTCCCGGGGCTTTATGTTGCTTACCCAACCTAATAACTTTGATCACCTTCTCTGTCAGAATAGGGGCATTAAGTTGGTCCAGCTGAGGAGGGGTTATCTTAGGCAGTTGTATCTGATCCAAAAACGTGTCTATGGTTTCCGAAGTAGGGTGAGGCGTGGCAGGGTCATCCTTTAAATTATAAAGCTTAGAATAAAATAGGCTAAATCTGTCGGCAATGTCTTGAGGATTGGAAATCTTAGGATCCCTGTTTTCTGCTTCCAAAAATGGAATTCTACTCTTCTGTTGTTTCAATTTAACCCTCGTCGCCATATATTTGCCCGCCTTATTATGAGAGGTGTAATAAGTCATACGAAGCGAGGTTAGATGTTTATCAAAGTCCGCTATAAGCAGCCTTCTCAGTTCCTGCCTGAGTTTGGTCAGAGCATCATTTAGTGTGACCGAAGGGGAGGATTTTTGTTGGGTCTCTAAAACTCTAATCTGGCCTAAGACCCTATCCGTATTGACCCGCTTCTGTTTATAATAGTGCGAGCTCTGTTGGATCAGGAGTCCTCGCATCACGGCCTTATGAGCATTCCACAGGATAAAGGGATCTACTTTTGGGGAGTCATTGAGATCAAAATATTCCTGTAACTGAGAGGAAATATGATCTTTGTATTTGGGAAGGGCCATCAGGAAGGTGTTGTTGCGCCAATTTCTGAAGGGACGAGACCAGGGGGCCAGCGCTATCTGCATGGAAATAGGGGCATGGTCTGACCATGTGATCTCCCCTATCTCTGCCTTAATTACTGCTTGAAGCAACCATTTATCTACCAGAAACACATCGATCCGAGAAAAAGTGTGGTGGCAGGAAGAGTAGTAAGTAAATTCCCGAGACAACACATTATGGCATCTAAACACATCATAAAGGTCTTCTTTCTGAGCCCATGGTGAGAGTGTAGGGAGAGACCTCTTGCTCCTGCTAGTAGTGTCCATAACCCTGTCTGGAACAACATTAAAATCTCCACAAAGGATGAGCTGACCTTTTTGAATCTTGTCGATTTTCCGCATGGTTTTGTTCAGAAATCGGATCTGTGAAGTATTAGGAGCATAGATATTGACTAATGTTATTAAAGAGACATTGATAGAACACACCAGAGCAAGAAATCTCCCCCCCCACATCAATCAAGGAATCCACAAGCTTGAAATCCAGAGCGTCTCTGAACGCCACTAAAACCCCTGCTTTTTTCTTATCAGAATTAGCCATAAACACATGAGGGAAATTAGTGTTAACAAAAGGAAGGCAATGCGACTTCTGGAAATGAGTTTCCTGTAAACACAGAATATCTGCTCTAGAGTTACGGGCCTCTTTCCAGGCGGAGGACCTCTTAAATGGGCTATTCAAGCCCTTTACATTCATCGAGACTATTTTAACCGACATTATCAAAATTCCTATTGAGCATTGTACAATATGCAATATACATTAACCTCTCTGTATCAACCTCTGAAGGCGTACCGAAGAAAATATACTTGGTGAAACAGGTGTGGAAGAAAAACAGGGGACAATTGAACCACAATAATAACCACATAAGTCAGGGGTGAAACAGTCCCTGGAGAAATGTAAAGACAACAGGATCTAGAAGACCTCAACGATCCTGTAAGGATTACTGGGGACGAAAGTTTGACCTGAAGAGACTCAACCTCATGATCTCACATATAAAGTACCTTCAGCGAGAATCAGCCTGGCCTCGCCACTCCGGAGAAATTCTAGACGGGCCCCTAGGTGAGGGTTTCACAGGTAGGTCGGACATCGGGACCCCCCATTCCTTCAGCAATTTAACCCCTTCAGCCGGCTTATGAAGAACGTGCGTGCGATCCTCCTTTCGAACCAAAAGCTTTGTAGGAAATCCCCATTTATACGGGATCTTGTTGTTTTGGAGCGATAGGGTGGTATGGTTTCAAACGTGACTTGTGAGAGATCCGCATAGAGATGCACTCCTCCATATGGGTCTGGTAGCTTCTGGGCCTTTCGCGCCGCAAACATTAAGGCTTCCTTGACATGGAAAAAGTGAATGCGAGAAAGAACGTCTCTTGGGACATCTGATGGTAGAGCTTTAGGCTTAGGTAAACGATGTGCACGATCTATGATCAGGTCTTGAGGCGAAGATTGTGGTAGGAGAGATTTAATCAGCTTTTGCAAGAACAATGGGAGATCCGATGGAGACACAGATTCCGGGATGCCCCGAAATTTAACGTTGTTCCTCCTGTTCCTGTCTTCCATATCCGCCATCTTAGATTTCATGACTTCCATTTCCTCTTCTAAAGCCTCGTGTGCGTCTACTAGGTCATTGTGTGCCTGGGTAAAGTCCCCCATTTTTGTTTCCACATGATCCACTCTGGAGCCTAGATCCTCTATACTAGTGTGTAATGTAGCTGTAATCTTTGCCAAGTCCTTTTGTAGGGACCCTCTGAGGGCCAACACCAGACCCTTAATAAAAGATTCCGATGCCGCCTGATCTGTAGTAGGGAGGCTAGATATCGGATCACTATCAGCCAGCAAAATATCTTCTGGTATTCGGGTGCAGGAGGAAAGCTGGGCTCTCTGTAAAACATGGCTATCAGGGGGAAGAGTGTCCTCCTCTTGTTGTCGCCTCACAGCCGCCCTATGTATGTGGCATCCCGCCGGTGACATCGGGGAGCTAGGGGAAATTAGCAGCTGATTGTCACTGCACCTCGGGCCGGCCAGCGTCGGGCATTCAGGGGAGTTTGCGGGCTCACCGTGTGAATCTGCAGGCGAATCCAGTCCCGACTTTCTGTCACACGCAGCCCCGGGGGAGCTGCAGCCGGCGCCATCTTGGGAGTCGTCCTTCCTCATGCTGCGGGATGAGAAGAAGTCTGTCAGCCGCTTCGGGCCGGACTTATTCCCCTTTTCCGTGTTATCATCCTCGACACCGGACCAGGAGCAGGAGATAAGCCCAATTCCTAGCCTCGGGTAAGCTTTAATACCTCGTCGCTTGAGGTTGTAGGACGGAGCTCACCAAGAAGCGTCCGTCGCGGTCTGCATCCAAGCCACGCCCCGATCTCAGAACTATTTGATCGTATACGTGGTGCCATGTTTTTTTCCAAACTAGACCTGCGTAGGGCTTACACCCTAATCCCGATTCGCCGGGGTGACGAATGGAAGACTGCATTTAACACCCGTGATGGACACTATGAATATCTAGTAATGCCCTTCAGTCTGTGTAATGCTCCCACGGGCTTCCAGGAGTTCGTTAATTACATCTCCGTGACCTCCTCTATGTGTGTAGTAGTCTATCTTGATGACATCTTGGTTTTTTCTCCAGATCCTATGACTCATCAGAGTCCGTCAAGTTTTGCTGCGGTTAAGGGAGAATCGTCTGTACGCTAAGTTGGAGAAGTGCATTTTTCAGAGAGATGCTCTACCCTTCCTGGGCTACATAATCTCGAATCAAGGTCTCAGGATGGATCCTGAAAAGGTAAAGTCCGTCCTGGAATGGCCACGCCCTCAAGGCTTGAGGGCCATACAGCGCTTTCTGGGATTCACCAATTTTTACAGACAGTTCATCCCAAACTTCTCCTCACTGACATCTGCTATCTCTAACCTCACCAAGAAGGGCATGAATGCCAAGGTGTGGACTCCAGAGGCACGCATTCAATAGCCTGAAGAGTGCCTTCACGTCAGCCTCTATCCTCCATCATCCAGATTTTTCTCGACAGCTGTCATTGGAAGTGGACACTTCCTCTGTCGGTGCTGGTGCACTCCTGTTTGAGAGAGGTTCCAAGGGCAACTCAATGGTATGTGGATATTTCTCTAAGCTCTTCTTTTCCGCAGAACAAAACTACTCGATTGGGGATCGGGAGTTACTGGCCATCAAATTGGCTCTGGAGGAGTGGAGACATCTACTAGAGGGTGAAGCTGATCCCATCTTAATTTTTACGGACCACAAGAATCTCACCTATCTCCAGACGGCCCAACGGCTGAATCCTCGTCAGCCCAGGTGGTCGCTGTTCTTTACCAGCTTCCAGTTTGATCTCCATTATCGCCCGGCTGAAAAAAATGTGAGGGCTGATGCCTTGTCCAGGTCTTTCGAAACAGAAGACACCCCCAAGTTGGGGACATTCCTCCAGGGAGGACTTTTGTGCACCTGGCTGACAGAGGGAGAATCCTCCGTTGGAGACACTCCTCTAGACTGGCAGGTCACGCGGGGACCCGTAAGAACCGAGATATAATTGCCCATAATTTCTGGTGGCCCACGCTGCCCAAAGACATTATAGACTTTGTTTCTTCCTGCTCAGTGTGTGCAGCTAACAAGGTCGCCCAGTCCAGACCTGCTGGCCTGCTCCAGCCATTGCCTGTGCCCGATGCTCCCTGGCAGCATATAGCTATGGACTTTATCACTGACCTGCCTCTCTCTGCTGGTTGAAGTACTTTCTGGGTGGTGGTGGATCGATTTTCGAAGATGGCCCACTTCGTTCCACTGACTGGTCTTCCTACTGCTCCTCAACTGGCCAACCTCTTCATCCAACACATCTTCCGCCTGCACGGCTTGCTGCGGCATATTGTGTCTGATTGGGGGGTTTAGTTTACCTCAAAGTTCTGGAGAGCCCTCTGCGGACGCCTCGGTGTGAAGTTGGACTTTTCCTCAGCCTACCATCCTCAGTCCAATGGCCAGGTCGAGAGGATTAATCAGATCTTGGAGAACTACCTAGGCCACTTCATCATCAAGCAGCATGATGACTGGGTGCAGCTGCTTTCGTGGGTTGAGTTCTCGTATAACAATCACACCAGCGAGTCCACAAGGAATACACCGTTCTTCGTTGTTTTTGGCCAACACCCACAAATTCCTCTCCCGGTGCCCGATACGTCTTACACTGCTTTTAGGGACTTCCTGCAGATCTGGCAGTAGACTCGAACCTCCATCCTACTGGCAGTCGACTGCATGAAACGGAAGGCAGACACAAGGAGAAGAGAATCTCCTCAATTTCCCCCTGGCATGAAGGTCTGTCTGTCCTCTAGGAATATCCGACTGAGGTGCCATCATACAAATTTGCTCCCAGGTTCTTCGGACACTTCAAGATCCTTCAAGATCCTACAGCAGATCAACCCTTTCGCCTACAAGCTTCGGCTGCCTCCTACCCTCAAGATCCCCAACTCCTTCCATGTCTCCCTCCTGAAGCCGGTGGTTCTGAACCACTATACCAAGACTCCTAGCCCTGCGGTTGCCTCCAGCAGTCCTTCAGATACCTTCGAAGTTAAGGAGATCTTGGACACGAAGAGAGTAAGAGGGAGAACTTTTTATTTGGTGGATTGGAAGGGGTTTGGTCCTGAAGAGAGGTCCTGGGAGCCAGAGGAGAACCTCAATGCTCCTATCCTTCTGAAGAAGTTTTTCTCTCGCTCTGGTGCCAAGAAGAGGGGGTGTAAGAGGGGGGATACTGTCATGGCCATGTCTGCAAATCGTCAGGTTCACTCACCTTCTGACGGCTGCAGCCATGGGTTTGCAAGCGCTGGTACCAGTCTCCTTCTCAGGAGACGCCAGCGCTCACTTCCGCTTACCTCGGTCGGGTCCTGTAGTGTTCACGTGCATGCTCGTGTCCACTCTTAAAGGATATTCTGTATCCCGTGCAATTCTGGTCAAGTGCCGTGCTTAGTTGTAGTCGTATTGTGCTGTATTTCACGCCTGTCCTGCTACACCACACCTGACATCTGTCTGCTGCCTAGTCCCAGCCTAGCCTGCCCTGCTACTGTCCGAGCTGCCACAGATACACTATACGAACTACAGACTGTGACCTGTGCCATGTTGGCCAGCTGCCATACCGTCAAAACGGTACGGACCAGTTGGTCCACGAACCCAACGTGACACCACGTAGATAATGCCAGTCACAATGCCTCCTGTAGATAGTGCCAGTCACAAGGCCCCCTCTAGATATTGTGCATTGTAGATAATGCCCCCTGTAGATATTGCCCCCAACGCTGCCCACAAAAAAACCCACCAAAAAATATTCCCACCTTTCCCCATTCCGGTGCCGTCCTCCAACGACAATACAATGGTAAGTAACCAGGCAGCGTTATCCAGGATTAACGGCACGGTCGGCGTGATGACATCATCACGCCGACCGCATCATTGTTTAAGCGCCGAATGGCGAGGTGGGAACTGATAGTTCCCGTCTCGCCATCTCAATAGTAATCAATTGTATTTGCGTCCTAAGGACACGGATACAATTGGTTGAGAGGTCCCGCTTCACCCCGGTCCCCTGAACCAGCTGTAATTTTAACAACCGGTTCTGGAGAACCGGGTCAAACTGAGTCCCCTTCCAGCCTCGGGCCCCGGGCACTTGCCCAGATTGCGCTCATGGTAATCCCCCCCCTGAATGGAACTAATCAGTAAAGCTACAAAGAGTTCTGGCATTCACCAACCTGAAGCATGGGATATTCTTTTTCATTTATACATCTAATTTTGTGTATTTCTCTAATGTTTTATGAAGTTTTTTTAATTGAGATTACTAAAGGTGGTTGAGCATTGTAGTCTGCACTCTTTTGTCGGATATAGAAAGTTAAAATACTGTATACTCAGAGGCAAACCAGATAAAAAGTGTTTCACGTCATAATTGTTGAAAATAATTTCAAGAACTATACTGTTGCTTTTTTATTTAGGGCCTGTTTTAATTTGCAATATTGCTACAATTGCTACAACAATAGCTTATTATTACAATTTCATGAAACATTATGCATATTATTTAATCAGAGTATTTTTAAGGGTGCCTGTACACTTAACAAACATGCAGCGGTCATACCACAAACTGCTGAGGTTTTGTAATCGCTGCATGTATCGGTACTCTAAAAGGAATTATTACTAATTTTTTTTTTAATGATGAGAATTATATCTGTTATTACATTTTTTATTTTCTAAATGTATATTTTTTTGTTCTACTTTCGTTACCTTATTAGGGGCAGCCATCTTGCTCTGGGCTGTGAACAGCAGTTTAGAGATTTGCTTTTACAGAAGCCACCTGGACATTAGAAACTTCAGTCAGAAGACGACTCACCGACTTCTATGTGAGAGCGCTGTGACCTGAGGTCAATGTGCAGGCAAGAGGTGATCTGTGACCATCACCTATTATCCTGTGTCATTTGCCTCCAGCTTTATAATATAGATGTAATATTTTTTTTTATTTCTGTCTGTTATGATAATGATATGACTTCTAAAAAGTTATATCTATAAAAACTCCAAGCTTTGTAAGTCAGCGGCTAGTGTGAATATGGCAATATTTGAAGAAGTTATATTATTGCAAAAACAGGGGGACACCCTATGTTCAGCTTATCACTGGGGAACCTTTCTAGAAAAAAAATATTTTCAAAGTGGACAAGCGTTTCAATAATTTATTCAATCCCTGATAAACAATCATATCTTCCAATTATTATCCAACAATGGACTTTTGGAACAACCCGCTTATATTGAAAGTTCTTAAACAGTGGTTAATCGTTGGAATGGACAGACTTCATAGTTACCATACATAGTTAGTACAGTTGAAAAAAAGACACATGTCCATCAAGTTCAACCAAGGGATGGGAGAAAGGGAAGGGATGTAACAAAAATTCTACACATTGACATAGGAGCTGACATTTTTTCGTTCTAGGAAATTATCTAAGCCTTTTTTAAAGCTATCTACTGTCCCTGCTGTGACCAGCTCCTGCGGTAGGCTATTCCATAGATTCACAGTTCTCACAGTAAAGAAGGCTTGTCATCTCTGGAGATTGAACCCTTTTTACTCCAAACGGAGGGAGTGCCCCCTTGTTTTTTGAGGGGGTTTTACATGGAACAGGATTTCACTATATTTGTTGTATGGGCTATTCATATGATTTATATAAGCTAATCATGTCCCCCCTTTGTCATATCTTAATCTTTCCTCATAACTTATCTCCATGTCCCTCATTAGTTTAGTTGCTCTTCTTTGTACTTTCCAGCAGGTAAAAGCGAACAAGAATATTTTCATTAACTGTTCACCATTAGAGATCTTAAAGATGTGAATGTAGTATACAGTACATTCAGAAAGATGCACAGATGTACAGTACTCGACAAACCCAGGAAAGTTTATTAAATATTAAAATTTTAACATTAGTAAGTGTGGCAAAATAAAATGGAGGCTATAGTTTAGATTCAACCATCTGTTGCAGGGTTACTGAAAAAAAAGAGCCACGTACAAGCCATCAATTGCCATTCAGGGCTAGGACGATGAGTAGGGGGCCTCTTAGGGCACAATTGGGCTTGGGGTAATTTATGTTGCTGTCCCAATACAATGAATGCTTCTCTTATGTGGTGAGAGAAAGAAGCATATCACACAGCTGACATCTGACAACTATCATGCAGAATTTAGATGCACACCTTGGTCTTCACTAATAGACTTATAAACTTAGGGACAATTTCCTGTTTTCAAAATGCATAGCTGATACAGAGTATTGGTTGGCCCGAAACCTATATTATTGATAAATCTGCCATGAAGGTTATTTTAAGTGTTATGAATTCCAGATTTCTCCACATAATTTGGGAGTATTGTCATGCATACCATTTAAAATTTAGGTAGACCGCTAATTATATATTGTTCGAAAATTTGCCTTTGCAAAATAGGTCAGTGGAAAAAATTATAATATTTGCTGTGATATTCTAATTGTCATTCAAGAATGTGAGAAGTATAAAGAGTTTACTGATGTTTTCAGTGCCAAATATTTCCACTCTACAGATAACAACCCTTAATTAACATAAAAAGGACCTTGGTTTGATCTCCTCTTTGCGTGACCTAGTTCTTGATTAGTGAATGAATGGCTGCTAGATCTATTTGAGCTATAATTTGAGAGCAAATTTTAATTTCCATTTTTAATTAAAAGTATGTAACTCAAAGGAATCTTTGTCCATGTTGTTGCAATTTATGATCAAGCAACTGTTAGAAATAAGTGTAAATTTTCAGCTTGTAAGACAAGAACCGTTCGGTATATTCCATCTTTGCATTTTGTTACGGGTGCCCCTAAGTATGCTCTCTATAAATGACTTTTTTCTGGCAAATCATTGATTACTCAGTCCCATTTCTGTGTAAAATGTTCAGACTAGTCCAGATGGACAATGACCCCTTTTATTATTGTTCTAGCAATGTCATAATAATAATGGCAGAAACAGCTTGCTAAAACATTTTTTTCTCCATAACGAGACTCTTAACTGTGGTAGCGCAAATAAGTGACTGGCATGGAAATTGTTCCACTGTATGCTATAAAAGGTAATGATGTGATGTTGGATACACCTTTCACTTTTTTTACATGGACCACTAGAAAATTATTTGCATTTCTGTATTTAGACATGAATTCATTTCTAGGCCGGCTAATTCTAATTAAACAGAAATCTTATAAGAAATTTGACATTCAGAAGACACATTCAAGGTTACTGGCTGAAAGCAACTTGTCATCCTTGCTTGACAGTGCACTTTTTTCTCTTGCTAATGCTCCTGAGAATCAGTGATGTTTGGATTAATACTTGCATCACTCATTATTGGTGCCAGAAAGCATCGTGCCTTAACGGTTTTATTAATATTTTTAGTTTCTCTTTTGCTGCACAGAAACAAAAATAACATGTTAGTTCCTTTTATTTAATGTTTGATGTGGCCAAATGAGAGTACTTTATATCCATAGCTATTACAATGGATAACTTAGGTACAGAAATGGAAGTATTTCACATAAGACTACATTGAGAAATAAATGCTGAGATTGATTCCTAATTCAAAGTCAAAGGTGCCTTTACATGACACACTGCAACAACTGCCGTGGCCACTGTGTCCACTTAAAGGGGTTTTCCACCCTTGTTAAAAGTGTCCTTTGACAATAAGCTGATAAAGTGTCCATCTGCTGGGATACCCAGCAATTATCTGTTATTTGTGGCAAATACTGGCAGCGCCTCACTAGGGAAAATAAGCAGTGCACATTGCACATGCAAATCAATGGGTTGTCTGTTTAATGCAGGACAGGTCCTCCAGATAAATATGCTTTGTGTAAAAGCTCTCCACTCTGCTAAAGAGGTAGGGATCATGAACATAGAATCCCCCCCCCCCCCTAACTAAGAATTCCTTTTGCGGGTAAAGCCACAAATTGTGTTAAAGAACATTTTCAATTAAAGGGGTTTTCCCACTATAGTAAGTGATGGCATATCACGAGGACAGCATCAGAATGAAGAATCAACAGAAGTGCTAGTTAAGCGATGTGGACCCTTCACAGTTTTTGCCTGCAGAGCAACACTCCTCTGCTGAGCACGAAACTGCACATGGAGGCAGCAATACACGTGGGGAGGATCCACGTGATGCAGCCTTTACTGGGTCATGTATATTTTTTTACTTATTGCTAGTTCTTCTACATTTCAAGGCATTTTGATGTCACATTGTAAGTATGGGTACACCTCATTCCCATTATAATGGGTTATCATTGCATTTTCACTTTATATTTTGTATTTTCATATTCCTAGGACACACACTTCTAGGACACACACTTAGTACCATTGTTAGGTTTCCTGCTCATTGTTATCATATTTGGGTGCTTATTGCACTGGTATTTATTCTTTATTGCCATTATTAGGCCATATATAGTTCTACGCTACTTAAATACGAGTGCAATTATACTATATACCTGACCCTTTTTTTGTACACATCTTGTATTGCTTATCATGAGTCTTTGCAGCAGGTTGCCCTGTGTCACATCACACATGGACCAGATCCCTGTTTGGTTTTAATTGATTTTAGACATTCTTCTTTTTGTACCTTACTAATAAATAAATATTGTGTTCCATTTTGGCTGAGCTCTTGTTCATAATGTGTTTCTTGACCTTCAATGTAGTCTATGCTTCTTTTCACATTTTAACCCCTTCCCTCTTTAGCCACTTTTGACCTTCCTGACAGAGCCTCATTTTTCAATCTGACATGTTTCCCTTTATGTTGTAATAACTTAGGAATTCTTTAACCTATCCAAGCGATTCTGAGACTGTTTTCTCATGACACATTTGACTTTATGTTACTGGCAAAATTTGCTCAATATATTCAGTATTTAATTGTGAAAACACCAAAATTTAGCGAAAAATTACAACAATTAGCATTTTTCTAAATTTAAATTAACATATGTCTACATTAGATTGACATTGTTTTTTTGAGCATCCTTTTATTTTTCTATGACGTTGCAAGATTTAGAACTTTAGCAGCAATTTCTCACATTTTGAAGAAAATTTCAAAAGGCTATTTTTACAGGGGCCAGTTCAGTTGTGAAGTGGCTTTTAGGGCCTTATATAATAGAAACCTCCTAAAAGTCACCCCATTTTAAAAATTCCACCCCTCAAAGTATTCAAAACAGCATTTAGAAAGTTTCTTAACTCTTTAGACGTTTCACAGGAATTAAACCAAAGTAGAGGTGAAATTTACAAATTTCATTTTTTGTTGTTGCAGAAATTCATTTTTAATTCATTTTTTTTGTAACACAAAGTCTTACCAGAGAAACGCAACTCAATATTTATTGCCCAGGTTCTGCAGTTTTAGCTTTTAGGAAATATCCCACATGTGGTCCTAGTTTGCTTTTGGACTGAAACACAGGCCTCAGAAGTAAAGGATCACCTAGTAGATTTTGGACACTCCTTTTTATTAAAATACATTTTAGGCACCATGTCAGCTTTGAAGAGCTCTTGTGGTCCCAAAACAGTGGAAACCCCCAAAAGTGACCCCATTTGTGAAACTACACCCCTTGAGTAATTTATTTAGGGGTATAGTAAGCATTTTGACTGGACAGTTTTTTTGCAGACATTTTTGGGAAGTAGGCCATAAAAATGAAAATCTACATTCTTTCAAATAAAATGTAGGTTTAGCTAATTTTTTTAAATTTCCACAAGGACTAAAGGAGAAAAAGCACCGCAAAATATGTAAATCAATTTCTCCCGAGTAAAACAGTACCCCAAATGTAGTAATAAACGGCTGTTTGGACACATGGCAGGGCTTAGAAGGGAAAGAGCGCCATTTGGCTTTTGGAGCTCAAATTTAGCAGGAATGGTTTGCGGAGGCCATGTCGCATTTGCAGAGCCCCTGAGGGGACAAAACAATGAAAATGCCAAAAAAGTGACCCCCATTTTGGAAACTACACCCCTTGAAGAATTCATCTACGGGTGTAGTCATCATTTTGACCCCACAGGTGTTTAATATAATTTATTATATTTATTAGAATTGGGCAGTGAAAATAAAATCAATCCTTTTTCTTCAATAAGATGTAGCTTTAGCTCAAAATTTTTCATTTTCTCAACAAATAAGGGAAAAATAGTACAACAACATTTGTAAAGCAACTTCTCCCGAGTACGGCAATACCTAATATGTTGTCAAAAAACTGCTGTTTGGGCACATGGCAAGGAACAGAAGAGAAGGAGCGGAATTTGGCTTTTGGAGCACAGATTTTGCTGGATTGGTTTCTTGACACCACGTCGCTTTTGCAAAGCCCCTAAGGTACCAGTACAGTGGAAACTACCCAAAAGTGACTCCATTTGTGATACTACACCCCTTGAGGAATTAATCTAGGGGTGTAGTGAGCATTTTGACCCACAGCTGTTTCATAGATTTTATTTGAATTGGGCAGTAAAAATAAAAATATATTTTTTTCTCAATAAGGCGTAGATTTAGCGCAAAATTTTTAATTTTCTCAAAAAATAAAGCAGAAAAACAACCACAACATTTGTTAAGCAATTTCTCCTGATTACGGCAATACCCCATATGTGGTTATAAACTCATTTTTGGGCACACGGGAGGGCTCAGAATGGAAGGAGCACAATTTAGCTGTCAGAGTACAGATTTTGCTGGATTGGTTTCTGGTCGCTATGTCGCATTTGCAAAACCCCTGTGGGATGAAAACGGTGGAAACCCCCAAAAATGACCCCCATTTTGGAAACTACACCCCTTAAGGTATTCACCTAGGGGTGTAATAAGCATGTTAACCCTGCAGGTTTTTGCATAAATTAGACTGCACTCGATATTGCAGAGTAAAAATTGAATTTTTCCATAGATATGCCAATATGGGGTGTCCAGCTTCTGCCACCATAACAAGACAGCTTTCTAATTATTATGCGGTGTTTCCCAGTATTAGAATCACCCTACATGGGGCACTAATCTTTAGCCTGGAAATTTGACAGGGCTCAGGAGTGAGAGAATACCATGCGAAATTGAGGCCTAATTTGGCGATTTACACAGAATTGGTTCACAATTGCAGAGGCTCAGATGAGAAATAATAAAATAAACTGCCCAGAAGTGACCCCATTTTAGAAACTACACCCTTCAAGGCATTTATTAAGGGGTGTAGTGAGCATTTTCACCCAACAGGTCTTCTCCATAAATAAATGCGCCTCGTATGGTGCAAAGTAAAAATTTTAATTTTTCCCCAGAATTGCCAATTCAGTGGCAAGTATGTCATGCCCAGCTTATGCCACTGGAGGCACACCCCAAAAATTGTTAAAAGGGTTCTCCCGGGTATGGCGGTGCCATATATGTGGAAGTAAACTGCTGTTTGGGCACACTGTAGGGCTCAGATGGGTGGGAGCGCCATTTGGCTTTTGAAGCGTAGATTTTGCTTGGTAGTAGTTTTGTTTTAGTATTACTTGTGGGTAAACAATAAAATAATCCATAGATGTGTATTACGCTGAAGCAATCATTTCTAATCGGCTTCCGTAATGGCAAACAGGAGGCCATTGTTAGTTCTCCAGGTGTCATAATAGCAGTCGGCAGTCGTGCGATTGCAGTGCACAGCTGCCGATCTGCTAACAACCATAAAGATGCAGCAAGCGCATCCGATCGCTGCATCTGATGGGTTAATGGCAGGGATCAGAGCTAGCTCCGGTTTCTGCCGTTACAGGTGGATGTCAGCTGTAACATACAGCTGACATCCACCGCTGATGACGCCGGCTTATCTCCTGAGCCGGTGCCATCTTGCCGGCAGCTACGGAAGCCTTTCAGGTCCCGCCTCCGGGCGGGGGCTGGAAGTTTTCCATGTTAGGCACATCGGAAGGCCAGTATTAGGCCTCCGGTTGCTATTGCAGCCACCGACACCCCGGCGATTTAATTGCTGGGGTGTCGAAGAGCTGCAAAACACCTTAACTGTAGCGATCGCTTTTGATGGTTGCATTTAAGGGGTTAATGGCGGGGATCGAAGCTAACTTCGGTCCCCGCCGTTACAGCAGGATGTCAGCTGTCAGATACAGCTGACATCTGGGGATGATGGCACCGACTCAGTTCTGAGCCGGTGCCAAGCATTTGGCGTAAGCATACGACATTTTGCCGGAAGCACTGGCTTTCCATGTTGTATACTTACGACAAATGTCGGGAAGGGGTTAAGCATCCTGCTTGTGATTGATTTTGGGTGGTGCCCGCACCTTAGTAGTTCTCGGGAACTGCAACATGGCCCCATCCAATTTAAATATTCTGCGCTGCAGTCACCTGTACAGCGGGTGGCTTGGAGCGCCGCTGTGCAGAGGAAGTGTAAAAGAGACCTCAGTCCTCTTGTTCCCAGGATCTGCTGGGGTTGCCGAGGTGAGAGCTCAGGGACTGATGTAAGTGATGACAATCGCTGTACTGTGATGTGGAATATATACAGTTAACAAAAGTAAATAAAAAAGTGCCAAGGCACTTAAATCTATTTTAAATATCTAAGCAATTCCAGTTTTTGGAAATGTCTAATATAACCTTGGAAGTATGGCTCTTTCTTAAACATTTTGAGAAATCAAAAGGGTTCAGGTGCTTTATGGAATGGCACAGCACACAGATTCCACTGAATCAATCGCCAGACTAGCATAATTTGTATAGCTGCTTTGTTTTTTACTTTCCACTGTGAAGGAAAGCTTAGCCTGCTGCTCTTTCTTTTACAGTCAGCCACCACAAAAAAACATACTGTATTGCAGACAGTTTTTATTTTTTACCACTGGGCCTTTGTGTGATGTATACAAGTGTATGGCATATAGTTGCTTTAATTTAAGATTTTCCTTGAGTAAAGGCCCTGTTACACGGGCCAATAATCAGGCAAATGAGCGTTCATATGAACGATCGTTGCCGATCATTGCGCTGGGTAATAAGGCTAACGATCAACCGATGAACGTGCAAACGCTCGTTCATCAGCTGATTTGCTGTTTTATCCGGAATTAAAAATCAACGTTGTCGGCGGCACATATGCCTGTGTAATCAGAGAGATGCGCTGACGACATGATGAAAATGTATAGGGACGAGCGATCATAGTAACGAGCGCTTATCCCTATACATATCCAATTGTTGTACGAGTGAAAGGAGCAAATAAGCGCTTCTCAACCTGCTGTTTCATTGATCGGCACTCGTTTACACAGCCAATGTCGGGGTATTTAATAGTACCGTAAGCCTGTGTTATTTATCCCTTTGCACACTCTGCTGTGAGTTATCTCCTCCTTATCTAATGCTATGCTGTTTACAACATCATACCCTCCCTGCTGATATCTCTAACACTGAGAGAAGGGAAAGGGAGAGCAGAGAGAGCAAGAGCAATGTGCTGACGGATCTATGTAAAAAGAAGCAGCAGAGCCAACTATGTACAGGAGCTGCACAGACTGTACTAGAGCAAAATGGTAATACATTTTTCTAATGAATAATAATTAGAAAGTGATTCCACTTGCATTCAAGAAGCGAATGAACAATAAATAAAAAATCAGTGCAAAAGTCTTTGTAGACTTCTTGTAGATAGTGCCACACACAGGCCCCCTTCTTACAGATAGTGACACACAGCCCCCCTTCATGTAGATAGTGCCACAAACAGCCCCCTCTTGTAGATAGTGCCAGAGAGCCCCTCTTGTAGATAGTGTCACACACAGCCCCCCTTCTAGGTAGCGCCACACAGCCCCACCACTGTAGATAGTGACACACAGCCCCCCACTGTAGACAGTGCCACACAGCCCCCTCCCACTGTAGTCAGTGCCACACAACCCCGTCTTGTATATAGTGCTACACAGCCCCCCTTGTACATATTGCTACACAGCCCCCCTTGTACATAGTGCCACGCCAGACACGCAAACACAACAATTCTTTTTACTTACCGAGTCTTGATCTCGTGATGGACGGAGCTTCTCCACAGCCTCAGGATGCCGAGACGGGACCCTTGCTTATTCCAGCGTGATGCAGTGATGTCATCATGCCGGAGCAGGGATTCATTCTAAAGCCTTATAGACTATAGGCCTAACGTGGCTAGTCACTAGCACCAGGGCCCTACGAGGCTAGCGACGCCACCGGGCATGAAGGGGCACATGCTACCCAGCCAATAAATGCTATGTGCCGGGTGGCACTGCCTACAAGAGTAAGCAGCGGGGCAGGGAGATGATGTGTCGCTGCTCCACTGCCAGATAAAAGCAGCTCACATCTAGGGCCCACCGGAGGATCCTCTGGTCCTCTAGTGGGCCAATAAGATTCTGTATTAACAGATGCTTTACAGCTTATCCAAAGCATAGGAGACTAGTATATGGGAGGGGGGAAACTTTTTAAGCTGGGTGTTGACCATGGCGGCCATTTTGAAGTCGGACATTTTGTATCCAACTTTAGTTTTTTCAATGGGAAGAGGGTCATGTGACACATCAAGCTTATCAAGAATTTCACAAGAAAAACAATGGTGTGCTTGGTTTTAACATTACTTTATTCTTTCATTAGTTATTTATGTCATTATGGGTGTCAGGTCCGAGCATTCCTAGATAAACAGTTTCCTGGAAAGTGGATTGGTCGTCGTGGGCCAGTTGAATGGCCCCCTTGGTCTCCCGATCTGACCCCCTTAGACTTTTATCTTTGGGGTCATCTGAAGGCAATTGTCTATGCTGTGAAGATACGAGATGTGCAGACTCTGAAACTACGGATACTGGAAGCCTGTGCTAGCATTTCTTCTGCGGTGTTGCTATCAGTGTGTGAAGAGTGGGAGAAGAGGGTTGCATTGACAATCCAACACAATGGGCAGCACTTTGAACACATTTTATAAGTGGTCAGAAACTTGTAAATAACTAATGAAAGAATAAAGTAACGTTAAAACCAAGCACACCATTGTTTTTCTTGTGAAATTCTCGATAAGCTTGATGTGTCACATGACCCTCTTCCCATTGAAAAAACTAAAGTTGGATACAAATTGGCCAACTTCAAAATGGCTGCCATGGTCAACACCCAGCTTGAAAAGTTTCCCCCCTCCCATATACTAATGTGCCACAAACAGGAAGTTAATATCACCAACCATTCCCATTTTATTTAGGTGTATCCATATAAATGGCCCACCCTGTAGAAGCCTATCAGAATCATGATATACTGTAAAACATTAGTATTGCAGTATATCGTGCAAGCGATCTAACGATCGCTGGTTGAAGTCCCCTAGGGGGACTAATAAAAAAAGTAAAAATGAGTTAAATAAAGTTTTCTTTTTTATGTAGAATAAAATTACAAATTAAAATGTAAAAAAAAAAACCTTTTCCCATTATCCCCCTAGAGCATAGTAAAATAAACAAATAAATAAACATAATTGGTATCGCCGCGTCCGTAAAAGTCTGAACTATTTCAATATATCATTATTCAACCCGCACGGTGAACGCCACAAAAAAAAATAGTAAACGCCAGAATCTCTATTTTTTTGTCACCTCATCTCCTACAAAAAATGAAATAAGTGATCAAAATGTTGCATGTACACCAAAATGGTATTATTAAAAACTACAGCTTATCCCGCAAAAAACAAGCCCTCACACCACTTAATCGACGGAAAAATAAAAAAGTTATGGCTCTCAGAATTTGGCGACAAAATAAATTTAGTTTTTTACGCTTAAGTTTTTACTTGTAAAAGTAGTAAAATATAGAAAAAACTATATATATTTGGTATCGCTGTAATTGTATTGACCTACAAAATAAAGTTAACATGTTGTTTTAATTGAACAGTGAATTCGGTAAAACCTATGCGCAAAAAACTATGGAGGAATTGCAGTTTTTTTCATTTTCTACCACACAAATATTTTTTTTACCATTTCCTAGTACATTATATGACACAATAAATGATGCTACAAAAAAACTACAGCTCGTTCTGCAAAACTCAAGCCCTCATAGGACTTTATTGATGGAAAAATTAAGAAGTTATTGCTTTTGGAAGGTGGGGAATAATACTTTATTAGCGCCTTAGTAATGGCAGTTGTCTGTTTGGCAAAGTCCATTACTATGGTGGCGCTCAGTAATGATTTTTCTACTGAAAGGTACACAAAAGGAAAAAAATAATTCCCCAACAAGTAACTGAAAAGTCATCCACCAGAGGGAAAAATGTTTCCACATGGAGTAGTATGATAAACCTATAACCTAGTAATTAGACATGACAGGAAAAAAATAATTCCCCATCAAGTAACTCTGCTACCTGTCAACTGAAGATTAATCTGGCAGAGGGAAAAATTCCCTCTGGCAGGTGATTTTTCCATTTACAGGTAGTAGAGTTACACGACAGGAAAAAACAATTCCCCAGAAAATAACTCTGCTACCTGACAACTGAAAAGTCATCTACCACAGGGTCTTCCTCTTGACGTTCATCATTCTCATCCTTTTGGTGTGTCCTGTAGCTGCTGCTGCCGTGATCGGAACGTCCTACCATTGTACAGTAACTAACAAAATGGTGCTTCACAGTGGTATTAAAGACACCTCCTCCTGGCTTGCAGCCAAAAATAGGGAGGGGTGGTGAGTGTGGTCACTAGTGGGGAGAGTGTCCTTCCCACATTTACAGCAACCGTGAGTCAGGTTGCTTTTCCTGATTCATCTTGCTGTAATTATGGAAAGTGCTCCCCTTGGTGGCCGACATAGGGAGACACGTGAAATTATTACTTCATTTTTAATATTTCACACATTGTGGTAGAAAAAAAAATACACAAAAAAAGAACCAAAAATATAATAAAAATAAGTAACTTAAAAAAATAATAAATTTGCGACACATTCCCTTTAACCCCTAGGCGCACCAGGACCCAACTGTATTTCCCTGCTGCCAGTGTCTTAGCGCACATTGACGTACAGTTACTGAGTGGGTCAGCTGTCGCCGACAGCTGACACTCCACACCTGCCGACCAGCGGTCCTTTGCCGCTGGTTTCGGTGAATTAACCCCTTAAATTCGGCGATCGGGTACAATCGCCAAATTTTGGGGGTTTCTAACATATCGGCAGACACCGGTCCGAAATCGCGGTCCAAACAATGGCTTCCGTGTGCATCGGGTACTTGGAGATCGGCTGTCCCCGACAGCTGACGCTCCAGTATTGCCGATCAGCGGCTCATCGCCGCTGATTTCGACAATTAACCCATTACATACGGGGCTCGATTGTGATCTCCACATGTAGGGGGTTTGTAGCACATCAGCAGCCCCCATTCAATCGTGGGGGCTGCTGATGCTTGTGATGGCATCCGGAGGCCAGGCAACGGAAGCCTATGAGGATCAGCCTCTGCTGATCCTCGTAGACTAAGGCTGGGTTCACACGACCTATTTTCAGACGTAAACGAGGCGTATTATGCCTCGTTTTATGTCTGAAAATATGGCTACAATACGTCGGCAAACATCTGCCCATTCATTTGAATGGGTTTGCCGACGTACTGTGCAGACGACCTGTCATTTACGCGTCGTCGTTTGACAGCTGTCAAACGACGACGCGTAAAAATACAGCCTCGTCAAAAGAAGTGCAGGACACTTCTTTCAGACGTAATTTGAGCCGTTCTTCATTGAACTCAATGAAGCACAGCTCAAAATTTACGGCTGTCAGAGAAGCCTCGCAAAATGCGAGGAGGAGCATTTACGTCTGAAACGACGCAGCTGTTTTCTCCTGAAAACAGGCTGTCTTTTCAGACGTAAATGCCTGCTATCGTGTGCACATACCCTAACTGTCAGAGTGACTGTGACGTCACACTGACAGTTGGAATACATTACACTACCTAGGTAGTGTAATGTATTCTAGCAGCGATCAGAGCTGCAGGTAAAATAAAGAAAGTGTAAAAAGTAAAAGAAAAGTTAATAAACAAAAAAAGAAAGTGTAAAAAGTAAAAAAAAGTTAATAAAAATGTTTTATAAAAGTGTAAAAATGAAAACGTTAAAAAAAAGTACACATATTTGGTATCACCGTGTTCGTAACGACCCAAACTATGAAACTTTAATGTTAATTTTTCCGCACGGTGAACGCCGCAAACAAAATAAACGGAAAACGATGTCAGCATCGCTATTTTTTGGTCACCACCCCTCCCAAGATATAGAATAAAAGTGATCAAAAAGTCGCATTTACCCCAAAATAGTACAAATAAAAACTACAACCCGTCCCGCAAAAAACAAGACCTCCCACAGCTTTTTTGACGAAAAAATAAAAAAGTTACGGCTCAGAATAGAGTGTCTCAGAAAATAAATTATTTTATAGAAACGTAATTTTATTGTACAAACGCTGCAAAACTTAAAAAAAACTATACACATATGGTATCGGCGTAATCGTACCGACCGGCAAAATAAAGTAAAACATAATTTATTGCGCACGGTGAACGCTGTAAGAAATAAAGAATTGAAAGTGCCAAAATTGTAGTTTTTTGGTCAGCTTAGCTCTAAAAAAAGATCCTGTGGGGTCAAAATGATCACTATACCCCTAGAAAAATTCCTTGAGGTGTGTAGTTTCCAAAATAGGGTCACTTTTGGGTGGTTTCCACTGTTTTGGTCGCTCCGGGGCGTTGCAAACCCGACATGGCACTGAAAACCAATCCAGCAAAATCTGCACTCCAAAATCCAAAAGGCGCTGCTTCCCTCCTGAGCCCTGCTGTGGGTCCAAACATCAGTTTACGACCACATATGGGGTATTGCCGTAATCGAGAGAAATTGCTTTACAAATGTTGGGGTGCTTTTTCTCCTTTATTCCTTGTAAAAATGAAAAAATTCTATGTTTCCACAGAAAAATAGGTGATTTTCATCTTCACAGACTAATTCCACTAAATTCTGCAAAAAAAAACTGTGTGGTCAAAATGCTAACTATACCCCTAGAAAAATGCGTGTAGTTTCAAAAATGGGGTCACTTTTGGGGGGTTTTGACTGTTTAGGTACCACAAGACCTCCTCAAACCTGACATGGTGCCTAAAATATTTTCCTAAAAAAAGGAGGCCCCAAAATCCACTAGCTGCTCTTTTGCTTCTAAGGCTGGTGCTTTAGTCCATTAGGACACTAGGACCACATGTGGGATATTTCTAAAATCTGCAGAATCTGGGCAATAAATTTTGAGTTGCGTTTCTCTGGTAAAACCTTCTGTGTTACAGATTTTTTTTTTATTACAAATGAATTGCGGCAAAAAAAAATGAAATTTGTCAATTTCACCTCTACTTTGCCTTAATTCCTGTGAAACGCATAAAGGGTTAAAATACTTTCTGAATGTTGTTTTGAATACCTTGAGGGGTGCAGTTTTCAAAATGGGGTGATTTATGGGGACATTCTAATATAGAAGGCCCTCAAAAGCCACTTCAGAACTGAACTGGTCCCTGAAAAAATGGCCTATTGAAATTTTCTTGAAAATATGAGAAATTGCTGCTAAAGTTCTAAGCCTCGTAACGTCCTAGAAAAATAAAAGTACGTGAAAAAAATGATGCAAACATAAAGTAGACATATGGGGGATGTTAACTAGTAACTATTTTTTTTGTAGTATTACGATCTGTTTTACAAGCAAATACATTTAAATTTAGAAAAATGCTAATTTTTGCACATTTTTGCTACAATTTTACGTTTTTCACAAATAAATATTGAATTTATCGACCAAATTTTTTCACTAACATAAAGTACAATATGTCACGAGAAAACAATCTCAGAATCGCTTGGATAGGTAAAAGCATTACGGAGTTATTACCACATAAAGTGACACATGTCAGATTTGAAAAAATCATCTCTGTTCACAAGGCCAAAACAGGCTGTGTCCTAAAGGGGTTAACATTACTCCTTGCAATTGCAACAAAAACATCTTACCTGGAAGAATGCTAAGGCGGGATTCACACGAACGGGTCGTTCCCGAGCCCGAGTGCCGGCCGGTAAAATCGGCCATTCTGCCCGGCCGGTTTGCATAAAGTTTTGCATCCGTGCCGGGCCGGGCAGATCCGGACAGTGACATCAGCGGCAACTCCTGAAGGGGAATCCCCATGTGTTCGGGGATTCCGCTGCAGGAGTTTCCCCTGATGTCACTGCCCAGATATGGACAGAGACATCAAGCGCTCTGTCCAGGAGCGGAATCCCCGAAAACACGGGGATTCCGCTCCTTCAAGGAGCTAAAGTGCGGCTAGCACATAGCAGAGCGGGGAGATACCTCCCCGCTCTGCTATAGTGGCACCGCTACAGTAGTAGCAGCCGCAGCAGCTGCTAGCGGCGCCATCGAAGGTGTCGCCGGGCCAGGGTGATTTTAACAAGCAGGGGAAGGGAGCCAGCGCAGCGCTCCCTCCACCTGCTGTACACCCCGGCCCTGCCACACAGTGTGCAGCGATGCCATTCGTCAGAATGGCATCAACTCCTTCTCCTCACATGCACTCTGCGCTGTGAGGAGGAGGAGATAGAGCGCAAGCGCCGGGAAACCCGGCCATCACTCGGAACACATTCCGGTGATGGCCGTGTAATACCCGGACCCATAGACTTCTATGGGAGCCGGGCGGCCGGGTACCCGGGCGAAGATAGAGCACGTCCTATTTTTTGACGGCCGGATTTCCCGGCCGTCAAAAAATCGGTCGTGTGAATAGCCCCATTAGGGGTCTATTATTCCTAATGCAGCCGGGTGCCGGCCGATTTATGAACGGCCGGCACCCGGCCGGGAAACCCTGCCGTGTGAATAAGGCCTAAAACTCACGGATGTGCTGGGCTACAGTTTAAACAATGTAATACAAGGTAAAGACCAGCACCAGAAACCCGTTTAATAAAGTCCATTGTTTATTCTAAATCTTTTGGATAAAACTCGCTGAAATGAGATCAAACCACTTACATATTTTGGACATCAAGTGTCGGTTGTTTTTTATTTCTGCATATGGATTTTATCCATTGAATTTACTGTACAATAAACGGTGGACTTTTTTTTTTTTTCTTACAAGATTCTGATGCTGGACTTTATACCTTCTGTTACATTGCCGCTACTTATCAACCGATTATTTAAGCTCAAAATACAACTTTGTGCAATTCATTAAAAATAAAAATGAAGAAAAAATCATGGAGCTGGCGCTATGTTCACATTAGTGTTTTCAATTTTCTAGTTACTACTTGATTGATGGCAAGGCAATAACTACAGCATATGGCGAGACAGTTATCAAATGTATACCTGGAAGATTTATGAGTATGTGGCTGAAGCAATGATAAAAGTGATCTACTGCTCAAAAGTTTGAAGTCACGTTTTTGATGAACTATTAAGTGAAAGTACATTAATCAATGGTAATATATTGCAGAACATACTTGTTTCTTAGTGTTTTGCAACATGATTTAATCTTTTATGTGGTCACATGATGTCAACAAGATGTATGTGGTGAGCAATGCATAATTCATAAATGATAGGACCTTATTTCCTAATGATATTTAGCCACTGCACCAATTTATCAATGAATCTATGTTAGTTTTCTGCTGTAAATACATTGAAAACTATGGGGTTCAGGCCAAATTGAATATTTATGAAGCCCCTGTGCTGCTTTTTCCAACAAGTTAGGCCGAGTCGGATACACAGTGCATTCAGTCCGAAAAATCGTACCACTTTGTGGTGCGGTTTTTCAAAAGGAATTTCTGCTGTGGAAGAAAGCAGTTCATACTTACTCCCTTGGTCTTCTCTGCACGTAGTCTGGTCTCCAGGGCCGGATGGCCCATCTGGCAAATCTGGCAAAAGCCAGATGGGCCGGTGTCCTCAGTGGGCTGCTCTCTTCTTTCTCACTGGCCGCAGGCTTTTTTCCCCACTGAGCGGTGCACAGTGAACGCCATGCACTATACTGCCTACTACAGTCACTGATTGTGTAGTGCAGCGAGTGAACTGTGCAGTTGCAGGCAGCCCAGTGCCATCCCTCCAATTTCAGACGGGATCTTCCAGTGGGGACACACTCTCTGCACTCACTGCAACGCTCCAGCCCCGACCCTTTCTGTGGAGCTTGCTGGATGCTTTTAATTGCAGCTATTGCTCTGTCTTCAGTGTGCATTAGCACACTGTCTCCTCCTCCGTCCCAGCTCCTTTCTGTAACACGATACAGATTGCTCCGTAGTCGGTACTGCCAAAAGGGGGAGGGTAGTCTGCAGACAGAGCAGTACAGGAAAATAACGAGAGTCTTCTGTCCTCTGCCCCCCTATTTCTCATCTCTACTGTCCTCTGCCCCAGCTGCTCTTTCCTGTCTTTTGCTCCCCCCTCTAGCTGCTCTCTCCTGTCTTTTGCTCCCCCCTCTAGCTGCTCTCTCCTGTCTTCCCCCTTCCCAGCTAGTTCTCCTGCACTCTACTCACCATTAGCTACTGTCTCTTGTTCTCTGCCCACCCAGCTGCTGATTTACTAATGGCCCCTTCTACCACTGTCCTGGGATGTGGGAAATAGCAGTGGGTAATTGCCCCTGCTACATGTCAGAGGTCCAGACATCAGCTATTCGCAGAAAAGGTAAATGTCTGTGTAATGTGTATGTAAATTATGTAATTGTGTTTAAATACTGTATATGTGTGTGTAATGTATATACTTTGTATATGTGCATACAATATGTGTGTGTAAGGCCCTATTCACATCACGTTATTGCTCTAAGTTTATCTTGTATGTTAGGAAAGATCCCGATGTAATGTCTATGGCCGCGGACCTTCGTCCTGATTACCCTCTGACGGCCACGGCCATGGATGAGTGAGTTTTCGGCGGCAACTCCCTCCTGAGAGATGCCCACACTCACTTACTGGACCAGAAACTGTCACCCGCAGGGCCCTAAAGGTCCAGTGTGCGCACAGTTGCAGAATATCTGCAATTAGCCCAGAATTCTGCTGGACTATAAAAGGGGCTGTGTCATCTTGATCATTGCCTGAGCGTTGTTGTGTTACCTAAAGTTTATCATTGCAAATGGTCTCCTATTGTTTTCCAGTTCCCAGTGTTACCTGTTCCTGCTGCCTGTACCCTGTATCCTGTGCTACCATGACTCTGTTCCGTCAAGAGTTGGAGTCGTGTTGTGTCTTCCGCCTCATCTATTGTGTCACACCCCGCCCGGTGTCTGTCTACTGTCGGAGCCTCATCTTAGCCTGAATCCAGCGCTAGTGTCTACATTGCCTCAGGTACCCTTTCTGGACTATAGACATTGCATTGTACCTGTTTGGCCAGCTGCTATCCCGCTACCCGGTAAGGCCCAGTGCGTCCATACCCCGCGCCGGGACAGTACGCTCAGGCCATGGACCCCGCTGGTCAATTCAAGGGCCTGTCACCCTCCCAAGCCATGCAGGCGGCCCTGCGGGACCGGCAAACATGACAGGATCAACTACTTGTGGCAGTAGACTCCATGGCACAGCAGCTAGGGGCGCTAGCTGCTTCCTTCTCTGCTCCTGTTCCAGCTTCTCCGACTTACCCTCCTGCTACACCTCCTGACAGCTCTGGTTCTGATCCTCGGTTCTCGCTGCCGCTGCCACTGCCACCTAGTTTCCATGGAGACGCAATCGCATGCAGGGATTTCTTAACCAGTGTCATATCCACTTCACCCTGCATGCCAGAGCATTTTTTTCAGATGGAGCCAGGATCGCCTTAATTATTTAGTTACTTGCCAGCAGGGCCCTGACATGGGCAAACCCAATCTGGGAACGACAGGGACCCGAGACCCAAGACATCCAGGGGTTCATGCGGTTATTCCGCACTGTGTTCGAGGAGCCTGGACAAGTCTCATCGGCAGCTACTGCTATGTTGAACCTTCACCAGGAGGATGCCTCCGTGGGAAAGTACACCATCCAGTTCAAGACCCTGGCAGGAGAGCTGTCCTGGAACAATGAGGCATTAGTAGCTTCCTTCTGGCATGGCCTATCATCCGAGATCAAAGACGAACTTGCTGCTCGGGATGTACCACCTACCTAGGACAACCTAATTCTACTTGCCGCCCGAGTGGACATGAGGCTCAGAAAAAAAGATCCCAAGAGGTTTGACAAGAGAGAAGGTTTCCTAGACTGGCCCCAAACTTCCAGCAACCCCGCTTGCCTTCCTCTACTGCTCCACTCGAGGTCCCGATGCAAATGGATAGGCTTAAGCTGTCTGTCCAGGAGTAACAGCACAGGTGCACTTCTGGACTCTGTCTATATTGCGGCCTCGCTGGCCATGTCATGTGTCTGTGTCCCCAGAAGCCAAGAAACTCCAACCCCTAGGATTGGTTGGAGAGACAACCCGGGGGGACACAGCATTTCATAGAGAACTCTCCTCCAAGCAGTTCATCCCTGTGACCATTGTCTCTGGCGAGAGGCCCCATCCGGTCTCTGCCTACCTGGACTCTGGCTCTGCAGCCAATTTCATATGCAAAGACCTTGTGGATCTTCTTCACTTGCCCACTACCCTTCTGGAGAAGTCGTTGATTGTTACCTCGGTAGATGGACTGCCGCTGCCCGAGCCAATATTTTCTGTGACCAAGCCGCTAAGGCTTCAAGTGGGAACTCTTCACTATGAGCTCTTCTTCCTATTTGTCCTGCCCAAGGCCGTCAACCCCATGTTGCTGGGTTTGCCTTGGCTCTGTCTACACGCCCCAGTCCTGGATTGGAACTCCGGAGAGGTTCTCCAGTGTGGCCCCAAGTGTCTCAATCGATGTCTGGGGCATATCCATCCGCCTCAGTCTCCTCCGCATCAGTCATTGGCAGGGTTGCCTCCTTGTTACTCTCAGTTCTCAGATGTTTTCGACAAGAAGGAGGCAGAGACGTTGCCACCACATCGAGCGTATGATTGTCCTATTCACGGTAGAGTATACCCTCTCTCCTTACCTGAAACCCAGTCAATGTCTGCCTATATTAAGGAGAATCTAGAGAGGGGCTTCATAATTAAGTCCTCATCCCCGGCCGGAGCCGGGTTTTTCTTTGTCAAGAAAAGAGACGGATCCCTCCGACCCTGAATTGACTACCGGGGTCTCAACCAGATCATGGTAAAGAACAGATACCCATTGCCTTTGATCTCTGAGCTGTTTGATCGCATTCTGGGGGGACACATTTTTTTCTAAACTAGACCTGCGGGGGGCCTACAATCTAATCTGGATTTGCCAGGGTGACAAGTGGAAGACTGCATTTAATACACGTGATGGGCACTACGAATACCTGGTTATGCCCTTCGGCCTGTATAACGCCCCCGCGGTTTTTCAAGAATTTGTTATCTTCTCTATGTCTGTGTTGTGGTGTATCTCGATGACATTTTGATTTTTTTTTCCCAGATCCAGTAACTCATCAGAGACATGTCCGCCAGGTTTTGCTTTGATTAAGGGAGAATCACCTATATGCCAAGCTGGAGAAGTTCGAAAGACAGTCTCTACCCTTCCTGGGCTACATCATCTCCAATCAGGGCCTCAAAATGGATCCTGAGAAGGTAAATGCTGTCCTGGAATGGCCACGCCCTCAAAGCTTAATGGACATACAGCGCTTCCTGGGATTCGCCAACTTCTACCGGCTGTTCATTCCCAACTTCTCCTCATTGACAGCTCCCATCTCTACCTTCACCAAAAGGGCATGAATGCCAAGGTGTGGTCTCCAGAAGCAGAGGCCGCATTTAAGAGCTTAACCCCTTCCCGACATATGACATACAGTTACGTCATAGATGGGTAGGGGAAGTATGGAGCGTGCTCACGGAGTGAACCCGCTCCATAAGATGCGGGTGTTGGCTGTTTGTTACAGCCGACATTTCAGAGTAACGAGCGGCATCGCGCTTGAGCATTATCCTGCTAGTTTAACACGTTAAATGCTGCGGTCAATAGCGACCGCAGCATTTAAATCGTTAGAAAGAGGGGGGTGGCCCCCTCTAACAGCTCATTGCGCCCCCCGCAATGCAATTGTGTGGGGGTGATGGTTGCTATGGCTGCCTGGGGGCTTAATAGATGACTGTCAGAATCATGATATACTGCAATACATAAGTATTGAAGTATATCGTGCAAGCGATCTAACGATCGCTGGTTGAAGTCCCCTAGGGGGACTAATATAAAAAGTAAAAATGAGTTAAATAAAGTTTTTTTTTTGTGTAAAAAAAAATCTTAAAAGTTTAAAAAAAAAAACCATTGTAAAAAATAAATAAATAAACATAATTGGTATCGCCGCACGGTAAACGCCGTAAAAATAAATAAATTGTAACGTCAGAATCTCTCTTTTTTTGGTCACCTAATCTCCCTCAAAAAATGAAATAAAAAGTGATTAAACCGTCGCATATACACCAAAATGGTATTATTAAAAACGACAGCTTATCCTGCAAAAAATAAGCCCTCATACCAATTAATCGACGGAAAAATAAAAAAGTTATGGCTCTCAGAATTTGGCGACACAAAATAAATTTTCATTTTTACACTTAGGTTTTTACTTGTAAAAGTAGTAAAATGTGGAAAAAACTATATATATTTGGTATCACCGTAATCGTATTGATCAACAGCATAAAGTTAACATGTTGTTTTAATTGCGCAGTGAATTCCGTAAAAACGGCGCGCAAAAAAATTGGAGGAATCGCTGTTTTTTTCATTTTCTACCCCACAAATAGTTTTCTCCCCCGTTTCTTAGTGCATTATATGCCAAAATAAATGGTGGTATGAAAAACTACAACTCGTACTGCAAAAATCAAGCCCTAATAGTACTATATCGACGGAAAAATATAGACGTTATGGCTTTTGGAAGGTGGGGAGGAAAAAACGCAAATGAAAATCTGAAAAAGGGCTGCGGCGGGAAGGGGTTAAAGAAGGCCTTCACGTCAGCCTCAATTCTTCATCATCCTGAGGTGTCCCTACAGTTTTCTTTGCAAGTGGACTCCTCCTCTGCCAGCGCACTTTTATTCCAGAGAGATTCCAAAGGCAAGACAGTGGTATGTGGCTACTACTCTAAGCTTTTTTCTCCCAGAGAGCGCTACAACTCGATTGGGGATCGGGAGTTACTGGCCATCAAGCTGGCTCTGCAGGAGTGGAGACACCTACTAGAAGGCGTAGCTCATCCAATCCTGGTCTGCACGGATCACAAGAACCTGACCTATCTTCAGACGGCTCAACGGCTGAATCCTCGTCAAGCCAGGTGGCCGCTGTTCTTTGCTCGGTTCCAGAACGACCTGCCGACAAGAATGTGAGGGCCGATGCCTTGTCTAGGTCATTTGAGACAGAGGACACTGTGGAGTCCCCACAGAATATTATTGACCCTTCCTGCATCTTCTCTGTGAACCCTCTGCAAGTTAGAGATATTCCTCCGGGAAGGACTTTTGTACGTCTGGCAGACAGAGGAAGAATCCTTCGCTGGCGACACAGTTCCAAGCTGGCATGTCACGCGGGTGCCTGTAAGACCCGAGACCTAATTACCCGTCAGTTCTGGTGGCCAAGCTGCCCAAAGACGTCATGGACTTTGTCTCCTCCTGTACAGTGTGTACAGCAAATAAAGTTGCCCACTCCAGACCAGCTGGTCTGCTCCAACCACTGCCTGTGCCTGATGCCCCCTGGCGACATATTGCAATGAACTTTGTCACAGATTTGCCTCTCTCTGCTGGATGCAGTGTGGTTTGGGTTGGTGGTGGATCGATTTTCGAAGATGGCTCATTTTGTTCCACTGACTGGTCTGCCTTCTGCTTCCCGACTGGCCGATCTCTTCGTTCAACACATCTTCCGTCTGCACAGCTTGCCTCTGCATATTGTCTGGGATGGAGGGATCCAGTTCACCTCAATGTTCTGGAGAGCACTCTGCGGTCTACTCTGTGTAAAGTTGGACTTCTCCTCGGCCTACCATCCCCAGTCCAATGGTCAAGTCGAGAGGGTTAACCAGATTATGGAGAACTATCTGCAGCACCTTATTTCCTGGCAGCATGATGACTAGGTGCAGCTTCTTCCTTGGGCTGAGTTCTCTTATAATAACCATACCAGTGAGTCCACCACTTCCAGTCCGTTCTTCATTGTTTATGGCCAACATCCACTAATACCTCTTCCTGTGTCCACTATGTCTCATGTGCCTGCAGCTGACTCTACTTTCAGGGACTTTCTGCTGATATGGCAGCAGACCCGATGTTCTATTCTGCTGGCGGTTGACAGCATGAAGAGAAAGGAAGACACTAGAAGACGAGAATCTCCCCAGTTTCTTCCAGGTACTAATATCTGGCTGTCTTCAAGGGATATACTGCTGAGGGCATCGTCTAGTAAGTTTGCCCCCAGTTTCCTCGGACCCTGCTGCAAATTAATCCCGTCTCTTACAAGCTTCGGCTGCCTCCTACCCTCAAGATCCCAAACTCCTTCCATGTCTCCCTGCTGAAGCCTGTGGTCCTGAACCCCTACTCCAGGACTCCTAGTTCTGCAGGGGCTCCTGGCGGATCGTCAGGTACTTTTGAGGTGAGGGAGATTCTGGCCACCAAGAAAGTAGGAGGAAGAACGTTTTAGTTAGTGGATTGGAAGGGATTTGGTCCAGAGGAGAGGTCTTGGGAGTCAGAGAAGAACATCAATGCTCCTGTCCTCGTGAAGAAGTTCCTCTCCCGCTCTCGCCCCAAAAGGAGGGGGCGTAAGAGGGGGGAAACTGTAACATCTATGGCCGCCGACTGTCATCCTGACTTAACCACTGACGGCCGAGGCCATGTACGAGTGAGTTCTCGGCGACATCTCCCTCCTGAGAGGCACTCACTTCCTGCTCAGGACACCATCTTCCGCATGGCGCCCGCGCCCGCGCGTGCACGGCCTTAAAGGGCCAGTGCGCGCCCAGTTGCAGAATATCTGCTATTAGCCCAGAATTCTGCTTGACTATAAAAGGGGCTCTGCCCTCTTGATCATTGCCTGAGCGTTGTTGTGTTACCTAAAGTTTGTCATTGCAAATGGTCTCCTAGTGTTTGCCAGTTCCCAGTGTTACCCGTTCCTGCTGCCTGTACCCTGTATCCCATGCTACTGTGCCTCTTTGCCGTCAAGAGTTGGAGTTGTTTTGTGTCTTCTGGAAAAACCGTCTCGCGGGAAATAGAAGGGACATGCCTCTGACCTCCGTTTGAACCCAGCCTTACAGTGGAATATGTTTCTGTCTTTTGTCAGAAGTATACGTCGGGAGTCTTCCTGACATATACCTCTAACGGAAAGTCTAAACATGATGTGAATGGGGCCTAATGTGTATATAATGTGTATACATTGTATATGTGTATAATAGGGTTGTCACAATACCAGAATTTGGACTTCGGTACCGATACTTCTTGTAGTATTGCTATACTCGATACCAAAACGTTACTTCTGCCAACAATAAAAAAAAAGTTCCTCCATTTTCTGATGTGGGGCACATGGTATTTTGGATTTTGAAAATCCATGCGCCTCACATTAACCCCTTCAGGACCAAGCTCATTTTGGCCTTCAGGACCAGACCCATTTTTTCAAATCTGACATATTTCACTTTATTTGGTAATAACTCCGGAACGCTTTTACCTATCAAAGCGATTCTGAGATTGTTTTCTCGTGACACATTGGACTTTATGATAGTGGAAAAATGTGGTCGATAAATTCAATATTTACCAGTGAAAAACACCAAAATGTTGTGAAAAATTGCAAAAATTTGAATTTTTCTAAATGTAAATGTATCTGCTTGTAAGACAGGCAGTTATACCACACAAAATTGTTGCTAATTAACATCCCCCATATGTCTACTTTAGATTGGCATCGTTTTTTGAACGTCCTTTTATTTTTCTATGACGTCACAAGGCTTAGAACTTTAGCAGCAATTTCTCACATTTTCAAGAAAATTTCAAAAGGCTATTTTTACAGGGGCCAGTTCAGTTGTGAAGCGGCTTTTAGGGCCTTATGTATTAGAAACCGCCAAAAAGTCACCCCATTTTAAAATCTTCACCCCTCAAAGTATTCAAAACAGCATTTAGAAAGTTTCTTAACCCTTTAAACGTTTCACAGGAATTAAAGCAACGTAGAGGTGAAGTTTTCAAATGTCATTTTTTTTTGCAGAAATTCATATTTAATCTATTTTTTTTATAACACAGAAGTTTTTACCAGAGAAACACAACTCAATATTTATTGCCCAGATTCTGCAGTTTTTAGAAATATCCCACATGTGGCCCTAGTGTGGTAATGGACTGAAGCACCGGCCTCAGAAGCAAAGGAGCATATAGTGGATTTTGGGCCTCCTTTTTATTAGAAAATATTTTAGGCACCATGTCAGGTTTCAAGGGCTCTTTCGGTGCCAAAACAGTGGAAATCCAGCAAAAGTGACCCCATTTGGGAAACTACACCCATTGAGGAAATTATCTAGGGGTATAGTGAGCATTTTGACTCCGCAGGTTGTCTGCAGAAATAATTGGAAGTAGGCCGTGAAAATAAAAATCGTCATTCTTTCAAAGATAATGTAGGTTTAGCTAATTTTTTCTAACTTGCACGAGGACTAAAGGAGAAAAAGCACCACAACATTTGTAAAGAAATTTCTCCCGAGTAAAACAATACCCCACATGTGGTTATAAACAGATGTTTGGACACACAGCGGAGCTTAGAAGGGAAAGAGCGCTATTTGGCTTTTGGAGCTCAAATTTAGCAGGAATGGTTTGCGCAGGCCATGTCGCATTTGCAAAGCCCCTGAGGGGACAAAACAATGAAAACGACAAAAAAGTGACTCCATTGAGAAAACTACACCCCTTGAGGAATCCATCTAGGGGTGTAGTGAGCATTTTGCCCCCACAGCTGTTTCATAGATTTTATTAGAATTGGGCAGTGAAAATAAAAAAAAATCCTTTTTCTTCAATAAGACGTAGCTTTAGCTCCAAATTTTTAATTTTCTCAACAAATAAAGGAAAAAAAGAACCCCAACGCTTGAAAAGCAACTTCTCTGGAGTACGGCAATACCCCACACGTGGTCATAAAATGCTGTTTGGTCACACGGCAGGGCTCAGAAGGGAAGGAGCGCCATTTGCTTTTGGTGTACAGATTTTGCTGCATTTGGTTTCTGGGCGCTATGTTGCATTTGCAAAGTCCCTGTGGGACCAAAACAGTGGATCCCCCCCAGAAGTGACCCCATTTTGGAAACAACACCCTCAAGGTATTCACCTAGGGGTGTAGTGAGCATGTTAACCCCACAGGTGTTTTGCAGAAATTCGTGTGCACACGATGTGGGAGAATGAAAATGGGAATTTTTCCTTAGATACGCCAATATGTGGTGCCCAGCTTGTGCCACCATAACAAGACAGCTCTCAATTATCATGCAGTGTTTCCCTGTTTTAGAAGCACCCTACATGTGGCCCTAATCTTTTGCCTGGACATTCGACAGGGCTCAGGAGTGAAAGAGTACCATGTAAAATTGAGGCCTAATTTGGCGACATATAAAGTATTGGTACACAATTGCAGAGGCTTTGATGTGAAATAATAAAATAAACCCCTGAGAAGTGACCCCATTTTGGAAACTGCACCCCTCAAGGCATTTATTAAGAGGTGTAGTGAGCATTTTCACCCCACGTGTCTTTTCCATAAATGATTGCGCTGCGGAAGGTAGAAATTAAAATTTTTCCCTAGATATGCCAATTCAGTGTCAAATATGTCGTGCCCAGCTTGTGCTACTGGGGACACACACCCAAAAATTGTTAAAAGGGTACTCCCGGGTATGGTGATGCCATATATGTGGAAGTAAACTGCTGCTTGGGCACAATGTAGGGCTCAGATGGGTGGGAGCGCCATTTGGGTTTTGGAGCGTGGAATTTGCTTGGTAATAGTTTTGTTTGGAGTATCACTGTTGTTTCCGTTTATAATGTGGGGCATATCTGAGCTGGGCAGAGTACATCAGGGGAATAGTCAGGTGGTATAATAATAAGGTAAAAAAAATAATAAAATGATCCGTAGATGTGTGTTACGCTGTGATCGATTCTTTCTGCACAGGCCGGTGTCGCACTGATAAATGTCCTTCCTTATGCCCCTTTTGGTCCACACTCCGCACCTTTGCAGTTTGGGGAATTTTGCCGGGAAAGTGTTGTCCTGGTATAATACGGGCACCGTCGCTTCCAGCAGATATGTTTGGGCTCTCCCCTTCCTGGTTCCCTAATTTTAGTGCCTTTATACTGTACATCGCCTTTTGAAACAGAAGAAACGTTAGTATATATATATATATATATATATATATATATATATATATATATATATATAAATTTGGTATCACCGTAATTGTATTGAGCCGCAGAATAAAGTAAAGTTTTCACTTTTAACCACATGGTGAAAGCTGTAAAAACAAAACCCCCCAAAAAATGGAGGAATCATAGTTTTTTCCAATTTCAGCAAGCAAAGATTTTTTTTTCATGTTCCCAGTACATTTTATGGTAATTTAATTGGTGTCAATAGAAACTACAACTCCTCCTGCAAGAAATAAGCCCTCACACCAGAAAAAAAAAATTATGACTTGGAATGCTCCCTATGTTCCAAGTCATACATTTAATCTTTACAGATAAATTCCAATATATTTAGGCAAAAAATCTGTTTGTCAAAATGCTAACTAAAACCCTAGATAAATTCCTTAAGGGGTGTAGTTTCTAAAATGGGGTAACTTTTTGGGTGTTCCCACTGTTTTGGTCCCCCCAGGACGTTGCAAACGCGACATGGCACCGAAAACCATTCCAGCAAAATCTGTGTTCCAAAATCCAAATTGCGCTTCTTCCCTTCTGAGCCCTGCTGTGGGTCCAATTAACACTATATTACCACATATGGGGTATTTCCGTAATAGAGAGACATTGCTTTACAAATGGTGGGGAGCATTTTCTTCTTTATTCTTTGTAAATATTAAAAATGTCTATGTTTTTTCAGAAAAAAAGCAGATTTTCATTTTTACAGACTAATTCCAATATATTTAGCCAAAAACCTGTGTGGTCAAAATGCTAACTATACCCCTAGACAAATTCCTTGAGAGGTGTAGTTTATAAAATGGGTTAACTTTTGGGGTGTTTCGAATGTTTTGGCACCACAAGACCACTTCAAACCTGACATGGTGCCTAAAATATATTCTAAAAAAAAAAGGAGGCCCAACATCCACTAGGTACTCCTTTGCTTCGGAGCCCAGTCTATTAGCACACTATGGCCACATGTTGGATATTTCTAAAAACTGCAGAATCTGGGCAAAAAAATATTGAGTTGCATTTTTCGGGTAAAACCTTCTATGGTACAAAAAAAATGTATTACAAATGAATTTCGGCAAAAACAATGAAATTGTTACATTTCACCTTTACCTATTCCTGTGAAACACCTAAAGGGTTAACCGCTTCCCGACCACCCACTGTATATTCACGTCGCCATTTGCTGGGCTCTGTGCAGTGCCGACGTGAATTCACGGTGGGTGTTAAAATCACGATCCGGGTGTCCCAGAGTAGCGCTGACACGCGGATCACTCTGTTAACCCCTGCCTCTGGTCCCGGAGACATGACCGGGACCTAATTGGTTCAAGTCCTGGTCATGTGATCGCAGGGAAAGCTTGTTGTAGCAACGAACTGGAAAGTTTATTACTACAACAAACTGGAAAGTTTGTTGCTACAACAAACATTCCTGGGGACCGATTGCAGGTGCTGCAGTCGGTTATTAGGCAGAACCGGGGGCCATACAACGGCCCCCGGGTCTGCCATGCACGGCAGCCTATGAGAACCAGCCGGAGGCCGGTCCTCATAAGCTTCCTGTCAAGGGGGATTCACACGAACGTGTATTGGGTCCGTGCGGGCCGCGTGGTTTTCACGCACCACGCACAGACCAATACAAGTCTATGGGGTAGTACAGACAGTCCGTGCTTTTTGCGCAGGGTTTGTCAGCTGTGCAAAAAGCGCGACATGCTCAATATCTCCGCGTATTTCGCGCATCACGCACCCATTGAAGTCAATGGGTGCGTGAAAACCACGCAGGTCGCACGGAAGCACTTCCGTGCGAACCGACTGAAACAGCGCACCAGCTGTCAAAAGGATGAATTTAAACAGAAAAGCACCACGTCCAAACATCCAAACGGAGTGTCTTTGAGATGAGCGAACCCGGACAACCGAACCGAACTTCACCGGGTTCGGCCAAACTCGTTTTGGCCGAACCCGGCAAAAAAATTTCCGGTACGCGACGTCAGGAGATAGTCACTGTCCAGGGTGCTGAAAGAGTTAAACTGTTTCAGTACCCTGGACAGTAACTTCCGATCCCAATATACATGAACATGTAAAAAAAAAAGAGTTTTCTGACTTACCGATAACTCCCGGCTTCTTCCTCCAGTCTGACCTCCCGGGATGACAATTCAGTCCAAGTGACAGCTCCAGCCAATCACAGGCCAAGCACAGGCTGCAGCGGTCACATGGACTGCGGCGTCCAGGGAGGTGGGGCCAGATGTCAAGAGAGGCGCGTCACCAAGGACGCGTCACCAAGGCAACGGCCGGGAGGGAAGTTCTCGGTAAGTACAAACTTTTTCTTTTTTTTTAACAGGTTTCTCGATATTGTGATCGGCATTCACTGTCGAGGGTGCTGAAAGAGTTAACTGCCGATCAGTTAACTCTTTCAGCACCCTGAACAATGACTGACGTCGACTAGCCTCATCTCTATGATGGCGGCTGCGCGAAAATCATGCAGCCGCGCATCATACACGGATTACACACGCAGCTGTCAAGTGGTTTTTGCGCGCGCAAAACGCCTCATTTTTTGCGCGTGCAAAAACGCAACGTTCGTCTGAATCCGCCCTCAGTGTGACTCTCAGCGTCACACTGACAGTTTATAATACATTACACTACCTAGGTAGTGTAATGTATTATAGCAGCGATCAGTGCTGCCAGTCTTCAAGTAAAACAAGTAAAAAGTAAAAAAATAAAGTAATAAAAATGTTTTATAAAAGTGGAAAACAAGTTATAAAAGTTACAAAAACAAAAAATGCTTTTTATTCCTATAATAAGTATTTTATTATAGGAAAAAAATGAAAATGTTAAAAAAAAGTACACATATTTGGTATCACCGCGTTCGTAACGACCCAAACTATAAAACTATAATATTATTTTTCCTGCACGGTGAACAGCGCAAAAAAAATAATTTAAAAACAATGTCAGAATCACTATTTTTTTGGTCATCAACCCTCCAAAAATATAGAATAAAAAGTGATCAAAAAGTTGCATGTATAATAAAAAAAGTACCAATAAAAACGACAACCCGTCCCGCAAAAAACAAGCCCCTACACAGCTTTTTTGACTGAAAAATAAAAAAGTTACGGCTCTCAGAATATGGTGACACAAAAAATAAATAATTTTATCGAAAAGTGATTTTATTGCGCAAATGCCACAAAACATAAAAAAAACTATATACATCTGGTATCGCCGTAATCGTATCGACCCGCAGAATAAAGTAAAATGTCATTTATAGCGCACGGTGAAAAGTGTAAAAAAAAAAAAATGAAAAAAAACATAGACCATGCCAGAGGCATGACCGAACAAGTGCCTGTGAGTTTTACACTGACCTGCAATAATACACTGCAATACCGAAGTATTGCAGTGTATTATAAAAGCGATCAGTCTGCACAGTAAAGTCCCCCAGTGGGACTAAAAATAAAGTAAAAAAAAAAGTTAAATAAAGTTTGAAATAAATAAATAAATGTCCCAAGTAAAAAAAAAATAAAAAAAACACTTTTTCCCCTTACAAAATACTTTATGAAAAAAAGTAAAAAGTTACTCATATTTGGTATCACCACGTCTGTAACGAACCTAACTATAAAATGATTACATTATTTAACCCGCACGGCAGGGGCGTAGCTAAAGGCTCATGGGCCCCGATGCAAAAATTCTTACTGGGCCCCCCCCCCCGCAAACTTCTCCTGGCCGACGGTCCGCAGCTTTCAGCTGCATCGCTGGGTCTCCTAAGTGACCCAACAATGCAGCACTAGCAGCCAGGGGCGTCTCTAAGGCTGGGTTCACACACCCTATTTACGGACGTAATTTGGGCGTTTTAGCATTGAATTACGTCCGAAAATGCGGCTCAAAAGCGTTGGCAAATATCTGCCCATTCATTTGAATTGGTCTTACGATGTTCTGTGCCGACGGTCATTTTTTTTACGCGCCGCTGTCAAGAGGCGGCGCGTAAAAAAGACGCCCGCGTCAAAGAAGTGCCTGTCACTTCTTCAGACGTAAATGGAGCCGTTTTCCATGGACTCCATAGAAAAACAGCTCCAATTACGTCCGTAATGGACACAGCGAAAGACGCCTGCACATGCCATTACGGCTGAAATTACGATGCTGTAATTTCAGCCGTAACAGACGCTGCCGTCTGAACATACCCTCAGGGCTTAAAATGTCAGGGGAAATAGCCCCAATACATATGTGTCCGCCCAAAAAAATGTGTGTATAGGAGACAGCATAGCATATTTATAGCACTACGACCCTATAAACTATGGATAGGATTAGATACAGTGGCTCAGCAGACAGTATCACACATGATAGGATTAGAAACAGTGGCTCAGAAGGCAGTATCACACATGATAGGATTAGATACAGTGGCCCAGCAGACAGTATCAAACATGATAGGATTAGATACAGTGGCTCAGCAGACAGTACCACACATGATAGGATTAGATACAGTGGCTCAGCAGACAGTACCACACATGATAGGATTAGATACAGTGGCTCAGAAGGCAGTATCACACATGATAGGATTAGATACAGTGGCTCAGCAGACAGTATCACACATGATCGGATTAGATATAGGGCCCAGCAGACAGTATCACACAAGATACGATTAGATACAGGGCCCAGCAGACAGTATCACACATGATTGGATTAGATACACAGCTCAGCAGACAGTATGTATGTATGTTTGCATGTATGTTTGTTTGTATATATGTATGTATGTATGTTTGTTTGTATATATGTCTGTATGGCCATGTATGATACTGTCTGCTGGCGCCCTGTATCTAAGTCAACTTCGTGGCAGGCTTCTATACATGGTATAACAGCCAGTATCACACATTAAACTGAATCTAAGCCTACGACATGTTTTATTTCATTATTTTTTTTTTTACAGGTTTGGTGTTTGGACTACGTCGGTTTCGAGGACTACTTCGATGACGGTTTTTTTTTCTACAATAAAATGGTTAATGAGGGTTGTGTTGGGGGTGCTTTATTTCAATAAAATATTTTATCTATATCTTTGTCTTTTTCTTTTCAAATTTTATTACTACCACTTTAGTAATGGCCGCTGTCTGAGTGACAACATCCATTACTAAGGCGAGGCTTAGTGTTAGCCGGTGCAGAGGCTAACACTAACCACCATTATTACCACCATTATAAAAGTGGGAGGGGACCCCCACGTCATTTTTTTTAATTATTTTTTAATTTTTTATTTTTTTTTAAAAAGACATGGGGTTCCACCCAATTTATCATAACCAGCCACATACAACACAGTGTTATTAGCCTGGGAATGGACAAAACCAGTGGCCCTTCCCACCCATGTAATGCCAGACTGCTGCGGCCTTGTATATGGCTGGTTATTAAAAATGTGGGGGACCCAACGTCTATTGTTAAATTTGTTAAATTAAAAAAAAAAAACGAGGTGGGGGTCCCCCCCATTTTTATAACCAGCCCGATACAACACAGCAGCAGCAGCCTAGCATTACAAGGGTGGGAAGGTCCACTGTTTTTGGCCCTTCCCAGCCTCATAATACCAGCCTACGGCCGCCCCAGTACCCGACCATCACAACAGATGGTCGGGTACTGGATCGTACCAAGCTCTTCCCGGCAACCCTGGTGGTGGTGGGTACCGGGGTAATAATGGGTGGTTAGTGCTAGCCTCTGCACCGGCTAACACTAAGTACTGCCTTAATAATGGACGCTGTCAATCAGCCAACTGCCATTATCTAGGCACTAATAAAGTTTAAAAAAAAACACAAAGACAATTCTTTTTTATTGAAATAAGAAATCCCCAACAAAACCCTCGTTAACAATTTTATTAAAATTTGAAAAAACGTAGATCTACGCAGTAGTCCAACGAATCGAAGATGTAGTCCAATCGGTACATCAAAATCTGCAACAACATAAAAAAACAGTTATCAATGTGAACAATAACAATACTTCTACTCACCTACACACATATACACACACACACACACACACACACAAACAACCATACACAAACACACACATATACACAAACACACATATAAACAAACACACCCATATATAAACAAACACACACACATAAACACACACCCATATACACAAACACACACATATACAAAAACACACACACACACACACACACAAACATATATACAAATACACCCATATATATACACAAACACACCCATATATACACAAACACACACATAAACACACACCCATATACACACATATACACAAACACACACATATACAAAAACACACACACACAAACATCTACACACAAACATATACACATACACCCATATATACACAAACACATATACACAAACACACCCATATATACACAAACACACATAAACACAAACACACATATAAAAACAAAAACAGACAAAGACACATACCCAAACACACACACTGTTTCTTTTAAATGCTGCTGGGGAACCCGCTCGATCCACTATATAAGGCTGCGCTATAGTGCAGCATTTAAAAGAAACAGGATCCTGACCTGTCCATAGAGTTTAAGGCAGCACAGAGTATTTCAGGAGATGAGCGTGCAGATTCAGTGCTGCTGTGAACTCTGCTCTTACCATTACGTAGCTCTCAGTCTGTTACCTCTCCTCCACTCCTGTCCTCAAGAACAACTTCACATGATTGGCAAGTCACCACGTAATGGTAAGAGCAGAGTTCACAGCAGCACAGAGATGAGCGTGCAGATCTTGTGCGGGGTGGTGACTTGCCAATCATGTGAAGGTGTTATTGAGGACAGGAGTGGAGGAGAGGTAACAGACTGAGCTACGTAATGGTAAGAGCAAAGTTCACAACAGCACAGAATCTGCACGCTCCTCTCCTGAAATATTCTGTGCTGCTGTGAACTCTGCTCTTACCATTACGTAGCTCTCAGTCTGTTACCTCTCCTCCACTCCTGCCCTCAAGAACACCTTCACATGATTGGCAAGTCACCACTGTGCACAAGATCCGCACGCTCATCTCCTGAAATACTTTGTGCTGCTGTGAACTCTGCTCTTAGCGTTACGTGGTGACTTGCCAATCATGAAGGTGTTATTAAGGACAGTAGTGGAGGAGAGGTAACAGACTGAGAGCTACGTAATGGTAAGAGCAGAGTTCACAGCAGCACTGAATCTGCATGTTCATCTCCTGAAATATTCTGTGCTGCCTTAAACTCTGTGGACAGGTCAGGATCCTGTTTCTTTTAAATGCTGCACTGTAGCGCAGCCTTATATAGTGGATCGAGCGGGTTCCCTAGCAGCATTTAAAAGAAACAGGATCCTGACCTGTCCACAGAGTTTAAGGCAGCACAGAGTATTTCAGGAGAGGAGCACGGCCAGCCACAGGCAGCCGGTCATTTTTCCAAGCCGTGCTCCCATTATGCACACGACCGTAAAAACACCCGTTATTGCGGGTCGTAATTACGACCCGCAATAACGGGCTCATAGACTTCTGTTACCCACGGGTACCTTCCCGTTTTCTCACGGGAAGGTGCCCGTGCCGTTAAAAAAATAGAACATGTTCTATTTTTCTATTTTACGGGCCGTGCTGCTATAAAATTTAGGGTATGTTCACACGACAGCGTCCGTAACGGCTTAAATTACGGGGATGTTTCCGCCTGAAAACATCCCCGTAATTTCAGCCGTAACGGCATGTGCAGACGCTTGAACGCCGCGTCCATTACGGACGTAATTGGCGCTGCTATTCATTGGAGTCAATGAATAACGGCTCCAATTACGGCCAAAGAAGTGACAGGTCACTTCTTTGACGCGGGCGTCTATTTACGCGCCGTCATTTGACAGCGGCGCGTAAATATACGCCTCGTGTGGACAGACAAACGTCTGCCCATTGCTTTCAATGGGCAGATGTTTGTCAGCGCTATCGAGGCGCTATTTTCGGGCATAATTCGGGGCAAAAAATCCCGAATTACATCCGTAATTAGTGCGTGTGAACACAGGGTATGTTCACACGCACTAATTACGGACGTAATTCGGGCGTTTTTGCCCCGAATTACGTCCAAAAATAGCGCCTCGATAGCGCTGACAAACATCTGCCCATTGAAAGCAATGGGCAGACGTTTGTCTGTTCACACGAGGCGTAATTTACGCGCCGCTGTCAAATGACGGCGCGTAAATAGACGCCCGAGTCAAAGAAGTGACCTGTCACTTCTTTGGCCGTAATTGGAGCCGTTATTCATTGACTCCAATGAATAGCAGCGCCAATTACGTCCGTAATTGACGCGGCGTTCAAGCGCCTGCATATGCCGTAACGGCTGAAATTACGGGGATGTTTTCAGGCGGAAACATCCCCGTAATTTCATCCGTAACGGACGCTGTCGTGTGAACATACCCTTATAATAACAGCACGGCTCGTAAAATAAAAAAATAGAACATGTTCTATCTTTTTAACGGCACGGGCACCTTCCCGTGAGAAAACGGGAAGGTACCCGTGGCTAACAGAAGTCTATGGGCCCGCTATTTCGGGTCGTAATTACGACCCTTAATAACGGGTGTTTTTACGGTCGTGTGCATGAGGCCCCGTAATGACGGGTGGCTACATGTGTGCACCCGTCATTACGGCAGCGTTGCTAGGCGACGTCAGTAAATAGTCACTCTTCAGGGTGCTGAAAGAGTTAACTGATCGGCAGTAACTGTTTCAGCACCCTGGACAGTGACTACCGATCACAATATAGAGTACCTGTAAAAAAAAAAAGACGTTCATACTTACCGGGAACTCCCTGCTTCCTCCAGTCCGGTCTCCTGGCCGTTGCCTTGGTGACGCGTCCCTCGCGACATCCGGCCCGACATTCCTTGATGACGATGCAGCTCATGTGAGCGCTGCAGCCAATCACGGGCTGTAGAGGCCTCTGCAGCCAATCACGGGCTGCAGAGGCCTCTGCAGCCAATCACAGGCTGCCGCGTCAAAAAAGAAGGTCGGACTGGAGGAAGAAGAGGGACTCGTCCGCAAGACAACGACCAGGTACGTATGAAATGCTTTTTATTTTATATTTAATCAGCAGCCTCTTTTCTCTATCAGTGATTGATAGAGACAAGTGGCTGCCGATTTGTATAATATTTTTGACCGGGTTCGGTCAAAACGGGTTCGGCCGAACCCGGTGAAGTTCGGATTCGCTGCGAACCGAACTTTTCCGGAAGTTCGGACCGAAACCGGGTTCGGTTGTCCCGGTTCGCTCATCTCTACTTCTGGGTGACATAAAAGCTAACCGTCCTAGAAAGAAATGCCCTCTTGTTCACACCTGCTAGAAATTAATTCATGTTGGATGATATTTACAGGAATAAGACCAGCACACACGTACATTCACCTAGTCGGTTAGGCAGCTGCTTCCCGATATGCCATCGGGACAACAGAAGTGGATTGACCCATGCCACGTTCAGGTAACCCCAGTCTCACAATGGTGCGCAACTGGCTGGAGTCAGAAGTTATTTCCAGGATGCTAGTTGACTGACTTTATTGAACAAAATACTTGTCAGAAGTGGATTTGAACCCACGCCTCCATTCAGAAACCAGAACACCCAACTAGGGAAGGATTTTCATCTTGAGTCTGGCGCCTTAGACCACTCGGCCATCCTGACACCATGAGTGCTGAGCGAGAAGACTGAAAGGTAGATGCAATCACCCTGAATATACAAGTCATTTTGTCTATGAAAAACATCAATAGTCGATAATAAGTATGATGACTGACAGACTGACTTCTCTATATTTATATTCAACTTGTGTCCATAAAGAGGACATTGCCATTTTACTTTGACCGGATAATGTCTCCTAGATAGAAGACAAAGAGTCTGGCGCCATAGACTGCTCGGCCATCCTAACTCCCTGAAGAGATAGGCTAGTAGACTTAAAGGAACAGTGTCATCACCAAAATTTTTTTCATATGTTCAAGATGTTAGTGCTTTATTAAAAACCTTTATATTTATTTGTGTGTTTGTGTTTTACTTTTTCTTATTTTTACACTTTTTCTTCCCTATGGGGGCTGCCATTTTTTGTTCCATTTCTGTGTGTGTCGATTACCGACACATACAGACATGGAATACGGCAGCCACAGTCCCATAGGGACTGCGAACGGCTCCCGTCCCATTCACTTGTGTGTACGGCGTCTGTGTGGGAACTGCGCATGCGCCGCTCCCACACAGTCCAATTTGAAATTGGCGCCGTCCGGCGCCATTTTCCTGTAGACCGGAAGTCGCGGCCGGACAGTAATATTACTACTTCCGGTCGCGGCTTCCGGACTTGTGCACTTGGACCAGCGGCAGCAGACGGAGCGGACGGGCCGGAGGGAGCCGCGGCGGCAGGAGCAGGTAAGAGATTTCAATGTATGTTCGTGTTTGTGTGTGTTTTCTACTGTATGTAAACCTACTACACTGTGTGTTAGCTCAAAAAATGGCGACACACAGTGTAGGAGGTTACACCGTTCAAACCCCTCGTTTATCCCGGCACTAGCCAGGATAAAGGAGGGGGGGATGCTGAGAGCTCACTAGAGCGAGGGCTTTTTACCCAATTTTGCAGCAGAAAAGCTATGTGGTTGCTTTACCACATGCTTTTGGGAATGGCTCCATCTAGTGACCAGAAATGGTAAATACTATAAATTTGAATCCAATTGAATCCAATTTATAATATTTCCTGACTCGTGAAAAAAATAAAAAAAATTTGAACAATGTTTAATCACCCACACACTAAATGTTTAATTTAAAAAAAAACAACATGATTTTCTGGCAACACATTGCCTTTAAAGGTACATGCAATCAACCTGAATAAACAAGCCAATAATGTGGTTTTAAATATTATCTAAACAATTTCCACAATAAACTCATGAGAGAAAACATCTGATCTAAGCTCTCGAGATAAACCAACTTCATTATATAAACTTGATATATTTTTTTTTCTTTTTAGAGAATTTCAAGATTTTAAAAGAACTTATTCAAGTACAAGTTGATTTCTCATGTGTTTGACTTATTGAACTCAAAGATCATTGGCTCTTCTGGGTGACATAAAAGCTGACCGTCCTAGAAAGAAATGCCTTCTTGTTCACACCTGCTAGAAATTAATTCATGTTGGATGATATTTACAGGAATAAGACCAGCACACAGGTATATTCACCCAGTCGGTTAGGCAGCTGCTTCCCGATATGCCATCGGGACAACGGAAGTGGATTGACCCATGCCTCGTTCAGGTAACCCCAGTCTCTCAATGGTGCGCAACTGGCTGGAGTCAGAAGTTATTTCCAGGATGTTAGTTGACTGACTTTATTGAACAAAATACTTGTCAGAAGTGGGATTTGAACCCACGCCTCCATTCAGAGACCAGAACACCCAACTAGGGAAGGCTTTTCATCTTGAGTCTGGCGCCTTAGACCACTCGGCCATCCTGACACCATGAGTGCTGAGCGAGTAGACTGAAAGGTAGATGCAATCACCCTGAATATACAAGTCATTTTGTCTATGAAAAACATCAATAGTCGATAATAAGTATGATGACTGACAGACTGATTTCTCTATATTTATATTCAACTTGTGTCCATAAGGAGGACATTGCCATTTTACTTTGACCGGATAATGTCTCCTAGATAGAGGACAAAGAGTCTAGCGCCATAGACTGCTCGGCCATCCTAACTCCCTGAAGAGATAGGCTAGTAGACTGAAAGGTACATGCAATCAACCTGAATAAACAAGCCAATTATGTGGTTTTAAATATTATCTAAACAATTTCCACAATAAACCCATGAGAGAAAACATCTGATCTAAGCTCTCGAGATAAACCAACTTCATTATATAAACTTGATATATATTTTTTTCTTTTTAGAGAATTTCAAGATTTTAAAAGAACTTATTCAAGTACAAGTTGATTTCTCATGTGTTTGACTTATTGAACTCTAAGATCATTGGCTCTTCTGTGTGACATAAAAGCTGACCGTCCTAGAAAGAAATGCCTTCTTGTTCACACCTGCTAGAAATTAATTCTTGTTGGATGATATTTACAGGAATAAGACCAGCACACACGTACATTCACCTAGTCGGTTAGGCAGCTGCTTCCCGATATGCCATCGGGACAACGGAAGTGGATTGACCCATGCCACGTTCAGGTAACCCCAGTCTCACAATGGTGCGCAACTGGCTGGAGTCAGAAGTCATTTCCAGGATGTTAGTTGACTGACTTTATTGAACAAAATACTTGTCAGAAGTGGATTTGAACACATGCCACCATTCAGAAACCAGAACACCCAACTAGGGAAGAATTTTCATCTTGAGTCTGATGCCTTAGACCACTCGGACATCCTGACACCCTGAAGAGATAGGCTAGTAGACTTAAAGGTACATGCAATCAACCTGAATAAACAAGCCAATAATGTGGTTTTAAATATTATCTAAAGAATTTCCACAATAAACTCATGAGAGAAAACATCTGATCTAAGCTCTCGAGATAAACCAACTTCATTATATAAACTTGATATATTTTTTTTTCTTTTTAGAGAATTTCAAGATTTTAAAAGAACTTATTCAAGTACAAGTTGATTTCTCATGTGTTTGACTTATTGAACTCTAAGATCATTGGCTCTTCTGGGTGACATAAAAGCTGACCGTCCTAGAAAGAAATGCCTTCTTGTTCACACCTGCTAGAAATTAATTCATGTTGGATGATATTTACAGGAATAAGACCAGCACACACGTACATTCACCTAGTCGGTTAGGCAGCTGCTTCCCGATATGCCATCGGAAGTGGATTGACCCATGCCACGTTCAGGTAACCCCAGTCTCACAATGGTGCGCAACTGGCTGGAGTCAGAAGTTATTTCTAGGATGTTAGTTGACTGACTTTATTGAACAAAATACTTGTCAGAAGTGGATTTGAACCCACGCCTCCATTCAGAAACCAGAACACCCAACTAGGGAAGGATTTTCATCTTGAGTCTGGTGCCTTAGACCACTCGGCCATCCTAACACCCTGAAGAGACAGGCTAGTAGACTTAAAGGTACATGCAATCAACCTGAATAAACAAGCCAATAATGTGGTTTTAAATATTATCTAAAGAATTTCCACAATAAACTCATGAGAGAAAACATCTGATCTAAGCTCTCGAGATAAACCAACTTCATTATATAAACTTGATATATTTTTTTTTCTTTTTAGAGAATTTCAAGATTTTAAAAGAACTTATTCAAGTACAAGTTGATTTCTCATGTGTTTTACTTATTGAACTCTAAGATCATTGGCTCTTCTGGGTGACATAAAAGCTGACCGTCCTAGAAAGAAATGCTTTCTTGTTCACACATGCTAGAAATTAATTCATGTTGGATGATATTTACAGGAATAAGACCAGCACACACGTACATTCACCTAGTCGGTTAGGCAGCTGCTTCCCGATATGCCATCGGGGACAACGGAAGTGGATTGACCCATGCCACGTTCAGGTAACCCCAGTCTCACAATGGTGCGCAACTGGCTGGAGTCAGAAGTTATTTCTAGGATGTTAGTTGACTGACTTTATTAAACAAAATACTTGTCAGAAGTGGATTTGAACCCACACCTCCATTCAGAAACAGGAACAACCAACTAGGTAAGGATTTTCATCTTGAGTCTGGCGCCTTAGACCACTCGGCCATCCTGACACCATGAGCACTGAGAGAGAAGACTGAAAGGTAGATGCAATCACCCTGAATATACAAGTCATTTTGTCTATGAAAAATATCAATAGTCGATAATAAGTATGATGACAGACAGACTGATTTCTCTATATTTATATTCAACTTGTGTCCATAAGGAGGACATTGCCATTTTACTTTGACCGGATAATGTCTCCTAGATAGAAGACAAAGAGTCTGGCGCCATAGACTGCTCGGCCATCCTAACTCCCTAAAGAGATAGGCTAGTAGACTGAAAGGTACATGCAATCAACCTGAATAAACAAGCCAATTATGTGGTTTTAAATATTATCTAAACAATTTCCACAATAAACTCATGAGAGAAAACATCTGATCTAAGCTCTCGAGATAAACCAACTTCATTATATAAACTTGATATATATTTTTTTCTTTTTAGAGAATTTCAGGATTTTAAAAGAACTTATTCAAGTACAAGTTGATTTCTCATGTGTTTGACTTATTGAACTCTAAGATCATTGGCTCTTCTGTGTGACATAAAAGCTGACCGTCCTAGAAAGAAATGCCTTCTTGTTCACACCTGCTAGAAATTAATTCTTGTTGGATGATATTTACAGGAATAAGACCAGCACACACGTACATTCACCTAGTCGGTTAGGCAGCTGCTTCCCGATATGCCATCGGGACAACGGAAGTGGATTGACCCATGCCACGTTCAGGTAACCCCAGTCTCACAATGGTGGGCAACTGGCTGGAGTCAGAAGTTATTTCCAGGATGTTAGTTGACTGACTTTATTGAACAAAATACTTGTCAGAAGTGGATTTGAACACATGCCTCCATTCAGAAACCAGAACACCCAACTAGTGAAGAATTTTCATCTTGAGTCTGGCGCCTTAGACCACTTGGACATCCTGACACCCTGAAGAGATAGGCTAGTAGACTTAAAGGTACATGCAATCAACCTGAATAAACAAGCCAATAATGTGGTTTTAAATATTATCTAAAGAATTTCCACAATAAACTCTTGAGAGAAAACATCTGATCTAAGCTCTCGAGATAAACCAACTTCATTATATAAACTTAATATATATTTTTTTCTTTTTAGAGAATTTCAAGATTTTAAAAGAACTTATTCAAGTACAAGTTGATTTCTCATGTGTTTGACTTATTGAACTCTAAGATCATTGGCTCTTCTGGGTGACATAAAAGCTGACCGTCCTAGAAAGAAATGCCTTCTTGTTCACACCTGCTAGAAATTAATTCATGTTGGATGATATTTACAGGAATAAGACCAGCACACACGTACATTCACCTAGTCGGTTAGGCAGCTGCTTCCCGATATGCCATCGGAAGTGGATTGACTAATGCCACGTTCAGGTAACCCCAGTCTCACAATGGTGCGCAACTGGCTGGAGTCAGAAGTTATTTCCAGGATGTTAGTTGACTGACTTTATTGAACAAAATACTTGTCAGAAGGGGATTTGAACCCACACCTCCATTCAGAAACCAGAACACCCAACTAGGGAAGGATTTTCAACTTGAGTCTGGTGCCTTAGACCACTCGGCCATCCTGACACCATGAGTGCTGAGCGAGAAGACTGAAAGGTAGATGCAATCACCCTGAATATACAAGTCATTTTGTCTATGAAAAACATCAATAGTCGATAATAAGTATGATGACTGACAGACTGATTTCTCTATATTTATATTCAACTTGTGTCCATAAAGAGGACATTGCCATTTTACTTTGACCGGATAATGTCTCCTAGATAGAAGACAAAGAGTCTGGCGCCATAGACTGCTCGGCCATCCTAACTCCCTAAAGAGATAGGCTAGTAGACTGAAAGGTACATGCAATCAACCTGAATAAACAAGCCAATTATGTGGTTTTAAATATTATCTAAACAATTTCCACAATAAACTCATGAGAGAAAACATCTGATCTAAGCTCTCGAGATAAACCAACTTCATTATATAAACTTGATATATATTTTTTTCTTTTTAGAGAATTTCAGGATTTTAAAAGAACTTATTCAAGTACAAGTTGATTTCTCATGTGTTTGACTTATTGAACTCTAAGATCATTGGCTCTTCTGTGTGACATAAAAGCTGACCGTCCTAGAAAGAAATGCCTTCTTGTTCACACCTGCTAGAAATTAATTCTTGTTGGATGATATTTACAGGAATAAGACCAGCACACACGTACATTCACCTAGTCGGTTAGGCAGCTGCTTCCCGATATGCCATCGGGACAACGGAAGTGGATTTACCCATGCCACGTTCAGGTAACCCCAGTCTCACAATGGTGCGCAACTGGCTGGAGTCAGAAGTTATTTCCAGGATGTTAGTTGACTGACTTTATTGAACAAAATACTTGTCAGAAGTGGATTTGAACACATGCCTCCATTCAGAAACCAGAACACCCAACTAGTGAAGAATTTTCATCTTGAGTCTGGCGCCTTAGACCACTCGGACAGCCTGACACCCTGAAGAGATAGGCTAGTAGACTTAAAGGTACATGCAATCAACCTGAATAAACAAGCCAATAATGTGGTTTTAAATATTATCTAAAGAATTTCCACAATAAACTCTTGAGAGAAAACATCTGATCTAAGCTCTCGAGATAAACCAACTTCATTATATAAACTTAATATATATTTTTTTCTTTTTAGAGAATTTCAAGATTTTAAAAGAACTTATTCAAGTACAAGTTGATTTCTCATGTGTTTGACTTATTGAACTCTAAGATCATTGGCTCTTCTGTGTGACATAAAAGCTGACCGTCCTAGAAAGAAATGCCTTCTTGTTCACACCTGCTAGAAATTAATTCATGTTGGATGATATTTACAGGAATAAGACCAGCACACACGTACATTCACCTAGTCGGTTAGGCAGCTGCTTCCCGATATGCCATCGGAAGTGGATTGACCCATGCCACGTTCAGGTAACCCCAGTCTCACAATGGTGCGCAACTGGCTGGAGTCAGAAGTTATTTCAAGGATGTTAGTTGACTGACTTTATTGAACAAAATACTTGTCAGAAGTGGATTTGAACCCACACCTCCATTCAGAAACAGGAACAACCAACTAGGGAAGGATTTTCATCTTGAGTCTGGCGCCTTAGACCACTCGGCCATCCTGACACCATGAGCGCTGAGCGAGAAGACTGAAAGGTAGATGTAATCACCCTGAATATACAAGTCATTTTATCTATGAAAAACATCAATAGTCGATAATAAGTATGATGACTGACAGACTGATTTCTCTATATTTATATTCAACTTGTGTCCATAAGGAGGACATTGCCATTTTACTTTGACGGGATAATGTCTCCTAGATAGAAGACAAAGAGTCTGGCGCCATAGACTGCTCGGCCATCCTAACTCCATGAAGAGATAGGCTAGTAGACTGAAAGGTACATGCAATCAAACTGAATAAACAAGCCAATTATGTGGTTTTAAATATTATCTAAACAATTTCCACAATAAACTCATGAGAGAAAACATCTGATCTAAGCTCTCGAGATAAACCAACTTAATTATATGTACTTGATATATATTTTTTTCTTTTTAGAGAATTTCAAGATTTTAAAAGAACTTATTCAAGTACAAGTTGATTTCTCATGTGTTTTACTTATTGAACTCTAAGATCATTGGCTCTTCTGGGTGACATAAAAGCTGACCGTCCTAGAAAGAAATGCTTTCTTGTTCACACATGCTAGAAATTAATTCATGTTGGATGATATTTACAGGAATAAGACCAGCACACACGTACATTCACCTAGTCGGTTAGGCAGCTGCTTCCCGATATGCCATCGGGGAAAACGGAAGTGGATTGACCCATGCCACGTTCAGGTAACCCCAGTCTCACAATGGTGCGCAACTGGCTGGAGTCAGAAGTTATTTCTAGGATGTTAGTTGACTGACTTTATTAAACAAAATACTTGTCAGAAGTGGATTTGAACCCACACCTCCATTCAGAAACAGGAACAACCAAGTAGGGAAGGATTTTCATCTTGAGTCTGGCGCCTTAGACCACTCGGCCATCCTGACACCATGAGCACTGAGAGAGAAGACTGAAAGGTAGATGCAATCACCCTGAATATACAAGTCATTTTGTCTATGAAAAATATCAATAGTCGATAATAAGTATGATGACAGACAGACTGATTTCTCTATATTTATATTCAACTTGTGTCCATAAGGAGGACATTGCCATTTTACTTTGACCGGATAATGTCTCCTAGATAGAAGACAAAGAGTCTGGCGCCATAGACTGCTCGGCCATCCTAACTCCCTAAAGAGATAGGCTAGTAGACTGAAAGGTACATGCAATCAACCTGAATAAACAAGCCAATTATGTGGTTTTAAATATTATCTAAACAATTTCCACAATAAACTCATGAGAGAAAACATCTGATCTAAGCTCTCGAGATAAACCAACTTCATTATATAAACTTGATATATTTTTTTTTCTTTTTAGAGAATTTCAAGATTTTAAAAGAACTTATTCAAGTACAAGTTGATTTCTCATGTGTTTGACTTATTGAACTCTAAGATCTTTGGCTCTTCTGGGTGACATAAAAGCTGACCGTCCTAGAAAGAAATGCCTTCTTGTTCACACCTGCTAGAAATTAATTCATGTTGGATGATATTTACAGGAATAAGACCAGCACACACGTACATTCACCTAGTCGGTTAGGCAGCTGCTTCCCGATATGCCATCGGGGAAAACGGAAGTGGATTGACCCATGCCACGTTCAGGTAACCCCAGTCTCACAATGGTGCGCAACTGGCTGGAGTCAGAAGTTATTTCTAGGATGTTAGTTGACTGACTTTATTAAACAAAATACTTGTCAGAAGTGGATTTGAACCCACACCTCCATTCAGAAACAGGAACAACCAAGTAGGGAAGGATTTTCATCTTGAGTCTGGCGCCTTAGACCACTCGGCCATCCTGACACCATGAGCACTGAGAGAGAAGACTGAAAGGTAGATGCAATCACCCTGAATATACAAGTCATTTTGTCTATGAAAAATATCAATAGTCGATAATAAGTATGATGACAGACAGACTGATTTCTCTATATTTATATTCAACTTGTGTCCATAAGGAGGACATTGCCATTTTACTTTGACCGGATAATGTCTCCTAGATAGAAGACAAAGAGTCTGGCGCCATAGACTGCTCGGCCATCCTAACTCCCTAAAGAGATAGGCTAGTAGACTGAAAGGTACATGCAATCAACCTGAATAAACAAGCCAATTATGTGGTTTTAAATATTATCTAAACAATTTCCACAATAAACTCATGAGAGAAAACATCTGATCTAAGCTCTCGAGATAAACCAACTTCATTATATAAACTTGATATATTTTTTTTTCTTTTTAGAGAATTTCAAGATTTTAAAAGAACTTATTCAAGTACAAGTTGATTTCTCATGTGTTTGACTTATTGAACTCTAAGATCTTTGGCTCTTCTGGGTGACATAAAAGCTGACCGTCCTAGAAAGAAATGCCTTCTTGTTCACACCTGCTAGAAATTAATTCATGTTGGATGATATTTACAGGAATAAGACCAGCACACACGTACATTCACCTAGTCGGTTAGGCAGCTGCTTCCCGATATGCCATCGGGACAACGGAACAAGAAGGCATTTCTTTCTAGGACGGTCAGCTGTTATGTCACCCAGAAGAGCCAATGATCTTAGAGTTGAATAAAGTCAAACAGATGAGAAATAAACTTGTACTTGAATAACAAAATGACTTGTATATTCGGTGTGATTGCATGTACCTTTCAGTCTTCTCTCCTAACTCTCAGGATGTCAGGATGGCCGAGCAGTCTAAGGCGCCAGACTCAAGCTGAAAATTCCTCCCTAGTTGGGTGTTCTGGTCTCTGAAAGGAGGCGTGGGTTCAAATCCCACTCCTGACAATTCTTTTGTTCAATAAAGTCAGTCATCTCACTTCCTGGAAATAACTTCTTACTCCAGTTGCGCACCATTGTGAGACTGGGGTTACCTGAATGAGGCATGGCTCAATCCACTTCCGTTGTTCCAGTGGCATATTAGGAAGCAGCTGCCTAACCCACTTGGTAAATGTAAGTGTGTGTTGGTCTTATTCCTTTAAATATCATCCAACATGAATTAAACTCTAGCAGGTGGGAACAAGAAGGCATTTCTTTCTAGGACGGTCAGCTTTTATGTCACCCAGAAGAGCCAATGATCTTAGAGTTGAATAAAGTCAAACAGATGAGAAATAAACTTGTACTTGAATAACAAAATGACTTGTATATTCGGGGTGATTGCATGTACCTTTCAGTCTTCTCTCCTAATACTCAGGATGTCAGGATAGCCGAGCGGTCCAAGGCGCCAGACTCAAGATGAAAATTCTTCCCTAGTTGGGTGTTCTGGTCTCTGAAAGGAGGCGTGGGTTCAAATCCCTCTTCTGACCATTCTTTTGTTCAATAAAGTCAGTCATCTCACTTCCTGGAAATAACTTCTGACTCCAGTTGCGCACCATTGTGAGACTGGGGTTACCTGAACGAGGCATGGCTCAATCCACTTCCGTTGTTCCGGTGGCATATTAGGAAGCAGCTGCCTAACCCACTTGGTAAATGTAAGTGTGTGCTGGTCTTATTTCTGTAAATATCATCCAACATGAATTAAACTCTAGCAGGTGGGAACAAGAAGGCATTTCTTTCTAGGACGGTCAGCTTTTATGTCACCCAGAAGAGCCAATGATCTTAGAGTTGAATAAAGTCAAACAGATGAGAAATAAACTTGTACTTGAATAAAAAAATGACTTGTATATTCGGGGTGATTGCATGTACCTTTCAGTCTTCTCTCCTAATACTCAGGATGTCAGGATGGCCGAGCGGTCCAAGGCGCCAGACTCAAGATGAAAAATCTTCCCTAGTTGGGAGTTCTGGTCTCTGAAAGGAGGTGTGGGTTCAAATCCCACTTCTGACAAGTATTTTGTTCAATAAAGTCAGTCATCTCACTTCCTGGAAATAACTTCTGACTCCAGTTGCGCACCATTGTGAGACTAGGGTTACCTGAACGAGGCATGGCTCAATCCACTTCCGTTGTTCCGGTGGCCTATTAGGAAGCAGCTGCCTAACCCACTTGGTAAATGTAAGTGTGTGTTGGTCTTATTCCTTTAAATATCATACAACATGAATTAAACTCTAGCAGGTGGGAACAAGAAGGCATTTCTTTCTAGGACGGTCAGCTTTTATGTCACCCAGAAGAGCCAATGATCTTAGAGTTGAATAAAGTCAAACAGATGAGAAATAAACTTGTACTTGAATAACAAAATGACTTGTATATTCGGGGTGATTGCATGTACCTTTCAGTCTTCTCTCCTAACACTCAGGGTGTCAGGATGTCAGGATGGCCGAGCGGTCTAAGGCGCCAGACTCAAGATGAAAATTCTTCCCTAGTTGGGTGTTCTGGTCTCTGAAAGGAGGCGTGGGTTCAAATCTCTCTTCTGACAATTATTTTGTTCAATAAAGTCAGTCATCTCACTTCCTGGAAATAACTTCTGACTCCAGTTGCGCACCATTGTGAGACTGGGGTTACCTGAATGAGGCATGGCTCAATCCACTTCCATTGTTCCGGTGGCATATTAGGAAGCAGCTGCCTAACCCACTTGGTAAATGTAAGTGTGTGCTGGTCTTATTCCTGTAAATATCATCCAACATGAATTAAACTCTAGCAGGTGGGAACAAGAAGGCATTTCTTTCTAGGACGGTCAGCTTTTATGTCACCCAGAAGAGCCAATGATCTTAGAGTTGAATAAAGTCAAACAGATGAGAAATAAACTTGTACTTGAATAAAAAAATGACTTGTATATTCGGGGTGATTGCATGTACCTTTCAGTCTTCTCTCCTAACACTCAGGATGTCAGGATGGCCGAGCAGTCCAAGGCGCCAGACTCAAGATGAAAATTATTCCCTAGTTGGGTGTTCTGGTCTCTGAAAGGAGGCGTGGGTTCAAATCCCACTTCTGACAAGTATTTTGTTCAATAAAGTCAGTCATCTCACTTCCTGGAAATAACTTCTGACTCCAGTTGCGCACCATTGTGAGACTGGGGTTACCTGAACGAGGCATGGCTCAATCCACTTCCGTTGTTCCGGTGGCATATTAGGAAGCAGCTGCCTAACCCACTTGGTAAATGTAAGTGTGTGTTGGTCTTATTCCTTTAAATATCATCCAACATGAATTAAACTCTAGCAGGTGGGAACAAGAATGCATTTCTTTCTAGGACGGTCAGCTTTTATGTCACCCAGAAGAGCCAATGATCTTAGAGTTGAATAAAGCCAAACAGATGAGAAATAAACTTGTACTTGAATAACAAAATGACTTGTATATTCGGGGTGATTGCATGTACCTTTCAGTCTTCTCTCCTAACACTCAGGGTGTCAGGATGTCAGGATGGCCGAGCGGTCTAAGGCGCCAGGCTCAAGATGAAAATTCTTCCATAGTTGGGTGTTCTGGTCTCTGAAAGGAGGTGTGGGTTCAAATCCCACTTCTGACAATTCTTTTGTTCAATAAAGTCAGTCATCTCACTTCCTGGAAATAACTTCTGACTCCAGTTGCGCACCATTGTGAGACTGGGGTTACCTGAACGAGGCATGGCTCAATCCACTTCCGTTGTTCCGGTGGCATATTAGGAAGCAGCTGCCTAACCCACTTGGTAAATGTAAGTGTGTATTGGTCTTATTCCTTTAAATATCATCCAACATGAATTAAACTCTAGCAGGTGGGAACAAGAATGCATTTCTTTCTAGGACGGTCAGCTTTTATGTCACCCAGAAGAGCCAATGATCTTAGAGTTGAATAAAGTCAAACAGATGAGAAATAAACTTGTACTTGAATAACAAAATGACTTGTATATTCGGTGTGATTGCATGTACCTTTCAGTCTTCTCTCCGATCACTTAGGATGTCAGGATGGCCGAGCGGTCTAAGGCGCCAGACTCAAGATGAAAATTCTTCCCTAGTTGGGTGTTCTGGTCTCTGAATGGAGTTGTGGGTTCATATCCCACTTCTGACAAGTATTTTGTTCAATAAAGTCAGTCATCTCACTTCCTGGAAATAACTTCTGACTCCAGTTGCGCACCATTGTGAGACTGGGGTTACCTGAACGAGGCATGGCTCAATCCACTTCTGTGGTCCCGATGGCATATTAGGAAGCAGCTGCCTAACCCACTTGGTAAATGTAAGTGTGTGTTGGTCTTATTCCTTTAAATATCATCCAACATGAATTAAACTCTAGCAGGTGGGAACAAGAAGGCATTTCTTTCTAGGACGGTCAGCTTTTATGTCACCCAGAAGAGCCAATGATCTTAGAGTTGAATAAAGTCAAACAGATGAGAAATAAACTTGTACTTGAATAACAAAATGACTTGTATATTCGGGGTGATTGCATGTACCTTTCAGTCTTCTCTCCTAATACTCAGGATGTCAGGATGGCCGAGCGGTCCAAGGCGCCAGACTCAAGATGAAAATTCTTCCCTAGTTGGGTGTTCTGGTCTCTGAAAGGAGGCGTGGGTTCAAATCCCACTTCTGACAAGTATTTTGTTCAATAAAGTCAGTCATCTCACTTCCTGGAAATAACTTCTGACTCCAGTTGCGCACCATTGTGAGACTGGGGTTACCTGAACGAGGCATGGCTCAATCCACTTCCGTTGTTCCGGTGGCATATTAGGAAGCAGCTGCCTAACCCACTTGGTAAATGTAAGTGTGTGTTGGTCTTATTCCTTTAAATATCATCCAACATGAATTAAACTCTAGCAGGTGGGAACAAGAAGGCATTTCTTTCTAGGACGGTCAGCTTTTATGTCACCCAGAAGAGCCAATGATCTTAGATAGAGATGAGCGAACTTATCAAAATTTCGGTTCGGCTAGTTCGCCGAATTTCACAAAAAAGTTCGGTTCGGACCGAACTAGTTCTGACCGAACCTGTCACGTCCGTGCGCCGAGCATGCTACTGTCCGGGGTGCTGATAGAGTTAATGGGCTGCACTAACTCTTTCAGCAACCTTCACAGTACATGCTCGGCGCGCGGAAAATACAATTTAAATGTAATAAAAAAATAAAAATTATACGTTCGTACTTACTTTCCTCCTGTCCGGCCTCCAGCGATGACGTTTCATCCCTTTCGCCGCTGCAGCCAATCACAGGCTGTAGTGGCGGTCACGCACGTCAGGATGACGCTTCATCCCACGTGACCGCCTCTGCAGCCAATCACAGGCTGCAGCGGCGACATGGATGAAACGTCATCGCTGGAGGCCGGACAGGAGGAAAGTAAGTATGAACGTATTATTATTTTTTTTTGGCATGTATGTATGTTGGTATGTATGTTGGCATGTATGTATGTATATCTGTGCATGCATGTTGGCATGCATGTATATATGTGCATGTTTGTATGTATATTTGCATGTATATATTTGCATGTATGTATGTATGTTTGCATGTGTGTATGTTTGCATGTATGTATTTTTACATGTATGTTGTCATGTATGTTGTCATGTATGTATATATGTGCATGTGTGTATGTATGTATGTATGTTTGCATGAATGTATGTATGTTTGCATGTATGTGTGTTTGCATGAATGTATGTTTGCATGTATATGTGTGTATGTATGTATGTATGTATGTATGTTTGCATGAATGTATGTATGTTTGCATGTATGTGTGTTTGCATGAATGTATGTTTGCATGTATGTATGTATGCATGTTTGTATGTATATTTGCATGTGTGTGTATATATATATGTATGTTGTCATGTATGTATGTATGTATGTATGTTGTCATGTATGTATATATGTGCATGTATGTTGGCATGTATGTATATATGTGCATGTGTGTATGTATGTATGTATATTTGCATGTATATATTTGCATGTATGTATGTTGTCATGTATGTATGTATGTATATATGTGCATGTATGTTTGCATGTATGTTGACATGTATGTATACATGTGCATGTTTGTATGTATATTTGCATGTATATATGTTTGCATGTGTGTATGTATGTTTGCATGTATGTATGTTTGCATGTATGTATGTTGTCATGTATGTTTGTATGTATGTTGTCATGTATATATGTGCATGTATGTATGTTTTCATGTTTTTATTTTTGCATGTATGTTGTCATGTATGTTTATATATATGTGCATGTATGTAATTATGTTTGCATGTATTTATGTTTGCATGTATATTTGTGCATGCTTGTATATATGTATGTATGTATCTTTGCATGTTTGTTTGTATGTATGTATGTTTTCATGTGTGTGTGTGTATGCATGTATGTATGATAGTTTTCATGTATATATGTGTGTATGTTTGCATGTATGTATATTTGCATGTATATATGTGCATGCTTGTATGTATGTTTGTATATATGTATGTATGTTTGCATGTATGTTTGTTTGTATATATGTCTGTATGGCCATGTATGATACTGTCTGCTGGCGCCCTGTATCTAAGTCAACTTCACGGCAGGCTTCTATACATGGTATAACAGTCAGTATCACACATTAAACTGAATCTAAGCCTACGACATGTTTTATTTCATTTTTTTTTTTTTTACAGGTTTGGTGTTTGGACTACGTCGGTTTCGAGGACTACTTAGATGACGTTTTTTTTTCTACAATAAAATGGTTAATGAGGGTTGTGTTGGGGGTGCTTTATTTCAATAAAATATTTTATCTATATCTTTGTCTTTTTATTTTCAAATTTTATTACTACCACTTTAGTAATGGCCGCTGTCTGAGTGACAACATCCATTACTAAGGCGAGGCTTAGTGTTAGCCGGTGCAGAGGCTAACACTAACCACCATTATTACCCCGGTACCCACCACCACCAGGGGTGCCGGGAAGAGGCAGGTACGATCCAGTACCCGACCATCTGTTGTGATGGTCGGGCTCTGGGGCGGCCGCAGGCTGGTATTATGAGGCTGGGAAGGGCCAAAAACAGTGGACCTTCCCACCCTTGTAATGCTAGGCTGCTGCTGCTGTGTTATCTGGCTGGTTATAAAAGTGGGGGGGACCCCACGTCATTTTTTTAAATTATTTATTTATTAAATTTTTTTTTTTTTTAAAAGACATGAGGTTCCACCCAATTTATCATAACCAGCCACATACAACACAGTGTTCTTAGCCTGGGAATGGACAAAACCAGTGGCCCTTCCCACCAATGTAATGCCAGACTGCTGCGGCCTTGTATATGGCTGGTTATTAAAAATGTCGGGGACCCGTCTATTGCTAAATTTGTTAAATTCAAAAAAAAAAACGACGTGGGGGTCCCCCCATTTTTATAACCAGCCCGATACAACACAGCAGCAGCAGCCTAGCATTACAAGGGTGGGAAGGTCCACTGATTTTGGCCCTTCCCAGCCTCATAATACCAGCCTACGGCCGCCCCAGTACCCGACCATCACAACAGATGGTCGGGTACTGGATCGTACCAAGCTCTTCCCGGCACCCCTGGTGGTGGTGGGTACCGGGGTAATAATGGGTGGTTAGTGTTAGCCTCTGCACCGGCTAACACTAAGTACCACCTTAATAATGGACGCTGTCAATCAGCCAACTGCCATTATCTAGGCACTAATAAAGTTTAAAAAAAAACACAAAGACAATTCTTTTTTATTGAAATAAGAAATCCCCAACAAAACCCTCGTTAACCATTTTATTAAAATTTGAAAAAACGTAGATCTACGCAGTAGTCCAACGAATCGAAGATGTAGTCCAATCGGTACATCAAAATCTGCAACAACATAAAAAAACAGTTATCAATGTGAACAATACCAATACTTCTACTCACCTACACACATATATACACGCACACACGCACACACAAACAACCATACACAGACACACATATATACACAAACACAACAAGATATACACACACACACACATAAACAGACAAACACACATATACAAACAAAAACACACATATCCAAACACACACACACACACACACACACACACACACACACAGTTATACACACACATACATGAACACATATACACAAACACATATACACAAACACACCCATATATACACACAAACACACACCCATATACACACATATACACAAACACACACACATACAAAAACACACACAAACATCTACACACAAACATATACACAAATACACCCATATATACACAAACATACCCATATATACACACACATATACACAAACACACATATAAAAACAAAAACAGACAAAGTCACATACCCAAACACACATATATACACAAACACACACATACACAAACACGGTTTCTTTTAAATGCTGCTGGGGAACCCGCTCGATCCACTATATAAGGCTGCGCTACAGTGCAGCATTTGAAAGAAACAGGATCCTGACCTGTCCATAGAGTTTAAGGCAGCACAGAGTATTTCAGGAGATGAGCGTGCAGATTCAGTGCTGCTGTGAACTCTGCTCTTACCATTACGTAGCTCTCAGTCTGTTACCTCTCCTCCACTCCTGTCCTCAAGAACACCTTCACATGATTGGCAAGTCACCACGTAATGGTAAGAGCAGAGTTCACAGCAGCACAGAGTATTTCAGGAGATGAGCGTGCGGATCTTGTGCGGGGTGGTGACTTGCCAATCATGTGAAGGTGTTATTGAGGACAGGAGTGGAGGAGAGGTAACAGACTGAGCTACGTAATGGTAAGAGCAGAGTTCACAGCAGCACTGAATCTGCACGCTCCTCTCCTGAAATACTCTGTGCTGCTGTGAACTCTGTTCTTACCATTACGTAGCTCAGTCTGTTACATCTCCTCCACTCCTGTCCTCTATAACACGTTCACATGATTGGCAAGTCACCACCACGCACAAGATCCGCACGCTCATCTCTTGAAATACTCTGTGCTGCTGTGAACTCTGCTCTTACCATTACGTGGTGACTTGCCAATCATGTGAAGGTGTTCTTGAGGACAGGAGTGGAGGAGAGGTAACAGACTGAGAGCTACGTAATGGTAAGAGCAGAGTTCACAGCAGCACTGAATCTGCACGCTCATCTCCTGAAATACTCTGTGCTGCCTTAAACTCTATGGACAGGTCAGGATCCTGTTTCTTTTAAATGCTGCACTGTAGCGTAGCCTTATATAGTGGATCGAGCGGGTTCCCTAGCAGCATTTAAAAGAAACAGGATCCTGACCTGTCCACAGAGTTTAAGGCAGCACAGAGTATTTCAGGAGATGAGCACGGGCAGCCGTTCGTTTTTCCGAGCCGTGCTCCCATTATGCACACGACCGTAAAAACACCCGTTATTGTGGGTCGTAATTACGACCCGCAATAACGGGCTCATAGACTTCTGTTACCCACGGGTACCTTTCCGTTTTCTCACGGGAAGGTGCCCGTGCCGTTAAAAAAATAGAACATGTTCTATTTTTCTATTTTACGGGCCGTGCTGCTATAATTATAATGACAGCACGGTTCGCAAAAGCGGCCGCCTGCCCGTGGCCGGCCGGCCGTGCTCGTAGTTACGAGTCGTAATTACGAGCACGGCCCGTAAAATAGAACATGTTCTATCTTTTTAACGGCACGGGCACCTTCCCGTGAGAAAACGGGAAGGTACCCGTGGCTAACAGAAGTCTATGGGCCCGCTATTTCGGGTCATAATTACGACCCGTGATAACGGGTGTTTTTATGGTCGTGTGCATGAGGCCCCGTAATGACAGGTGGCTACATGTGTGCACCCGTCATTACGGCAGCGTTGCTAGGCGACGTCAGTAAGGGTATGTGCACACACACTAATTACGTCCGTAATTGACGGACGTATTTCGGCCGCAAGTACCGGACCGAACACACTGCAGGGAGCCGGGCTCCTAGCATCATATTTATGTACGATGCTAGGAGTCCCTGCCTCTCCGTGGAACTACTGTCCCGTACTGAAAACATGATTACAGTACGGGACAGTTGTCCTGCAGAGAAGCAGGGACTCCTAGCATCGTACATAACTATGATGCTAGGAGCCCGGCTCCCTGCACTGTGTTCGGTCCGGTACTTGCGGCCGAAATACGTCCGTCAATTACGGACGTAATTAGTGTGTGTGCACATACCCTAAATAGTCACTGTCCAGGGTGCTGAAAGAGTTAACTGATCGGCAGTAACTGTTTCAGTACCCTGGACAGTGACTACCGATCACAGTACCTGTAAAAAAAAAGACGTTCATACTTACCGGGAACTCCCTGCTTCCTCCAGTCCGGTCTCCAGGCCGTTGCCTTGGTGACGCGTCCCTCTCGACATCCGGCCCGACATTCCTTGATGACGATGCAGCCCATGTGAGCGCTGCAGCCAATCACAGGCTGCCGCGGCCTCTGCAGCCAATCACAGGCTGCAGAGGCCTCTGCAGCCAATCACAGGCTGCCACGTCAGAAAAGGTCGGACTGGAGGAAGAAGAGGGACTCGTCCGCAAGACAACGACCGGGTACGTATGAAATGCTTTTTATTTTATTTTTAATCAGCAGCCTCTTTTCTCTATCAGTGATTGATAGAGATAAGTGGCTGCCGATTTGTATAATGTTTTTGACCGGGTTCGGTCAAAACGGGTTCGGCCGAACCCGGTGAAGTTCGGATTCGCTGCGAACCGAACTTTTCCGGAAGTTCGGACCGAAACCGGGTTCGGTTGTCCCGGTTCGCTCATCTCTAATCTTAGAGTTGAATAAAGTCAAACAGATGAGAAATAAACTTGTACTTGAATAACAAAATGACTTGTATATTCGGGGTGATTGCATGTACCTTTCAGTCTTCTCTCCTAAACCTCAGGATGTCAGGATGGCCGAGCGGTCTAAGGCGCCAGACTCAAGATGAAAATTCTTCCCTAGTTGGGTGTTCTGGTCTCTGAAAGGAGGTGTGGGTTCAAATCCCTCTTCTGACAATTCTTTTGTTCAATAAAGTCAGTCATCTCACTTCCTGGAAATAACTTCTGACTCCAGTTGCGCACCATTGTGAGACTGGGGTTACCTGAACGAGGCATGCCTCAATCCACTTCCGTTGTTCCGGTGGCACATTAGGAAGCAGCTGCCTAACCCACTTGGTAAATGTAAGTGTGTGCTGGTCTTATTCCTGTAAATATCATCCAACATGAATTAAACTCTAGCAGGTGGGAACAAGAAGGCATTTCTTTCTAGGACGGTCAGCTTTTATGTCACCCAGAAGAGCCAATGATCTTAGAGTTGAATAAAGTCAAACAGATGAGAAATAAACTTGTACTTGAATAAAAAAATGACTTGTATATTCGGGGTGATTGCATGTACCTTTCAGTCTTCTCTCCTAACACTCAGGATGTCAGGATGGCCGAGCGGTCCAAGGCGCCAGACTCAAGATGAAAATTATTCCCTAGTTGGGTGTTCTGGTCTCTGAAAGGAGGCGTGGGTTCAAATCCCTCTTCTGACAATTCTTTTGTTCAATAAAGTCAGTCATCTCACTTCCTGGAAATAACTTCTAACTCCAGTTGCGCACCATTGTGAGACTGGGGTTACCTGAACGAGGCATGGCTCAATCCACTTCCGTTGTTCCGGTGGCATATTAGGAAGCAGCTGCCTAACCCACTTGGTAAATGTAAGTGTGTGTTGGTCTTATTCCTTTAAATATCATCCAACATGAATTAAACTCTAGCAGGTGGGAACAAGAAGGCATTTCTTTCTAGGACGGTCAGCTTTTATGTCACCCAGAAGAGCCAATGATCTTAGAGTTGAATAAAGTCAAACAGATGAGAAATAAACTTGTACTTGAATAACAAAATGACTTGTATATTCGGGGTGATTGCATGTACCTTTCAGTCTTCTCTCCTAACACTCAGGGTGTCAGGATGTCAGGATGGCCGAGCGGTCTAAGGCGCCAGACTCAAGATGAAAATTCTTCCCTAGTTGGGTGTTCTGGTCTCTGAAAGGAGGCGTGGGTTCAAATCCCTCTTCTGACAATTCTTTTGTTCAATAAAGTCAGTCATCTCACTTCCTGGAAATAACTTCTAACTCCAGTTGCGCACCATTGTGAGACTGGGGTTACCTGAACGAGGCATGGCTCAATCCACTTCCGTTGTTCCGGTGGCATATTAGGAAGCAGCTGCCTAACCCACTTGGTAAATGTAAGTGTGTGCTGGTCTTATTCCTGTAAATATCATCCAACATGAATTAAACTCTAGCAGGTGGGAACAAGAAGGCATTTCTTTCTAGGACGGTCAGCTTTTATGTCACCCAGAAGAGCCAATGATCTTAGAGTTGAATAAAGTCAAACAGATGAGAAATAAACTTGTACTTGAATAACAAAATGACTTGTATATTCGGGGTGATTGCATGTACCTTTCATTCTTCTCTCCTAATACTCAGGATGTCAGGATGGCCGAGTGGTCCAAGGCGCCAGACTCAAGATGAAAATTCTTCCCTAGTTGGGTGTTCTGGTCTCTGAAAGGAGGTGTGGGTTCAAATCCCACTTCTGACAAGTGTTTTGTTCAATAAAGTCAGTCATCTCACTTCCTGGAAATAACTTCTGACTCCAGTTGCGCACCATTGTGAGACTGGGGTTACCGTAACGAGGCATGGCTCAATCCACTTCCATTGTTCCGGTGGCATATTAGGAAGCAGCTGCCTAACCCACTTGGTAAATGTAAGTGTGTGTTGGTCTTATTCCTTTAAATATCATCCAACATGAATTAAACTCTAGCAGGTGGGAACAAGAAGGCATTTCTTTCTAGGACGGTCAGCTTTTATGTCACCCAGAAGAGCCAATGATCTTAGAGTTGAATAAAGTCAAACAGATGAGAAATAAACTTGTACTTGAATAACAAAATGACTTGTATATTCGGGGTGATTGCATGTACCTTTCAGTCTTCTCTCCTGACACTCAGGATGTCAGGATGGCCGAGCAGTCTAAGGCACCAGACTCAAGATGAAAATTCTTCCCTAGTTGGGTGTTCTGGTCTCTGAAAGGAGGCGTGGGTTCAAATCCCACTTCTGACAATTCTTTTGTTTAATAAAGTCAGTCATCTCACTTCCTGGAAATAACTTCTTACTCCAGTTGCGCACCATTGTGAGACTGGGGTTACCTGAACGAGGCATGGCTCAATCCACTTCCGTTGTTCCGGTGGCATATTAGGAAGCAGCTGCCTAACCCACTTGGTAAATGTAAGTGTGTGTTGGTCTTATTCCTTTAAATATCATCCAACATGAATTAAACTCTAGCAGGTGGGAACAAGAAGGCATTTCTTTCTAGGACGGTCAGCTTTTATGTCACCCAGAAGAGCCAATGATCTTAGAGTTGAATAAAGTCAAACAGATGAGAAATAAACTTGTACTTGAATAACAAAATGACTTGTATATTCGGGGTGATTGCATGTACCTTTCAGTCTTCTCTCCTAATACTCAGGATGTCAGGATGGCTGAGCGGTCCAAGGCGCCAGACTCAAGATGAAAATTCTTCCCTATTTGGGTGTTCTGGTCTCTGAAAGGAGGCATGGGTTCAAATCCCACTTCTGACAAGTATTTTGTTCAATAAAGTCAGTCATCTCACTTCCTGGAAATAACTTCTTACTCCAGTTGCGCACCATTGTGAGACTGGGGTTACCTGAACGAGGCATGGCTCAATCCACTTCCGTTGTTCCGGTGGCATATTAGGAAGCAGCTGCCTAACCCACTTGGTAAATGTAAGTGTGTGTTGGTCTTATTCCTTTAAATATCATCCAACATGAATTAAACTCTAGCAGGTGGGAACAAGAAGGCATTTCTTTCTAGGACGGTCAGCTTTTATGTCACCCAGAAGAGCCAATGATCTTAGAGTTGAATAAAGTCAAACAGATGAGAAATAAACTTGTACTTGAATAACAAAATGACTTGTATATTCGGGGTGATTGCATGTACCTTTCAGTCTTCTCTCCTAATACTCAGGATGTCAGGATGGCCGAGCGGTCCAAGGCGCCAGACTCAAGATGAAAATTCTTCCCTATTTGGGTGTTCTGGTCTCTGAAAGGAGGCATGGGTTCAAATCCCACTTCTGACAAGTATTTTGTTCAATAAAGTCAGTCATCTCACTTCCTGGAAATAACTTCTGACTCCAGTTGTGCACCATTGTGAGACTGGGGTTACCTGAACGAGGCATGGCTCAATCCACTTCCGTTGTTCCGGTGGCATATTAGGAAGCAGCTGCCTAACCCACTTGGTAAATGTAAGTGTGTGTTGGTCTTATTCCTTTAAATATCATCCAACATGAATTAAACTCTAGCAGGTGGGAACAAGAAGGCATTTCTTTCTAGGACGGTCAGCTTTTATGTCACCCAGAAGAGCCAATGATCTTAGAGTTGAATAAAGTCAAACAGATGAGAAATAAACTTGTACTTGAATAACCAAATGACTTGTATATTCGGGGTGATTGCATGTACCTTTCAGTCTTCTCTCCTAACACTCAGGGTGTCAGGATGTCAGGATGTCCGAGCGGTCTAAGGCGCCAGACTCAAGATGAAAATTCTTCCCTAGTTGGGTGTTCTGGTCTCTGAAAGGAGGCGTGGGTTCAAATCCCTCTTCTGACCATTCTTTTGTTCAATAAAGTCAGTCATCTCACTTCCTGGAAATAACTTCTGACTCCAGTTGCGCACCATTGTGAGACTGGGGTTACCGTAAAGAGGCATGGCTCAATCCACTTCCGTTGTTCCGGTGGCATATAAGGAAGCAGCTGCCTAACCCACTTGGTAAATGTAAGTGTGTGTTGGTCTTATTCCTTTAAATATCATCCAACATGAATTAAACTCTAGCAGGTGGGAACAAGAAGGCATTTCTTTCTAGGACGGTCAGCTTTTATGTAAGTGTGTGTTGGTCTTATTCCTGTAAATGTCATCCAACATGAATTAAACTCTAGCAGGTGGGAACAAGAAGGCATTTCTTTCTAGGACGGTCAGCTTTTATGTCACCCAGAAGAGCCAATGATCTTAGAGTTGAATAAAGTCAAACAGATGAGAAATAAACTTGTACTTGAATAACAAAATGACTTGTATATTCGGGGTGATTGCATGTACCTTTCAGTCTTCTCTCCTAATACTCATGATGTCAGGATGGCCGAGCGGTCCAAGGTGCCAGACTCAAGATGAAAATTCTTCCCTAGTTGGGTGTTCTGGTCTCTGAAAGGAGGCGTGGGTTCAAATCCCACTTCTGACAAGTATTTTGTTCAATAAAGTCAGTCATCTCACTTCCTGGAAATAACTTCTGACTCCAGTTGCACACCATTGTGAGACTGGGGTTACCTGAACGAGGCATGGCTCAATCCACTTCCGTTGTTCCGGTGGCATATTAGGAAGCAGCTGCCTAACCCACTTGGTAAATGTAAGTGTGTGTTGGTCTTATTCCTGTAAATATCATCCAACATGAATTAAACTCTAGCAGGTGGGAACAAGAAGGCATTTCTTTCTAGGACGGTCAGCTTTTATCTCAACCAGAAGAGCCAATGATCTTAGAGTTTAATAAAGTCAAACAGATGAGAAATAAACTTGTACTTGAATAACAAAATGACTTGTATATTCGGTTTGATTGCATGTACCTTTCAGTCTTCTCTCCTATCACTCAGGATGTCAGGATGGCCGAGCGCTCTAAGGCGCCAGACTCCAGATGAAAATACTTCCCTAGTTGTGTTCTGGTCTCTGAATGGAGGTGTGGGTTCAAATCCCAATTCTGACAGGTATTTTGTTCAATAAAGTCAGTCATCTCACTTCCTGGAAATAACTTCTGACTCCAGTTGCGCACCATTGTGAGACTGGGGGTACCTGAACGAGGCATGGCTCAATCCACTTCCGTTGTTCCGGTGGCATATTAGGAAGCAGCTGCCTAACCCACTTGGTAAATGTAAGTGTGTGTTGGTCTTATTCCTTTAAATATCATCCAACATGAATTAAACTCTAGCAGGTGGGAACAAGAAGGCATTTCTTTCTAGGACGGTCAGCTTTTATGTCACCCAGAAGAGCCAATGATCTTAGAGTTGAATAAAGTCAAACAGATGAGAAATAAACTTGTACTTGAATAACAAAATGACTTGTATATTCGGTGTGATTGCATGTACCTTTCAGTCTTCTCTCCTAATGCTCAGGATGTCAGGATGGCCGAGCGGTCCAAGGCACCAGACTCAAGATGAAAATCCTTCCATAGTTGGGTGTTCTGGTCTCTGAAAGGAGGCGTGGGTTCAAATCCCACTTCTGACAAGTATTTTGTTCAATAAAGTCAGTCATCTTACTTCCTGGAAATAACTTCTGACTACAGTTGTGCACCATTGTGAGACTGGGGGTACCTGAACGAGGCATGGCTCAATCCACTTCCGTTGTTCCGGTGGCATATTAGGAAGCAGCTGCCTAACCCACTTGGTAAATGTAAGTGTGTGTTGGTCTTATTCCTTTAAATATCATCCAACATGAATTAAACTCTAGCAGGTGGGAACAAGAAGGCATTTCTTTCTAGGACGGTCAGCTTTTATGTCACCCAGAAGAGCCAATGATCTTAGAGTTGAATAAAGTCAAACAGATGAGAAATAAACTTGTACTTGAATAACAAAATGACTTGTATATTCGGGGTGATTGCATGTACCTTTCAGTCTTCTCTCCTAATACTCAGGATGTCAGGATGGCCGAGCGGTCCAAGGCGCCAGACTCAAGATGAAAATTCTTCCCTAGTTGGGTGTTCTGGTCTCTGAAAGGAGGTGTGGGTTCAAATCCCACTTCTGACAAGTATTTTGTTCAATAAAGTCAGTCATCTCACTTCCTGGAAATAACTTCTGACTCCAGTTGTGCACCATTGTGAGACTGAGGTTACCTGAACGAGGCATGGCTCAATCCACTTCCGTTGTTCCGGTGGCATATTAGGAAGCAGCTGCCTAACCCACTTGGTAAATGTAAGTGTGTGTTGGTCTTATTCCTGTAAATATCATCTAACATGAATTAAACTCTAGCAGGTGGGAACAAGAAGGCATTTCTTTCTAGGACGGTCAGCTTTTATGTCACCCAGAAGAGACAATGATCTTAGAGTTGAATAAAGTCAAACAGATGAGAAATAAACTTGTACTTGAATAACAAAATGACTTGTATATTCGGGGTGATTGCATGTACCTTTCAGTCTTCTCTCCTAATACTCAGGATGTCAGGATGGCCGAGCAGTCCAAGGTGCCAGACTCAAGATGAAAATTCTTCCCTAGTTGGGTGTTCTGGTCTCTGAATGTGGGCGTGGGTTCAAATCCCTCTTCTGACCATTCTTTTGTTCAATAAAGTCAGTCATCTCACTTCCTGGAAATAACTTCTGACTCCAGTTGCGCACCATTGTGAGACTGGGGTTACCGTAAAGAGGCATGGCTCAATCCACTTCCGTTGTTCCGGTGGCATATAAGGAAGCAGCTGCCTAACCCACTTGGTAAATGTAAGTGTGTGTTGGTCTTATTCCTTTAAATATCATCCAACATGAATTAAACTCTAGCAGGTGGGAACAAGAAGGCATTTCTTTCTAGGACGGTCAGCTTTTATGTAAGTGTGTGTTGGTCTTATTCCTGTAAATGTCATCCAACATGAATTAAACTCTAGCAGGTGGGAACAAGAAGGCATTTCTTTCTAGGACGGTCAGCTTTTATGTCACCCAGAAGAGCCAATGATCTTAGAGTTGAATAAAGTCAAACAGATGAGAAATAAACTTGTACTTGAATAACAAAATGACTTGTATATTCGGGGTGATTGCATGTACCTTTCAGTCTTCTCTCCTAATACTCAGGATGTCAGGATGGCCGAGCGGTCCAAGGCGCCAGACTCAAGATGAAAATTCTTCCCTAGTTGGGTGTTCTGGTCTCTGAAAGGAGGCGTGGGTTCAAATCCCTCTTCTGACCATTCTTTTGTTCAATAAAGTCAGTCATCTCACTTCCTGGAAATAACTTCTGACTCCAGTTGCGCACCATTGTGAGACTGGGGTTACCGTAAAGAGGCATGGCTCAATCCACTTCTGTTGTTCCGGTGGCATATAAGAAAGCAGCTGCCTAACCCACTTGGTAAATATAAGTGTGTGTTGGTCTTATTCCTTTAAATATCATCCAACATGAATTAAACTCTAGCAGGTGGGAACAAGAAGGCATTTCTTTCTAGGACGGTCAGCTTTTATGTAAGTGTGTGTTGGTCTTATTCCTGTAAATGTCATCCAACATGAATTAAACTCTAGCAGGTGGGAACAAGAAGGCATTTCTTTCTAGGACGGTCAGCTTTTATGTCACCCAGAAGAGCCAATGATCTTAGAGTTGAATAAAGTCAAACAGATGAGAAATAAACTTGTACTTGAATAACAAAATGACTTGTATATTCGGGGTGATTGCATGTACCTTTCAGTCTTCTCTCCTAATACTCAGGATGTCAGGATGGCCGAGCGGTCCAAGGCACCAGACTCAAGATGAAAATTCTTCCCTAGTTGGGTGTTCTGGTCTCTGAAAGGAGGCGTGGGTTCAAATCCCACTTCTGACAAGTATTTTGTTCAATAAAGTCAGTCATCTCACTTCCTGGAAATAACTTCTGACTCCAGTTGCGCACCATTGTGAGACTGGGGTTACCGTAAAGAGGCATGGCTCAATCCACTTCCGTTGTTCCGGTGGCATATAAGGAAGCAGCTGCCTAACCCACTTGGTAAATGTAAGTGTGTGTTGGTCTTATTCCTTTAAATATCATCCAACATGAATTAAACTCTAGCAGGTGGGAACAAGAAGGCATTTCTTTCTAGGACGGTCAGCTTTTATGTAAGTGTGTGTTGGTCTTATTCCTGTAAATGTCATCCAACATGAATTAAACTCTAGCAGGTGGGAACAAGAAGGCATTTCTTTCTAGGACGGTCAGCTTTTATGTCACCCAGAAGAGCCAATGATCTTAGAGTTGAATAAAGTCAAACAGATGAGAAATAAACTTGTACTTGAATAACAAAATGACTTGTATATTCGGGGTGATTGCATGTACCTTTCAGTCTTCTCTCCTATCACTCAGGATGTCAGGATGGCCGAGCGGTCTAAGGCGCCAGACTCCAGATGAAAATACTTCCCTAGTTGTGTTCTGGTCTCTGAATGGAGGTGTGGGTTCAAATCCCAATTCTGACAGGTATTTTGTTCAATAAAGTCAGTCATCTCACTTCCTGGAAATAACTTCTGACTCCAGTTGCGCACCATTGTGAGACTGGGGGTACCTGAACGAGGCATGGCTCAATCCACTTCCGTTGTTCCGGTGGCATATTAGGAAGCAGCTGCCTAACCCACTTGGTAAATGTAAGTGTGTGTTGGTCTTATTCCTTTAAATATCATCCAACATGAATTAAACTCTAGCAGGTGGGAACAAGAAGGCATTTCTTTCTAGGACGGTCAGCTTTTATGTCACCCAGAAGAGCCAATGATCTTAGAGTTGAATAAAGTCAAACAGATGAGAAATAAACTTGTACTTGAATAACAAAATGACTTGTATATTCGGTGTGATTGCATGTACCTTTCATTCTTCTCTCCTAATGCTCAGGATGTCAGGATGGCCGAGCGGTCCAAGGCACCAGACTCAAGATGAAAATTCTTCCATAGTTGGGTGTTCTGGTCTCTGAAAGGAGGCGTGGGTTCAAATCCCACTTCTGACAAGTATTTTGTTCAATAAAGTCAGTCATCTTACTTCCTGGAAATAACTTCTGACTACAGTTGTGCACCATTGTGAGACTGGGGGTACCTGAACGAGGCATGGCTCAATCCACTTCCGTTGTTCCGGTGGCATATTAGGAAGCAGCTGCCTAACTCACTTGGTAAATGTAAGTGTGTGTTGGTCTTATTCCTGTAAATATCATCCAACATGAATTAAACTCTAGCAGTTGGGAACAAGAAGGCATTTCTTTCTAGGACGGTCAGCTTTTATGTCACCCAGAAGAGCCAATGATCTTAGAGTTGAATAAAGTCAAACAGATGAGAAATAAACTTGTACTTGAATAACAAAATGACTTGTATATTCGGGGTGATTGCATGTACCTTTCAGTCTTCTCTCCTAATACTCAGGATGTCAGGATGGCCGAGCAGTCCATGGTGCCAGACTCAAGATGAAAATTCTTCCCTAGTTGGGTGTTCTGGTCTCTGAAAGGAGGCGTGGGTTCAAATCCCACTTCTGACAAGTATTTTGTTCAATAAAGTCAGTCATCTCACTTCCTGGAAATAACTTCTGACTCCAGTTGCGCACCATTGTGAGACTGGGGTTACCTGAACGAGGCATGGCTCAATCCACTTCCGTTGTCCCGGTGGCATATTAGGAAGCAGCTGCCTAACCCACTTGGTAAATGTAAGTGTGTGTTGGTCTTATTCCTTTAAATATCATCCAACATGAATTAAACTCTAGCAGGTGGGAACAAGAAGGCATTTCTTTCTAGGACGGTCAGCTTTTATGTCACCCAGAAGAGCCAATGATCTTAGAGTTGAATAAAGTCAAACAGATGAGAAATAAACTTGTACTTGAATAACAAAATGACTTGTATATTCGGGGTGATTGCATGTACCTTTCAGTCTTCTCTCCTAATACTCAGGATGTCAGGATGGCCGAGCGGTCCAAGGCGCCAGACTCAAGATGAAAATTCTTCCCTAGTTGGGTGTTCTGGTCTCTGAAAGGAGGTGTGGGTTCAAATCCCACTTCTGACAAGTATTTTGTTCAATAAAGTCAGTCATCTCACTTCCTGGAAATAACTTCTGACTCCAGTTGTGCACCATTGTGAGACTGGGGTTACCTGAACGAGGCATGGCTCAATCCACTTCCGTTGTTCCGGTGGCATATTAGGAAGCAGCTGCCTAACCCACTTGGTAAATGTAAGTGTGTGTTGGTCTTATTCCTGTAAATATCATCTAACATGAATTAAACTCTAGCAGGTGGGAACAAGAAGGCATTTCTTTCTAGGACGGTCAGCTTTTATGTCACCCAGAAGAGACAATGATCTTAGAGTTGAATAAAGTCAAACAGATGAGAAATAAACTTGTACTTAAATAACAAAATGACTTGTATATTCGGGGTGATTGCATGTACCTTTCAGTCTTCTCTCCTAATACTCAGGATGTCAGGATGGCCGAGCAGTCCAAGGTGCCAGACTCAAGATGAAAATTCTTCCCTAGTTGGGTGTTCTGGTCTCTGAATGGGGGCGTGGGTTCAAATCCCACTTCTGACAAGTATTTTGTTCAATAAAATCAGTCATCTCACTTCCTGGAAATAACTTCTGACTCCAGTTGTGCACCATTGTGAGACTGGGGGTACCTGAACGAGGCATGGCTCAATCCACTTCCGTTGTTCCGGTTGCATATTAGGAAGCAGCTGCCTAACCCACTTGGTAAATGTAAGTGTGTGTTGGTCTTATTCCTTTAAATATCATCCAACATGAATTAAACTCTAGCAGGTGGGAACAAGAAGGCATTTCTTTCTAGGACGGTCAGCTTTTATGTCACCCAGAAGAGCCAATGATCTTAGAGTTGAATAAAGTCAAACAGATGAGAAATAAACTTGTACTTGAATAACAAAATGACTTGTATATTCGGGGTGATTGCATGTACCTTTCAGTCTTCTCTCCTAATACTCAGGATGTCAGGATGGCCGAGCAGTCCAAGGTGCCAGACTCAAGATGAAAATTCTTCCCTAGTTGGGTGTTCTGGTCTCTGAATGGGGGCGTGGGTTCAAATCCCACTTCTGACAAGTATTTTGTTCAATAAAATCAGTCATCTCACTTCCTGGAAATAACTTCTGACTCCAGTTGTGCACCATTGTGAGACTGGGGGTACCTGAACGAGGCATGGCTCAATCCACTTCCGTTGTTCCGGTTGCATATTAGGAAGCAGCTGCCTAACCCACTTGGTAAATGTAAGTGTGTGTTGGTCTTATTCCTGTAAATATCATCTAACATGAATTAAACTCTAGCAGGTGGGAACAAGAAGGCATTTCTTTCTAGGACGGTCAGCTTTTATGTCACCCAGAAGAGCCAATGATCTTAGAGTTGAATAAAGTCAAACAGATGAGAAATAAACTTGTACTTGAATAACAAAATGACTTGTATATTCGGTGTGATTGCATGTACCTTTCAGTCTTCTCTCCTAATGCTCAGGATGTCAGGATGGCCGAGCGGTCCAAGGCACCAGACTCAAGATGAAAATTCTTCCATAGTTGGGTGTTCTGGTCTCTGAAAGGAGGCGTGGGTACAAATCCCACTTCTGACAAGTATTTTGTTCAATAAAGTCAGTCATCTTACTTCCTGGAAATAACTTCTGACTACAGTTGTGCACCATTGTGAGACTGGGGGTACCTGAACGAGGCATGGCTCAATCCACTTCCGTTGTTCCGGTGGCATATTAGGAAGCAGCTGCCTAACCCACTTGGTAAATGTAAGTGTGTGTTGGTCTTATTCCTGTAAATATCATCCAACATGAATTAAACTCTAGCAGTTGGGAACAAGAAGGCATTTCTTTCTAGGACGGTCAGCTTTTATGTCACCCAGAAGAGCCAATGATCTTAGAGTTGAATAAAGTCAAACAGATGAGAAATAAACTTGTACTTGAATAACAAAATGACTTGTATATTCGGGGTGATTGCATGTACCTTTCAGTCTTCTCTCCTAATACTCAGGATGTCAGGATGGCCGAGCAGTCCATGGTGCCAGACTCAAGATGAAAATTCTTCCCTAGTTGGGTGTTCTGGTCTCTGAAAGGAGGCGTGGGTTCAAATCCCACTTCTGACAAGTATTTTGTTCAATAAAGTCAGTCATCTCACTTCCTGGAAATAACTTCTGACTCCAGTTGCGCACCATTGTGAGACTGGGGTTACCTGAACGAGGCATGGCTCAATCCACTTCCGTTGTCCCGGTGGCATATTAGGAAGCAGCTGCCTAACCCACTTGGTAAATGTAAGTGTGTGTTGGTCTTATTCCTTTAAATATCATCCAACATGAATTAAACTCTAGCAGGTGGGAACAAGAAGGCATTTCTTTCTAGGACGGTCAGCTTTTATGTCACCCAGAAGAGCCAATGATCTTAGAGTTGAATAAAGTCAAACAGATGAGAAATAAACTTGTACTTGAATAACAAAATGACTTGTATATTCGGGGTGATTGCATGTACCTTTCAGTCTTCTCTCCTAATACTCAGGATGTCAGGATGGCCGAGCGGTCCAAGGCGCCAGACTCAAGATGAAAATTCTTCCCTAGTTGGGTGTTCTGGTCTCTGAAAGGAGGTGTGGGTTCAAATCCCACTTCTGACAAGTATTTTGTTCAATAAAGTCAGTCATCTCACTTCCTGGAAATAACTTCTGACTCCAGTTGTGCACCATTGTGAGACTGGGGTTACCTGAACGAGGCATGGCTCAATCCACTTCCGTTGTTCCGGTGGCATATTAGGAAGCAGCTGCCTAACCCACTTGGTAAATGTAAGTGTGTGTTGGTCTTATTCCTGTAAATATCATCTAACATGAATTAAACTCTAGCAGGTGGGAACAAGAAGGCATTTCTTTCTAGGACGGTCAGCTTTTATGTCACCCAGAAGAGACAATGATCTTAGAGTTGAATAAAGTCAAACAGATGAGAAATAAACTTGTACTTGAATAACAAAATGACTTGTATATTCGGGGTGATTGCATGTACCTTTCAGTCTTCTCTCCTAATACTCAGGATGTCAGGATGGCCGAGCAGTCCAAGGTGCCAGACTCAAGATGAAAATTCTTCCCTAGTTGGGTGTTCTGGTCTCTGAATGGGGGCGTGGGTTCAAATCCCACTTCTGACAAGTATTTTGTTCAATAAAATCAGTCATCTCACTTCCTGGAAATAACTTCTGACTCCAGTTGTGCACCATTGTGAGACTGGGGGTACCTGAACGAGGCATGGCTCAATCCACTTCCGTTGTTCCGGTTGCATATTAGGAAGCAGCTGCCTAACCCACTTGGTAAATGTAAGTGTGTGTTGGTCTTATTCCTGTAAATATCATCTAACATGAATTAAACTCTAGCAGGTGGGAACAAGAAGGCATTTCTTTCTAGGACGGTCAGCTTTTATGTCACCCAGAAGAGCCAATGATCTTAGAGTTGAATAAAGTCAAACAGATGAGAAATAAACTTGTACTTGAATAACAAAATGACTTGTATATTCAGGGTGATTGCATGTACCTTTCAGTCTTCTCTCCTAATACTCAGGATGTCAGGATGGCCGAGCAGTCCAAGGTGCCAGACTCAAGATGAAAATTCTTCCCTATTTGGGTGTTCTGGTCTCTGAAAGGAGGCGTGGGTTCAAATCCCACTTCTGACAAGTATTTTGTTCAATAAAGTCAGTCATCTCACTTCCTGGAAATAACTTCTGACTCCAGTTGTGCACCATTGTGAGACTGGGGGTACCTGAACGAGGCATGGCTCAATCCACTTCCGTTGTTCCGGTTGCATATTAGGAAGCAGCTGCCTAACCCACTTGGTAAATGTAAGTGTGTGTTGGTCTTATTCCTTTAAATATCATCCAACATGAATTAAACTCTAGCAGGTGGGAACAAGAAGGCATTTCTTTCTAGGACGGTCAGCTTTTATGTCACCCAGAAGAGCCAATGATCTTAGAGTTGAATAAAGTCAAACAGATGAGAAATAAACTTGTACTTGAATAACAAAATGACTTGTATATTCGGGGTGATTGCATGTACCTTTCAGTCTTCTCTCCTAATACTCAGGATGTCAGGATGGCCGAGCAGTCCAAGGTGCCAGACTCAAGATGAAAATTCTTCCCTAGTTGGGTGTTCTGGTCTCTGAATGGGGGCGTGGGTTCAAATCCCACTTCTGACAAGTATTTTGTTCAATAAAATCAGTCATCTCACTTCCTGGAAATAACTTCTGACTCCAGTTGTGCACCATTGTGAGACTGGGGGTACCTGAACGAGGCATGGCTCAATCCACTTCCGTTGTTCCGGTTGCATATTAGGAAGCAGCTGCCTAACCCACTTGGTAAATGTAAGTGTGTGTTGGTCTTATTCCTGTAAATATCATCTAACATGAATTAAACTCTAGCAGGTGGGAACAAGAAGGCATTTCTTTCTAGGACGGTCAGCTTTTATGTCACCCAGAAGAGCCAATGATCTTAGAGTTGAATAAAGTCAAACAGATGAGAAATAAACTTGTACTTGAATAACAAAATGACTTGTATATTCGGGGTGATTGCATGTACCTTTCAGTCTTCTCTCCTAATACTCAGGATGTCAGGATGGCCGAGCAGTCCAAGGTGCCAGACTCAAGATGAAAATTCTTCCCTAGTTGGGTGTTCTGGTCTCTGAAAGGAGGCGTGGGTTCAAATCCCACTTCTGACAAGTATTTTGTTCAATAAAGTCAGTCATCTCACTTCCTGGAAATAACTTCTGACTCCAGTTGTGCACCATTGTGAGACTGGGGGTACCTGAACGAGGCATGGCTCAATCCACTTCCGTTGTTCCGGTTGCATATTAGGAAGCAGCTGCCTAACCCACTTGGTAAATGTAAGTGTGTGTTGGTCTTATTCCTTTAAATATCATCCAACATGAATTAAACTCTAGCAGGTGGGAACAAGAAGGCATTTCTTTCTAGGACGGTCAGCTTTTATGTCACCCAGAAGAGCCAATGATCTTAGAGTTGAATAAAGTCAAACAGATGAGAAATAAACTTGTACTTGAATAACAAAATGACTTGTATATTCGGGGTGATTGCATGTACCTTTCAGTCTTCTCTCCTAATACTCAGGATGTCAGGATGTCCGAGCGGTCCAAGGCGCCAGACTCAAGATGAAAATTCTTCCCTAGTTGGGTGTTCTGGTCTCTGAAAGGAGGCGTGGGTTCAAATCCCACTTCTGACAAGTATTTTGTTCAATAAAGTCAGTCATCTCACTTCCTGGAAATAACTTCTGACTCCAGTTGCGCACCATTGTGAGACTGGGGTTACCTGAACGAGGCATGGCTCAATCCACTTCCGTTGTTCCGGTGGCATATTAGGAAGCAGCTGCCTAACCCACTTGGTAAATGTAAGTGTGTGTTGGTCTTATTCCTTTAAATATCATCCAACATGAATTAAACTCTAGCAGGTGGGAACAAGAAGGCATTTCTTTCTAGGACGGTCAGCTTTTATGTCACCCAGAAGAGCCAATGATCTTAGAGTTGAATAAAGTCAAACAGATGAGAAATAAACTTGTACTTGAATAACAAAATGACTTGTATATTCGGGGTGATTGCATGTACCTTTCAGTCTTCTCTCCTAATACTCAGGATGTCAGGATGGCCGAGCAGTCCAAGGTGCCAGACTCAAGATGAAAATTCTTCCCTAGTTGGGTGTTCTGGTCTCTGAAAGGAGGCGTGGGTTCAAATCCCACTTCTGACAAGTATTTTGTTCAATAAAGTCAGTCATCTCACTTCCTGGAAATAACTTCTGACTCCAGTTGTGCACCATTGTGAGACTGGGGGTACCTGAACGAGGCATGGCTCAATCCACTTCCGTTGTTCCGGTGGCATATTAGGAAGCAGGTGCCTAACCCACTTGGTAAATGTAAGTGTGTGTTGGTCTTATTCCTTTAAATATCATCCAACATGAATTAAACTCTAGCAGGTGGAACAAGAAGGCATTTCTTTCTAGGACGGTCAGCTTTTATGTCACCCAGAAGAGCCAATGATCTTAGAGTTGAATAAAGTCAAACAGATGAGAAATAAACTTGTACTTGAATAACAAAATGACTTGTATATTCGGGGTGATTGCATGTACCTTTCAGTCTTCTCTCCTAATACTCAGGATGTCAGGATGTCCGAGCGGTCCAAGGCGCCAGACTCGAGATGAAAATTCTTCCCTAGTTGGGTGTTCTGGTCTCTGAAAGGAGGCGTGGGTTCAAATCCCACTTCTGACAAGTATTTTGTTCAATAAAGTCAGTCATCTCACTTCCTGGAAATAACTTCTGACTCCAGTTGCGCACCATTGTGAGACTGGGGTTACCTGAACGAGGCATGGCTCAATCCACTTCCGTTGTTCCGGTGGCATATTAGGAAGCAGCTGCCTAACCCACTTGGTAAATGTAAGTGTGTGTTGGTCTTATTCCTTTAAATATCATCCAACATGAATTAAACTCTAGCAGGTGGGAACAAGAAGGCATTTCTTTCTAGGACGGTCAGCTTTTATGTCACCCAGAAGAGCCAATGATCTTAGAGTTGAATAAAGTCAAACAGATGAGAAATAAACTTGTACTTGAATAACAAAATGACTTGTATATTCGGGGTGATTGCATGTACCTTTCAGTCTTCTCTCCTAATACTCAGGATGTCAGGATGGCCGAGCGGTCCAATGCGCCAGGCTCAAGATGAAAATTCTTCCCTAGTTGGGTGTTCTGGTCTCTGAAAGGAGGCGTGGGTTCAAATCCCACTTCTGACAAGTATTTTGTTCAATAAAGTCAGTCATCTCACTTCCTGGAAATAACTTCTGACTCCAGTTTTGCACCATTGTGAGACTGGGGATACCTGAACGAGGCATGGCTCAATCCACTTCCGTTGTTCCGGTGGCATATTAGGAAGCAGCTGCCTAACCCACTTGGTAAATGTAAGTGTGTGTTGGTCTTATTCCTGTAAATATCATCCAACATGAATTAAACTCTAGCAGGTGGGAACAAGAAGGCATTTCTTTCTAGGACGGTCAGCTTTTATGTCACCCAGAAGAGCCAATGATCTTAGAGTTGAATAAAGTCAAACAGATGAGAAATAAACTTGTACTTGAATAACAAAATGACTTGTATATTCGGGGTGATTGCATGTACCTTTCAGTCTTCTCTCCTAATACTCAGGATGTCAGGATGGCCGAGCGGTCCAAGGCGCCAGACTCAAGATGAAAATTCTTCCCTAGTTGTGTGTTCTGGTCTCTGAAAGGAGGCGTGGGTTCAAATCCCACTTCTGACAAGTATTTTGTTCAATAAAGTCAGTCATCTCACTTCCTGGAAATAACTTCTGACTCCAGTTGCGCACCATTGTGAGACTGGGGTTACCTGAACGAGGCATGGCTCAATCCACTTCCGTTGTTTCGGTGGCATATTAGGAAGCAGCTGCCTAACCCACTTGGTAAATGTAAGTGTGTGTTGGTCTTATTCCTTTAAATATCATCCAACATGAATTAAACTCTAGCAGGTGGGAACAAGAAGGCATTTCTTTCTAGGACGGTCAGCTTTTATGTCACCCAGAAGAGCCAATGATCTTAGAGTTGAATAAAGTCAAACAGATGAGAAATAAACTTGTACTTGAATAACAAAATGACTTGTATATTCGGGGTGATTGCATGTACCTTTCAGTCTTCTCTCCTAATACTCAGGATGTCAGGATGGCCGAGCGGTCCAAGGCGCCAGACTCAAGATGAAAATTCTTCCCTAGTTGGGTGTTCTGGTCTCTGAAAGGAGGCGTGGGTTCAAATCCCACTTCTGACAAGTATTTTGTTCAATAAAGTCAGTCATCTCACTTCCTGGAAATAACTTCTGACTCCAGTTGCGCACCATTGTGAGACTGGGGTTACCTGAACGAGGCATGGCTCAATCCACTTCCGTTGTTCCGGTGGCATATTAGGAAGCAGCTGCCTAACCCACTTGGTAAATGTAAGTGTGTGTTGGTCTTATTCCTTTAAATATCATCCAACATGAATTAAACTCTAGCAGGTGGGAACAAGAAGGCATTTCTTTCTAGGACGGTCAGCTTTTATGTCACCCAGAAGAGCCAATGATCTTAGAGTTGAATAAAGTCAAACAGATGAGAAATAAACTTGTACTTGAATAACAAAATGACTTGTATATTCGGGGTGATTGCATGTACCTTTCAGTCTTCTCTCCTAATACTCAGGATGTCAGGATGGCCAAGCGGTCCAAGGCGCCAGACTCAAGATGAAAATTCTTCCCTATTTGGGTGTTCTGGTCTCTGAAAGGAGGCGTGGGTTCAAATCCCACTTCTGACAAGTATTTTGTTCAATAAAGTCAGTCATCTCACTTCCTGGAAATAACTTCTGACTCCAGTTGTGCACCATTGTGAGACTGGGGTTACCTGAACGAGGCATGGCTCAATCCACTTCCGTTGTTCCGGTGGCATATTAGGAAGCAGCTGCCTAACCCACTTGGTAAATGTAAGTGTGTGTTGGTCTTATTCCTTTAAATATCATCTAACATGAATTAAACTCTAGCAGGTGGGAACAAGAAGGCATTTCTTTCTAGGACGGTCAGCTTTTATGTCACCCAGAAGAGCCAATGATCTTAGAGTTGAATAAAGTCAAACAGATGAGAAATAAACTTGTACTTGAATAACAAAATGACTTGTATATTCGGGGTGATTGCATGTACCTTTCAGTCTTCTCTCCTAATACTCAGGATGTCAGGATGGCCAAGCAGTCCAAGGTGCCAGACTCAAGATGAAAATTCTTCCCTAGTTGGGTGTTCTGGTCTCTGAAAGGAGGCGTGGGTTCAAATCCCACTTCTGACAAGTATTTTGTTCAATAAAGTCAGTCATCTCACTTCCTGGAAATAACTTCTGACTCCAGTTGTGCACCATTGTGAGACTGGGGGTACCTGAACGAGGCATGGCTCAATCCACTTCCGTTGTTCCGGTTGCATATTAGGAAGCAGCTGCCTAACCCACTTGGTAAATGTAAGTGTGTGTTGGTCTTATTCCTTTAAATATCATCCAACATGAATTAAATTCTAGCAGGTGGGAACAAGAAGGCATTTCTTTCTAGGACGGTCAGCTTTTATGTCACCCAGAAGAGCCAATGATCTTAGAGTTGAATAAAGTCAAACAGATGAGAAATAAACTTGTACTTGAATAACAAAATGACTTGTAAATTCGGGGTGATTGCATGTACCTTTCAGTCTTCTCTCCTAATACTCAGGATGTCAGGATGGCCGAGCAGTCCAAGGTGCCAGACTCAAGATGAAAATTCTTCCCTAGTTGGGTGTTCTGGTCTCTGAAAGGAGGCGTGGGTTAAAATCCCACTTCTGACAAGTATTTTGTTCAATAAAGTCAGTCATCTCACTTCCTGGAAATAACTTCTGACTCCAGTTGTGCACCATTGTGAGACTGGGGGTACCTGAACGAGGCATGGCTCAATCCACTTCCGTTGTTCCGGTTGCATATTAGGAAGCAGCTGCCTAACCCACTTGGTAAATGTAAGTGTGTGTTGGTCTTATTCCTTTAAATATCATCCAACATGAATTAAACTCTAGCAGGTGGGAACAAGAAGGCATTTCTTTCTAGGACGGTCAGCTTTTATGTCACCCAGAAGAGCCAATGATCTTAGAGTTGAATAAAGTCAAACAGATGAGAAATAAACTTGTACTTGAATAACAAAATGACTTGTATATTCGGGGTGATTGCATGTACCTTTCAGTCTTCTCTCCTAATACTCAGGATGTCAGGATGGCCGAGCGGTCCAAGGCGCCAGACTCAAGATGAAAATTCTTCCCTAGTTGGGTGTTCTGGTCTCTGAAAGGAGGCGTGGGTTCAAATCCCACTTCTGACATGTATTTTGTTCAATAAAGTCAGTCATCTCACTTCCTGGAAATAACTTCTGACTCCAGTTGTGCACCATTGTGAGACTGGGGTTACCTGAACGAGGCATGGCTCAATCCACTTCCGTTGTTCCGGTGGCATATTAGGAAGCAGCTGCCTAACCCACTTGGTAAATGTAAGTGTGTGCTGGTCTTATTCCTGTAAATATCATCCAACATGAATTAAACTCTAGCAGGTGGGAACAAGAAGGCATTTCTTTCTAGGACGGTCAGCTTTTATGTCACCCAGAAGAGCCAATGATCTTAGAGTTGAATAAAGTCAAACAGATGAGAAATAAACTTGTACTTGAATAACAAAATGACTTGTATATTCGGGGTGATTGCATGTACCTTTCAGTCTTCTCTCCTAATACTCAGGATGTCAGGATGGCCGAGCGTTCCAAGGCACCAGACTCAAGATGAAAATTCTTCCCTAGTTGGGTGTTCTGGTCTCTGAAAGGAGGCGTGGGTTCAAATCCCACTTCTGACAAGTATTTTGTTCAATAAAGTCAGTCATCTCACTTCCTGGAAATAACTTCTGACTCCAGTTGCGCACCATTGTGAGACTGGGGGTACCTGAACGAGGCATGGCTCAATCCACTTCCGTTGTTCCGGTGGCATATTAGGAAACAGCTGCCTAACCCACTTGGTAAATGTAAGTGTGTGTTGGTCTTATTCCTTTAAATATCATCCAACATGAATTAAACTCTAGCAGGTGGGAACAAGAAGGCATTTCTTTCTAGGTCGGTCAGCTTTTATGTCACCCAGAAGAGCCAATGATCTTAGAGTTGAATAAAGTCAAACAGATGAGAAATAAACTTGTACTTGAATAACAAAATGACTTGTATATTCGGGGTGATTGCATGTACCTTTCAGTCTTCTCTCCTAATACTCAGGATGTCAGAATGGCCGAGCGTTCCAAGGCACCAGACTCAAGATGAAAATTCTTCCCTAGTTGGGTGTTCTGGTCTCTGAAAGGAGGCGTGGTTTCAAACCCACTTGGTAAATGTAAGTGTGTGCTGGTCTTATTCCTGTAAATATCATCCAACATGAATAAAACTCTAGCAGGTGGGAACAAGAAGGCATTTCTTTCTAGGATGGTCAGCTTTTATGTCACCCAGAGGAGCCAATGATCTTAGAGTTGAATAAAGTCAAACAGATGAGAAATAAACTTGTACTTGAATAACAAAATGACTTGTATATTCGGGGTGATTGCATGTACCTTTCAGTCTTCTCTCCTACTACTCAGGATGTCAGGATGGCCGAGCGTTCCAAGGCACCAGACTCAAGATGAAAATTCTTCCCTAGTTGAGTGTTCTGGTCTCTGAATGGAGGCGTGGGTTCAAATCCCACTTCTGACAAGTATTTTGTTCAATAAAGTCAGTCATCTCACTTCCTGGAAATAACTTCTGACTCCAGTTGCGCACCATTGTGAGACTGGGGTTACCTGAACGAGGCATGGCTCAATCCACTTCCGTTGTCCCGGTGGCATATTAGGAAGCAGCTGCCTAACCCACTTGGTAAATGTAAGTGTGTTGGTCTTATTCCTTTAAATATCATCCAACATGAATTAAACTCTAGCAGGTGGGAACAAGAAGGCATTTCTTTCTAGGACGGTCAGCTTTTATGTCACCCAGAAGAGCCAATGATCTTAGAGTTGAATAAAGTCAAACAGATGAGAAATAAACTTGTACTTGAATAACAAAATGACTTGTATATTCGGGGTGATTGCATGTACCTTTCAGTCTTCTCTCCTAATACTCAGGGTGTCAGGATGGCCGAGCGGTCCAAGGCGCCAGACTCAAGATGAAAATTCTTCCCTAGTTGGGTGTTCTGGTCTCTGAAAGGAGGCGTGGGTTCAAATCCCACTTCTGACAAGTATTTTGTTCAATAAAGTCAGTCATCTCACTTCCTGGAAATAACTTCTGACTCCAGTTGCGCACCATTGTGAGACTGGGGGTACCTGAACGAGGCATGGCTCAATCCACTTCCGTTGTTCCGGTGGCATATTAGGAAGCAGCTGCCTAACCCACTTGGTAAATGTAAGTGTGTGTTGGTCTTATTCCTTTAAATATCATCCAACATGAATTAAACTCTAGCAGGTGGGAACAAGAAGGCATTTCTTTCTAGGTCGGTCAGCTTTTATGTCACCCAGAAGAGCCAATGATCTTAGAGTTGAATAAAGTCAAACAGATGAGAAATAAACTTGTACTTGAATAACAAAATGACTTGTATATTCGGGGTGATTGCATGTACCTTTCAGTCTTCTCTCCTAATACTCAGGATGTCAGAATGGCCGAGCGTTCCAAGGCACCAGACTCAAGATGAAAATTCTTCCCTAGTTGGGTGTTCTGGTCTCTGAAAGGAGGCGTGGTTTCAAACCCACTTGGTAAATGTAAGTGTGTGCTGGTCTTATTCCTGTAAATATCATCCAACATGAATAAAACTCTAGCAGGTGGGAACAAGAAGGCATTTCTTTCTAGGATGGTCAGCTTTTATGTCACCCAGAGGAGCCAATGATCTTAGAGTTGAATAAAGTCAAACAGATGAGAAATAAACTTGTACTTGAATAACAAAATGACTTGTATATTCGGGGTGATTGCATGTACCTTTCAGTCTTCTCTCCTACTACTCAGGATGTCAGGATGGCCGAGCGTTCCAAGGCACCAGACTCAAGATGAAAATTCTTCCCTAGTTGAGTGTTCTGGTCTCTGAATGGAGGCGTGGGTTCAAATCCCACTTCTGACTAGTATTTTGTTCAATAAAGTCAGTCATCTCACTTCCTGGAAATAACTTCTGACTCCAGTTGCGCACCATTGTGAGACTGGGGTTACCTGAACGAGGCATGGCTCAATCCACTTCCGTTGTCCCGGTGGCATATTAGGAAGCAGCTGCCTAACCCACTTGGTAAATGTAAGTGTGTTGGTCTTATTCCTTTAAATATCATCCAACATGAATTAAACTCTAGCAGGTGGGAACAAGAAGGCATTTCTTTCTAGGACGGTCAGCTTTTATGTCACCCAGAAGAGCCAATGATCTTAGAGTTGAATAAAGTCAAACAGATGAGAAATAAACTTGTACTTGAATAACAAAATGACTTGTATATTCGGGGTGATTGCATTTACCTTTCAGTCTTCTCTCCTAACACTCAGGTTGTCAGGATGGCCGAGCGGTCCAAGGCGCCAGACTCAAGATGAAAATTCTTCCCTAGTTGGGTGTTCTGGTCTCTGAAAGGAGGCGTGGGTTCAAATCCCACTTCTGACAAGTATTTTGTTCAATAAAGTCAGTCATCTCACTTCCTGGAAATAACTTCTGACTCCAGTTGCGCACCATTGTGAGACTGGGGGTACCTGAACGAGGCATGGCTCAATCCACTTCCGTTGTTCCGGTGGCATATTAGGAAGCAGCTGCCTAACCCACTTGGTAAATGTAAGTGTGTGTTGGTCTTATTCCTTTAAATATCATCCAACATGAATTAAACTCTAGCAGGTGGGAACAAGAAGGCATTTCTTTCTAGGTCGGTCAGCTTTTATGTCACCCAGAAGAGCCAATGATCTTAGAGTTGAATAAAGTCAAACAGATGAGAAATAAACTTGTACTTGAATAACAAAATGACTTGTATATTCGGGGTGATTGCATGTACCTTTCAGTCTTCTCTCCTAATACTCAGGATGTCAGAATGGCCGAGCGTTCCAAGGCACCAGACTCAAGATGAAAATTCTTCCCTAGTTGGGTGTTCTGGTCTCTGAAAGGAGGCGTGGTTTCAAACCCACTTGGTAAATGTAAGTGTGTGCTGGTCTTATTCCTGTAAATATCATCCAACATGAATAAAACTCTAGCAGGTGGGAACAAGAAGGCATTTCTTTCTAGGATGGTCAGCTTTTATGTCACCCAGAGGAGCCAATGATCTTAGAGTTGAATAAAGTCAAACAGATGAGAAATAAACTTGTACTTGAATAACAAAATGACTTGTATATTCGGGGTGATTGCATGTACCTTTCAGTCTTCTCTCCTAATACTCAGGATGTCAGGATGGCTGAGCGTTCCAAGGCACCAGACTCAAGATGAAAATTCTTCCCTAGTTGGGTGTTCTGGTCTCTGAATGGAGGCGTGGGTTCAAATCCCACTTCTGACAAGTATTTTGTTCAATAAAGTCCGTCATCTCACTTCCTGGAAATAACTTCTGACTCCAGTTGCGCACCATTGTGAGACTGGGGTTACCTGAACGAGGCATGGCTCAATCCACTTCCGTTGTCCCGGTGGCATATTAGGAAGCAGCTGCCTAACCCACTTGGTAAATGTAAGTGTGTGTTGGTCTTATTCCTTTAAATATCATCCAACATGAATTAAACTCTAGCAGGTGGGAACAAGAAGGCATTTCTTTCTAGGACGGTCAGCTTTTATGTCACCCAGAAGAGCCAATGATCTTAGAGTTGAATAAAGTCAAACAGATGAGAAATAAACTTGTACTTGAATAACAAAATGACTTGTATATTCGGGGTGATTGCATTTACCTTTCAGTCTTCTCTCCTAACACTCAGGATGTCAGGATGGCCGAGCGGTCCAAGGCGCCAGACTCAAGATGAAAATTCTTCCCTAGTTGGGTGTTCTGGTCTCTGAAAGGAGGCGTGTGTTCAAATCCCACTTCTGACAAGTATTTTGTTCAATAAAGTCAGTCATCTCACTTCCTGGAAATAACTTCTGACTCCAGTTGTGCACCATTGTGAGACTGGGGGTACCTGAACGAGGCATGGCTCAATCCACTTCCGTTGTTCCGGTGGCATATTAGGAAGCAGGTGCCTAACCCACTTGGTAAATGTAAGTGTGTGTTGGTCTTATTCCTTTAAATATCATCCAACATGAATTAAACTCTAGCAGGTGGGAACAAGAAGGCATTTCTTTCTAGGACGGTCAGCTTTTATGTCACCCAGAAGAGCCAATGATCTTAGAGTTGAATAAAGTCAAACAGATGAGAAATAAACTTGTACTTGAATAACAAAATGACTTGTATATTCGGGGTGATTGCATGTACCTTTCAGTCTTCTCTCCTAATACTCAGGATGTCAGGATGGCCGAGCGGTCCAAGGCGCCAGACTCAAGATGAAAATTCTTCCCTAGTTGTGTGTTCTGGTCTCTGAAAGGAGGCGTGGGTTCAAATACCACTTCTGACAAGTATTTTGTTCAATAAAGTCAGTCATCTCACTTCCTGGAAATAACTTCTGACTCCAGTTGCGCACCATTGTGAGACTGGGGGTACCTGAACGAGGCATGGCTCAATCCACTTCCGTTGTCCCGGTGGCATATTAGGAAGCAGCTGCCTAACCCACTTGGTAAATGTAAGTGTGTGTTGGTCTTATTCCTTTAAATATCATCCAACATGAATTAAACTCTAGCAGGTGGGAACAAGAAGGCATTTCTTTCTAGGACGGTCAGCTTTTATGTCACCCAGAAGAGCCAATGATCTTAGAGTTGAATAAAGTCAAACAGATGAGAAATAAACTTGTACTTGAATAACAAAATGACTTGTATATTCGGGGTGATTGCATTTACCTTTCAGTCTTCTCTCCTAACCCTCAGGATGTCAGGATGGCCGAGCGGTCCAAGGCGCCAGACTCAAGATGAAAATTCTTCCCTAGTTGGGTGTTCTGGTCTCTGAAAGGAGGCGTGTGTTCAAATCCCACTTCTGACAAGTATTTTGTTCAATAAAGTCAGTCATCTCACTTCCTGGAAATAACTTCTGACTCCAGTTGTGCACCATTGTGAGACTGGGGGTACCTGAACGAGGCATGGCTCAATCCACTTCCGTTGTTCCGGTGGCATATTAGGAAGCAGGTGCCTAACCCACTTGGTAAATGTAAGTGTGTGTTGGTCTTATTCCTTTAAATATCATCCAACATGAATTAAACTCTAGCAGGTGGGAACAAGAAGGCATTTCTTTCTAGGACGGTCAGCTTTTATGTCACCCAGAAGAGCCAATGATCTTAGAGTTGAATAAAGTCAAACAGATGAGAAATAAACTTGTACTTGAATAACAAAATGACTTGTATATTCGGGGTGATTGCATTTACCTTTCAGTCTTCTCTCCTAACACTCAGGATGTCAGGATGGCCGAGCGGTCCAAGGCGCCAGACTCAAGATGAAAATTCTTCCCTAGTTGGGTGTTCTGGTCTCTGAAAGGAGGCGTGTGTTCAAATCCCACTTCTGACAAGTATTTTGTTCAATAAAGTCAGTCATCTCACTTCCTGGAAATAACTTCTGACTCCAGTTGTGCACCATTGTGAGACTGGGGGTACCTGAACGAGGCATGGCTCAATCCACTTCCGTTGTTCCGGTGGCATATTAGGAAGCAGGTGCCTAACCCACTTGGTAAATGTAAGTGTGTGTTGGTCTTATTCCTTTAAATATCATCCAACATGAATTAAACTCTAGCAGGTGGGAACAAGAAGGCATTTCTTTCTAGGACGGTCAGCTTTTATGTCACCCAGAAGAGCCAATGATCTTAGAGTTGAATAAAGTCAAACAGATGAGAAATAAACTTGTACTTGAATAACAAAATGACTTGTATATTCGGGGTGATTGCATTTACCTTTCAGTCTTCTCTCCTAACCCTCAGGATGTCAGGATGGCCGAGCGGTCCAAGGCGCCAGACTCAAGATGAAAATTCTTCCCTAGTTGGGTGTTCTGGTCTCTGAAAGGAGGCGTGTGTTCAAATCACACTTCTGACAAGTATTTTGTTCAATAAAGTCAGTCATCTCACTTCCTGGAAATAACTTCTGACTCCAGTTGTGCACCATTGTGAGACTGGGGGTACCTGAACGAGGCATGGCTCAATCCACTTCCGTTGTTCCGGTGGCATATTAGGAAGCAGGTGCCTAACCCACTTGGTAAATGTAAGTGTGTGTTGGTCTTATTCCTTTAAATATCATCCAACATGAATTAAACTCTAGCAGGTGGGAACAAGAAGGCATTTCTTTCTAGGACGGTCAGCTTTTATGTCACCCAGAAGAGCCAATGATCTTAGAGTTGAATAAAGTCAAACAGATGAGAAATAAACTTGTACTTGAATAACAAAATGACTTGTATATTCGGGGTGATTGCATTTACCTTTCAGTCTTCTCTCCTAACACTCAGGATGTCAGGATGGCCGAGCGGTCCAAGGCGCCAGACTCAAGATGAAAATTCTTCCCTAGTTGGGTGTTCTGGTCTCTGAAAGGAGGCGTGTGTTCAAATCCCACTTCTGACAAGTATTTTGTTCAATAAAGTCAGTCATCTCACTTCCTGGAAATAACTTCTGACTCCAGTTGTGCACCATTGTGAGACTGGGGGTACCTGAACGAGGCATGGCTCAATCCACTTCCGTTGTTCCGGTGGCATATTAGGAAGCAGGTGCCTAACCCACTTGGTAAATGTAAGTGTGTGTTGGTCTTATTCCTTTAAATATCATCCAACATGAATTAAACTCTAGCAGGTGGGAACAAGAAGGCATTTCTTTCTAGGACGGTCAGCTTTTATGTCACCCAGAAGAGCCAATGATCTTAGAGTTGAATAAAGTCAAACAGATGAGAAATAAACTTGTACTTGAATAACAAAATGACTTGTATATTCGGGGTGATTGCATGTACCTTTCAGTCTTCTCTCCTAATACTCAGGATGTCAGGATGGCCGAGCGGTCCAAGGCGCCAGACTCAAGATGAAAATTCTTCCCTAGTTGTGTGTTCTGGTCTCTGAAAGGAGGCGTGGGTTCAAATCCCACTTCTGACAAGTATTTTGTTCAATAAAGTCAGTCATCTCACTTCCTGGAAATAACTTCTGACTCCAGTTGCACACCATTGTGAGACTGGGGGTACCTGAACGAGGCATGGCTCAATCCACTTCCGTTGTTCCGGTGGCATATTAGGAAGCAGCTGCCTAACCCACTTGGTAAATGTAAGTGTGTGTTGGTCTTATTCCTTTAAATATCATCCAACATGAATTAAACTCTAGCAGGTGGGAACAAGAAGGCATTTCTTTCTAGGACGGTCAGCTTTTATGTCACCCAGAAGAGCCAATGATCTTAGAGTTGAATAAAGTCAAACAGATGAGAAATAAACTTGTACTTGAATAACAAAATGACTTGTATATTCGGTGTGATTGCATGTACCTTTCAGTCTTCTCTCCTAATACTCAGGATGTCAGGATGGCCGAGCGGTCCAAGGCGCCAGACTCAAGATGAAAATTCTTCCCTAGTTGGGTGTTCTGGTCTCTGAAAGGAGGCGTGGGTTCAAATCCCACTTCTGACAAGTATTTTGTTCAATAAAGTCAGTCATCTCACTTCCTGGAAATAACTTCTGACTCCAGTTGCGCACCATTGTGAGACTGGGGGTACCTGAACGAGGCATGGCTCAATCCACTTCCGTTGTTCCGGTGGCATATTAGGAAGCAGCTGCCTAACCCACTTGGTAAATGTAAGTGTGTGTTGGTCTTATTCCTGTAAATATCATCCAACAGGAATTAAACTCTAGCAGGTGGGAACAAGAAGGCATTTCTTTCTTGGACGGTCAGCTTTTATGTCACCCAGAAGAGCCAATGATCTTAGAGTTGAATAAAGTCAAACAGATGAGAAATAAACTTGTACTTGAATAACAAAATGACTTGTATATTCGTGGTGATTGCATGTACCTTTCAGTCTGCTCTCCTAATACTCAGGATGTCAGGATGGCCGAGCGGTCCAAGGCGCCAGACTCAAGATGAAAATTCTTCCCTAGTTGGGTGTTCTGGTCTCTGAAAGGAGGCGTGGGTTCAAATCCCACTTCTGACAAGTATTTTGTTCAATAAAGTCAGTCATCTCACTTCCTGGAAATAACTTCTGACTCCAGTTGCGCACCATTGTGAGACTGGGGGTACCTGAACGAGGCATGGCTCAATCCACTTCCGTTGTTCCGGTGGCATATTAGGAAGCAGCTGCCTAACCCACTTGGTAAATGTAAGTGTGTGTTGGTCTTATTCCTTTAAATATCATCCAACATGAATTAAACTCTAGCAGGTGGGAACAAGAAGGCATTTCATTCTAGGTCGGTCAGCTTTTATGTCACCCAGAAGAGCCAATGATCTTAGAGTTGAATAAAGTCAAACAGATGAGAAATAAACTTGTACTTGAATAACAAAATGACTTGTATATTCGGGGTGATTGCATGTACCTTTCAGTCTTCTCTCCTAATACTCAGGATGTCAGGATGGCCGAGCGGTCCAAGGCGCCAGACTCAAGATGAAAATTCTTCCCTAGTTGGGTGTTCTGGTCTCTGAAAGGAGGTGTGGGTTCAAATCCCACTTCTGACAAGTATTTTGTTCAATAAAGTCAGTCATCTCACTTCCTGGAAATAACTTCTGACTCCAGTTGCGCACCATTGTGAGACTGGGGTTACCTGAACGAGTCATGGCTCAATCCACTTCCGTTGTTCCGGTGGCATATTAGGAAGCAGCTGCCTAACCCACTTGGTAAATGTAAGTGTGTGCTGGTCTTATTCCTGTAAATATCATCCAACAGGAATTAAACTCTAGCAGGTGGGAACAAGAAGGCATTTCTTTCTTGGACGGTCAGCTTTTATGTCACCCAGAAGAGCCAATGATCTTAGAGTTGAATAAAGTCAAACAGATGAGAAATAAACTTGTACTTGAATAACAAAATGACTTGTATATTCGTGGTGATTGCATGTACCTTTCAGTCTGCTCTCCTAATACTCAGGATGTCAGGATGGCCGAGCGGTCCAAGTCGCCAGACTCAAGATGAAAATTCTTCCCTAGTTGGGTGTTCTGGTCTCTGAAAGGAGGCGTGGGTTCAAATCCCACTTCTGACAAGTATTTTGTTCAATAAAGTCAGTCATCTCACTTTCTGGAAATAACTTCTGACTCCAGTTGCGCACCATTGTGAGACTGGGGTTACCTGAACGAGGCATGGCTCAATCCACTTCCGTTGTTCCGGCGGCATATTAGGAAGCAGGTGCCTAACCCACTTGGTAAATGTAAGTGTGTGTTGGTCTTATTCCTTTAAATATCATCCAACATGAATTAAACTCTAGCAGGTGGGAACAAGAAGGCATTTCATTCTTGGACGGTCAGCTTTTATGTCACCCAGAAGAGCCAATGATCTTAGAGTTGAATAAAGTCAAACAGATGAGAAATAAACTTGTACTTGAATAACAAAATGACTTGTATATTCGGGGTGATTGCATGTACCTTTCAGTCTTCTCTCCTAATACTCAGGATGTCAGGATGGCCGAGCGGTCCAAGGCGCCAGACTCAAGATGAAAATTCTTCCCTAGTTGTGTGTTCTGGTCTCTGAAAGGAGGCGTGGGTTCAAATCCCACTTCTGACAAGTATTTTGTTCAATAAAGTCAGTCATCTCACTTTCTGGAAATAACTTCTGACTCCAGTTGCGCACCATTGTGAGACTGGGGTTACCTGAACGAGGCATGGCTCAATCCACTTCCGTTGTTCCGGCGGCATATTAGGAAGCAGGTGCCTAACCCACTTGGTAAATGTAAGTGTGTGTTGGTCTTATTCCTTTAAATATCATCCAACATGAATTAAACTCTAGCAGGTGGGAACAAGAAGGCATTTCTTTCTAGGACGGTCAGCTTTTATGTCACCCAGAAGAGCCAATGATCTTAGAGTTGAATAAAGTCAAACAGATGAGAAATAAACTTGTACTTGAATAACAAAATGACTTGTATATTCGGGGTGATTGCATGTACCTTTCAGTCTTCTCTCCTAATACTCAGGATGTCAGGATGGCCGAGCGGTCCAAGGCGCCAGACTCAAGATGAAAATTCTTCCCTAGTTGTGTGTTCTGGTCTCTGAAAGGAGGCGTGGGTTCAAATCCCACTTCTGACAAGTATTTTGTTCAATAAAGTCAGTCATCTCACTTCCTGGAAATAACTTCTGACTCCAGTTGCGCACCATTGTGAGACTGGGGGTACCTGAACGAGGCATGGCTCAATCCACTTCCGTTGTTCCGGTGGCATATTAGGAAGCAGCTGCCTAACCCACTTGGTAAATGTAAGTGTGTGTTGGTCTTATTCCTTTAAATATCATCCAACATGAATTAAACTCTAGCAGGTGGGAACAAGAAGGCATTTCTTTCTAGGACGGTCAGCTTTTATGTCACCCAGAAGAGCCAATGATCTTAGAGTTGAATAAAGTCAAACAGATGAGAAATAAACTTGTACTTGAATAACAAAATGACTTGTATATTCGGGATGATTGCATGTACCTTTCAGTCTTCTCTCCTAATACTCAGGATGTCAGGATGGCCGAGCGGTCCAAGGCGCCAGACTCAAGATGAAAATTCTTCCCTAGTTGTGTGTTCTGGTCTCTGAAAGGAGGCGTGGGTTCAAATCCCACTTCTGACAAGTATTTTGTTCAATAAAGTCAGTCATCTCACTTCCTGGAAATAACTTCTGACTCCAGTTGCGCACCATTGTGAGACTGGGGGTACCTGAACGAGGCATGGCTCAATCCACTTCCGTTGTTCCGGTGGCATATTAGGAAGCAGGTGCCTAACCCACTTGGTAAATGTAAGTGTGTGTTGGTCTTATTCCTTTAAATATCATCCAACATGAATTAAACTCTAGCAGGTGGGAACAAGAAGGCATTTCTTTCTAGGACGGTCAGCTTTTATGTCACCCAGAAGAGCCAATGATCTTAGAGTTGAATAAAGTCAAACAGATGAGAAATAAACTTGTACTTGAATAACAAAATGACTTGTATATTCGGGGTGATTGCATGTACCTTTCAGTCTTCTCTCCTAATACTCAGGATGTCAGGATGGCCGAGCGGTCCAAGGCGCCATACTCAAGATGAAAATTCTTCCCTAGTTGGGTGTTCTGGTCTCTGAAAGGAGGCGTGGGTTCAAATCCCACTTCTGGCAAGTATTTTGTTCAATAAAGTCAGTCATCTCACTTCCTGGAAATAACTTCTGACTCCAGTTGCGCACCATTGTGAGACTGGGGGTACCTGAACGAGGCATGGCTCAATCCACTTCCGTTGTTCCGGTGGCATATTAGGAAGCAGCTGCCTAACCCACTTGGTAAATGTAAGTGTGTGTTGGTCTTATTCCTTTAAATATCATCCAACATGAATTAAACTCTAGCAGGTGGGAACAAGAAGGCATTTCATTCTAGGTCGGTCAGCTTTTATGTCACCCAGAAGAGCCAATGATCTTAGAGTTGAATAAAGTCAAACAGATGAGAAATAAACTTGTACTTGAATAACAAAATGACTTGTATATTCGGGGTGATTGCATGTACCTTTCAGTCTTCTCTCCTAATACTCAGGATGTCAGGATGGCCGAGCGTTCCAAGGCACCAGACTCAAGATGAAAATTCTTCCCTAGTTGGGTGTTCTGGTCTCTGAAAGGAGGCGTGGGTTCAAATCCCACTTCTGACAAGTATTTTGTTCAATAAAGTCAGTCATCTCACTTCCTGGAAATAACTTCTGACTCCAGTTGCGCACCATTGTGAGACTGGGGGTACCTGAACGAGGCATGGCTCAATCCACTTCCGTTGTTCCGGTGGCATATTAGGAAGCAGCTGCCTAACCCACTTGGTAAATGTAAGTGTGTGTTGGTCTTATTCCTTTAAATATCATCCAACATGAATTAAACTCTAGCAGGTGGGAACAAGAAGGCATTTCTTTCTAGGTCGGTCAGCTTTTATGTCACCCAGAAGAGCCAATGATCTTAGAGTTGAATAAAGTCAAACAGATGAGAAATAAACTTGTACTTGAATAACAAAATGACTTGTATATTCGTGGTGATTGCATGTACCTTTCAGTCTGCTCTCCTAATACTCAGGATGTCAGGATGGCCGAGCGGTCCAAGTCGCCAGACTCAAGATGAAAATTCTTCCCTAGTTGGGTGTTCTGGTCTCTGAAAGGAGGCGTGGGTTCAAATCCCACTTCTGACAAGTATTTTGTTCAATAAAGTCAGTCATCTCACTTTCTGGAAATAACGTCTGACTCCAGTTGCGCACCATTGTGAGACTGGGGTTACCTGAACGAGGCATGTCTCAATCCACTTCCGTTGTTCCGGTGGCATATTAGGAAGCAGCTGCCTAACCCACTTGGTAAATGTAAGTGTGTGTTGGTCTTATTCCTTTAAATATCATCCAACATGAATTAAACTCTAGCAGGTGGGAACAAGAAGGCATTTCTTTCTAGGACGGTCAGCTTTTATGTCACCCAGAAGAGCCAATGATCTTAGAGTTGAATAAAGTCAAACAGATGAGAAATAAACTTGTACTTGAATAACAAAATGACTTGTATATTCGGGGTGATTGCATGTACCTTCCAGTCTTCTCTCCTAATACTCAGGATGTCAGGATGGCCGAGCGGTCCAAGGCGCCAGACTCAAGATGAAAATTCTTCCCTAATTGGGTGTTCTGGTCTCTGGAAGGAGGCGTGGGTTCAAATCCCACTTCTGACAAGTATTTTGTTCAATAAAGTCAGTCATCTCACTTCCTGGAAATAACTTCTTACTCCAGTTGTGCACCATTGTGAGACTGGGGGTACCTGAACGAGGCATGGCTCAATCCACTTCCGTTGTTCCGGTGGCATATTAGGAAGCAGGTGCCTAACCCACTTGGTAAATGTAAGTGTGTGTTGGTCTTATTCCTTTAAATATCATCCAACATGAATTAAACTCTAGCAGGTGGGAACAAGAAGGCATTTCTTTCTAGGACGGTCAGCTTTTATGTCACCCAGAAGAGCCAATGATCTTAGAGTTGAATAAAGTCAAACAGATGAGAAATAAACTTGTACTTGAATAACAAAATGACTTGTATATTCGGGGTGATTGCATGTACCTTTCAGTCTTCTCTCCTAATACTCAGGGTGTCAGGATGGCCGAGCGGTCCAAGGCGCCAGACTCAAGATGAAAATTCTTCCCTAGTTGGGTGTTCTGGTCTCTGAAAGGAGGCGTGGGTTCAAATCCCACTTCTGACAAGTATTTTGTTCAATAAAGTCAGTCATCTCACTTCCTGGAAATAACTTCTGACTCCAGTTGCGCACCATTGTGAGACTGGGGGTACCTGAACGAGGCATGGCTCAATCCACTTCCGTTGTTCCGGTGGCATATTAGGAAGCAGCTGCCTAACCCACTTGGTAAATGTAAGTGTGTGTTGGTCTTATTCCTTTAAATATCATCCAACATGAATTAAACTCTAGCAGGTGGGAACAAGAAGGCATTTCATTCTAGGTCGGTCAGCTTTTATGTCACCCAGAAGAGCCAATGATCTTAGAGTTGAATAAAGTCAAACAGATGAGAAATAAACTTGTACTTGAATAACAAAATGACTTGTATATTCGGGGTGATTGCATTTACCTTTCAGTCTTCTCTCCTAACACTCAGGATGTCAGGATGGCCGAGCGGTCCAAGGCGCCAGACTCAAGATGAAAATTCTTCCCTAGTTGTGTGTTCTGGTCTCTGAAAGGAGGCGTGGGTTCAAATCCCACTTCTGACAAGTATTTTGTTCAATAAAGTCAGTCATCTCACTTCCTGGAAATAACTTCTGACTCCAGTTGCGCACCATTGTGAGACTGGGGGTACCTGAACGAGGCATGGCTCAATCCACTTCCGTTGTCCCGGTGGCATATTAGGAAGCAGCTGCCTAACCCACTTGGTAAATGTAAGTGTGTGTTGGTCTTATTCCTTTAAATATCATCCAACATGAATTAAACTCTAGCAGGTGGGAACAAGAAGGCATTTCTTTCTAGGACGGTCAGCTTTTATGTCACCCAGAAGAGCCAATGATCTTAGAGTTGAATAAAGTCAAACAGATGAGAAATAAACTTGTACTTGAATAACAAAATGACTTGTATATTCGGGGTGATTGCATTTACCTTTCAGTCTTCTCTCCTAACACTCAGGATGTCAGGATGGCCGAGCGGTCCAAGGCGCCAGACTCAAGATGAAAATTCTTCCCTAGTTGTGTGTTCTGGTCTCTGAAAGGAGGCGTGGGTTCAAATCCCACTTCTGACAAGTATTTTGTTCAATAAAGTCAGTCATCTCACTTCCTGGAAATAACTTCTGACTCCAGTTGCGCACCATTGTGAGACTGGGGGTACCTGAACGAGGCATGGCTCAATCCACTTCCGTTGTCCCGGTGGCATATTAGGAAGCAGCTGCCTAACCCACTTGGTAAATGTAAGTGTGTGTTGGTCTTATTCCTTTAAATATCATCCAACATGAATTAAACTCTAGCAGGTGGGAACAAGAAGGCATTTCTTTCTAGGACGGTCAGCTTTTATGTCACCCAGAAGAGCCAATGATCTTAGAGTTGAATAAAGTCAAACAGATGAGAAATAAACTTGTACTTGAATAACAAAATGACTTGTATATTCGGGGTGATTGCATTTACCTTTCAGTCTTCTCTCCTAACACTCAGGATGTCAGGATGGCCGAGCGGTCCAAGGCGCCAGACTCAAGATGAAAATTCTTCCCTAGTTGGGTGTTCTGGTCTCTGAAAGGAGGCGTGTGTTCAAATCCCACTTCTGACAAGTATTTTGTTCAATAAAGTCAGTCATCTCACTTCCTGGAAATAACTTCTGACTCCAGTTGTGCACCATTGTGAGACTGGGGGTACCTGAACGAGGCATGGCTCAATCCACTTCCGTTGTTCCGGTGGCATATTAGGAAGCAGGTGCCTAACCCACTTGGTAAATGTAAGTGTGTGTTGGTCTTATTCCTTTAAATATCATCCAACATGAATTAAACTCTAGCAGGTGGGAACAAGAAGGCATTTCTTTCTAGGACGGTCAGCTTTTATGTCACCCAGAAGAGCCAATGATCTTAGAGTTGAATAAAGTCAAACAGATGAGAAATAAACTTGTACTTGAATAACAAAATGACTTGTATATTCGGGGTGATTGCATTTACCTTTCAGTCTTCTCTCCTAACACTCAGGATGTCAGGATGGCCGAGCGGTCCAAGGCGCCAGACTCAAGATGAAAATTCTTCCCTAGTTGGGTGTTCTGGTCTCTGAAAGGAGGCGTGTGTTCAAATCCCACTTCTGACAAGTATTTTGTTCAATAAAGTCAGTCATCTCACTTCCTGGAAATAACTTCTGACTCCAGTTGTGCACCATTGTGAGACTGGGGGTACCTGAACGAGGCATGGCTCAATCCACTTCCGTTGTTCCGGTGGCATATTAGGAAGCAGGTGCCTAACCCACTTGGTAAATGTAAGTGTGTGTTGGTCTTATTCCTTTAAATATCATCCAACATGAATTAAACTCTAGCAGGTGGGAACAAGAAGGCATTTCTTTCTAGGACGGTCAGCTTTTATGTCACCCAGAAGAGCCAATGATCTTAGAGTTGAATAAAGTCAAACAGATGAGAAATAAACTTGTACTTGAATAACAAAATGACTTGTATATTCGGGGTGATTGCATGTACCTTTCAGTCTTCTCTCCTAATACTCAGGATGTCAGGATGGCCGAGCGGTCCAAGGCGCCAGACTCAAGATGAAAATTCTTCCCTAGTTGTGTGTTCTGGTCTCTGAAAGGAGGCGTGGGTTCAAATCCCACTTCTGAGAAGTATTTTGTTCAATAAAGTCAGTCATCTCACTTCCTGGAAATAACTTCTGACTCCAGTTGCGCACCATTGTGAGACTGGGGGTACCTGAACGAGGCATGGCTCAATCCACTTCCGTTGTTCCGGTGGCATATTAGGAAGCAGGTGCCTAACCCACTTGGTAAATGTAAGTGTGTGTTGGTCTTATTCCTTTAAATATCATCCAACATGAATTAAACTCTAGCAGGTGGGAACAAGAAGGCATTTCTTTCTAGGACGGTCAGCTTTTATGTCACCCAGAAGAGCCAATGATCTTAGAGTTGAATAAAGTCAAACAGATGAGAAATAAACTTGTACTTGAATAACAAAATGACTTGTATATTCGGGGTGATTGCATGTACCTTTCAGTCTTCTCTCCTAATACTCAGGATGTCAGGATGGCCGAGCGGTCCAAGGCGCCAGACTCAAGATGAAAATTCTTCCCTAGTTGTGTGTTCTGGTCTCTGAAAGGAGGCGTGGGTTCAAATCCCACTTCTGACAAGTATTTTGTTCAATAAAGTCAGTCATCTCACTTCCTGGAAATAACTTCTGACTCCAGTTGCGCACCATTGTGAGACTGGGGGTACCTGAACGAGGCATGGCTCAATCCACTTCCGTTGTCCCGGTGGCATATTAGGAAGCAGCTGCCTAACCCACTTGGTAAATGTAAGTGTGTGTTGGTCTTATTCCTTTAAATATCATCCAACATGAATTAAACTCTAGCAGGTGGGAACAAGAAGGCATTTCTTTCTAGGACGGTCAGCTTTTATGTCACCCAGAAGAGCCAATGATCTTAGAGTTGAATAAAGTCAAACAGATGAGAAATAAACTTGTACTTGAATAACAAAATGACTTGTATATTCGGGGTGATTGCATTTACCTTTCAGTCTTCTCTCCTAACACTCAGGATGTCAGGATGGCCGAGCGGTCCAAGGCGCCAGACTCAAGATGAAAATTCTTCCCTAGTTGGGTGTTCTGGTCTCTGAAAGGAGGCGTGTGTTCAAATCCCACTTCTGACAAGTATTTTGTTCAATAAAGTCAGTCATCTCACTTCCTGGAAATAACTTCTGACTCCAGTTGTGCACCATTGTGAGACTGGGGGTACCTGAACGAGGCATGGCTCAATCCACTTCCGTTGTTCCGGTGGCATATTAGGAAGCAGGTGCCTAACCCACTTGGTAAATGTAAGTGTGTGTTGGTCTTATTCCTTTAAATATCATCCAACATGAATTAAACTCTAGCAGGTGGGAACAAGAAGGCATTTCTTTCTAGGACGGTCAGCTTTTATGTCACCCAGAAGAGCCAATGATCTTAGAGTTGAATAAAGTCAAACAGATGAGAAATAAACTTGTACTTGAATAACAAAATGACTTGTATATTCGGGGTGATTGCATTTACCTTTCAGTCTTCTCTCCTAACACTCAGGATGTCAGGATTGCCGAGCGGTCCAAGGCGCCAGACTCAAGATGAAAATTCTTCCCTAGTTGGGTGTTCTGGTCTCTGAAAGGAGGCGTGTGTTCAAATCCCACTTCTGACAAGTATTTTGTTCAATAAAGTCAGTCATCTCACTTCCTGGAAATAACTTCTGACTCCAGTTGTGCACCATTGTGAGACTGGGGGTACCTGAACGAGGCATGGCTCAATCCACTTCCGTTGTTCCGGTGGCATATTAGGAAGCAGGTGCCTAACCCACTTGGTAAATGTAAGTGTGTGTTGGTCTTATTCCTTTAAATATCATCCAACATGAATTAAACTCTAGCAGGTGGGAACAAGAAGGCATTTCTTTCTAGGACGGTCAGCTTTTATGTCACCCAGAAGAGCCAATGATCTTAGAGTTGAATAAAGTCAAACAGATGAGAAATAAACTTGTACTTGAATAACAAAATGACTTGTATATTCGGGGTGATTGCATGTACCTTTCAGTCTTCTCTCCTAATACTCAGGATGTCAGGATGGCCGAGCGGTCCAAGGCGCCAGACTCAAGATGAAAATTCTTCCCTAGTTGTGTGTTCTGGTCTCTGAAAGGAGGCGTGGGTTCAAATCCCACTCCTGACAAGTATTTTGTTCAATAAAGTCAGTCATCTCACTTCCTGGAAATAACTTCTGACTCCAGTTGCGCACCATTGTGAGACTGGGGGTACCTGAACGAGGCATGGCTCAATCCACTTCCGTTGTTCCGGTGGCATATTAGGAAGCAGCTGCCTAACCCACTTGGTAAATGTAAGTGTGTGTTGGTCTTATTCCTTTAAATATCATCCAACATGAATTAAACTCTAGCAGGTGGGAACAAGAAGGCATTTCTTTCTAGGACGGTCAGCTTTTATGTCACCCAGAAGAGCCAATGATCTTAGAGTTGAATAAAGTCAAACAGATGAGAAATAAACTTGTACTTGAATAACAAAATGACTTGTATATTCGGTGTGATTGCATGTACCTTTCAGTCTTCTCTCCTAATACTCAGGATGTCAGGATGGCCGAGCGGTCAAAGGCGCCAGACTCAAGATGAAAATTCTTCCCTAGTTGGGTGTTCTGGTCTCTGAAAGGAGGTGTGGGTTCAAATCCCACTTCTGACAAGTATTTTGTTCAATAAAGTCAGTCATCTCACTTCCTGGAAATAACTTCTGACTCCAGTTGCGCACCATTGTGAGACTGGGGGTACCTGAACGAGTCATGGCTCAATCCACTTCCGTTGTTCCGGTGGCATATTAGGAAGCAGCTGCCTAACCCACTTGGTAAATGTAAGTGTGTGCTGGTCTTATTCCTGTAAATATCATCCAACAGGAATTAAACTCTAGCAGGTGGGAACAAGAAGGCATTTCTTTCTTGGACGGTCAGCTTTTATGTCACCCAGAAGAGCCAATGATCTTAGAGTTGAATAAAGTCAAACAGATGAGAAATAAACTTGTACTTGAATAACAAAATGACTTGTATATTCGTGGTGATTGCATATACCTTTCAGTCTGCTCTCCTAATACTCAGGATGTCAGGATGGCCGAGCGGTCCAAGCCGCCAGACTCAAGATGAAAATTCTTCCCTAGTTGGGTGTTCTGGTCTCTGAAAGGAGGCGTGGGTTCAAATCCCACTTCTGACGAGTATTTTGTTCAATAAAGTCAGTCATCTCACTTTCTGGAAATAACTTCTGACTCCAGTTGCGCACCATTGTGAGACTGGGGTTACCTGAACGAGGCATGGCTCAATCCACTTCCGTTGTTCCGGCGGCATATTAGGAAGCAGGTGCCTAACCCACTTGGTAAATGTAAGTGTGTGTTGGTCTTATTCCTTTAAATATCATCCAACATGAATTAAACTCTAGCAGGTGGGAACAAGAAGGCATTTCTTTCTAGGACGGTCAGCTTTTATGTCACCCAGAAGAGCCAATGATCTTAGAGTTGAATAAAGTCAAACAGATGAGAAATAAACTTGTACTTGAATAACAAAATGACTTGTATATTCGGGGTGATTGCATGTACCTTTCAGTCTTCTCTCCTAATACTCAGGATGTCAGGATGGCCGAGCGGTCCAAGGCGCCAGACTCAAGATGAAAATTCTTCCCTAGTTGGGTGTTCTGGTCTCTGAAAGGAGGCGTGGGTTCAAATCCCTCTTCTGACCATTCTTTTGTTCAATAAAGTCAGTCATCTCACTTCCTGGAAATAACTTCTGACTCCAGTTGCGCACCATTGTGAGACTGGGGTTACCGTAAAGAGGCATGGCTCAATCCACTTCCGTTGTTCCGGTGGCATATAAGAAAGCAGCTGCCTAACCCACTTGGTAAATGTAAGTGTGTGTTGGTCTTATTCCTTTAAATATCATCCAACATGAATTAAACTCTAGCAGGTGGGAACAAGAAGGCATTTCTTTCTAGGACGGTCAGCTTTTATGTAAGTGTGTGTTGGTCTTATTCCTGTAAATGTCATCCAACATGAATTAAACTCTAGCAGGTGGGAACAAGAAGGCATTTCTTTCTAGGACGGTCAGCTTTTATGTCACCCAGAAGAGCCAATGATCTTAGAGTTGAATAAAGTCAAACAGATGAGAAATAAACTTGTACTTGAATAACAAAATGACTTGTATATTCGGGGTGATTGCATGTACCTTTCAGTCTTCTCTCCTAATACTCAGGATGTCAGGATGGCCGAGCGGTCCAAGGCACCAGACTCAAGATGAAAATTCTTCCCTAGTTGGGTGTTCTGGTCTCTGAAAGGAGGCGTGGGTTCAAATCCCACTTCTGACAAGTATTTTGTTCAATAAAGTCAGTCATCTCACTTCCTGGAAATAACTTCTGACTCCAGTTGCGCACCATTGTGAGACTGGGGTTACCGTAAAGAGGCATGGCTCAATCCACTTCCGTTGTTCCGGTGGCATATAAGGAAGCAGCTGCCTAACCCACTTGGTAAATGTAAGTGTGTGTTGGTCTTATTCCTTTAAATATCATCCAACATGAATTAAACTCTAGCAGGTGGGAACAAGAAGGCATTTCTTTCTAGGACGGTCAGCTTTTATGTAAGTGTGTGTTGGTCTTATTCCTGTAAATGTCATCCAACATGAATTAAACTCTAGCAGGTGGGAACAAGAAGGCATTTCTTTCTAGGACGGTCAGCTTTTATGTCACCCAGAAGAGCCAATGATCTTAGAGTTGAATAAAGTCAAACAGATGAGAAATAAACTTGTACTTGAATAACAAAATGACTTGTATATTCGGGGTGATTGCATGTACCTTTCAGTCTTCTCTCCTAATACTCAGGATGACAGCATGGTCGAGCGGTCCAAGGCGCCAGACTCAAGATGAAAATTCTTCCCTAGTTGTGTGTTCTGGTCTCTGAAAGGAGGCGTGGGTTCAAATCCCACTTCTGACAAGTATTTTGTTCAATAAAGTCAGTCATCTCACTTCCTGGAAATAACTTCTGACTCCAGTTGCGCACCATTGTGAGACTGGGGTTACCTGAACGAGGCATGGCTCAATCCACTTCCGTTGTTCCGGTGGCATATTAGGAAGCAGCTGCCTAACCCACTTGGTAAATGTAAGTGTGTGTTGGTCTTATTCCTTTAAATATCATCCAACATGAATTAAACTCTAGCAGGTGGGAACAAGAAGGCATTTCATTCTTGGACGGTCAGCTTTTATGTCACCCAGAAGAGCCAATGATCTTAGAGTTGAATAAAGTCAAACAGATGAGAAATAAACTTGTACTTGAATAACAAAATGACTTGTATATTCGTGGTGATTGCATGTACCTTTCAGTCTGCTCTCCTAATACTCAGGATGTCAGGATGGCCGAGCGGTCCAAGTCGCCAGGCTCAAGATGAAAATTCTTCCCTAGTTGGGTGTTCTGGTCTCTGAAAGGAGGCGTGGGTTCAAATCCCACTTCTGACAAGTATTTTGTTCAATAAAGTCAGTCATCTCACTTTCTGGAAATAACTTCTGACTCCAGTTGCGCACCATTGTGAGACTGGGGTTACCTGAACGAGGCATGGCTCAATCCACTTCCGTTGTTCCGGCGGCATATTAGGAAGCAGGTGCCTAACCCACTTGGTAAATGTAAGTGTGTGTTGGTCTTATTCCTTTAAATATCATCCAACATGAATTAAACTCTAGCAGGTGGGAACAAGAAGGCATTTCTTTCTAGGACGGTCAGCTTTTATGTCACCCAGAAGAGCCAATGATCTTAGAGTTGAATAAAGTCAAACAGATGAGAAATAAACTTGTACTTGAATAACAAAATGACTTGTATATTCGGGGTGATTGCATGTACCTTTCAGTCTTCTCTCCTAATACTCAGGATGTCAGGATGGCCGAGCGGTCCAAGGTGCCAGACTCAAGATGAAAATTCTTCCCTAGTTGTGTGTTATGGTCTCTGAAAGGAGGCGTGGGTTCAAATCCCACTTCTGACAAGTATTTTGTTCAATAAAGTCAGTCATCTCACTTCCTGGAAATAACTTCTGACTCCAGTTGCGCACCATTGTGAGACTGGGGGTACCTGAACGAGGCATGGCTCAATCCACTTCCGTTGTTCCGGTGGCATATTAGGAAGCAGCTGCCTAACCCACTTGGTAAATGTAAGTGTGTGTTGGTCTTATTCCTTTAAATATCATCCAACATGAATTAAACTCTAGCAGGTGGGAACAAGAAGGCATTTCTTTCTAGGACGGTCAGCTTTTATGTCACCCAGAAGAGCCAATGATCTTAGAGTTGAATAAAGTCAAACAGATGAGAAATAAACTTGTACTTGAATAACAAAATGACTTGTATATTCGGGGTGATTGCATGTACCTTTCAGTCTTCTCTCCTAATACTCAGGATGTCAGGATGGCCGAGCGGTCCAAGGCGCCAGACTCAAGATGAAAATTCTTCCCTAGTTGTGTGTTCTGGTCTCTGAAAGGAGGCGTGGGTTCAAATCCCACTTCTGACAAGTATTTTGTTCAATAAAGTCAGTCATCTCACTTTCTGGAAATAACTTCTGACTCCAGTTGCGCACCATTGTGAGACTGGGGTTACCTGAACGAGGCATGGCTCAATCCACTTCCGTTGTTCCGGCGGCATATTAGGAAGCAGGTGCCTAACCCACTTGGTAAATGTAAGTGTGTGTTGGTCTTATTCCTTTAAATATCATCCAACATGAATTAAACTCTAGCAGGTGGGAACAAGAAGGCATTTCTTTCTAGGACGGTCAGCTTTTATGTCACCCAGAAGAGCCAATGATCTTAGAGTTGAATAAAGTCAAACAGATGAGAAATAAACTTGTACTTGAATAACAAAATGACTTGTATATTCGGGGTGATTGCATGTACCTTTCAGTCTTCTCTCCTAATACTCAGGATGTCAGGATGGCCGAGCGGTCCAAGGCGCCAGACTCAAGATGAAAATTCTTCCCTAGTTGTGTGTTCTGGTCTCTGAAAGGAGGCGTGGGTTCAAATCCCACTTCTGACAAGTATTTTGTTCAATAAAGTCAGTCATCTCACTTCCTGGAAATAACTTCTGACTCCAGTTGCGCACCATTGTGAGACTGGGGGTACCTGAACGAGGCATGGCTCAATCCACTTCCGTTGTTCCGGTGGCATATTAGGAAGCAGCTGCCTAACCCACTTGGTAAATGTAAGTGTGTGTTGGTCTTATTCCTTTAAATATCATCCAACATGAATTAAACTCTAGCAGGTGGGAACAAGAAGGCATTTCTTTCTAGGACGGTCAGCTTTTATGTCACCCAGAAGAGCCAATGATCTTAGAGTTGAATAAAGTCAAACAGATGAGAAATAAACTTGTACTTGAATAACAAAATGACTTGTATATTCGGGGTGATTGCATGTACCTTTCAGTCTTCTCTCCTAATACTCAGGATGTCAGGATGGCCGAGCGGTCCAAGGCGCCAGACTCAAGATGAAAATTCTTCCCTAGTTGTGTGTTCTGGTCTCTGAAAGGAGGCGTGGGTTCAAATCCCACTTCTGACAAGTATTTTGTTCAATAAAGTCAGTCATCTCACTTCCTGGAAATAACTTCTGACTCCAGTTGCGCACCATTGTGAGACTGGGGGTACCTGAACGAGGCATGGCTCAATCCACTTCCGTTGTTCCGGTGGCATATTAGGAAGCAGGTGCCTAACCCACTTGGTAAATGTAAGTGTGTGTTGGTCTTATTCCTTTAAATATCATCCAACATGAATTAAACTCTAGCAGGTGGGAACAAGAAGGCATTTCTTTCTAGGACGGTCAGCTTTTATGTCACCCAGAAGAGCCAATGATCTTAGAGTTGAATAAAGTCAAACAGATGAGAAATAAACTTGTACTTGAATAACAAAATGACTTGTATATTCGGGGTGATTGCATGTACCTTTCAGTCTTCTCTCCTAATACTCAGGATGTCAGGATGGCCGAGCGGTCCAAGGCGCCATACTCAAGATGAAAATTCTTCCCTAGTTGGGTGTTCTGGTCTCTGAAAGGAGGCGTGGGTTCAAATCCCACTTCTGACAAGTATTTTGTTCAATAAAGTCAGTCATCTCACTTCCTGGAAATAACTTCTGACTCCAGTTGCGCACCATTGTGAGACTGGGGGTACCTGAACGAGGCATGGCTCAATCCACTTCCGTTGTTCCGGTGGCATATTAGGAAGCAGCTGCCTAACCCACTTGGTAAATGTAAGTGTGTGTTGGTCTTATTCCTTTAAATATCATCCAACATGAATTAAACTCTAGCAGGTGGGAACAAGAAGGCATTTCTTTCTAGGTCGGTCAGCTTTTATGTCACCCAGAAGAGCCAATGATCTTAGAGTTGAATAAAGTCAAACAGATGAGAAATAAACTTGTACTTGAATAACAAAATGACTTGTATATTCGGGGTGATTGCATGTACCTTTCAGTCTTCTCTCCTAATACTCAGGATGTCAGGATGGCCGAGCGTTCCAAGGCACCAGACTCAAGATGAAAATTCTTCCCTAGTTGGGTGTTCTGGTCTCTGAAAGGAGGCGTGGGTTCAAATCCCACTTCTGACAAGTATTTTGTTCAATAAAGTCAGTCATCTCACTTCCTGGAAATAACTTCTGACTCCAGTTGTGCACCATTGTGAGACTGGGGTTACCTGAACGAGGCATGGCTCAATCCACTTCCGTTGTTCCGGTGGCATATTAGGAAGCAGCTGCCTAACCCACTTGGTAAATGTAAGTGTGTGTTGGTCTTATTCCTTTAAATATCATCTAACATGAATTAAACTCTAGCAGGTGGGAACAAGAAGGCATTTCTTTCTAGGACGGTCAGCTTTTATGTCACCCAGAAGAGCCAATGATCTTAGAGTAGAATAAAGTCAAACAGATGAGAAATAAACTTGTACTTGAATAACAAAATGACTTGTATATTCGGGGTGATTGCATGTACCTTTCAGTCTTCTCTCCTAATACTCAGGATGTCAGGATGGCCGAGCAGTCCAAGGTGCCAGACTCAAGATGAAAATTCTTCCCTAGTTGGGTGTTCTGGTCTCTGAAAGGAGGCGTGGGTTCAAATCCCACTTCTGAGAAGTATTTTGTTCAATAAAGTCAGTCATCTCACTTCCTGGAAATAACGTCTGACTCCAGTTGTGCACCATTGTGAGACTGGGGGTAACTGAACGAGGCATGGCTCAATCCACTTCCGTTGTTCCGGTGGCATATTAGGAAGCAGCTGCCTAACCCACTTGGTAAATGTAAGTGTGTGTTGGTCTTATTCCTTTAAATATCATCCAACATGAATTAAACTCTAGCAGGTGGGAACAAGAAGGCATTTCATTCTAGGTCGGTCAGCTTTTATGTCACCCAGAAGAGCCAATGATCTTAGAGTTGAATAAAGTCAAACAGATGAGAAATAAACTTGTACTTGAATAACAAAATGACTTGTATATTCGGGGTGATTGCATGTACCTTTCAGTCTTCTCTCCTAATACTCAGAATGACAGGATGGCCGAGCGTTCCAAGGCACCAGACTCAAGATGAAAATTCTTCCCTAGTTGGGTGTTCTGGTCTCTGAAAGGAGGCGTGGGTTCAAATCCCACTTCTGACAAGTATTTTGTTCAATAAAGTCAGTCATCTCACTTCCTGGAAATAACTTCTGACTCCAGTTGCGCACCATTGTGAGACTGGGGGTACCTGAACGAGGCATGGCTCAATCCACTTCCGTTGTTCCGGTGGCATATTAGGAAGCAGCTGCCTAACCCACTTGGTAAATGTAAGTGTGTGTTGGTCTTATTCCTTTAAATATCATCCAACATGAATTAAACTCTAGCAGGTGGGAACAAGAAGGCATTTCTTTCTAGGTCGGTCAGCTTTTATGTCACCCAGAAGAGCCAATGATCTTAGAGTTGAATAAAGTCAAACAGATGAGAAATAAACTTGTACTTGAATAACAAAATGACTTGTATATTCGTGGTGATTGCATGTACCTTTCAGTCTGCTCTCCTAATACTCAGGATGTCAGGATGGCCGAGCGGTCCAAGTCGCCAGACTCAAGATGAAAATTCTTCCCTAGTTGGGTGTTCTGGTCTCTGAAAGGAGGCGTGGGTTCAAATCCCACTTCTGACAAGTATTTTGTTCAATAAAGTCAGTCATCTCACTTTCTGGAAATAACTTCTGACTCCAGTTGCGCACCATTGTGAGACTGGGGTTACCTGAACGAGGCATGGCTCAATCCACTTCCGTTGTTCCGGTGGCATATTAGGAAGCAGCTGCCTAACCCACTTGGTAAATGTAAGTGTGTGTTGGTCTTATTCCTTTAAATATCATCCAACATGAATTAAACTCTAGCAGGTGGGAACAAGAAGGCATTTCTTTCTAGGACGGTCAGCTTTTATGTCACCCAGAAGAGCCAATGATCTTAGAGTTGAATAAAGTCAAACAGATGAGAAATAAACTTGTACTTGAATAACAAAATGACTTGTATATTCGGGGTGATTGCATGTACCTTCCAGTCTTCTCTCCTAATACTCAGGATGTCAGGATGGCCGAGCGGTCCAAGGCGCCAGACTCAAGATGAAAATTCTTCCCTAATTGGGTGTTCTGGTCTCTGGAAGGAGGCGTGGGTTCAAATCCCACTTCTGACAAGTATTTTGTTCAATAAAGTCAGTCATCTCACTTCCTGGAAATAACTTCTGACTCCAGTTGAGCACCATTGTGAGACTGGGGTTACCTGAACGAGGCATGGCTCAATCCACTTCCGTTGTTCCGGTGGCATATTAGGAAGCAGCTGCCTAACCCACTTGGTAAATGTAAGTGTGTGTTGGTCTTATTCCTTTAAATATCATCCAACATGAATTAAACTCTAGCAGGTGGGAACAAGAAGGCATTTCTTTCTAGGACGGTCAGCTTTTATGTCACCCAGAAGAGCCAATGATCTTAGAGTTGAATAAAGTCAAACAGATGAGAAATAAACTTGTACTTGAATAACAAAATGACTTGTATATTCGGGGTGATTGCATGTACCTTTCAGTCTTCTCTCCTAATACTCAGGATGTCAGGATGGCCGAGCAGTCCAAGGCGCCAGACTCAAGATGAAAATTCTTCCCTAGTTGTGTGTTCTGGTCTCTGAAAGGAGGCGTGGGTTCAAATCCCACTTCTGACAAGTATTTTGTTCAATAAAGTCAGTCATCTCACTTCCTGGAAATAACTTCTGACTCCAGTTGCGCACCATTGTGAGACTGGGGGTACCTGAACGAGGCATGGCTCAATCCACTTCCGTTGTTCCGGTGGCATATTAGGAAGCAGCTGCCTAACCCACTTGGTAAATGTAAGTGTGTGTTGGTCTTATTCCTTTAAATATCATCCAACATGAATTAAACTCTAGCAGGTGGGAACAAGAAGGCATTTCTTTCTAGGACGGTCAGCTTTTATGTCACCCAGAAGAGCCAATGATCTTAGAGTTGAATAAAGTCAAACAGATGAGAAATAAACTTGTACTTGAATAACAAAATGACTTGTATATTCGGGGTGATTGCATGTACCTTTCAGTCTTCTCTCCTAATACTCAGGATGTCAGGATGGCCGAGCGGTCCAAGGCGCCAGACTCAAGATGAAAATTCTTCCCTAGTTGGGTGTCCTGGTCTCTGAAAGGAGGCGTGGGTTCAAATCCCACTTCTGACAAGTATTTTGTTCAATAAAGTCAGTCATCTCACTTCCTGGAAATAACTTCTGACTCCAGTTGCGCACCATTGTGAGACTGGGGGTACCTGAACGAGGCATGGCTCAATCCACTTCCGTTGTTCCGGTGGCATATTAGGAAGCAGCTGCCTAACCCACTTGGTAAATGTAAGTGTGTGCTGGTCTTATTCCTGTAAATATCATCCAACATGAATTAAACTCTAGCAGGTGGGAACAAGAAGGCATTTCTTTCTAGGACGGTCAGCTTTTATGTCACCCAGAAGAGCCAATGATCTTAGAGTTGAATAAAGTCAAACAGATGAGAAATAAACTTGTACTTGAATAACAAAATGACTTGTATATTCGGGGTGATTGCATTTACCTTTCAGTCTTCTCTCCTAACACTCAGGATGTCAGGATGGCCGAGCGGTCCAAGGCGCCAGACTCAAGATGAAAATTCTTCCCTAGTTGGGTGTTCTGGTCTCTGAAAGGAGGCGTGGGTTCAAATCCCACTTCTGACAAGTATTTTGTTCAATAAAGTCAGTCATCTCACTTTCTGGAAATAACTTCTGACTCCAGTTGCGCACCATTGTGAGACTGGGGTTACCTGAACGAGGCATGGCTCAATCCACTTCCGTTGTTCCGGTGGCATATTAGGAAGCAGCTGCCTAACCCACTTGGTAAATGTAAGTGTGTGTTGGTCTTATTCCTTTAAATATCATCCAACATGAATTAAACTCTAGCAGGTGGGAACAAGAAGGCATTTCTTTCTAGGACGGTCAGCTTTTATGTCACCCAGAAGAGCCAATGATCTTAGAGTTGAATAAAGTCAAACAGATGAGAAATAAACTTGTACTTGAATAACATAATGACTTGTATATTCGGGGTGATTGCATGTACCTTCCAGTCTTCTCTCCTAATACTCAGGATGTCAGGATGGCCGAGCGGTCCAAGGCGCCAGACTCAAGATGAAAATTCTTCCCTAATTGGGTGTTCTGGTCTCTGGAAGGAGGCGTGGGTTCAAATCCCACTTCTGACAAGTATTTTGTTCAATAAAGTCAGTCATCTCACTTCCTGGAAATAACTTCTGACTCCAGTTGCGCACCATTGTGAGACTGGGGTTACCTGAACGAGGCATGGCTCAATCCACTTCCGTTGTTCCGGTGGCATATTAGGAAGCAACTGCCTAACCCACTTGGTAAATGTAAGTGTGTGTTGGTCTTATTCCTTTAAATATCATCCAACATGAATTAAACTCTAGCAGGTGGGAACAAGAAGGCATTTCTTTCTAGGACGGTCAGCTTTTATGTCACCCAGAAGAGCCAATGATCTTAGAGTTGAATAAAGTCAAACAGATGAGAAATAAACTTGTACTTGAATAACAAAATGACTTGTATATTCGGGGTGATTGCATGTACCTTTCAGTCTTCTCTACTAATACTCAGGATGTCAGGATGGCCGATTGGTCCAAGGCGCCAGACTCAAGATGAAAATTCTTCCCTAGTTGTGTGTTCTGGTCTCTGAAAGGAGGCGTAGGTTCAAATCCCACTTCTGACAAGTATTTTGTTCAATAAAGTCAGTCATCTCACTTCCTGGAAATAACTTCTGACTCCAGTTGCGCACCATTGTGAGACTGGGGGTACCTGAACGAGGCATGGCTCAATCCACTTCCGTTGTTCCGGTGGCATATTAGGAAGCAGCTGCCTAACCCACTTGGTAAATGTAAGTGTGTGTTGGTCTTATTCCTTTAAATATCATCCAACATGAATTAAACTCTAGCAGGTGGGAACAAGAAGGCATTTCTTTCTAGGACGGTCAGCTTTTATGTCACCCAGAAGAGCCAATGATCTTAGAGTTGAATAAAGTCAAACAGATGAGAAATAAACTTGTACTTGAATAACAAAATGACTTGTATATTCGGGGTGATTGCATGTACCTTTCAGTCTTCTCTCCTAATACTCAGGATGTCAGGATGGCCGAGCGGTCCAAGGCGCCAGACTCAAGATGAAAATTCTTCCCTAGTTGGGTGTTCTGGTCTCTGAAAGGAGACGTGGGTTCAAATCCCACTTCTGACAAGTATTTTGTTCAATAAAGTCAGTCATCTCACTTCCTGGAAATAACTTCTGACTCCAGTTGCGCACCATTGTGAGACTGGGGGTACCTGAACGAGGCATGGCTCAATCCACTTCCGTTGTTCCGGTGGCATATTAGGAAGCAGCTGCCTAACCCACTTGGTAAATGTAAGTGTGTGTTGGTCTTATTCCTTTAAATATCATCCAACATGAATTAAACTCTAGCAGGTGGGAACAAGAAGGCATTTCTTTCTAGGTCGGTCAGCTTTTATGTCACCCAGAAGAGCCAATGATCTTAGAGTTGAATAAAGTCAAACAGATGAGAAATAAACTTGTACTTGAATAACAAAATGACTTGTATATTCGGGGTGATTGCATGTACCTTTCAGTCTTCTCTCCTAATACTCAGGATGTCAGGGTGGCCGAGCGTTCCAAGGCACCAGACTCAAGATGAAAATTCTTCCCTAGTTGGGTGTTCTGGTCTCTGAAAGGAGGCGTGGGTTCAAATCCCACTTTGGACAAGTATTTTGTTCAATAAAGTCAGTCATCTCACTTCCTGGAAATAACTTCTGACTCCAGTTGTGCACCATTGTGAGACTGGGGGTACCTGAACGAGGCATGGCTCAATCCACTTCCGTTGTTCCGGTTGCATATTAGGAAGCAGCTGCCTAACCCACTTGGTAAATGTAAGTGTGTGTTGGTCTTATTCCTTTAAATATCATCCAACATGAATTAAACTCTAGCAGGTGGGAACAAGAAGGCATTTCTTTCTAGGACGGTCAGCTTTTATGTCACCCAGAAGAGCCAATGATCTTAGAGTTGAATAAAGTCAAACAGATGAGAAATAAACTTGTACTTGAATAACAAAATGACTTGTATATTCGGGGTGATTGCATGTACCTTTCAGTCTTCTCTCCTAATACTCAGGATGTCAGGATGGCCGAGCAGTCCAAGGTGCCAGACTCAAGATGAAAATTCTTCCCTAGTTGGGTGTTCTGGTCTCTGAAAGGAGGCGTGGGTTCAAATCCCACTTCTGACAAATATTTTGTTCAATAAAGTCAGTCATCTCACTTCCTGGAAATAACTTCTGACTCCAGTTGTGCACCATTGTGAGACTGGGGGTACCTGAACGAGGCATGGCTCAATCCACTTCCGTTGTTCCGGTTGCATATTAGGAAGCAGCTGCCTAACCCACTTGGTAAATGTAAGTGTGTGTTGGTCTTATTCCTTTAAATATCATCCAACATGAATTAAACTCTAGCAGGTGGGAACAAGAAGGCATTTCTTTCTAGGACGGTCAGCTTTTATGTCACCCAGAAGAGCCAATGATCTTAGAGTTGAATAAAGTCAAACAGATGAGAAATAAACTTGTACTTGAATAACAAAATGACTTGTATATTCGGGGTGATTGCATGTACCTTTCAGTCTTCTCTCCTAATACTCAGGATGTCAGGATGGCCGAGCAGTCCAAGGCGCCAGACTCAAGATGAAGATTCTTCCCTAGTTGGGTGTTCTGGTCTCTGAAAGGAGGCGTGGGTTCAAATCCCACTTCTGACATGTATTTTGTTCAATAAAGTCAGTCATCTCACTTCCTGGAAATAACTTCTGACTCCAGTTGTGCACCATTGTGAGACTGGGGTTACCTGAACGAGGCATGGCTCAATCCACTTCCGTTGTTCCGGTGGCATATTAGGAAGCAGCTGCCTAACCCACTTGGTAAATGTAAGTGTGTGCTGGTCTTATTCCTGTAAATATCATCCAACATGAATTAAACTCTAGCAGGTGGGAACAAGAAGGCATTTCTTTCTAGGTCGGTCAGCTTTTATGTCACCCAGAAGAGCCAATGATCTTAGAGTTGAATAAAGTCAAACAGATGAGAAATAAACTTGTACTTGAATAACAAAATGACTTGTATATTCGGGGTGATTGCATGTACCTTTCAGTCTTCTCTCCTAATACTCAGGATGTCAGAATGGCCGAGCGTTCCAAGGCACCAGACTCAAGATGAAAATTCTTCCCTAGTTGGGTGTTCTGGTCTCTGAAAGGAGGCGTGGTTTCAAACCCACTTGGTAAATGTAAGTGTGTGCTGGTCTTATTCCTGTAAATATCATCCAACATGAATAAAACTCTAGCAGGTGGGAACAAGAAGGCATTTCTTTCTAGGATGGTCAGCTTTTATGTCACCCAGAGGAGCCAATGATCTTAGAGTTGAATAAAGTCAAACAGATGAGAAATAAACTTGTACTTGAATAACAAAATGACTTGTATATTCGGGGTGATTGCATGTACCTTTCAGTCTTCTCTCCTAATACTCAGGATGTCAGGATGGCCGAGCGTTCCAAGGCACCAGACTCAAGATGAAAATTCTTCCCTAGTTGAGTGTTCTGGTCTCTGAATGGAGGCGTGGGTTCAAATCCCACTTCTGACAAGTAATTTGTTCAATAAAGTCAGTCATCTCACTTCCTGGAAATAACTTCTGACTCCAGTTGCGCACCATTGTGAGACTGGGGTTACCTGAACGAGGCATGGCTCAATCCACTTCCGTTGTCCCGGTGGCATATTAGGAAGCAGCTGCCTAACCCACTTGGTAAATGTAAGTGTGTGTTGGTCTTATTCCTTTAAATATCATCCAACATGAATTAAACTCTAGCAGGTGGGAACAAGAAGGCATTTCATTCTAGGTCGGTCAGCTTTTATGTCACCCAGAAGAGCCAATGATCTTAGAGTTGAATAAAGTCAAACAGATGAGAAATAAACTTGTACTTGAATAACAAAATGACTTGTATATTCGGGGTGATTGCATGTACCTTTCAGTCTTCTCTCCTAATACTCAGGATGTCAGGATGGGCGAGCGTTCCAAGGCACCAGACTCAAGATGAAAATTCTTCCCTAGTTGGGTGTTCTGGTCTCTGAAAGGAGGCGTGGGTTCAAATCCCACTTCTGACAAGTATTTTGTTCAATAAAGTCAGTCATCTCACTTCCTGGAAATAACTTCTGACTCCAGTTGCGCACCATTGTGAGACTGGGGGTACCTGAACGAGGCATGGCTCAATCCACTTCCGTTGTTCCGGTGGCATATTAGGAAGCACCTGCCTAACCCACTTGGTAAATGTAAGTGTGTGTTGGTCTTATTCCTTTAAATATCATCCAACATGAATTAAACTCTAGCAGGTGGGAACAAGAAGGCATTTCTTTCTAGGACGGTCAGCTTTTATGTCACCCAGAAGAGCCAATGATCTTAGAGTTGAATAAAGTCAAACAGATGAGAAATAAACTTGTACTTGAATAACAAAATGACTTGTATATTCGGGGTGATTGCATGTACCTTTCAGTCTTCTCTCCTAATACTCAGGATGTCAGGATGGCCGAGCGGTCCAAGGCGCCAGACTCAAGATGAAAATTCTTCCCTAGTTGTGTGTTCTGGTCTCTGAAAGGAGGCGTGGGTTCAAATCCCACTTCTGACAAGTATTTTGTTCAATAAAGTCAGTCATCTCACTTCCTGGAAATAACTTCTGACTCCAGTTGCGCACCATTGTGAGACTGGGGGTACCTGAACGAGGCATGGCTCAATCCACTTCCGTTGTTCCGGTGGCATATTAGGAAGCAGCTGCCTAACCCACTTGGTAAATGTAAGTGTGTGTTGGTCTTATTCCTTTAAATATCATCCAACATGAATTAAACTCTAGCAGGTGGGAACAAGAAGGCATTTCTTTCTAGGACGGTCAGCTTTTATGTCACCCAGAAGAGCCAATGATCTTAGAGTTGAATAAAGTCAAACAGATGAGAAATAAACTTGTACTTGAATAACAAAATGACTTGTATATTCGGGGTGATTGCATGTACCTTTCAGTCTTCTCTCCTAATACTCAGGATGTCAGGATGGCCGAGCGGTCCAAGGCGCCAGACTCAAGATGAAAATTCTTCCCTAGTTGGGTGTTCTGGTCTCTGAAAGGAGGCGTGGGTTCAAATCCCACTTGGTAAATGTAAGTGTGTGCTGGTCTTATTCCTGTAAATATCATCCAACATGAATAAAACTCTAGCAGGTGGGAACAAGAAGGCATTTCTTTCTAGGATGGTCAGCTTTTATGTCACCCAGAGGAGCCAATGATCTTAGAGTTGAATAAAGTCAAACAGATGAGAAATAAACTTGTACTTGAATAACAAAATGACTTGTATATTCGGGGTGATTGCATGTACCTTTCAGTCTTCTCTCCTAATACTCAGGATGTCAGGATGGCCGAGCGTTCCAAGGCACCAGACTCAAGATGAAAATTCTTCCCTAGTTGAGTGTTCTGGTCTCTGAATGGAGGCGTGGGTTCAAATCCCACTTCTGACAAGTAATTTGTTCAATAAAGTCAGTCATCTCACTTCCTGGAAATAACTTCTGACTCCAGTTGCGCACCATTGTGAGACTGGGGTTACCTGAACGAGGCATGGCTCAATCCACTTCCGTTGTCCCGGTGGCATATTAGGAAGCAGCTGCCTAACCCACTTGGTAAATGTAAGTGTGTGTTGGTCTTATTCCTTTAAATATCATCCAACATGAATTAAACTCTAGCAGGTGGGAACAAGAAGGCATTTCATTCTAGGTCGGTCAGCTTTTATGTCACCCAGAAGAGCCAATGATCTTAGAGTTGAATAAAGTCAAACAGATGAGAAATAAACTTGTACTTGAATAACAAAATGACTTGTATATTCGGGGTGATTGCATGTACCTTTCAGTCTTCTCTCCTAATACTCAGGATGTCAGGATGGGCGAGCGTTCCAAGGCACCAGACTCAAGATGAAAATTCTTCCCTAGTTGGGTGTTCTGGTCTCTGAAAGGAGGCGTGGGTTCAAATCCCACTTCTGACAAGTATTTTGTTCAATAAAGTCAGTCATCTCACTTCCTGGAAATAACTTCTGACTCCAGTTGCGCACCATTGTGAGACTGGGGGTACCTGAACGAGGCATGGCTCAATCCACTTCCGTTGTTCCGGTGGCATATTAGGAAGCACCTGCCTAACCCACTTGGTAAATGTAAGTGTGTGTTGGTCTTATTCCTTTAAATATCATCCAACATGAATTAAACTCTAGCAGGTGGGAACAAGAAGGCATTTCTTTCTAGGACGGTCAGCTTTTATGTCACCCAGAAGAGCCAATGATCTTAGAGTTGAATAAAGTCAAACAGATGAGAAATAAACTTGTACTTGAATAACAAAATGACTTGTATATTCGGGGTGATTGCATGTACCTTTCAGTCTTCTCTCCTAATACTCAGGATGTCAGGATGGCCGAGCGGTCCAAGGCGCCAGACTCAAGATGAAAATTCTTCCCTAGTTGTGTGTTCTGGTCTCTGAAAGGAGGCGTGGGTTCAAATCCCACTTCTGACAAGTATTTTGTTCAATAAAGTCAGTCATCTCACTTCCTGGAAATAACTTCTGACTCCAGTTGCGCACCATTGTGAGACTGGGGGTACCTGAACGAGGCATGGCTCAATCCACTTCCGTTGTTCCGGTGGCATATTAGGAAGCAGCTGCCTAACCCACTTGGTAAATGTAAGTGTGTGTTGGTCTTATTCCTTTAAATATCATCCAACATGAATTAAACTCTAGCAGGTGGGAACAAGAAGGCATTTCTTTCTAGGACGGTCAGCTTTTATGTCACCCAGAAGAGCCAATGATCTTAGAGTTGAATAAAGTCAAACAGATGAGAAATAAACTTGTACTTGAATAACAAAATGACTTGTATATTCGGGGTGATTGCATGTACCTTTCAGTCTTCTCTCCTAATACTCAGGATGTCAGGATGGCCGAGCGGTCCAAGGCGCCAGACTCAAGATGAAAATTCTTCCCTAGTTGGGTGTTCTGGTCTCTGAAAGGAGGCGTGGGTTCAAATCCCACTTCTGACAAGTATTTTGTTCAATAAAGTCAGTCATCTCACTTCCTGGAAATAACTTCTGACTCCAGTTGCGCACCATTGTGAGACTGGGGGTACCTGAACGAGGCATGGCTCAATCCACTTCCGTTGTTCCGGTGGCATATTAGGAAGCAGCTGCCTAACCCACTTGGTAAATGTAAGTGTGTGTTGGTCTTATTCCTTTAAATATCATCCAACATGAATTAAACTCTAGCAGGTGGGAACAAGAAGGCATTTCTTTCTAGGACGGTCAGCTTTTATGTCACCCAGAAGAGCCAATGATCTTAGAGTTGAATAAAGTCAAACAGATGAGAAATAAACTTGTACTTGAATAACAAAATGACTTGTATATTCGGGGTGATTGCATGTACCTTTCAGTCTTCTCTCCTAATACTCAGGATGTCAGGATGGCCGAGCAGTCCAAGGTGCCAGACTCAAGATGAAAATTCTTCCCTAGTTGGGTGTTCTGGTCTCTGAAAGGAGGCGTGGGTTCAAATCCCACTTCTGACAAATATTTTGTTCAATAAAGTCAGTCATCTCACTTCCTGGAAATAACTTCTGACTCCAGTTGTGCACCATTGTGAGACTGGGGGTACCTGAACGAGGCATGGCTCAATCCACTTCCGTTGTTCCGGTTGCATATTAGGAAGCAGCTGCCTAACCCACTTGGTAAATGTAAGTGTGTGTTGGTCTTATTCCTTTAAATATCATCCAACATGAATTAAACTCTAGCAGGTGGGAACAAGAAGGCATTTCTTTCTAGGACGGTCAGCTTTTATGTCACCCAGAAGAGCCAATGATCTTAGAGTTGAATAAAGTCAAACAGATGAGAAATAAACTTGTACTTGAATAACAAAATGACTTGTATATTCGGGGTGATTGCATGTACCTTTCAGTCTTCTCTCCTAATACTCAGGATGTCAGGATGGCCGAGCGGTCCAAGGCGCCAGACTCAAGATGAAGATTCTTCCCTAGTTGGGTGTTCTGGTCTCTGAAAGGAGGCGTGGGTTCAAATCCCACTTCTGACATGTATTTTGTTCAATAAAGTCAGTCATCTCACTTCCTGGAAATAACTTCTGACTCCAGTTGTGCACCATTGTGAGACTGGGGGTACCTGAACGAGGCATGGCTCAATCCACTTCCGTTGTTCCGGTTGCATATTAGGAAGCAGCTGCCTAACCCACTTGGTAAATGTAAGTGTGTGTTGGTCTTATTCCTTTAAATATCATCCAACATGAATTAAACTCTAGCAGGTGGGAACAAGAAGGCATTTCTTTCTAGGACGGTCAGCTTTTATGTCACCCAGAAGAGCCAATGATCTTAGAGTTGAATAAAGTCAAACAGATGAGAAATAAACTTGTACTTGAATAACAAAATGACTTGTATATTCGGGGTGATTGCATGTACCTTTCAGTCTTCTCTCCTAATACTCAGGATGTCAGGATGGCCGAGCGGTCCAAGGCGCCAGACTCAAGATGAAGATTCTTCCCTAGTTGGGTGTTCTGGTCTCTGAAAGGAGGCGTGGGTTCAAATCCCACTTCTGACATGTATTTTGTTCAATAAAGTCAGTCATCTCACTTCCTGGAAATAACTTCTGACTCCAGTTGTGCACCATTGTGAGACTGGGGTTACCTGAACGAGGCATGGCTCAATCCACTTCCGTTGTTCCGGTGGCATATTAGGAAGCAGCTGCCTAACCCACTTGGTAAATGTAAGTGTGTGTTGGTCTTATTCCTTTAAATATCATCCAACATGAATTAAACTCTAGCAGGTGGGAACAAGAAGGCATTTCTTTCTAGGACGGTCAGCTTTTATGTCACCCAGAAGAGCCAATGATCTTAGAGTTGAATAAAGTCAAACAGATGAGAAATAAACTTGTACTTGAATAACAAAATGACTTGTATATTCGGGGTGATTGCATTTACCTTTCAGTCTTCTCTCCTAACACTCAGGATGTCAGGATGGCCGAGCGGTCCAAGGCGCCAGACTCAAGATGAAAATTCTTCCCTAGTTGGGTGTTCTGGTCTCTGAAAGGAGTCGTGGGTGCAAATCCCACTTCTGACAAGTATTTTGTTCAATAAAGTCAGTCATCTCACTTCCTGGAAATAACTTCTGACTCCAGTTGCGCACCATTGTGAGACTGGGGGTACCTGAACGAGGCATGGCTCAATCCACTTCCGTTGTTCCGGTGGCATATTAGGAAGCAGCTGCCTAACCCACTTGGTAAATGTAAGTGTGTGCTGGTCTTATTCCTGTAAATATCATCCAACATGAATTAAACTCTAGCAGGTGGGAACAAGAAGGCATTTCTTTCTAGGACGGTCAGCTTTTATGTCACCCAGAAGAGCCAATGATCTTAGAGTTGAATAAAGTCAAACAGATGAGAAATAAACTTGTACTTGAATAACAAAATGACTTGTATATTCGGGGTGATTGCATTTACCTTTCAGTCTTCTCTCCTAACACCCAGGATGTCAGGATGGCCGAGCGGTCCAAGGCGCCAGACTCAAGATGAAAATTCTTCCCTAGTTGGGTGTTCTGGTCTCTGAAAGGAGTCGTGGGTGCAAATCCCACTTCTGACAAGTATTTTGTTCAATAAAGTCAGTCATCTCACTTCCTGGAAATAACTTCTGACTCCAGTTGCGCACCATTGTGAGACTGGGGGTACCTGAACGAGGCATGGCTCAATCCACTTCCGTTGTTCTGGTGGCATATTAGGAAGCAGCTGCCTAACCCACTTGGTAAATGTAAGTGTGTGTTGGTCTTATTCCTTTAAATTTGATCCAACATGAATTAAACTCTAGCAGGTGGGAACAAGAAGGCATTTCTTTCTAGGACGGTCAGCTTTTATGTCACCCAGAAGAGCCAATGATCTTAGAGTTGAATAAAGTCAAACAGATGAGAAATAAACTTGTACTTGAATAACAAAATGACTTGTATATTCGGGGTGATTGCATGTACCTTTCAGTCTTCTCTCCTAATACTCAGGATGTCAGGATGGCCGAGCGGTCCAAGGCGCCAGACTCAAGATGAAAGTTCTTTCCTAGTTGGGTGTTCTGGTCTCTGAAAGGAGGCGTGGGTTCAAATCCCACTTCTGACAAGTATTTTGTTCAATAAAGTCAGTCATCTCACTTCCTGGAAATAACTTCTGACTCCAGTTGCGCACCATTGTGAGACTGGGGGTACCTGAACGAGGCATGGCTCAATCCACTTCCGTTGTTCCGGTGGCATATTAGGAAGCAGCTGCCTAACCCACTTGGTAAATGTAAGTGTGTGTTGGTCTTATTCCTTTAAATATCATCCAACATGAATTAAACTCTAGCAGGTGGGAACAAGAAGGCATTTCTTTCTAGGATGGTCAGCTTTTATGTCACCCAGAGGAGCCAATGATCTTAGAGTTGAATAAAGTCAAACAGATGAGAAATAAACTTGTACTTGAATAACAAAATGACTTGTATATTCGGGGTGATTGCATGTACCTTTCAGTCTTCTCTCCTAATACTCAGGATGTCAGAATGGCCGAGCGTTCCAAGGCACCAGACTCAAGATGAAAATTCTTCCCTAGTTGGGTGTTCTGGTCTCTGAAAGGAGGCGTGGTTTCAAACCCACTTGGTAAATGTAAGTGTGTGCTGGTCTTATTCCTGTAAATATCATCCAACATGAATAAAACTCTAGCAGGTGGGAACAAGAAGGCATTTCTTTCTAGGATGGTCAGCTTTTATGTCACCCAGAGGAGCCAATGATCTTAGAGTTGAATAAAGTCAAACAGATGAGAAATAAACTTGTACTTGAATAACAAAATGACTTGTATATTCGGGGTGATTGCATGTACCTTTCAGTCTTCTCTCCTAATACTCAGGATGTCAGGATGGCCGAGCGGTCCAAGGCGCCAGACTCAAGATGAAAGTTCTTTCCTAGTTGGGTGTTCTGGTCTCTGAAAGGAGGCGTGGGTTCAAATCCCACTTCTGACAAGTATTTTGTTCAATAAAGTCAGTCATCTCACTTCCTGGAAATAACTTCTGACTCCAGTTGCGCACCATTGTGAGACTGGGGGTACCTGAACGAGGCATGGCTCAATCCACTTCCGTTGTTCCGGTGGCATATTAGGAAGCAGCTGCCTAACCCACTTGGTAAATGTAAGTGTGTGTTGGTCTTATTCCTTTAAATATCATCCAACATGAATTAAACTCTAGCAGGTGGGAACAAGAAGGCATTTCTTTCTAGGTCGGTCAGCTTTTATGTCACCCAGAAGAGCCAATGATCTTAGAGTTGAATAAAGTCAAACAGATGAGAAATAAACTTGTACTTGAATAACAAAATGACTTGTATATTCGGGGTGATTGCATGTACCTTTCAGTCTTCGCTCCTAATACTCAGGATGTCAGGATGGCCGAGCGGTCCAAGGCGCCAGACTCAAGATGAAAATTCTTTCCTAGTTGGGTGTTCTGGTCTCTGAAAGGAGGCGTGGGTTCAAATCCCACTTCTGACAAGTATTTTGTTCAATAAAGTCAGTCATCTCACTTCCTGGAAATAACTTCTGACTCCAGTTGCGCACCATTGTGAGACTGGGGGTACCTGAACGAGGCATGGCTCAATCCACTTCCGTTGTTCCGGTGGCATATTAGGAAGCAGCTGCCTAACCCACTTGGTAAATGTAAGTGTGTGTTGGTCTTATTCCTTTAAATATCATCCAACATGAATTAAACTCTAGCAGGTGGGAACAAGAAGGCATTTCTTTCTAGGTCGGTCAGCTTTTATGTCACCCAGAAGAGCCAATGATCTTAGAGTTGAATAAAGTCAAACAGATGAGAAATAAACTTGTACTTGAATAACAAAATGACTTGTATATTCGGGGTGATTGCATGTACCTTTCAGTCTTCTCTCCTAATACTCAGGATGTCAGAATGGCCGAGCGTTCCAAGGCACCAGACTCAAGATGAAAATTCTTCCCTAGTTGGGTGTTCTGGTCTCTGAAAGGAGGCGTGGTTTCAAACCCACTTGGTAAATGTAAGTGTGTGCTGGTCTTATTCCTGTAAATATCATCCAACATGAATAAAACTCTAGCAGGTGGGAACAAGAAGGCATTTCTTTCTAGGATGGTCAGCTTTTATGTCACCCAGAGGAGCCAATGATCTTAGAGTTGAATAAAGTCAAACAGATGAGAAATAAACTTGTACTTGAATAACAAAATGACTTGTATATTCGGGGTGATTGCATGTACCTTTCAGTCTTCTCTCCTAATACTCAGGATGTCAGGATGGCCGAGCGTTCCAAGGCACCAGACTCAAGATGAAAATTCTTCCCTAGTTGAGTGTTCTGGTCTCTGAATGGAGGCGTGGGTTCAAATCCCACTTCTGACAAGTATTTTGTTCAATAAAGTCAGTCATCTCACTTCCTGGAAATAACTTCTGACTCCAGTTGCGCACCATTGTGAGACTGGGGTTACCTGAACGAGGCATGGCTCAATCCACTTCCGTTGTCCCGGTGGCATATTAGGAAGCAGCTGCCTAACCCACTTGGTAAATGTAAGTGTGTGTTGGTCTTATTCCTTTAAATATCATCCAACATGAATTAAACTCTAGCAGGTGGGAACAAGAAGGCATTTCATTCTAGGTCGGTCAGCTTTTATGTCACCCAGAAGAGCCAATGATCTTAGAGTTGAATAAAGTCAAACAGATGAGAAATAAACTTGTACTTGAATAACAAAATGACTTGTATATTCGGGGTGATTGCATGTACCTTTCAGTCTTCTCTCCTAATACTCAGGATGTCAGGATGGCCGAGCATTCCAAGGCACCAGACTCAAGATGAAAATTCTTCCCTAGTTGGGTGTTCTGGTCTCTGAAAGGAGGCGTGGGTTCAAATCCCACTTCTGACAAGTATTTTGTTCAATAAAGTCAGTCATCTCACTTCCTGGAAATAACTTCTGACTCCAGTTGCGCACCATTGTGAGACTGGGGGTACCTGAACGAGGCATGGCTCAATCCACTTCCGTTGTTCCGGTGGCATATTAGGAAGCAGCTGCCTAACCCACTTGGTAAATGTAAGTGTGTGTTGGTCTTATTCCTTTAAATATCATCCAACATGAATTAAACTCTAGCAGGTGGGAACAAGAAGGCATTTCTTTCTAGGTCGGTCAGCTTTTATGTCACCCAGAAGAGCCAATGATCTTAGAGTTGAATAAAGTCAAACAGATGAGAAATAAACTTGTACTTGAATAACAAAATGACTTGTATATTCGGGGTGATTGCATGTACCTTTCAGTCTTCTCTCCTAATACTCAGGATGTCAGAATGGCCGAGCGTTCCAAGGCACCAGACTCAAGATGAAAATTCTTCCCTAGTTGGGTGTTCTGGTCTCTGAAAGGAGGCGTGGTTTCAAACCCACTTGGTAAATGTAAGTGTGTGCTGGTCTTATTCCTGTAAATATCATCCAACATGAATAAAACTCTAGCAGGTGGGAACAAGAAGGCATTTCTTTCTAGGATGGTCAGCTTTTATGTCACCCAGAGGAGCCAATGATCTTAGAGTTGAATAAAGTCAAACAGATGAGAAATAAACTTGTACTTGAATAACAAAATGACTTGTATATTCGGGGTGATTGCATGTACCTTTCAGTCTTCTCTCCTAATACTCAGGATGTCAGGATGGCCGAGCGTTCCAAGGCACCAGACTCAAGATGAAAATTCTTCCCTAGTTGGGTGTTCTGGTCTCTGAATGGAGGCGTGGGTTCAAATCCCACTTCTGACAAGTATTTTGTTCAATAAAGTCAGTCATCTCACTTCCTGGAAATAACTTCTGACTCCAGTTGCGCACCATTGTGAGACTGGGGTTACCTGAACGAGGCATGGCTCAATCCACTTCCGTTGTCCCGGTGGCATATTAGGAAGCAGCTGCCTAACCCACTTGGTAAATGTAAGTGTGTGTTGGTCTTATTCCTTTAAATATCATCCAACATGAATTAAACTCTAGCAGGTGGGAACAAGAAGGCATTTCTTTCTAGGTCGGTCAGCTTTTATGTCACCCAGAAGAGCCAATGATCTTAGAGTTGAATAAAGTCAAACAGATGAGAAATAAACTTGTACTTGAATAACAAAATGACTTGTATATTCGGGGTGATTGCATGTACCTTTCAGTCTTCTCTCCTAATACTCAGGATGTCAGAATGGCCGAGCGTTCCAAGGCACCAGACTCAAGATGAAAATTCTTCCCTAGTTGGGTGTTCTGGTCTCTGAAAGGAGGCGTGGTTTCAAACCCACTTGGTAAATGTAAGTGTGTGCTGGTCTTATTCCTGTAAATATCATCCAACATGAATAAAACTCTAGCAGGTGGGAACAAGAAGGCATTTCTTTCTAGGATGGTCAGCTTTTATGTCACCCAGAGGAGCCAATGATCTTAGAGTTGAATAAAGTCAAACAGATGAGAAATAAACTTGTACTTGAATAACAAAATGACTTGTATATTCGGGGTGATTGCATGTACCTTTCAGTCTTCTCTCCTAATACCCAGGATGTCAGGATGGCCGAGCGTTCCAAGGCACCAGACTCAAGATGAAAATTCTTCCCTAGTTGAGTGTTCTGGTCTCTGAATGGAGGCGTGGGTTCAAATCCCACTTCTGACAAGTATTTTGTTCAATAAAGTCAGTCATCTCACTTCCTGGAAATAACTTCTTACTCCAGTTGCGCACCATTGTGAGACTGGGGTTACCTGAACGAGGCATGGCTCAATCCACTTCCGTTGTCCCGGTGGCATATTAGGAAGCAGCTGCCTAACCCACTTGGTAAATGTAAGTGTGTGTTGGTCTTATTCCTTTAAATATCATCCAACATGAATTAAACTCTAGCAGGTGGGAACAAGAAGGCATTTCTTTCTAGGACGGTCAGCTTTTATGTCACCCAGAAGAGCCAATGATCTTAGAGTTGAATAAAGTCAAACAGATGAGAAATAAACTTGTACTTGAATAACAAAATGACTTGTATATTCGGGGTGATTGCATTTACCTTTCAGTCTTCTCTCCTAACACTCAGGATGTCAGGATGGCCGAGCGGTCCAAGGCGCCAGACTCAAGATGAAAATTCTTCCCTAGTTGGGTGTTCTGGTCTCTGAAAGGAGGCGTGGTTTCAAACCCACTTGGTAAATGTAAGTGTGTGCTGGTCTTATTCCTGTAAATATCATCCAACATGAATAAAACTCTAGCAGGTGGGAACAAGAAGGCATTTCTTTCTAGGATGGTCAGCTTTTATGTCACCCAGAGGAGCCAATGATCTTAGAGTTGAATAAAGTCAAACAGATGAGAAATAAACTTGTACTTGAATAACAAAATGACTTGTATATTCGGGGTGATTGCATGTACCTTTCAGTCTTCTCTCCTAATACTCAGGATGTCAGGATGGCCGAGCGTTCCAAGGCACCAGACTCAAGATGAAAATTCTTCCCTAGTTGAGTGTTCTGGTCTCTGAATGGAGGCGTGGGTTCAAATCCCACTTCTGACAAGTATTTTGTTCAATAAAGTCAGTCATCTCACTTCCTGGAAATAACTTCTTACTCCAGTTGCGCACCATTGTGAGACTGGGGTTACCTGAACGAGGCATGGCTCAATCCACTTCCGTTGTCCCGGTGGCATATTAGGAAGCAGCTGCCTAACCCACTTGGTAAATGTAAGTGTGTGTTGGTCTTATTCCTTTAAATATCATCCAACATGAATTAAACTCTAGCAGGTGGGAACAAGAAGGCATTTCTTTCTAGGACGGTCAGCTTTTATGTCACCCAGAAGAGCCAATGATCTTAGAGTTGAATAAAGTCAAACAGATGAGAAATAAACTTGTACTTGAATAACAAAATGACTTGTATATTCGGGGTGATTGCATTTACCTTTCAGTCTTCTCTCCTAACACTCAGGATGTCAGGATGGCCGAGCGGTCCAAGGCGCCAGACTCAAGATGAAAATTCTTCCCTAGTTGGGTGTTCTGGTCTCTGAAAGGAGGCGTGGGTTCAAATCCCACTTCTGACAAGTATTTTGTTCAATAAAGTCAGTCATCTCACTTCCTGGAAATAACTTCTGACTACAGTTGTGCACCATTGTGAGACTGGGGGTACCTGAACGAGGCATGGCTCAATCCACTTCCGTTGTTCCGGTGGCATATTAGGAAGCAGCTGCCTAACCCACTTGGTAAATGTAAGTGTGTGTTGGTCTTATTCCTTTAAATATCATCCAACATGAATTAAACTCTAGCAGGTGGGAACAAGAAGGCATTTCATTCTAGGTCGGTCAGCTTTTATGTCACCCAGAAGAGCCAATGATCTTAGAGTTGAATAAAGTCAAACAGATGAGAAATAAACTTGTACTTGAATAACAAAATGACTTGTATATTCGGGGTGATTGCATGTACCTTTCAGTCTTCTCTCCTTATACTCAGGATGTCAGGATGGCTGAGCGTTCCAAGGCACCAGACTCAAGATGAAAATTCTTCCCTAGTTGGGTGTTCTGGTCTCTGAAAGGAGGCGTGGGTTCAAATCCCACTTCTGACAAGTATTTTGTTCAATAAAGTCAGTCATCTCACTTCCTGGAAATAACTTCTGACTCCAGTTGCGCACCATTGTGAGACTGGGGGTACCTGAACGAGGCATGGCTCAATCCACTTCCGTTGTTCCGGTGGCATATTAGGAAGCAGCTGCCTAACCCACTTGGTAAATGTAAGTGTGTGTTGGTCTTATTCCTTTAAATATCATCCAACATGAATTAAACTCTAGCAGGTGGGAACAAGAAGGCATTTCTTTCTAGGTCGGTCAGCTTTTATGTCACCCAGAAGAGCCAATGATCTTAGAGTTGAATAAAGTCAAACAGATGAGAAATAAACTTGTACTTGAATAACAAAATGACTTGTATATTCGGGGTGATTGCATGTACCTTTCAGTCTTCTCTCCTAATACTCAGGATGTCAGAATGGCCGAGCGTTCCAAGGCACCAGACTCAAGATGAAAATTCTTCCCTAGTTGGGTGTTCTGGTCTCTGAAAGGAGGCGTGGTTTCAAACCCACTTGGTAAATGTAAGTGTGTGCTGGTCTTATTCCTGTAAATATCATCCAACATGAATAAAACTCTAGCAGGTGGGAACAAGAAGGCATTTCTTTCTAGGATGGTCAGCTTTTATGTCACCCAGAGGAGCCAATGATCTTAGAGTTGAATAAAGTCAAACAGATGAGAAATAAACTTGTACTTGAATAACAAAATGACTTGTATATTCGGGGTGATTGCATGTACCTTTCAGTCTTCTCTCCTAATACTCAGGATGTCAGGATGGCCGAGCGTTCCAAGGCACCAGACTCAAGATGAAAATTCTTCCCTAGTTGGGTGTTCTGGTCTCTGAATGGAGGCGTGGGTTCAAATCCCACTTCTGACAAGTATTTTGTTCAATAAAGTCAGTCATCTCACTTCCTGGAAATAACTTCTGACTCCAGTTGTGCACCATTGTGAGACTGGGGGTACCTGAACGAGGCATGGCTCAATCCACTTCCGTTGTTCCGGTGGCATATTAGGAAGCAGGTGCCTAACCCACTTGGTAAATGTAAGTGTGTGTTGGTCTTATTCCTTTAAATATCATCCAACATGAATTAAACTCTAGCAGGTGGGAACAAGAAGGCATTTCTTTCTAGGACGGTCAGCTTTTATGTCACCCAGAAGAGCCAATGATCTTAGAGTTGAATAAAGTCAAACAGATGAGAAATAAACTTGTACTTGAATAACAAAATGACTTGTATATTCGGGGTGATTGCATGTACCTTTCAGTCTTCTCTCCTAATACTCAGGATGTCAGGATGGCCGAGCGGTCCAAGGCGCCAGACTCAAGATGAAAATTCTTCCCTAGTTGGGTGTTCTGGTCTCTGAAAGGAGGCGTGGGTTCAAATCCCACTTCTGACAAGTATTTTGTTCAATAAAGTCAGTCATCTCACTTCCTGGAAATAACTTCTGACTCCAGTTGCGCACCATTGTGAGACTGGGGGTACCTGAACGAGGCATGGCTCAATCCACTTCCGTTGTTCCGGTGGCATATTAGGAAGCAGCTGCCTAACCCACTTGGTAAATGTAAGTGTGTGTTGGTCTTATTCCTTTAAATATCATCCAACATGAATTAAACTCTAGCAGGTGGGAACAAGAAGGCATTTCTTTCTAGGACGGTCAGCTTTTATGTCACCCAGAAGAGCCAATGATCTTAGAGTTGAATAAAGTCAAACAGATGAGAAATAAACTTGTACTTGAATAACAAAATGACTTGTATATTCGGGGTGATTGCATGTACCTTTCAGTCTTCTCTCCTAATACTCAGGATGTCAGGATGGCCGAGCAGTCCAAGGCGCCAGACTCAAGATGAAAATTCTTCCCTAGTTGTGTGTTCTGGTCTCTGAAAGGAGGCGTGGGTTCAAATCCCACTTCTGACAAGTATTTTGTTCAATAAAGTCAGTCATCTCACTTCCTGGAAATAACTTCTGACTCCAGTTGCGCACCATTGTGAGACTGGGGGTACCTGAACGAGGCATGGCTCAATCCACTTCCGTTGTTCCGGTGGCATATTAGGAAGCAGCTGCCTAACCCACTTGGTAAATGTAAGTGTGTGTTGGTCTTATTCCTTTAAATATCATCCAACATGAATTAAACTCTAGCAGGTGGGAACAAGAAGGCATTTCATTCTAGGTCGGTCAGCTTTTATGTCACCCAGAAGAGCCAATGATCTTAGAGTTGAATAAAGTCAAACAGATGAGAAATAAACTTGTACTTGAATAACAAAATGACTTGTATATTCGGGGTGATTGCATGTACCTTTCAGTCTTCTCTCCTAATACTCAGGATATCAGGATGGCCGAGCGTTCCAAGGCACCAGACTCAAGATGAAAATTCTTCCCTAGTTGGGTGTTCTGGTCTCTGAAAGGAGGCGTGGGTTCAAATCCCACTTCTGACAAGTATTTTGTTCAATAAAGTCAGTCATCTCACTTCCTGGAAATAACTTCTGACTCCAGTTGCGCACCATTGTGAGACTGGGGGTACCTGAACGAGGCATGGCTCAATCCACTTCCGTTGTTCCGGTGGCATATTAGGAAGCAGCTGCCTAACCCACTTGGTAAATGTAAGTGTGTGTTGGTCTTATTCCTTTAAATATCATCTAACATGAATTAAACTCTAGCAGGTGGGAACAAGAAGGCATTTCTTTCTAGGACGGTCAGCTTTTATGTCACCCAGAAGAGCCAATGATCTTAGAGTTGAATAAAGTCAAACAGATGAGAAATAAACTTGTACTTGAATAACAAAATGACTTGTATATTCGGGGTGATTGCATGTACCTTTCAGTCTTCTCTCCTAATACTCAGGATGTCAGGATGGCCGAGCAGTCCAAGGTGCCAGACTCAAGATGAAAATTCTTCCCTAGTTGGGTGTTCTGGTCTCTGAAAGGAGGCGTGGGTTCAAATCCCACTTCTGACAAGTATTTTGTTCAATAAAGTCAGTCATCTCACTTCCTGGAAATAACTTCTGACTCCAGTTGTGCACCATTGTGAGACTGGGGGTACCTGAACGAGGCATGGCTTAATCCACTTCCGTTGTTCCGGTTGCATATTAGGAAGCAGCTGCCTAACCCACTTGGTAAATGTAAGTGTGTGTTGGTCTTATTCCTTTAAATATCATCCAACATGAATTAAACTCTAGCAGGTGGGAACAAGAAGGCATTTCTTTCTAGGACGGTCAGCTTTTATGTCACCCAGAAGAGCCAATGATCTTAGAGTTGAATAAAGTCAAACAGATGAGAAATAAACTTGTACTTGAATAACAAAATGACTTGTATATTCGGGGTGATTGCATGTACCTTTCAGTCTTCTCTCCTAATACTCAGGATGTCAGGATGGCCGAGCAGTCCAAGGTGCCAGACTCAAGATGAAAATTCTTCCCTAGTTGGGTGTTCTGGTCTCTGAAAGGAGGCGTGGGTTCAAATCCCACTTCTGACAAGTATTTTGTTCAATAAAGTCAGTCATCTCACTTCCTGGAAATAACTTCTGACTCCAGTTGTGCACCATTGTGAGACTGGGGGTACCTGAACGAGGCATGGCTCAATCCACTTCCGTTGTTCCGGTTGCATATTAGGAAGCAGCTGCCTAACCCACTTGGTAAATGTAAGTGTGTGTTGGTCTTATTCCTTTAAATATCATCCAACATGAATTAAACTCTAGCAGGTGGGAACAAGAAGGCATTTCTTTCTAGGACGGTCAGCTTTTATGTCACCCAGAAGAGCCAATGATCTTAGAGTTGAATAAAGTCAAACAGATGAGAAATAAACTTGTACTTGAATAACAAAATGACTTGTATATTCGGGGTGATTGCATGTACCTTTCAGTCTTCTCTCCTAATACTCAGGATGTCAGGATGGCCGAGCGGTCCAAGGCGCCAGACTCAAGATGAAAATTCTTCACTAGTTGGGTGTTCTGGTCTCTGAAAGGAGGCGTGGGTTCAAATCCCACTTCTGACATGTATTTTGTTCAATAAAGTCAGTCATCTCACTTCCTGGAAATAACTTCTGACTCCAGTTGCACACCATTGTGAGACTGGGGGTACCTGAACGAGGCATGGCTCAATCCACTTCCGTTGTTCCGGTGGCATATTAGGAAGCAGCTGCCTAACCCACTTGGTAAATGTAAGTGTGTGTTGGTCTTATTCCTTTAAATATCATCCAACATGAATTAAACTCTAGCAGGTGGGAACAAGAAGGCATTTCTTTCTAGGACGGTCAGCTTTTATGTCACCCAGAAGAGCCAATGATCTTAGAGTTGAATAAAGTCAAACAGATGAGAAATAAACTTGTACTTGAATAACAAAATGACTTGTATATTCGGGGTGATTGCATGTACCTTTCAGTCTTCTCTCCTAATACTCAGGATGTCAGGATGGCCGAGCGGTCCAAGGCGCCAGACTCAAGATGAAAATTCTTCCCTAGTTGGGTGTTCTGGTCTCTGAAAGGAGGTGTGGGTTCAAATCCCACTTCTGACAAGTATTTTGTTCAATAAAGTCAGTCATCTCACTTCCTGGAAATAACTTCTGACTCCAGTTGCGCACCATTGTGAGACTGGGGGTACCTGAACGAGGCATGGCTCAATCCACTTCCGTTGTTCCGGTGGCATATTAGGAAGCAGCTGCCTAACCCACTTGGTAAATGTAAGTGTGTGTTGGTCTTATTCCTTTAAATATCATCCAACATGAATTAAACTCTAGCAGGTGGGAACAAGAAGGCATTTCTTTCTAGGACGGTCAGCTTTTATGTCACCCAGAAGAGCCAATGATCTTAGAGTTGAATAAAGTCAAACAGATGAGAAATAAACTTGTACTTGAATAACAAAATGACTTGTATATTCGGGGTGATTGCATGTACCTTTCAGTCTTCTCTCCTAATACTCAGGATGTCAGGATGGCCGAGCGGTCCAAGGCGCCAGACTCAAGATGAAAATTCTTCCCTAGTTGTGTGTTCTGGTCTCTGAAAGGAGGCGTGGGTTCAAATCCCACTTCTGACAAGTATTTTGTTCAATAAAGTCAGTCATCTCACTTCCTGGAAATAACTTCTGACTCCAGTTGCGCACCATTGTGAGACTGGGGGTACCTGAACGAGGCATGGCTCAATCCACTTCCGTTGTTCCGGTGGCATATTAGGAAGCAGCTGCCTAACCCACTTGGTAAATGTAAGTGTGTGTTGGTCTTATTCCTTTAAATATCATCCAACATGAATTAAACTCTAGCAGGTGGGAACAAGAAGGCATTTCATTCTAGGTCGGTCAGCTTTTATGTCACCCAGAAGAGCCAATGATCTTAGAGTTGAATAAAGTCAAACAGATGAGAAATAAACTTGTACTTGAATAACAAAATGACTTGTATATTCGGGGTGATTGCATGTACCTTTCAGTCTTCTCTCCTAATACTCAGGATATCAGGATGGCCGAGCGTTCCAAGGCACCAGACTCAAGATGAAAATTCTTCCCTAGTTGGGTGTTCTGGTCTCTGAAAGGAGGCGTGGGTTCAAATCCCACTTCTGACAAGTATTTTGTTCAATAAAGTCAGTCATCTCACTTCCTGGAAATAACTTCTGACTCCAGTTGTGCACCATTGTGAGACTGGGGTTACCTGAACGAGGCATGGCTCAATCCACTTCCGTTGTTCCGGTGGCATATTAGGAAGCAGCTGCCTAACCCACTTGGTAAATGTAAGTGTGTGTTGGTCTTATTCCTTTAAATATCATCTAACATGAATTAAACTCTAGCAGGTGGGAACAAGAAGGCATTTCTTTCTAGGACGGTCAGCTTTTATGTCACCCAGAAGAGCCAATGATCTTAGAGTTGAATAAAGTCAAACAGATGAGAAATAAACTTGTACTTGAATAACAAAATGACTTGTATATTCGGGGTGATTGCATGTACCTTTCAGTCTTCTCTCCTAATACTCAGGATGTCAGGATGGCCGAGCAGTCCAAGGTGCCAGACTCAAGATGAAAATTCTTCCCTAGTTGGGTGTTCTGGTCTCTGAAAGGAGGCGTGGGTTCAAATCCCACTTCTGACAAGTATTTTGTTCAATAAAGTCAGTCATCTCACTTCCTGGAAATAACTTCTGACTCCAGTTGTGCACCATTGTGAGACTGGGGGTACCTGAACGAGGCATGGCTTAATCCACTTCCGTTGTTCCGGTTGCATATTAGGAAGCAGCTGCCTAACCCACTTGGTAAATGTAAGTGTGTGTTGGTCTTATTCCTTTAAATATCATCCAACATGAATTAAACTCTAGCAGGTGGGAACAAGAAGGCATTTCTTTCTAGGACGGTCAGCTTTTATGTCACCCAGAAGAGCCAATGATCTTAGAGTTGAATAAAGTCAAACAGATGAGAAATAAACTTGTACTTGAATAACAAAATGACTTGTATATTCGGGGTGATTGCATGTACCTTTCAGTCTTCTCTCCTAATACTCAGGATGTCAGGATGGCCGAGCAGTCCAAGGTGCCAGACTCAAGATGAAAATTCTTCCCTAGTTGGGTGTTCTGGTCTCTGAAAGGAGGCGTGGGTTCAAATCCCACTTCTGACAAGTATTTTGTTCAATAAAGTCAGTCATCTCACTTCCTGGAAATAACTTCTGACTCCAGTTGTGCACCATTGTGAGACTGGGGGTACCTGAACGAGGCATGGCTCAATCCACTTCCGTTGTTCCGGTTGCATATTAGGAAGCAGCTGCCTAACCCACTTGGTAAATGTAAGTGTGTGTTGGTCTTATTCCTTTAAATATCATCCAACATGAATTAAACTCTAGCAGGTGGGAACAAGAAGGCATTTCTTTCTAGGACGGTCAGCTTTTATGTCACCCAGAAGAGCCAATGATCTTAGAGTTGAATAAAGTCAAACAGATGAGAAATAAACTTGTACTTGAATAACAAAATGACTTGTATATTCGGGGTGATTGCATGTACCTTTCAGTCTTCTCTCCTAATACTCAGGATGTCAGGATGGCCGAGCGGTCCAAGGCGCCAGACTCAAGATGAAAATTCTTCACTAGTTGGGTGTTCTGGTCTCTGAAAGGAGGCGTGGGTTCAAATCCCACTTCTGACATGTATTTTGTTCAATAAAGTCAGTCATCTCACTTCCTGGAAATAACTTCTGACTCCAGTTGCACACCATTGTGAGACTGGGGGTACCTGAACGAGGCATGGCTCAATCCACTTCCGTTGTTCCGGTGGCATATTAGGAAGCAGCTGCCTAACCCACTTGGTAAATGTAAGTGTGTGTTGGTCTTATTCCTTTAAATATCATCCAACATGAATTAAACTCTAGCAGGTGGGAACAAGAAGGCATTTCTTTCTAGGACGGTCAGCTTTTATGTCACCCAGAAGAGCCAATGATCTTAGAGTTGAATAAAGTCAAACAGATGAGAAATAAACTTGTACTTGAATAACAAAATGACTTGTATATTCGGGGTGATTGCATGTACCTTTCAGTCTTCTCTCCTAATACTCAGGATGTCAGGATGGCCGAGCGGTCCAAGGCGCCAGACTCAAGATGAAAATTCTTCCCTAGTTGGGTGTTCTGGTCTCTGAAAGGAGGTGTGGGTTCAAATCCCACTTCTGACAAGTATTTTGTTCAATAAAGTCAGTCATCTCACTTCCTGGAAATAACTTCTGACTCCAGTTGCACACCATTGTGAGACTGGGGGTACCTGAACGAGGCATGGCTCAATCCACTTCCGTTGTTCCGGTGGCATATTAGGAAGCAGCTGCCTAACCCACTTGGTAAATGTAAGTGTGTGTTGGTCTTATTCCTTTAAATATCATCCAACATGAATTAAACTCTAGCAGGTGGGAACAAGAAGGCATTTCTTTCTAGGACGGTCAGCTTTTATGTCACCCAGAAGAGCCAATGATCTTAGAGTTGAATAAAGTCAAACAGATGAGAAATAAACTTGTACTTGAATAACAAAATGACTTGTATATTCGGGGTGATTGCATGTACCTTTCAGTCTTCTCTCCTAATACTCAGGATGTCAGGATGGCCGAGCGGTCCAAGGCGCCAGACTCAAGATGAAAATTCTTCCCTAGTTGGGTGTTCTGGTCTCTGAAAGGAGGTGTGGGTTCAAATCCCACTTCTGACAAGTATTTTGTTCAATAAAGTCAGTCATCTCACTTCCTGGAAATAACTTCTGACTCCAGTTGCGCACCATTGTGAGACTGGGGGTACCTGAACGAGGCATGGCTCAATCCACTTCCGTTGTTCCGGTGGCATATTAGGAAGCAGCTGCCTAACCCACTTGGTAAATGTAAGTGTGTGTTGGTCTTATTCCTTTAAATATCATCCAACATGAATTAAACTCTAGCAGGTGGGAACAAGAAGGCATTTCTTTCTAGGACGGTCAGCTTTTATGTCACCCAGAAGAGCCAATGATCTTAGAGTTGAATAAAGTCAAACAGATGAGAAATAAACATTTTTACTTGAATAACAAAATGACTTGTATATTCGGGGTGATTGCATGTACCTTTCAGTCTTCTCTCCTAATACTCAGGATGTCAGGATGGCCGAGCGGTCCAAGGCGCCAGACTCAAGATGAAAATTCTTCCCTAGTTGTGTGTTCTGGTCTCTGAAAGGAGGCGTGGGTTCAAATCCCACTTCTGACAAGTATTTTGTTCAATAAAGTCAGTCATCTCACTTCCTGGAAATAACTTCTGACTCCAGTTGCGCACCATTGTGAGACTGGGGGTACCTGAACGAGGCATGGCTCAATCCACTTCCGTTGTTCCGGTGGCATATTAGGAAGCAGCTGCCTAACCCACTTGGTAAATGTAAGTGTGTGTTGGTCTTATTCCTTTAAATATCATCCAACATGAATTAAACTCTAGCAGGTGGGAACAAGAAGGCATTTCATTCTAGGTCGGTCAGCTTTTATGTCACCCAGAAGAGCCAATGATCTTAGAGTTGAATAAAGTCAAACAGATGAGAAATAAACTTGTACTTGAATAACAAAATGACTTGTATATTCGGGGTGATTGCATGTACCTTTCAGTCTTCTCTCCTAATACTCAGGATATCAGGATGGCCGAGCGTTCCAAGGCACCAGACTCAAGATGAAAATTCTTCCCTAGTTGGGTGTTCTGGTCTCTGAAAGGAGGCGTGGGTTCAAATCCCACTTCTGACAAGTATTTTGTTCAATAAAGTCAGTCATCTCACTTCCTGGAAATAACTTCTGACTCCAGTTGCGCACCATTGTGAGACTGGGGGTACCTGAACGAGGCATGGCTCAATCCACTTCCGTTGTTCCGGTGGCATATTAGGAAGCAGCTGCCTAACCCACTTGGTAAATGTAAGTGTGTGTTGGTCTTATTCCTTTAAATATCATCCAACATGAATTAAACTCTAGCAGGTGGGAACAAGAAGGCATTTCTTTCTAGGACGGTCAGCTTTTATGTCACCCAGAAGAGCCAATGATCTTAGAGTTGAATAAAGTCAAACAGATGAGAAATAAACTTGTACTTGAATAACAAAATGACTTGTATATTCGGGGTGATTGCATGTACCTTTCAGTCTTCTCTCCTAATACTCAGGATGTCAGGATGGCCAAGCGGTCCAAGGCGCCAGACTCAAGATGAAAATTCTTCCCTAGTTGGGTGTTCTGGTCTCTGAAAGGAGGCGTGGGTTCAAATCCCACTTCTGACAAGTATTTTGTTCAATAAAGTCAGTCATCTCACTTCCTGGAAATAACTTCTGACTCCAGTTGTGCACCATTGTGAGACTGGGGGTACCTGAACGAGGCATGGCTTAATCCACTTCCGTTGTTCCGGTTGCATATTAGGAAGCAGCTGCCTAACCCACTTGGTAAATGTAAGTGTGTGTTGGTCTTATTCCTTTAAATATCATCCAACATGAATTAAACTCTAGCAGGTGGGAACAAGAAGGCATTTCTTTCTAGGACGGTCAGCTTTTATGTCACCCAGAAGAGCCAATGATCTTAGAGTTGAATAAAGTCAAACAGATGAGAAATAAACTTGTACTTGAATAACAAAATGACTTGTATATTCGGGGTGATTGCATGTACCTTTCAGTCTTCTCTCCTAATACTCAGGATGTCAGGATGGCCGAGCAGTCCAAGGTGCCAGACTCAAGATGAAAATTCTTCCCTAGTTGGGTGTTCTGGTCTCTGAAAGGAGGCGTGGGTTCAAATCCCACTTCTGACAAGTATTTTGTTCAATAAAGTCAGTCATCTCACTTCCTGGAAATAACTTCTGACTCCAGTTGTGCACCATTGTGAGACTGGGGGTACCTGAACGAGGCATGGCTCAATCCACTTCCGTTGTTCCGGTTGCATATTAGGAAGCAGCTGCCTAACCCACTTGGTAAATGTAAGTGTGTGTTGGTCTTATTCCTTTAAATATCATCCAACATGAATTAAACTCTAGCAGGTGGGAACAAGAAGGCATTTCTTTCTAGGACGGTCAGCTTTTATGTCACCCAGAAGAGCCAATGATCTTAGAGTTGAATAAAGTCAAACAGATGAGAAATAAACTTGTACTTGAATAACAAAATGACTTGTATATTCGGGGTGATTGCATGTACCTTTCAGTCTTCTCTCCTAATACTCAGGATGTCAGGATGGCCGAGCGGTCCAAGGCGCCAGACTCAAGATGAAAATTCTTCACTAGTTGGTTGTTCTGGTCTCTGAAAGGAGGCGTGGGTTCAAATCCCACTTCTGACATGTATTTTGTTCAATAAAGTCAGTCATCTCACTTCCTGGAAATAACTTCTGACTCCAGTTGCACACCATTGTGAGACTGGGGGTACCTGAACGAGGCATGGCTCAATCCACTTCCGTTGTTCCGGTGGCATATTAGGAAGCAGCTGCCTAACCCACTTGGTAAATGTAAGTGTGTGTTGGTCTTATTCCTTTAAATATCATCCAACATGAATTAAACTCTAGCAGGTGGGAACAAGAAGGCATTTCTTTCTAGGACGGTCAGCTTTTATGTCACCCAGAAGAGCCAATGATCTTAGAGTTGAATAAAGTCAAACAGATGAGAAATAAACTTGTACTTGAATAACAAAATGACTTGTATATTCGGGGTGATTGCATGTACCTTTCAGTCTTCTCTCCTAATACTCAGGATGTCAGGATGGCCGAGCAGTCCAAGGTGCCAGACTCAAGATGAAAATTCTTCCCTAGTTGGGTGTTCTGGTCTCTGAAAGGAGGCGTGGGTTCAAATCCCACTTCTGACAAGTATTTTGTTCAATAAAGTCAGTCATCTCACTTCCTGGAAATAACTTCTGACTCCAGTTGCGCACCATTGTGAGACTGGGGGTACCTGAACGAGGCATGGCTCAATCCACTTCCGTTGTTCCGGTGGCATATTAGGAAGCAGCTGCCTAACCCACTTGGTAAATGTAAGTGTGTGTTGGTCTTATTCCTTTAAATATCATCCAACATGAATTAAACTCTAGCAGGTGGGAACAAGAAGGCATTTCTTTCTAGGACGGTCAGCTTTTATGTCACCCAGAAGAGCCAATGATCTTAGAGTTGAATAAAGTCAAACAGATGAGAAATAAACTTGTACTTGAATAACAAAATGACTTGTATATTCGGGGTGATTGCATGTACCTTTCAGTCTTCTCTCCTAATACTCAGGATGTCAGGATGGCCGAGCAGTCCAAGGTGCCAGACTCAAGATGAAAATTCTTCCCTAGTTGGGTGTTCTGGTCTCTGAAAGGAGGCGTGGGTTCAAATCCCACTTCTGACAAGTATTTTGTTCAATAAAGTCAGTCATCTCACTTCCTGGAAATAACTTCTGACTCCAGTTGTGCACCATTGTGAGACTGGGGGTACCTGAACGAGGCATGGCTCAATCCACTTCCGTTGTTCCGGTTGCATATTAGGAAGCAGCTGCCTAACCCACTTGGTAAATGTAAGTGTGTGTTGGTCTTATTCCTTTAAATATCATCCAACATGAATTAAACTCTAGCAGGTGGGAACAAGAAGGCATTTCTTTCTAGGACGGTCAGCTTTTATGTCACCCAGAAGAGCCAATGATCTTAGAGTTGAATAAAGTCAAACAGATGAGAAATAAACTTGTACTTGAATAACAAAATGACTTGTATATTCGGGGTGATTGCATGTACCTTTCAGTCTTCTCTCCTAATACTCAGGATGTCAGGATGGCCGAGCAGTCCAAGGTGCCAGACTCAAGATGAAAATTCTTCCCTAGTTGGGTGTTCTGGTCTCTGAAAGGAGGCGTGGGTTCAAATCCCACTTCTGACAAGTATTTTGTTCAATAAAGTCAGTCATCTCACTTCCTGGAAATAACTTCTGACTCCAGTTGTGCACCATTGTGAGACTGGGGGTACCTGAATGAGGCATGGCTTAATCCACTTCCGTTGTTCCGGTTGCATATTAGGAAGCAGCTGCCTAACCCACTTGGTAAATGTAAGTGTGTGTTGGTCTTATTCCTTTAAATATCATCCAACATGAATTAAACTCTAGCAGGTGGGAACAAGAAGGCATTTCTTTCTAGGACGGTCAGCTTTTATGTCACCCAGAAGAGCCAATGATCTTAGAGTTGAATAAAGTCAAACAGATGAGAAATAAACTTGTACTTGAATAACAAAATGACTTGTATATTCGGGGTGATTGCATGTACCTTTCAGTCTTCTCTCCTAATACTCAGGATGTCAGGATGGCCGAGCAGTCCAAGGTGCCAGACTCAAGATGAAAATTCTTCCCTAGTTGGGTGTTCTGGTCTCTGAAAGGAGGCGTGGGTTCAAATCCCACTTCTGACAAGTATTTTGTTCAATAAAGTCAGTCATCTCACTTCCTGGAAATAACTTCTGACTCCAGTTGTGCACCATTGTGAGACTGGGGGTACCTGAACGAGGCATGGCTCAATCCACTTCCGTTGTTCCGGTTGCATATTAGGAAGCAGCTGCCTAACCCACTTGGTAAATGTAAGTGTGTGTTGGTCTTATTCCTTTAAATATCATCCAACATGAATTAAACTCTAGCAGGTGGGAACAAGAAGGCATTTCTTTCTAGGACGGTCAGCTTTTATGTCACCCAGAAGAGCCAATGATCTTAGAGTTGAATAAAGTCAAACAGATGAGAAATAAACTTGTACTTGAATAACAAAATGACTTGTATATTCGGGGTGATTGCATGTACCTTTCAGTCTCCTCTCCTAATACTCAGGATGTCAGGATGGCCGAGCGGTCCAAGGCGCCAGACTCAAGATGAAAATTCTTCACTAGTTGGGTGTTCTGGTCTCTGAAAGGAGGCGTGGGTTCAAATCCCACTTCTGACATGTATTTTGTTCAATAAAGTCAGTCATCTCACTTCCTGGAAATAACTTCTGACTCCAGTTGCACACCATTGTGAGACTGGGGGTACCTGAACGAGGCATGGCTCAATCCACTTCCGTTGTTCCGGTGGCATATTAGGAAGCAGCTGCCTAACCCACTTGGTAAATGTAAGTGTGTGTTGGTCTTATTCCTTTAAATATCATCCAACATGAATTAAACTCTAGCAGGTGGGAACAAGAAGGCATTTCTTTCTAGGACGGTCAGCTTTTATGTCACCCAGAAGAGCCAATGATCTTAGAGTTGAATAAAGTCAAACAGATGAGAAATAAACTTGTACTTGAATAACAAAATGACTTGTATATTCGGGGTGATTGCATGTACCTTTCAGTCTTCTCTCCTAATACTCAGGATGTCAGGATGGCCGAGCGGTCCAAGGCGCCAGACTCAAGATGAAAATTCTTCCCTAGTTGGGTGTTCTGGTCTCTGAAAGGAGGCGTGGGTTCAAATCCCACTTCTGACATGTATTTTGTTCAATAAAGTCAGTCATCTCACTTCCTGGAAATAACTTCTGACTCCAGTTGCACACCATTGTGAGACCGGGGGTACCTGAACGAGGCATGGCTCAATCCACTTCCGTTGTTCTGGTGGCATATTAGGAAGCAGCTGCCTAACCCACTTGGTAAATGTAAGTGTGTGTTGGTCTTATTCCTTTAAATATCATCCAACATGAATTAAACTCTAGCAGGTGGGAACAAGAAGGCATTTCTTTCTAGGACGGTCAGCTTTTATGTCACCCAGAAGAGCCAATGATCTTAGAGTTGAATAAAGTCAAACAGATGAGAAATAAACTTGTACTTGAATAACAAAATGACTTGTATATTCGGGGTGATTGCATGTACCTTTCAGTCTTCTCTCCTAATACTCAGGATGTCAGGATGGCCGAGCGGTCCAAGGCGCCAGACTCAAGATGAAAATTCTTCCCTAGTTGGGTGTTCTGGTCTCTGAAAGGAGGCGTGGGTTCAAATCCCACTTCTGACAAGTATTTTGTTCAATAAAGTCAGTCATCTCACTTCCTGGAAATAACTTCTGACTCCAGTTGTGCACCATTGTGAGACTGGGGGTACCTAAACGAGGCATGGCTCAATCCACTTCCGTTGTTCCGGTTGCATATTAGGAAGCAGCTGCCTAACCCACTTGGTAAATGTAAGTGTGTGTTGGTCTTATTCCTTTAAATATCATCCAACATGAATTAAACTCTAGCAGGTGGGAACAAGAAGGCATTTCTTTCTAGGACGGTCAGCTTTTATGTCACCCAGAAGAGCCAATGATCTTAGAGTTGAATAAAGTCAAACAGATGAGAAATAAACTTGTACTTGAATAACAAAATGACTTGTATATTCAGGGTGATTGCATGTACCTTTCAGTCTTCTCTCCTAATACTCAGGATGTCAGGATGGCCGAGCAGTCCAAGGTGCCAGACTCAAGATGAAAATTCTTCCCTAGTTGGGTGTTCTGGTCTCTGAAAGGAGGCGTGGGTTCAAATCCCACTTCTGACAAGTATTTTGTTCAATAAAGTCAGTCATCTCACTTCCTGGAAATAACTTCTGACTCCAGTTGTGCACCATTGTGAGACTGGGGGTACCTGAACGAGGCATGGCTCAATCCACTTCCGTTGTTCCGGTTGCATATTAGGAAGCAGCTGCCTAACCCACTTGGTAAATGTAAGTGTGTGTTGGTCTTATTCCTTTAAATATCATCCAACATGAATTAAACTCTAGCAGGTGGGAACAAGAAGGCATTTCTTTCTAGGACGGTCAGCTTTTATGTCACCCAGAAGAGCCAATGATCTTAGAGTTGAATAAAGTCAAACAGATGAGAAATAAACTTGTACTTGAATAACAAAATGACTTGTATATTCGGGGTGATTGCATGTACCTTTCAGTCTTCTCTCCTAATACTCAGGATGTCAGGATGGCCGAGCGGTCCAAGGCGCCAGACTCAAGATGAAAATTCTTCACTAGTTGGGTGTTCTGGTCTCTGAAAGGAGGCGTGGGTTCAAATCCCACTTCTGACATGTATTTTGTTCAATAAAGTCAGTCATCTCACTTCCTGGAAATAACTTCTGACTCCAGTTGCACACCATTGTGAGACTGGGGGTACCTGAACGAGGCATGGCTCAATCCACTTCCGTTGTTCCGGTGGCATATTAGGAAGCAGCTGCCTAACCCACTTGGTAAATGTAAGTGTGTGTTGGTCTTATTCCTTTAAATATCATCCAACATGAATTAAACTCTAGCAGGTGGGAACAAGAAGGCATTTCTTTCTAGGACGGTCAGCTTTTATGTCACCCAGAAGAGCCAATGATCTTAGAGTTGAATAAAGTCAAACAGATGAGAAATAAACTTGTACTTGAATAACAAAATGACTTGTATATTCGGGGTGATTGCATGTACCTTTCAGTCTTCTCTCCTAATACTCAGGATGTCAGGATGGCCGAGCGGTCCAAGGCGCCAGACTCAAGATGAAAATTCTTCCCTAGTTGGGTGTTCTGGACTCTGAAAGGAGGCGTGGGTTCAAATCCCACTTCTGACAAGTATTTTGTTCAATAAAGTCAGTCATCTCACTTCCTGGAAATAACTTCTGACTCCAGTTGTGCACCATTGTGAGACTGGGGGTACCTGAACGAGGCATGGCTCAATCCACTTCCGTTGTTCCGGTTGCATATTAGGAAGCAGCTGCCTAACCCACTTGGTAAATGTAAGTGTGTGTTGGTCTTATTCCTTTAAATATCATCCAACATGAATTAAACTCTAGCAGGTGGGAACAAGAAGGCATTTCTTTCTAGGACGGTCAGCTTTTATGTCACCCAGAAGAGCCAATGATCTTAGAGTTGAATAAAGTCAAACAGATGAGAAATAAACTTGTACTTGAATAACAAAATGACTTGTATATTCGGGGTGATTGCATGTACCTTTCAGTCTTCTCTCCTAATACTCAGGATGTCAGGATGGCCGAGCGGTCCAAGGCACCAGACTCAAGATGAAAATTCTTCCCTAGTTGGGTGTTCTGGTCTCTGAAAGGAGGCGTGGGTTCAAATCCCACTTCTGACATGTATTTTGTTCAATAAAGTCAGTCATCTCACTTCCTGGAAATAACTTCTGACTCCAGTTGCACACCATTGTGAGACTGGGGGTACCTGAACGAGGCATGGCTCAATCCACTTCCGTTGTTCTGGTGGCATATTAGGAAGCAGCTGCCTAACCCACTTGGTAAATGTAAGTGTGTGTTGGTCTTATTCCTTTAAATATCATCCAACATGAATTAAACTCTAGCAGGTGGGAACAAGAAGGCATTTCTTTCTAGGACGGTCAGCTTTTATGTCACCCAGAAGAGCCAATGATCTTAGAGTTGAATAAAGTCAAACAGATGAGAAATAAACTTGTACTTGAATAACAAAATGACTTGTATATTCGGGGTGATTGCATGTACCTTTCAGTCTTCTCTCCTAATACTCAGGATGTCAGGATGGCCGAGCGGTCCAAGGCGCCAGACTCAAGATGAAAATTCTTCCCTAGTTGGGTGTTCTGGTCTCTGAAAGGAGGCGTGGGTTCAAATCCCACTTCTGACAAGTATTTTGTTCAATAAAGTCAGTCATCTCACTTCCTGGAAATAACTTCTGACTCCAGTTGTGCACCATTGTGAGACTGGGGGTACCTGAACGAGGCATGGCTCAATCCACTTCCGTTGTTCCGGTTGCATATTAGGAAGCAGCTGCCTAACCCACTTGGTAAATGTAAGTGTGTGTTGGTCTTATTCCTTTAAATATCATCCAACATGAATTAAACTCTAGCAGGTGGGAACAAGAAGGCATTTCTTTCTAGGACGGTCAGCTTTTATGTCACCCAGAAGAGCCAATGATCTTAGAGTTGAATAAAGTCAAACAGATGAGAAATAAACTTGTACTTGAATAACAAAATGACTTGTATATTCGGGGTGATTGCATGTACCTTTCAGTCTTCTCTCCTAATACTCAGGATGTCAGGATGGCCGAGCGGTCCAAGGCGCCAGACTCAAGATGAAAATTCTTCCCTAGTTGGGTGTTCTGGTCTCTGAAAGGAGGCGTGGGTTCAAATCCCACTTCTGACATGTATTTTGTTCAATAAAGTCAGTCATCTCACTTCCTGGAAATAACTTCTGACTCCAGTTGCACACCATTGTGAGACTGGGGGTACCTGAACGAGGCATGGCTCAATCCACTTCCGTTGTTCTGGTGGCATATTAGGAAGCAGCTGCCTAACCCACTTGGTAAATGTAAGTGTGTGTTGGTCTTATTCCTTTAAATATCATCCAACATGAATTAAACTCTAGCAGGTGGGAACAAGAAGGCATTTCTTTCTAGGACGGTCAGCTTTTATGTCACCCAGAAGAGCCAATGATCTTAGAGTTGAATAAAGTCAAACAGATGAGAAATAAACTTGTACTTGAATAACAAAATGACTTGTATATTCGGGGTGATTGCATGTACCTTTCAGTCTTCTCTCCTAATACTCAGGATGTCAGGATGGCCGAGCGGTCCAAGGCGCCAGACTCAAGATGAAAATTCTTCCCTAGTTGGGTGTTCTGGTCTCTGAAAGGAGGCGTGGGTTCAAATCCCACTTCTGACAAGTATTTTGTTCAATAAAGTCAGTCATCTCACTTCCTGGAAATAACTTCTGACTCCAGTTGTGCACCATTGTGAGACTGGGGGTACCTGAACGAGGCATGGCTCAATCCACTTCCGTTGTTCCGGTTGCATATTAGGAAGCAGCTGCCTAACCCACTTGGTAAATGTAAGTGTGTGTTGGTTTTATTCCTTTAAATATCATCCAACATGAATTAAACTCTAGCAGGTGGGAACAAGAAGGCATTTCTTTCTAGGACGGTCAGCTTTTATGTCACCCAGAAGAGCCAATGATCTTAGAGTTGAATAAAGTCAAACAGATGAGAAATAAACTTGTACTTGAATAACAAAATGACTTGTATATTCAGGGTGATTGCATGTACCTTTCAGTCTTCTCTCCTAATACTCAGGATGTCAGGATGGCCGAGCAGTCCAAGGTGCCAGACTCAAGATGAAAATTCTTCCCTAGTTGGGTGTTCTGGTCTCTGAAAGGAGGCGTGGGTTCAAATCCCACTTCTGACAAGTATTTTGTTCAATAAAGTCAGTCATCTCACTTCCTGGAAATAACTTCTGACTCCAGTTGTGCACCATTGTGAGACTGGGGGTACCTGAACGAGGCATGGCTCAATCCACTTCCGTTGTTCCGGTGGCATATTAGGAAGCAGCTGCCTAACCCACTTGGTAAATGTAAGTGTGTGTTGGTCTTATTCCTTTAAATATCATCCAACATGAATTAAACTCTAGCAGGTGGGAACAAGAAGGCATTTCTTTCTAGGACGGTCAGCTTTTATGTCACCCAGAAGAGCCAATGATCTTAGAGTTGAATAAAGTCAAACAGATGAGAAATAAACTTGTACTTGAATAACAAAATGACTTGTATATTCGGGGTGATTGCATGTACCTTTCAGTCTTCTCTCCTAATACTCAGGATGTCAGGATGGCCGAGCGGTCCAAGGCGCCAGACTCAAGATGAAAATTCTTCCCTAGTTGGGTGTTCTGGTCTCTGAAAGGAGGCGTGGGTTCAAATCCCACTTCTGACAAGTATTTTGTTCAATAAAGTCAGTCATCTCACTTCCTGGAAATAACTTCTGACTCCAGTTGTGCACCATTGTGAGACTGGGGGTACCTGAACGAGGCATGGCTCAATCCACTTCCGTTGTTCCGGTGGCATATTAGGAAGCAGCTGCCTAACCCACTTGGTAAATGTAAGTGTGTGTTGGTCTTATTCCTTTAAATATCATCCAACATGAATTAAACTCTAGCAGGTGGGAACAAGAAGGCATTTCTTTCTAGGACGGTCAGCTTTTATGTCACCCAGAAGAGCCAATGATCTTAGAGTTGAATAAAGTCAAACAGATGAGAAATAAACTTGTACTTGAATAACAAAATGACTTGTATATTCGGGGTGATTGCATGTACCTTTCAGTCTTCTCTCCTAATACTCAGGATGTCAGGATGGCTGAGCGGTCCAAGGCGCCAGACTCAAGATGAAAATTCTTCCCTAGTTGGGTGTTCTGGTCTCTGAAAGGAGGCGTGGGTTCAAATCCCACTTCTGACAAGTATTTTGTTCAATAAAGTCAGTCATCTCACTTCCTGGAAATAACTTCTGACTCCAGTTGTGCACCATTGTGAAACTGGGGGTACCTGAACGAGGCATGGCTCAATCCACTTCCGTTGTTCCGGTTGCATATTAGGAAGCAGCTGCCTAACCCACTTGGTAAATGTAAGTGTGTGTTGGTCTTATTCCTTTAAATATCATCCAACATGAATTAAACTCTAGCAGGTGGGAACAAGAAGGCATTTCTTTCTAGGACGGTCAGCTTTTATGTCACCCAGAAGAGCCAATGATCTTAGAGTTGAATAAAGTCAAACAGATGAGAAATAAACTTGTACTTGAATAACAAAATGACTTGTATATTCAGGGTGATTGCATGTACCTTTCAGTCTTCTCTCCTAATACTCAGGATGTCAGGATGGCCGAGCAGTCCAAGGTGCCAGACTCAAGATGAAAATTCTTCCCTAGTTGGGTGTTCTGGTCTCTGAAAGGAGGCGTGGGTTCAAATCCCACTTCTGACAAGTATTTTGTTCAATAAAGTCAGTCATCTCACTTCCTGGAAATAACTTCTGACTCCAGTTGTGCACCATTGTGAGACTGGGGGTACCTGAACGAGGCATGGCTCAATCCACTTCCGTTGTTCCGGTGGCATATTAGGAAGCAGCTGCCTAACCCACTTGGTAAATGTAAGTGTGTGTTGGTCTTATTCCTTTAAATATCATCCAACATGAATTAAACTCTAGCAGGTGGGAACAAGAAGGCATTTCTTTCTAGGACGGTCAGCTTTTATGTCACCCAGAAGAGCCAATGATCTTAGAGTTGAATAAAGTCAAACAGATGAGAAATAAACTTGTACTTGAATAACAAAATGACTTGTATATTCGGGGTGATTGCATGTACCTTTCAGTCTTCTCTCCTAATACTCAGGATGTCAGGATGGCCGAGCGGTCCAAGGCGCCAGACTCAAGATGAAAATTCTTCCCTAGTTGGGTGTTCTGGTCTCTGAAAGGAGGTGTGGGTTCAAATCCCACTTCTGACAAGTATTTTGTTCAATAAAGTCAGTCATCTCACTTCCTGGAAATAACTTCTGACTCCAGTTGTGCACCATTGTGAGACTGGGGGTACCTGAACGAGGCATGGCTCAATCCACTTCCGTTGTTCCGGTTGCATATTAGGAAGCAGCTGCCTAACCCACTTGGTAAATGTAAGTGTGTGTTGGTCTTATTCCTTTAAATATCATCCAACATGAATTAAACTCTAGCAGGTGGGAACAAGAAGGCATTTCTTTCTAGGACGGTCAGCTTTTATGTCACCCAGAAGAGCCAATGATCTTAGAGTTGAATAAAGTCAAACAGATGAGAAATAAACTTGTACTTGAATAACAAAATGACTTGTATATTCAGGGTGATTGCATGTACCTTTCAGTCTTCTCTCCTAATACTCAGGATGTCAGGATGGCCGAGCAGTCCAAGGTGCCAGACTCAAGATGAAAATTCTTCCCTAGTTGGGTGTTCTGGTCTCTGAAAGGAGGCGTGGGTTCAAATCCCACTTCTGACAAGTATTTTGTTCAATAAAGTCAGTCATCTCACTTCCTGGAAATAACTTCTGACTCCAGTTGTGCACCATTGTGAGACTGGGGGTACCTGAACGAGGCATGGCTCAATCCACTTCCGTTGTTCCGGTTGCATATTAGGAAGCAGCTGCCTAACCCACTTGGTAAATGTAAGTGTGTGTTGGTCTTATTCCTTTAAATATCATCCAACATGAATTAAACTCTAGCAGGTGGGAACAAGAAGGCATTTCTTTCTAGGACGGTCAGCTTTTATGTCACCCAGAAGAGCCAATGATCTTAGAGTTGAATAAAGTCAAACAGATGAGAAATAAACTTGTACTTGAATAACAAAATGACTTGTATATTCGGGGTGATTGCATGTACCTTTCAGTCTTCTCTCCTAATAGTCAGGATGTCAGGATGTCCGAGCGGTCCAAGGCGCCAGACTCAAGATGAAAATTCTTCCCTAGTTGGGTGTTCTGGTCTCTGAAAGGAGGCGTGGGTTCAAATCCCACTTCTGACAAGTATTTTGTTCAATAAAGTCAGTCATCTCACTTCCTGGAAATAACTTCTGACTCCAGTTGCGCAACCATTGTGAGACTGGGGGTACCTGAACGAGGCATGGCTCAATCCACTTCCGTTGTTCCGGTGGCATATTAGGAAGCAGCTGCCTAACCCACTTGGTAAATGTAAGTGTGTGTTGTTCTTATTCCTTTAAATATCATCCAACATGAATTAAACTCTAGCAGGTGGGAACAAGAAGGCATTTCTTTCTAGGACGGTCAGCTTTTATGTCACCCAGAAGAGCCAATGATCTTAGAGTTGAATAAAGTCAAACAGATGAGAAATAAACTTGTACTTGAATAACAAAATGACTTGTATATTCGGGGTGATTGCATGTACCTTTCAGTCTTCTCTCCTAATACTCATGATATCAGGATGGCCGAGCGGTCCAAGGCGCCAGACTCAAGATGAAAATTCTTCCCTAATTGGGTGTTCTGGTCTCTGAAAGGAGGCGTGGGTTCAAATCCCACTTCTGACAAGTTTTTTGTTCAATAAAGTCAGTCATCTCACTTCCTGGAAATAACTTCTGACTCCAGTTGCGCACCATTGTGAGACTGGGGTTACCTGAACGAGGCATGGCTCAATCCACTTCCGTTGTTCCGGCGGCATATTAGGAAGCAGCTGCCTAACCCACTTGGTAAATGTAAGTGTGTGTTGGTCTTATTCCTTTAAATATCATCCAACATGAATTAAACTCTAGCAGGTGGGAACAAGAAGGCATTTCTTTCTAGGACGGTCAGCTTTTATGTCACCCAGAAGAGCCAATGATCTTAGAGTTGAATAAAGTCAAACAGATGAGAAATAAACTTGTACTTGAATAACAAAATGACTTGTATATTCGGGGTGATTGCATGTACCTTTCAGTCTTCTCTCCTAATACTCAGAATGTCAGGATGGCCAAGCGGTCCAAGGCGCCAGACTCAAGATGAAAATTCTTCCCTAGTTGGGTGTTCTGGTCTCTGAAAGGAGGCGTGGGTTCAAATCCCACTTCTGACAAGTATTTTGTTCAATAAAGTCAGTCATCTCACTTCCTGGAAATAACTTCTGACTCCAGTTGTGCACCATTGTGAGACTGGGGTTACCTGAACGAGGCATGGCTCAATCCACTTCCGTTGTTCCGGTGGCATATTAGGAAGCAGCTGCCTAACCCACTTGGTAAATGTAAGTGTGTGTTGGTCTTATTCCTTTAAATATCATCTAACATGAATTAAACTCTAGCAGGTGGGAACAAGAAGGCATTTCTTTCTAGGACGGTCAGCTTTTATGTCACCCAGAAGAGCCAATGATCTTAGAGTTGAATAAAGTCAAACAGATGAGAAATAAACTTGTACTTGAATAACAAAATGACTTGTATATTCGGGGTGATTGCATGTACCTTTCAGTCTTCTCTCCTAATACTCAGGATGTCAGGATGGCCGAGCAGTCCAAGGTGCCAGACTCAAGATGAAAATTCTTCCCTAGTTGGGTGTTCTGGTCTCTGAAAGGAGGCGTGGGTTCAAATCCCACTTCTGACAAGCATTTTGTTCAATAAAGTCAGTCATCTCACTTCCTGGAAATAACTTCTGACTCCAGTTGTGCACCATTGTGAGACTGGGGGTACCTGAACGAGGCATGGCTCAATCCACTTCCGTTGTTCCGGTTGCATATTAGGAAGCAGCTGCCTAACCCACTTGGTAAATGTAAGTGTGTGTTGGTCTTATTCCTTTAAATATCATCCAACATGAATTAAACTCTAGCAGGTGGGAACAAGAAGGCATTTCTTTCTAGGACGGTCAGCTTTTATGTCACCCAGAAGAGCCAATGATCTTAGAGTTGAATAAAGTCAAACAGATGAGAAATAAACTTGTACTTGAATAACAAAATGACTTGTATATTCGGGGTGATTGCATGTACCTTTCAGTCTTCTCTCCTAATACTCAGGATGTCAGGATGGCTGAGCGGTCCAAGGCGCCAGACTCAAGATGAAAATTCTTCCCTAGTTGGGTGTTCTGGTCTCTGAAAGGAGGCGTGGGTTCAAATCCCACTTCTGACAAGTATTTTGTTCAATAAAGTCAGTCATCTCACTTCCTGGAAATAACTTCTGACTCCAGTTGTGCACCATTGTGAGACTGGGGGTACCTGAACGAGGCATGGCTCAATCCACTTCCGTTGTTCCGGTTGCATATTAGGAAGCAGCTGCCTAACCCACTTGGTAAATGTAAGTGTGTGTTGGTCTTATTCCTTTAAATATCATCCAACATGAATTAAACTCTAGCAGGTGGGAACAAGAAGGCATTTCTTTCTAGGACGGTCAGCTTTTATGTCACCCAGAAGAGCCAATGATCTTAGAGTTGAATAAAGTCAAACAGATGAGAAATAAACTTGTACTTGAATAACAAAATGACTTGTATATTCAGGGTGATTGCATGTACCTTTCAGTCTTCTCTCCTAATACTCAGGATGTCAGGATGGCCGAGCAGTCCAAGGTGCCAGACTCAAGATGAAAATTCTTCCCTAGTTGGGTGTTCTGGTCTCTGAAAGGAGGCGTGGGTTCAAATCCCACTTCTGACAAGTATTTTGTTCAATAAAGTCAGTCATCTCACTTCCTGGAAATAACTTCTGACTCCAGTTGTGCACCATTGTGAGACTGGGGGTACCTGAACGAGGCATGGCTCAATCCAGTTCCGTTGTTCCGGTGGCATATTAGGAAGCAGCTGCCTAACCCACTTGGTAAATGTAAGTGTGTGTTGGTCTTATTCCTTTAAATATCATCCAACATGAATTAAACTCTAGCAGGTGGGAACAAGAAGGCATTTCTTTCTAGGACGGTCAGCTTTTATGTCACCCAGAAGAGCCAATGATCTTAGAGTTGAATAAAGTCAAACAGATGAGAAATAAACTTGTACTTGAATAACAAAATGACTTGTATATTCGGGGTGATTGCATGTACCTTTCAGTCTTCTCTCCTAATACTCAGGATGTCAGGATGGCCGAGCGGTCCAAGGCGCCAGACTCAAGATGAAAATTCTTCCCTAGTTGGGTGTTCTGGTCTCTGAAAGGAGGTGTGGGTTCAAATCCCACTTCTGACAAGTATTTTGTTCAATAAAGTCAGTCATCTCACTTCCTGGAAATAACTTCTGACTCCAGTTGTGCACCATTGTGAGACTGGGGGTACCTGAACGAGGCATGGCTCAATCCACTTCCGTTGTTCCGGTTGCATATTAGGAAGCAGCTGCCTAACCCACTTGGTAAATGTAAGTGTGTGTTGGTCTTATTCCTTTAAATATCATCCAACATGAATTAAACTCTAGCAGGTGGGAACAAGAAGGCATTTCTTTCTAGGACGGTCAGCTTTTATGTCACCCAGAAGAGCCAATGATCTTAGAGTTGAATAAAGTCAAACAGATGAGAAATAAACTTGTACTTGAATAACAAAATGACTTGTATATTCAGGGTGATTGCATGTACCTTTCAGTCTTCTCTCCTAATACTCAGGATGTTAGGATGGCCGAGCAGTCCAAGGTGCCAGACTCAAGATGAAAATTCTTCCCTAGTTGGGTGTTCTGGTCTCTGAAAGGAGGCGTGGGTTCAAATCCCACTTCTGACAAGTATTTTGTTCAATAAAGTCAGTCATCTCACTTCCTGGAAATAACTTCTGACTCCAGTTGTGCACCATTGTGAGACTGGGGGTACCTGAACGAGGCATGGCTCAATCCACTTCCGTTGTTCCGGTTGCATATTAGGAAGCAGCTGCCTAACCCACTTGGTAAATGTAAGTGTGTGTTGGTCTTATTCCTTTAAATATCATCCAACATGAATTAAACTCTAGCAGGTGGGAACAAGAAGGCATTTCTTTCTAGGACGGTCAGCTTTTATGTCACCCAGAAGAGCCAATGATCTTAGAGTTGAATAAAGTCAAACAGATGAGAAATAAACTTGTACTTGAATAACAAAATGACTTGTATATTCGGGGTGATTGCATGTACCTTTCAGTCTTCTCTCCTAATAGTCAGGATGTCAGGATGTCCGAGCGGTCCAAGGCGCCAGACTCAAGATGAAAATTCTTCCCTAGTTGGGTGTTCTGGTCTCTGAAAGGAGGCGTGGGTTCAAATCCCACTTCTGACAAGTATTTTGTTCAATAAAGTCAGTCATCTCACTTCCTGGAAATAACTTCTGACTCCAGTTGCGCAACCATTGTGAGACTGGGGGTACCTGAACGAGGCATGGCTCAATCCACTTCCGTTGTTCCGGTGGCATATTAGGAAGCAGCTGCCTAACCCACTTGGTAAATGTAAGTGTGTGTTGTTCTTATTCCTTTAAATATCATCCAACATGAATTAAACTCTAGCAGGTGGGAACAAGAAGGCATTTCTTTCTAGGACGGTCAGCTTTTATGTCACCCAGAAGAGCCAATGATCTTAGAGTTGAATAAAGTCAAACAGATGAGAAATAAACTTGTACTTGAATAACAAAATGACTTGTATATTCGGGGTGATTGCATGTACCTTTCAGTCTTCTCTCCTAATACTCATGATATCAGGATGGCCGAGCGGTCCAAGGCGCCAGACTCAAGATAAAAATTCTTCCCTAATTGGGTGTTCTGGTCTCTGAAAGGAGGCGTGGGTTCAAATCCCACTTCTGACAAGTTTTTTGTTCAATAAAGTCAGTCATCTCACTTCCTGGAAATAACTTCTGACTCCAGTTGCGCACCATTGTGAGACTGGGGTTACCTGAACGAGGCATGGCTCAATCCACTTCCGTTGTTCCGGCGGCATATTAGGAAGCAGCTGCCTAACCCACTTGGTAAATGTAAGTGTGTGTTGGTCTTATTCCTTTAAATATCATCCAACATGAATTAAACTCTAGCAGGTGGGAACAAGAAGGCATTTCTTTCTAGGACGGTCAGCTTTTATGTCACCCAGAAGAGCCAATGATCTTAGAGTTGAATAAAGTCAAACAGATGAGAAATAAACTTGTACTTGAATAACAAAATGACTTGTATATTCGGGGTGATTGCATGTACCTTTCAGTCTTCTCTCCTAATACTCAGAATGTCAGGATGGCCAAGCGGTCCAAGGCGCCAGACTCAAGATGAAAATTCTTCCCTAGTTGGGTGTTCTGGTCTCTGAAAGGAGGCGTGGGTTCAAATCCCACTTCTGACAAGTATTTTGTTCAATAAAGTCAGTCATCTCACTTCCTGGAAATAACTTCTGACTCCAGTTGTGCACCATTGTGAGACTGGGGTTACCTGAACGAGGCATGGCTCAATCCACTTCCGTTGTTCCGGTTGCATATTAGGAAGCAGCTGCCTAACCCACTTGGTAAATGTAAGTGTGTGTTGGTCTTATTCCTTTAAATATCATCTAACATGAATTAAACTCTAGCAGGTGGGAACAAGAAGGCATTTCTTTCTAGGACGGTCAGCTTTTATGTCACCCAGAAGAGCCAATGATCTTAGAGTTGAATAAAGTCAAACAGATGAGAAATAAACTTGTACTTGAATAACAAAATGACTTGTATATTCGGGGTGATTGCATGTACCTTTCAGTCTTCTCTCCTAATACTCAGGATGTCAGGATGGCCGAGCAGTCCAAGGTGCCAGACTCAAGATGAAAATTCTTCCCTAGTTGGGTGTTCTGGTCTCTGAAAGGAGGCGTGGGTTCAAATCCCACTTCTGACAAGCATTTTGTTCAATAAAGTCAGTCATCTCACTTCCTGGAAATAACTTCTGACTCCAGTTGTGCACCATTGTGAGACTGGGGGTACCTGAACGAGGCATGGCTCAATCCACTTCCGTTGTTCCGGTTGCATATTAGGAAGCAGCTGCCTAACCCACTTGGTAAATGTAAGTGTGTGTTGGTCTTATTCCTTTAAATATCATCCAACATGAATTAAACTCTAGCAGGTGGGAACAAGAAGGCATTTCTTTCTAGGACGGTCAGCTTTTATGTCACCCAGAAGAGCCAATGATCTTAGAGTTGAATAAAGTCAAACAGATGAGAAATAAACTTGTACTTGAATAACAAAATGACTTGTATATTCGGGGTGATTGCATGTACCTTTCAGTCTTCTCTCCTAATACGCAGGATGTCAGGATGGCCGAGCAGTCCAAGGCGCCAGACTCAAGATGAAAATTCTTCCCTAGTTGGGTGTTCTGGTCTCTGAAAGGAGGCGTGGGTTCAAATCCCACTTCTGACATGTATTTTGTTCAATAAAGTCAGTCATCTCACTTCCTGGAAATAACTTCTGACTCCAGTTGTGCACCATTGTGAGACTGGGGTTACCTGAACGAGGCATGGCTCAATCCACTTCCGTTGTTCCGGTGGCATATTAGGAAGCAGCTGCCTAACCCACTTGGTAAATGTAAGTGTGTGCTGGTCTTATTCCTGTAAATATCATCCAACATGAATTAAACTCTAGCAGGTGGGAACAAGAAGGCATTTCTTTCTAGGACGGTCAGCTTTTATGTCACCCAGAAGAGCCAATGATCTTAGAGTTGAATAAAGTCAAACAGATGAGAAATAAACTTGTACTTGAATAACAAAATGACTTGTATATTCGGGGTGATTGCATGTACCTTTCAGTCTTCTCTCCTAATACTCAGGATGTCAGGATGGCCGAGCAGTCCAAGGTGCCAGACTCAAGATGAATATTCTTCCCTAGTTGGGTGTTCTGGTCTCTGAAAGGAGGCGTGGGTTCAAATCCCACTTCTGACAAGTATTTTGTTCAATAAAGTCAGTCATCTCACTTCCTGGAAATAACTTCTGACTCCAGTTGCGCACCATTGTGAGACTGGGGTTACCTGAACGAGGCATGGCTCAATCCACTTCCGTTGTTCCGGCGGCATATTAGGAAGCAGCTGCCTAACCCACTTGGTAAATGTAAGTGTGTGTTGGTCTTATTCCTTTAAATATCATCCAACATGAATTAAACTCTAGCAGGTGGGAACAAGAAGGCATTTCTTTCTAGGACGGTCAGCTTTTATGTCACCCAGAAGAGCCAATGATCTTAGAGTTGAATAAAGTCAAACAGATGAGAAATAAACTTGTACTTGAATAACAAAATGACTTGTATATTCGGGGTGATTGCATGTACCTTTCAGTCTTCTCTCCTAATACTCAGGATGTCAGGATGGCCGAGCAGTCCAAGGTGCCAGACTCAAGATGAAAATTCTTCCCTAGTTGGGTGTTCTGGTCTCTGAAAGGAGGCGTGGGTTCAAATCCCACTTCTGACAAGTATTTTGTTCAATAAAGTCAGTCATCTCACTTCCTGGAAATAACTTCTGACTCCAGTTGTGCACCATTGTGAGACTGGGGGTACCTGAACGAGGCATGGCTCAATCCACTTCCGTTGTTCCGGTTGCATATTAGGAAGCAGCTGCCTAACCCACTTGGTAAATGTAAGTGTGCGTTGGTCTTATTCCTTTAAATATCATCCAACATGAATTAAACTCTAGCAGGTGGGAACAAGAAGGCATTTCTTTCTAGGACGGTCAGCTTTTATGTCACCCAGAAGAGCCAATGATCTTAGAGTTGAATAAAGTCAAACAGATGAGAAATAAACTTGTACTTGAATAACAAAATGACTTGTATATTCGGGGTGATTGCATGTACCTTTCAGTCTTCTCTCCTAATACTCAGGATGTCAGGATGGCCGAGCAGTCCAAGGCGCCAGACTCAAGATGAAAATTCTTCCCTAGTTGGGTGTTCTGGTCTCTGAAAGGAGGCGTGGGTTCAAATCCCACTTCTGACATGTATTTTGTTCAATAAAGTCAGTCATCTCACTTCCTGGAAATAACTTCTGACTCCAGTTGTGCACCATTGTGAGACTGGGGTTACCTGAACGAGGCATGGCTCAATCCACTTCCGTTGTTCCGGTGGCATATTAGGAAGCAGCTGCCTAACCCACTTGGTAAATGTAAGTGTGTGCTGGTCTTATTCCTGTAAATATCATCCAACATGAATTAAACTCTAGCAGGTGGGAACAAGAAGGCATTTCTTTCTAGGACGGTCAGCTTTTATGTCACCCAGAAGAGCCAATGATCTTAGAGTTGAATAAAGTCAAACAGATGAGAAATAAACTTGTACTTGAATAACAAAATGACTTGTATATTCGGGGTGATTGCATGTACCTTTCAGTCTTCTCTCCTAATACTCAGGATGTCAGGATGGCCGAGCAGTCCAAGGTGCCAGACTCAAGATGAAAATTCTTCCCTAGTTGGGTGTTCTGGTCTCTGAAAGGAGGCGTGGGTTCAAATCCCACTTCTGACAAGTATTTTGTTCAATAAAGTCAGTCATCTCACTTCCTGGAAATAACTTCTGACTCCAGTTGCGCACCATTGTGAGACTGGGGGTACCTGAACGAGGCATGGCTCAATCCACTCCCGTTGTTCCGGTGGCATATTAGGAAGCAGCTGCCTAACCCACTTGGTAAATGTAAGTGTGTGTTGGTCTTATTCCTTTAAATATCATCCAACATGAATTAAACTCTAGCAGGTGGGAACAAGAAGGCATTTCTTTCTAGGACGGTCAGCTTTTATGTCACCCAGAAGAGCCAATGATCTTAGAGTTGAATAAAGTCAAACAGATGAGAAATAAACTTGTACTTGAATAACAAAATGACTTGTATATTCGGGGTGATTGCATGTACCTTTCAGTCTTCTCTCCTAATACTCAGGATGTCAGGATGGCCAAGCGGTCCAAGGCGCCAGACTCAAGATGAAAATTCTTCCCTAGTTGGGTGTTCTGGTCTCTGAAAGGAGGTGTGGGTTCAAATCCCACTTCTGACAAGTATTTTGTTCAATAAAGTCAGTCATCTCACTTCCTGGAAATAACTTCTGACTCCAGTTGTGCACCATTGTGAGACTGGGGTTACCTGAACGAGGCATGGCTCAATCCACTTCCGTTGTTCCGGTGGCATATTATGAAGCAGCTGCCTAACCCACTTGGTAAATGTAAGTGTGTGTTGGTCTTATTCCTTTAAATATCATCTAACATGAATTAAACTCTAGCAGGTGGGAACAAGAAGGCATTTCTTTCTAGGACGGTCAGCTTTTATGTCACCCAGAAGAGCCAATGATCTTAGAGTTGAATAAAGTCAAACAGATGAGAAATAAACTTGTACTTGAATAACAAAATGACTTGTATATTCGGGGTGATTGCATGTACCTTTCAGTCTTCTCTCCTAATACTCAGGATGTCAGGATGGCCGAGCAGTCCAAGGTGCCAGACTCAAGATGAAAATTCTTCCCTAGTTGGGTGTTCTGGTCTCTGAAAGGAGGCGTGGGTTCAAATCCCACTTCTGACAAGTATTTTGTTCAATAAAGTCAGTCATCTCACTTCCTGGAAATAACTTCTGACTCCAGTTGTGCACCATTGTGAGACTGGGGGTACCTGAACGAGGCATGGCTCAATCCACTTCCGTTGTTCCGGTTGCATATTAGGAAGCAGCTGCCTAACCCACTTGGTAAATGTAAGTGTGTGTTGGTCTTATTCCTTTAAATATCATCCAACATGAATTAAACTCTAGCAGGTGGGAACAAGAAGGCATTTCTTTCTAGGACGGTCAGCTTTTATGTCACCCAGAAGAGCCAATGATCTTAGAGTTGAATAAAGTCAAACAGATGAGAAATAAACTTGTACTTGAATAACAAAATGACTTGTATATTCGGGGTGATTGCATGTACCTTTCAGTCTTCTCTCCTAATACTCAGGATGTCAGGATGGCCGAGCGGTCCAAGGCGCCAGACTCAAGATGAAAATTCTTCCCTAGTTGGGTGTTCTGGTCTCTGAAAGGGGGTGTGGGTTCAAATCCCACTTCTGACATGTATTTTGTTCAATAAAGTCAGTCATCTCACTTCCTGGAAATAACTTCTGACTCCAGTTGTGCACCATTGTGAGACTGGGGTTACCTGAACGAGGCATGGCTCAATCCACTTCCGTTGTTCCGGTGGCATATTAGGAAGCAGCTGCCTAACCCACTTGGTAAATGTAAGTGTGTGTTGGTCTTATTCCTTTAAATATCATCTAACATGAATTAAACTCTAGCAGGTGGGAACAAGAAGGCATTTCTTTCTAGGACGGTCAGCTTTTATGTCACCCAGAAGAGCCAATGATCTTAGAGTTGAATAAAGTCAAACAGATGAGAAATAAACTTGTACTTGAATCACAAAATGACTTGTATATTCGGGGTGATTGCATGTACCTTTCAGTCTTCTCTCCTAATACTCAGGATGTCAGGATGGCCGAGCAGTCCAAGGTGCCAGACTCAAGATGAAAATTCTTCCCTAGTTGGGTGTTCTGGTCTCTGAAAGGAGGCGTGGGTTCAAATCCCACTTCTGACAAGTATTTTGTTCAATAAAGTCAGTCATCTCACTTCCTGGAAATAACTTCTGACTCCAGTTGTGCACCATTGTGAGACTGGGGGTACCTGAACGAGGCATGGCTCAATCCACTTCCGTTGTTCCGGTTGCATATTAGGAAGCAGCTGCCTAACCCACTTGGTAAATGTAAGTGTGTGTTGGTCTTATTCCTTTAAATATCATCCAACATGAATTAAACTCTAGCAGGTGGGAACAAGAAGGCATTTCTTTCTAGGACGGTCAGCTTTTATGTCACCCAGAAGAGCCAATGATCTTAGAGTTGAATAAAGTCAAACAGATGAGAAATAAACTTGTACTTGAATAACAAAATGACTTGTATATTCGGGGTGATTGCATGTACCTTTCAGTCTTCTCTCCTAATACTCAGGATGTCAGGATGGCCGAGCGGTCCAAGGCGCCAGACTCAAGATGAAAATTCTTCCCTAGTTGGGTGTTCTGGTCTCTGAAAGGAGGCGTGGGTTCAAATCCCACTTCTGACATGTATTTTGTTCAATAAAGTCAGTCATCTCACTTCCTGGAAATAACTTCTGACTCCAGTTGTGCACCATTGTGAGACTGGGGGTACCTGAACGAGGCATGGCTCAATCCACTTCCGTTGTTCCGGTGGCATATTATGAAGCAGCTGCCTAACCCACTTGGTAAATGTAAGTGTGTGTTGGTCTTATTCCTTTAAATATCATCTAACATGAATTAAACTCTAGCAGGTGGGAACAAGAAGGCATTTCTTTCTAGGACGGTCAGCTTTTATGTCACCCAGAAGAGCCAATGATCTTAGAGTTGAATAAAGTCAAACAGATGAGAAATAAACTTGTACTTGAATAACAAAATGACTTGTATATTCGGGGTGATTGCATGTACCTTTCAGTCTTCTCTCCTAATACTCAGGATGTCAGGATGGCCGAGCAGTCCAAGGTGCCAGACTCAAGATGAATATTCTTCCCTAGTTGGGTGTTCTGGTCTCTGAAAGGAGGCGTGGGTTCAAATCCCACTTCTGACAAGTATTTTGTTCAATAAAGTCAGTCATCTCACTTCCTGGAAATAACTTCTGACTCCAGTTGTGCACCATTGTGAGACTGGGGGTACCTGAACGAGGCATGGCTCAATCCACTTCCGTTGTTCCGGTGGCATATTAGGAAGCAGCTGCCTAACCCACTTGGTAAATGTAAGTGTGTGTTGGTCTTATTCCTTTAAATATCATCCAACATGAATTAAACTCTAGCAGGTGGGAACAAGAAGGCATTTCTTTCTAGGACGGTCAGCTTTTATGTCACCCAGAAGAGCCAATGATCTTAGAGTTGAATAAAGTCAAACAGATGAGAAATAAACTTGTACTTGAATAACAAAATGACTTGTATATTCAGGGTGATTGCATGTACCTTTCAGTCTTCTCTCCTAATACTCAGGATGTCAGGATGGCCGAGCAGTCCAAGGTGCCAGACTCAAGATGAAAATTCTTCCCTAGTTGGGTGTTCTGGTCTCTGAAAGGAGGCGTGGGTTCAAATCCCACTTCTGACAAGTATTTTGTTCAATAAAGTCAGTCATCTCACTTCCTGGAAATAACTTCTGACTCCAGTTGTGCACCATTGTGAGACTGGGGGTACCTGAACGAGGCATGGCTCAATCCACTTCCGTTGTTCCGGTTGCATATTAGGAAGCAGCTGCCTAACCCACTTGGTAAATGTAAGTGTGTGTTGGTCTTATTCCTTTAAATATCATCCAACATGAATTAAACTCTAGCAGGAGGGAACAAGAAGGCATTTCTTTCTAGGACGGTCAGCTTTTATGTCACCCAGAAGAGCCAATGATCTTAGAGTTGAATAAAGTCAAACAGATGAGAAATAAACTTGTACTTGAATAACAAAATGACTTGTATATTCGGGGTGATTGCATGTACCTTTCAGTCTTCTCTCCTAATACTCAGGATGTCAGGATGGCCGAGCAGTCCAAGGTGCCAGACTCAAGATGAATATTCTTCCCTAGTTGGGTGTTCTGTTCTCTGAAAGGAGGCGTGGGTTCAAATCCCACTTCTGACAAGTATTTTGTTCAATAAAGTCAGTCATCTCACTTCCTGGAAATAACTTCTGACTCCAGTTGTGCACCATTGTGAGACTGGGGGTACCTGAACGAGGCATGGCTCAATCCACTTCCGTTGTTCCGGTGGCATATTAGGAAGCAGCTGCCTAACCCACTTGGTAAATGTAAGTGTGTGTTGGTCTTATTCCTTTAAATATCATCCAACATGAATTAAACTCTAGCAGGTGGGAACAAGAAGGCATTTCTTTCTAGGACGGTCAGCTTTTATGTCACCCAGAAGAGCCAATGATCTTAGAGTTGAATAAAGTCAAACAGATGAGAAATAAACTTGTACTTGAATAACAAAATGACTTGTATATTCGGGGTGATTGCATGTACCTTTCAGTCTTCTCTCCTAATACTCAGGATGTCAGAATGGCCGAGCGTTCCAAGGCACCAGACTCAAGATGAAAATTCTTCCCTAGTTGGGTGTTCTGGTCTCTGAAAGGAGGCGTGGGTTCAAATCCCACTTCTGACAAGTATTTTGTTCAATAAAGTCAGTCATCTCACTTCCTGGAAATAACTTCTGACTCCAGTTGCGCACCATTGTGAGACTGGGGTTACCTGAACGAGGCATGGCTCAATCCACTTCCGTTGTTCCGGTGGCATATTAGGAAGCAGCTGCCTAACCCACTTGGTAAATGTAAGTGTGTGTTGGTCTTATTCTTTAAATATCATCCAACATGAATTAAACTCTAGCAGGTGGGAACAAGAAGGCATTTCTTTCTAGGACGGTCAGCTTTTATGTCACCCAGAAGAGCCAATGATCTTAGAGTTGAATAAAGTCAAACAGATGAGAAATAAACTTGTACTTGAATAACAAAATGACTTGTATATTCGGGGTGATTGCATGTACCTTTCAGTCTTCTCTCCTAATACTCAGGATGTCAGGATGGCCAAGCGGTCCAAGGCGCCAGACTCAAGATGAAAATTCTTCCCTAGTTGGGTGTTCTGGTCTCTGAAAGGAGGTGTGGGTTCAAATCCCACTTCTGACAAGTATTTTGTTCAATAAAGTCAGTCATCTCACTTCCTGGAAATAACTTCTGACTCCAGTTGTGCACCATTGTGAGACTGGGGTTACCTGAACGAGGCATGGCTCAATCCACTTCCGTTGTTCCGGTGGCATATTATGAAGCAGCTGCCTAACCCACTTGGTAAATGTAAGTGTGTGTTGGTCTTATTCCTTTAAATATCATCTAACATGAATTAAACTCTAGCAGGTGGGAACAAGAAGGCATTTCTTTCTAGGACGGTCAGCTTTTATGTCACCCAGAAGAGCCAATGATCTTAGAGTTGAATAAAGTCAAACAGATGAGAAATAAACTTGTACTTGAATAACAAAATGACTTGTATATTCGGGGTGATTGCATGTACCTTTCAGTCTTCTCTCCTAATACCCAGGATGTCAGGATGGCCGAGCAGTCCAAGGTGCCAGACTCAAGATGAAAATTCTTCCCTAGTTGGGTGTTCTGGTCTCTGAAAGGAGGCGTGGGTTCAAATCCCACTTCTGACAAGTACTTTGTTCAATAAAGTCAGTCATCTCACTTCCTGGAAATAACTTCTGACTCCAGTTGTGCACCATTGTGAGACTGGGGGTACCTGAACGAGGCATGGCTCTATCCACTTCCGTTGTTCCGGTTGCATATTAGGAAGCAGCTGCCTAACCCACTTGGTAAATGTAAGTGTGTGTTGGTCTTATTCCTTTAAATATCATCCAACATGAATTAAACTCTAGCAGGTGGGAACAAGAAGGCATTTCTTTCTAGGACGGTCAGCTTTTATGTCACCCAGAAGAGCCAATGATCTTAGAGTTGAATAAAGTCAAACAGATGAGAAATAAACTTGTACTTGAATAACAAAATGACTTGTATATTCAGGGTGATTGCATGTACCTTTCAGTCTTCTCTCCTAATACTCAGGATGTCAGGATGGCCGAGCAGTCCAAGGTGCCAGACTCAAGATGAAAATTCTTCCCTAGTTGGGTGTTCTGGTCTCTGAAAGGAGGCGTGGGTTCAAATCCCACTTCTGACAAGTATTTTGTTCAATAAAGTCAGTCATCTCACTTCCTGGAAATAACTTCTGACTCCAGTTGTGCACCATTGTGAGACTGGGGGTACCTGAACGAGGCATGGCTCAATCCACTTCCGTTGTTCCGGTTGCATATTAGGAAGCAGCTGCCTAACCCACTTGGTAAATGTAAGTGTGTGTTGGTCTTATTCCTTTAAATATCATCCAACATGAATTAAACTCTAGCAGGTGGGAACAAGAAGGCATTTCTTTCTAGGACGGTCAGCTTTTATGTCACCCAGAAGAGCCAATGATCTTAGAGTTGAATAAAGTCAAACAGATGAGAAATAAACTTGTACTTGAATAACAAAATGACTTGTATATTCGGGGTGATTGCATGTACCTTTCAGTCTTCTCTCCTAATAGTCAGGATGTCAGGATGTCCGAGCGGTCCAAGGCGCCAGACTCAAGATGAAAATTCTTCCCTAGTTGGGTGTTCTGGTCTCTGAAAGGAGGCGTGGGTTCAAATCCCACTTCTGACAAGTATTTTGTTCAATAAAGTCAGTCATCTCACTTCCTGGAAATAACTTCTGACTCCAGTTGTGCACCATTGTGAGACTGGGGGTACCTGAACGAGGCATGGCTCAATCCACTTCCGTTGTTCCGGTTGCATATTAGGAAGCAGCTGCCTAACCCACTTGGTAAATGTAAGTGTGTGTTGGTCTTATTCCTTTAAATATCATCCAACATGAATTAAACTCTAGCAGGTGGGAACAAGAAGGCATTTCTTTCTAGGACGGTCAGCTTTTATGTCACCCAGAAGAGCCAATGATCTTAGAGTTGAATAAAGTCAAACAGATGAGAAATAAACTTGTACTTGAATAACAAAATGACTTGTATATTCGGGGTGATTGCATGTACCTTTCAGTCTTCTCTCCTAATAGTCAGGATGTCAGGATGTCCGAGCGGTCCAAGGCGCCAGACTCAAGATGAAAATTCTTCCCTAGTTGGGTGTTCTGGTCTCTGAAAGGAGGCATGGGTTCAAATCCCACTTCTGACAAGTATTTTGTTCAATAAAGTCAGTCATCTCACTTCCTGGAAATAACTTCTGACTCCAGTTGTGCACCATTGTGAGACTGGGGGTACCTGAACGAGGCATGGCTCAATCCACTTCCGTTGTTCCGGTTGCATATTAGGAAGCAGCTGCCTAACCCACTTGGTAAATGTAAGTGTGTGTTGGTCTTATTCCTTTAAATATCATCCAACATGAATTAAACTCTAGCAGGTGGGAACAAGAAGGCATTTCTTTCTAGGACGGTCAGCTTTTATGTCACCCAGAAGAGCCAATGATCTTAGAGTTGAATAAAGTCAAACAGATGAGAAATAAACTTGTACTTGAATAACAAAATGACTTGTATATTCGGGGTGATTGCATGTACCTTTCAGTCTTCTCTCCTAATACTCAGGATGTCAGGATGGCCGAGCAGTCCAAGGTGCCAGACTCAAGATGAAAATTCTTCCCTAGTTGGGTGTTCTGGTCTCTGAAAGGAGGCGTGGGTTCAAATCCCACTTCTGACAAGTATTTTGTTCAATAAAGTCAGTCATCTCACTTCCTGGAAATAACTTCTGACTCCAGTTGTGCACCATTGTGAGACTGGGGGTACCTGAACGAGGCATGGCTCAATCCACTTCCGTTGTTCCGGTGGCATATTAGGAAGCAGCTGCCTAACCCACTTGGTAAATGTAAGTGTGTGCTGGTCTTATTCCTGTAAATATCATCCAACATGAATTAAACTCTAGCAGGTGGGAACAAGAAGGCATTTCTTTCTAGGACGGTCAGCTTTTATGTCACCCAGAAGAGCCAATGATCTTAGAGTTGAATAAAGTCAAACAGATGAGAAATAAACTTGTACTTGAATAACAAAATGACTTGTATATTCGGGGTGATTACATGTACCTTTCAGTCTTCTCTCCTAATACTCAGGATGTCAGGATGGCCGAGCAGTCCAAGGTGCCAGACTCAAGATGAAAAATCTTCCCTAGTTGGGTGTTCTGGTCTCTGAAAGGAGGCGTGGGTTCAAATCCCACTTCTGACATGTATTTTGTTCAATAAAGTCAGTCATCTCACTTCCTGGAAATAACTTCTGACTCCAGTTGTGCACCATTGTGAGACTGGGGGTACCTGAACGAGGCATGGCTCAATCCACTTCCGTTGTTCCGGTTGCATATTAGGAAGCAGCTGCCTAACCCACTTGGTAAATGTAAGTGTGTGTTGGTCTTATTCCTTTAAATATCATCCAACATGAATTAAACTCTAGCAGGTGGGAACAAGAAGGCATTTCTTTCTAGGACGGTCAGCTTTTATGTCACCCAGAAGAGCCAATGATCTTAGAGTTGAATAAAGTCAAACAGATGAGAAATAAACTTGTACTTGAATAACAAAATGACTTGTATATTCGGGGTGATTGCATGTACCTTTCAGTCTTCTCTCCTAATAGTCAGGATGTCAGGATGTCCGAGCGGTCCAAGGCGCCAGACTCAAGATGAAAATTCTTCCCTAGTTGGGTGTTCTGGTCTCTGAAAGGAGACGTGGGTTCAAATCCCACTTCTGACAAGTATGTTGTTCAATAAAGTCAGTCATCTCACTTCCTGGAAATAACTTCTGACTCCAGTTGTGCACCATTGTGAGACTGGGGGTACCTGAACGAGGCATGGCTCAATCCACTTCCGTTGTTCCGGTTGCATATTAGGAAGCAGCTGCCTAACCCACTTGGTAAATGTAAGTGTGTGTTGGTCTTATTCCTTTAAATATCATCCAACATGAATTAAACTCTAGCAGGTGGGAACAAGAAGGCATTTCTTTCTAGGACGGTCAGCTTTTATGTCACCCAGAAGAGCCAATGATCTTAGAGTTGAATAAAGTCAAACAGATGAGAAATAAACTTGTACTTGAATAACAAAATGACTTGTATATTCGGGGTGATTGCATGTACCTTTCAGTCTTCTCTCCTAATACTCAGGATGTCAGGATGGCCGAGCAGTCCAAGGTGCCAGACTCAAGATGAAAATTCTTCCCTAGTTGGGTGTTCTGGTCTCTGAAAGGAGGCGTGGGTTCAAATCCCACTTCTGACAAGTATTTTGTTCAATAAAGTCAGTCATCTCACTTCCTGGAAATAACTTCTGACTCCAGTTGTGCACCATTGTGAGACTGGGGGTACCTGAACGAGGCATGGCTCAATCCACTTCCGTTGTTCCGGTGGCATATTAGGAAGCAGCTGCCTAACCCACTTGGTAAATGTAAGTGTGTGCTGGTCTTATTCCTGTAAATATCATCCAACATGAATTAAACTCTAGCAGGTGGGAACAAGAAGGCATTTCTTTCTAGGACGGTCAGCTTTTATGTCACCCAGAAGAGCCAATGATCTTAGAGTTGAATAAAGTCAAACAGATGAGAAATAAACTTGTACTTGAATAACAAAATGACTTGTATATTCGGGGTGATTGCATGTACCTTTCAGTCTTCTCTCCTAATACTCAGGATGTCAGAATGGCCGAGCGTTCCAAGGCACCAGACTCAAGATGAAAATGATTCCCTAGTTGGGTGTTCTGGTCTCTGAAAGGAGGCGTGGGTTCAAATCCCACTTCTGACATGTATTTTGTTCAATAAAGTCAGTCATCTCACTTCCTGGAAATAACTTCTGACTCCAGTTGTGCACCATTGTGAGACTGGGGGTACCTGAACGAGGCATGGCTCAATCCACTTCCGTTGTTCCGGTTGCATATTAGGAAGCAGCTGCCTAACCCACTTGGTAAATGTAAGTGTGTGTTGGTCTTATTCCTTTAAATATCATCCAACATGAATTAAACTCTAGCAGGTGGGAACAAGAAGGCATTTCTTTCTAGGACGGTCAGCTTTTATGTCACCCAGAAGAGCCAATGATCTTAGAGTTGAATAAAGTCAAACAGATGAGAAATAAACTTGTACTTGAATAACAAAATGACTTGTATATTCGGGGTGATTGCATGTACCTTTCAGTCTTCTCTCCTAATAGTCAGGATGTCAGGATGTCCGAGCGGTCCAAGGCGCCAGACTCAAGATGAAAATTCTTCCCTAGTTGGGTGTTCTGGTCTCTGAAAGGAGGCGTGGGTTCAAATCCCACTTCTGACAAGTATTTTGTTCAATAAAGTCAGTCATCTCACTTCCTGGAAATAACTTCTGACTCCAGTTGTGCACCATTGTGAGACTGGGGTTACCTGAACGAGGCATGGCTCAATCCACTTCCGTTGTTCCGGTGGCATATTAGGAAGCAGCTGCCTAAACCCCCTTGGTAAATGTAAGTGTGTGTTGGTCTTATTCCTGTAAATATCATCCAACATGAATGAAACTCTAGCAGGTGGGAACAAGAAGGCATTTCTTTCTAGGACGGTCAGCTTTTATGTCACCCAGAAGAGCCAATGATCTTAGAGTTGAATAAAGTCAAACAGATGAGAAATAAACTTGTACTTGAATAACAAAATGACTTGTATATTCGGGGTGATTGCATGTACCTTTCAGTCTTCTCTCCTAATACTCAGGATATCAGGATGGCCGAGCGGTCCAAGGCGCCAGACTCAAGATGAAAATTCTTCCCTAGTTGGGTGTTCTGGTCTCTGAAAGGAGGTGTGGGTTCAAATCCCACTTCTGACAAGTATTTTGTTCAATAAAGTCAGTCATCTCACTTCCTGGAAATAACTTCTGACTCCAGTTGTGCACCATTGTGAGACTGGGGTTACCTGAACGAGGCATGGCTCAATCCACTTCCGTTGTTCCGGTGGCATATTAGGAAGCAGCTGCCTAACCCACTTGGTAAATGTAAGTGTGTGCTGGTCTTATTCCTGTAAATATCAACCAACATGAATTAAACTCTAGCAGGTGGGAACAAGAAGGCATTTCTTTCTAGGACGGTCAGCTTTTATGTCACCCAGAAGAGCCAATGATCTTAGAGTTGAATAAAGTCAAACAGATGAGAAATAAACTTGTACTTGAATAACAAAATGACTTGTATATTCGGGGTGATTGCATGTACCTTTCAGTCTTCTCTCCTAATACTCAGGATGTCAGGATGGCCGAGCGGTCCAAGGCGCCAGACTCAAGATGAAAATTCTTCCCTAATTGGGTGTTCTGGTCTCTGAAAGGAGGTGTGGGTTCAAATCCCACTTCTGATAAGTATTTTGTTCAATAAAGTCAGTCATCTCACTTCCTGGAAATAACTTCTGACTCCAGTTGCGCACCATTGTGAGACTGGGGTTACCTGAACGAGGCATGGCTCAATCCACTTCCGTTTTTCCGGTGGCATATTAGGAAGCAGCTGCCTAACCCACTTGGTAAATGTAAGTGTGTGCTGGTCTTATTCCTGTAAATATCATCCAACATGAATTAAACTCTAGCAGGTGGGAACAAGAAGGCATTTCTTTCTAGGACGGTCAGCTTTTATGTCACCCAGAAGAGCCAATGATCTTAGAGTTGAATAAAGTCAAACAGATGAGAAATAAACTTGTACTTGAATAACAAAATGACTTGTATATTCGGGGTGATTGCATGTACCTTTCAGTCTTCTCTCCTAATACTCAGGATGTCAGGATGGCCGAGCGGTCCAAGGCGCCAGACTCAACATGAAAATTCTTCCCTAATTGGGTGTTCTGGTCTCTGAAAGGAGGCGTGGGTTCAAATCCCACTTCTGACAAGTATTTTGTTCAATAAAGTCAGTCATCTCACTTCCTGGAAATAACTTCTGACTCCAGTTGCGCACCATTGTGAGACTGGGGTTACCTGAACGAGGCATGGCTCAATCCACTTCCGTTGTTCCGGTGGCATATTAGGAATCAGCTGCCTAACCCACTTGGTAAATGTAAGTGTGTGTTGGTCTTATTCCTTTAAATATCATCCAACATGAATTAAACTCTAGCAGGTGGGAACAAGAAGGCATTTCTTTCTAGGACGGTCAGCTTTTATGTCACCCAGAAGAGCCAATGATCTTAGAGTTGAATAAAGTCAAACAGATGAGAAATAAACTTGTACTTGAATAACAAAATGACTTGTATATTCGGGGTGATTGCATGTACCTTTCAGTCTTCTCTCCTAATACTCAGGATGTCAGGATGGCCGAGCGGTCCAAGGCGCCAGACTCAAGATGAAAATTCTTCCCTAATTGGGTGTTCTGGTCTCTGAAAGGAGGCGTGGGTTCAAATCCCACTTCTGACAAGTATTTTGTTCAATAAAGTCAGTCATCTCACTTCCTGGAAATAACTTCTGACTCCAGTTGCGCACCATTGTGAGACTGGGGTTACCTGAACGAGGCATGGCTCAATCCACTTCCGTTGTTCCGGTGGCATATTAGGAAGCAGCTGCCTAACCCACTTGGTAAATGTAAGTGTGTGCTGGTCTTATTCCTGTAAATATCATCCAACATGAATTAAACTCTAGCAGGTGGGAACAAGAAGGCATTTCTTTCTAGGACGGTCAGCTTTTATGTCACCCAGAAGAGCCAATGATCTTAGAGTTGAATAAAGTCAAACAGATGAGAAATAAACTTGTACTTGAATAACAAAATGACTTGTATATTCGGGGTGATTGCATGTACCTTTCAGTCTTCTCTCCTAATACTCAGGATGTCAGGATGGCCGAGCGGTCCAAGGCGCCAGACTCAAGATGAAAATTCTTCCCTAGTTGGGTGTTCTGGTCCCTGAAAGGAGGTGTGGGTTCAAATCCCACTTCTGACAAGTATTTTGTTCAATAAAGTCAGTCATCTCACTTCCTGGAAATAACTTCTGACTCCAGTTGCGCACCATTGTGAGACTGGGGGTACCTGAACGAGGCATGGCTCAATCCACTTCCGTTGTTCCGGTGGCATATTAGGAAGCAGCTGCCTAACCCACTTGGTAAATGTAAGTGTGTGTTGGTCTTATTCCTTTAAATATCATCCAACATGAATTAAACTCTAGCAGGTGGGAACAAGAAGGCATTTCTTTCTAGGACGGTCAGCTTTTATGTCACCCAGAAGAGCCAATGATCTTAGAGTTGAATAAAGTCAAACAGATGAGAAATAAACTTGTACTTGAATAACAAAATGACTTGTATATTCGGGGTGATTGCATGTACCTTTCAGTCTTCTCTCCTAATACTCAGGATGTCAGGATGGCCGAGCGGTCCAAGGCGCCAGACTCAAGATGAAAATTCTTCCCTAGTTGGGTGTTCTGGTCTCTGAAAGGAGGCGTGGGTTCAAATCCCACTTCTGACAAGTACTTTGTTCAATAAAGTCAGTCATCTCACTTCCTGGAAATAACTTCTGACTCCAGTTGTGCACCATTGTGAGACTGGGGTTACCTGAATGAGGCATGGCTCAATCCACTTCCGTTGTTCCGGTGGCATATTAGGAAGCAGCTGCCTAACCCACTTGGTAAATGTAAGTGTGTGTTGGTCTTATTCCTTTAAATATCATCTAACATGAATTAAACTCTAGCAGGTGGGAACAAGAAGGCATTTCTTTCTAGGACGGTCAGCTTTTATGTCACCCAGAAGAGCCAATGATCTTAGAGTTGAATAAAGTCAAACAGATGAGAAATAAACTTGTACTTGAATAACAAAATGACTTGTATATTCGGGGTGATTGCATGTACCTTTCAGTCTTCTCTCCTAATACTCAGGATGTCAGGATGGCCGAGCGGTCCAAGGCGCCAGACTCAAGATGAAAATTCTTCCCTAGTTGGGTGTTCTGGTCTCTGAAAGGAGGCGTGGGTTCAAATCCCACTTCTGACATGTATTTTGTTCAATAAAGTCAGTCATCTCACTTCCTGGAAATAACTTCTGACTCCAGTTGTGCACCATTGTGAGACTGGGGTTACCTGAACGAGGCATGGCTCAATCCACTTCCGTTGTTCCGGTGGCATATTAGGAAGCAGCTGCCTAACCCACTTGGTAAATGTAAGTGTGTGCTGGTCTTATTCCTGTAAATATCATCCAACATGAATTAAATTCTAGCAGGTGGGAACAAGAAGGCATTTCTTTCTAGGACGGTCAGCTTTTATGTCACCCAGAAGAGCCAATGATCTTAGAGTTGAATAAAGTCAAACAGATGAGAAATAAACTTGTACTTGAATAACAAAATGACTTGTATATTCGGGGTGATTGCATGTACCTTTCAGTCTTCTCTCCTAATACTCAGGATGTCAGGATGGCCGAGCAGTCCAAGGTGCCAGACTCAAGATGAAAATTCTTCCCTAGTTGGGTGTTCTGGTCTCTGAAAGGAGGCGTGGGTTCAAATCCCACTTCTGACAAGTATTTTGTTCAATAAAGTCAGTCATCTCACTTCCTGGAAATAACTTCTGACTCCAGTTGTGCACCATTGTGAGACTGGGGGTACCTGAACGAGGCATGGCTCAATCCACTTCCGTTGTTCCGGTGGCATATTAGGAAGCAGCTGCCTAACCCACTTGGTAAATGTAAGTGTGTGCTGGTCTTATTCCTGTAAATATCATCCAACATGAATTAAACTCTAGCAGGTGGGAACAAGAAGGCATTTCTTTCTAGGACGGTCAGCTTTTATGTCACCCAGAAGAGCCAATGATCTTAGAGTTGAATAAAGTCAAACAGATGAGAAATAAACTTGTACTTGAATAACAAAATGACTTGTATATTCGGGGTGATTGCATGTACCTTTCAGTCTTCTCTCCTAATACTCAGGATGTCAGGATGGCCGAGCAGTCCAAGGTGCCAGACTCAAGATGAAAATTCTTCCCTAGTTGGGTGTTCTGGTCTCTGAAAGGAGGCGTGGGTTCAAATCCCACTTCTGACAAGTATTTTGTTCAATAAAGTCAGTCATCTCACTTCCTGGAAATAACTTCTGACTCCAGTTGTGCACCATTGTGAGACTGGGGGTACCTGAACGAGGCATGGCTCAATCCACTTCCGTTGTTCCGGTGGCATATTAGGAAGCAGCTGCCTAACCCACTTGGTAAATGTAAGTGTGTGCTGGTCTTATTCCTGTAAATATCATCCAACATGAATTAAACTCTAGCAGGTGGGAACAAGAAGGCATTTCTTTCTAGGACGGTCAGCTTTTATGTCACCCAGAAGAGCCAATGATCTTAGAGTTGAATAAAGTCAAACAGATGAGAAATAAACTTGTACTTGAATAACAAAATGACTTGTATATTCGGGGTGATTGCATGTACCTTTCAGTCTTCTCTCCTAATACTCAGGATGTCAGGATGGCCGAGCAGTCCAAGGTGCCAGACTCAAGATGAAAATTCTTCCCTAGTTGGGTGTTCTGGTCTCTGAAAGGAGGCGTGGGTTCAAATCCCACTTCTGACAAGTATTTTGTTCAATAAAGTCAGTCATCTCACTTCCTGGAAATAACTTCTGACTCCAGTTGTGCACCATTGTGAGACTGGGGGTACCTGAACGAGGCATGGCTCAATCCACTTCCGTTGTTCCGGTGGCATATTAGGAAGCAGCTGCCTAACCCACTTGGTAAATGTAAGTGTGTGCTGGTCTTATTCCTGTAAATATCATCCAACATGAATTAAACTCTAGCAGGTGGGAACAAGAAGGCATTTCTTTCTAGGACGGTCAGCTTTTATGTCACCCAGAAGAGCCAATGATCTTAGAGTTGAATAAAGTCAAACAGATGAGAAATAAACTTGTACTTGAATAACAAAATGACTTGTATATTCGGGGTGATTGCATGTACCTTTCAGTCTTCTCTCCTAATACTCAGGATGTCAGAATGGCCGAGCGTTCCAAGGCACCAGACTCAAGATGAAAATTCTTCCCTAGTTGGGTGTTCTGGTCTCTGAAAGGAGGCGTGGGTTCAAATCCCACTTCTGACAAGTATTTTGTTCAATAAAGTCAGTCATCTCACTTCCTGGAAATAACTTCTGACTCCAGTTGCGCACCATTGTGAGACTGGGGGTACCTGAACGAGGCATGGCTCAATCCACTTCCGTTGTTCCGGTGGCATATTAGGAAGCAGCTGCCTAACCCACTTGGTAAATGTAAGTGTGTGTTGGTCTTATTCCTTTAAATATCATCCAACATGAATTAAACTCTAGCAGGTGGGAACAAGAAGGCATTTCTTTCTAGGACGGTCAGCTTTTATGTCACCCAGAAGAGCCAATGATCTTAGAGTTGAATAAAGTCAAACAGATGAGAAATAAACTTGTACTTGAATAACAAAATGACTTGTATATTCGGGGTGATTGCATGTACCTTTCAGTCTTCTCTCCTAATACTCAGGATGTCAGGATGGCTGAGCGGTCTACGGCGCCAGACTCAAGATGAAAATGTTTGCCTAGTTGGGTGTTCTGGTCTCTGAAAGGAGGCGTGGGTTCAAATCCCACTTCTGACAAGTATTTTGTTCAATAAAGTCAGTCATCTCACTTCCTGGAAATAACTTCTGACTCCAGTTGTGCACCATTGTGAGACTGGGGTTACCTGAACGAGGCATGGCTCAATCCACTTCCGTTGTTCCGGTGGCATATTAGGAAGCAGCTGCCTAACCCACTTGGTAAATGTAAGTGTGTGTTGGTCTTATTCCTGTAAATATCAACCAACATGAATTAAACTCTAGCAGGTGGGAACAAGAAGGCATTTCTTTCTAGGACGGTCAGCTTTTATGTCACCCAGAAGAGCCAATGATCTTAGAGTTGAATAAAGTCAAACAGATGAGAAATAAACTTGTACTTGAATAACAAAATGACTTGTATATTCGGGGTGATTGCATGTACCTTTCAGTCTTCTCTCCTAATACTCAGGATGTCAGGATGGCCGAGCGGTCCAAGGCGCCAGACTCAAGATGAAAATTCTTCCCTAATTGGGTGTTCTGGTCTCTGAAAGGAGGCGTGGGTTCAAATCCCACTTCTGACAAGTATTTTGTTCAATAAAGTCAGTCATCTCACTTCCTGGAAATAACTTCTGACTCCAGTTGCGCACCATTGTGAGACTGGGGTTACCTGAACGAGGCATGGCTCAATCCACTTCCGTTTTTCCGGTGGCATATTAGGAAGCAGCTGCCTAACCCACTTGGTAAATGTAAGTGTGTGCTGGTCTTATTCCTGTAAATATCATCCAACATGAATTAAACTCTAGCAGGTGGGAACAAGAAGGCATTTCTTTCTAGGACGGTCAGCTTTTATGTCACCCAGAAGAGCCAATGATCTTAGAGTTGAATAAAGTCAAACAGATGAGAAATAAACTTGTGCTTGAATAACAAAATGACTTGTATATTCGGGGTGATTGCATGTACCTTTCAGTCTTCTCTCCTAACGCTCAGGATGTCAGGATGGCTGAGCGGTCTACGGCGCCAGACTCAAGATGAAAATGTTTGCCTAGTTGGGTGTTCTGGTCTCTGAAAGGAGGCGTGGGTTCAAATCCCACTTCTGACAAGTATTTTGTTCAATAAAGTCAGTCATCTCACTTTCTGGAAATAACTTCTGACTCCAGTTGCGCACCATTGTGAGACTGGGGTTACCTGAACGAGGCATGGCTCAATCCACTTCCGTTGTTCCGGTGGCATATTAGGAAGCAGCTGCCTAACCCACTTGGTAAATGTAAGTGTGTGTTGGTCTTATTCCTTTAAATATCATCCAACATGAATTAAACTCTAGCAGGTGGGAACAAGAAGGCATTTCTTTCTAGGACGGTCAGCTTTTATGTCACCCAGAAGAGCCAATGATCTTAGAGTTGAATAAAGTCAAACAGATGAGAAATAAACTTGTACTTGAATAACAAAATGACTTGTATATTCGGGGTGATTGCATGTACCTTTCAGTCTTCTCTCCTAATACTCAGGATGTCAGGATGGCCGAGCGGTCCAAGGCGCCAGACTCAAGATGAAAATTCTTCCCTAGTTGGGTGTTCTGGTCTCTGAAAGGAGGTGTGGGTTCAAATCCCACTTCTGACAAGTATTTTGTTCAATAAAGTCAGTCATCTCACTTCCTGGAAATAACTTCTGACTCCAGTTGCGCACCATTGTGAGACTGGGGGTACCTGAACGAGGCATGGCTCAATCCACTTCCGTTGTTCCGGTGGCATATTAGGAAGCAGCTGCCTAACCCACTTGGTAAATGTAAGTGTGTGTTGGTCTTATTCCTTTAAATATCATCCAACATGAATTAAACTCTAGCAGGTGGGAACAAGAAGGCATTTCTTTCTAGGACGGTCAGCTTTTATGTCACCCAGAAGAGCCAATGATCTTAGAGTTGAATAAAGTCAAACAGATGAGAAATAAACTTGTACTTGAATAACAAAATGACTTGTATATTCGGGGTGATTGCATGTACCTTTCAGTCTTCTCTCCTAATACTCAGGATGTCAGGATGGCCGAGCGGTCCAAGGCGCCAGACTCAAGATGAAAATTCTTCCCTAGTTGGGTGTTCTGGTCTCTGAAAGGAGGTGTGGGTTCAAATCCCATTTCTGACAAGTATTTTGTTCAATAAAGTCAGTCATCTCACTTCCTGGAAATAACTTCTGACTCCAGTTGTGCACCATTGTGAGACTGGGGTTACCTGAACGAGGCATGGCTCAATCAACTTCCGTTGTTCCGGTGGCATATTAGGAAGCAGCTGCCTAACCCACTTGGTAAATGTAAGTGTGTGCTGGTCTTATTCCTGTAAATATCAACCAACATGAATTAAACTCTAGCAGGTGGGAACAAGAAGGCATTTCTTTCTAGGACGGTCAGCTTTTATGTCACCCAGAAGAGCCAATGATCTTAGAGTTGAATAAAGTCAAACAGATGAGAAATAAACTTGTACTTGAATAACAAAATGACTTGTATATTCGGGGTGATTGCATGTACCTTTCAGTCTTCTCTCCTAATACTCAGGATGTCAGGATGGCCGAGCGGTCCAAGGCGCCAGACTCAAGATGAAAATTCTTCCCTAATTGGGTGTTCTGGTCTCTGAAATGAGGCGTGGGTTCAAATCCCACTTCTGACAAGTATTTTGTTCAATAAAGTCAGTCATCTCACTTCCTGGAAATAACTTCTGACTCCAGTTGCGCACCATTGTGAGACTGGGGTTACCTGAACGAGGCATGGCTCAATCCACTTCCGTTTTTCCGGTGGCATATTAGGAAGCAGCTGCCTAACCCACTTGGTAAATGTAAGTGTGTGCTGGTCTTATTCCTGTAAATATCATCCAACATGAATTAAACTCTAGCAGGTGGGAACAAGAAGGCATTTCTTTCTAGGACGGTCAGCTTTTATGTCACCCAGAAGAGCCAATGATCTTAGAGTTGAATAAAGTCAAACAGATGAGAAATAAACTTGTGCTTGAATAACAAAATGACTTGTATATTCGGGGTGATTGCATGTACCTTTCAGTCTTCTCTCCTAACGCTCAGGATGTCAGGATGGCTGAGCGGTCTACGGCGCCAGACTCAAGATGAAAATGTTTGCCTAGTAGGGTGTTCTGGTCTCTGAAAGGAGGCGTGGGTTCAAATCCCACTTCTGACAAGTATTTTGTTCAATAAAGTCAGTCATCTCACTTTCTGGAAATAACTTCTGACTCCAGTTGCGCACCATTGTGAGACTGGGGTTACCTGAACGAGGCATGGCTCAATCCACTTCCGTTGTTCCGGTGGCATATTAGGAAGCAGCTGCCTAACCCACTTGGTAAATGTAAGTGTGTGTTGGTCTTATTCCTTTAAATATCATCCAACATGAATTAAACTCTAGCAGGTGGGAACAAGAAGGCATTTCTTTCTAGGACGGTCAGCTTTTATGTCACCCAGAAGAGCCAATGATCTTAGAGTTGAATAAAGTCAAACAGATGAGAAATAAACTTGTACTTGAATAACAAAATGACTTGTATATTCGGGGTGATTGCATGTACCTTTCAGTCTTCTCTCCTAATACTCAGGATGTCAGGATGGCCGAGCGGTCCAAGGCGCCAGACTCAAGATGAAAATTCTTCCCTAATTGGGTGTTCTGGTCTCTGAAAGGAGGCGTGGGTTCAAATCCCACTTCTGACAAGTATTTTGTTCAATAAAGTCAGTCATCTCACTTCCTGGAAATAACTTCTGACTCCAGTTGCGCACCATTGTGAGACTGGGGTTACCTGAACGAGGCATGGCTCAATCCACTTCCGTTGTTCCGGTGGCATATTAGGAATCAGCTGCCTAGGGGTTACCTGAACGAGGCATGGCTCAATCCACTTCCGTTGTTCCGGTGGCATATTAGGAAGCAGCTGCCTAACCCACTTGGTAAATGTAAGTGTGTGCTGGTCTTATTCCTGTAAATATCATCCAACATGAATTAAACTCTAGCAGGTGGGAACAAGAAGGCATTTCTTTCTAGGACGGTCAGCTTTTATGTCACCCAGAAGAGCCAATGATCTTAGAGTTGAATAAAGTCAAACAGATGAGAAATAAACTTGTGCTTGAATAACAAAATGAATTGTATATTCGGGGTGATTGCATGTACCTTTCAGTCTTCTCTCTTAACACTCAGGATGTCAGGATGGCCGAGTGGTCCAAGGCGCCAGACTCAAGATGAAAATTCTTCCCTAGTTGGGTGTTCTGGTCTCTGAAAGGAGGCGTGGGTTCAAATCCCACTTCTGACAAGTATTTTGTTCAATAAAGTCAGTCATCTCACTTCCTGGAAATAACTTCTGACTCCAGTTGCGCAACCATTGTGAGACTGGGGGTACCTGAACGAGGCATGGCTCAATCCACTTCCGTTGTTCCGGTGGCATATTAGGAAGCAGCTGCCTAAACCCCCTTGGTAAATGTAAGTGTGTGTTGGTCTTATTCCTTTAAATATCATCCAACATGAATTAAACTCTAGCAGGTGGGAACAAGAAGGCATTTCTTTCTAGGACGGTCAGCTTTTATGTCACCCAGAAGAGCCAATGATCTTAGAGTTGAATAAAGTCAAACAGATGAGAAATAAACTTGTACTTGAATAACAAAATGACTTGTATATTCGGGGTGATTGCATGTACCTTTCAGTCTTCTCTCCTAATACTCAGGATGTCAGGATGGCCGAGCGGTCCAAGGCGCCAGACTCAAGATGAAAATTCTTCCCTAGTTGGGTGTTCTGGTCCCTGAAAGGAGGTGTGGGTTCAAATCCCACTTCTGACAAGTATTTTGTTCAATAAAGTCAGTCATCTCACTTCCTGGAAATAACTTCTGACTCCAGTTGCGCACCATTGTGAGACTGGGGGTACCTGAACGAGGCATGGCTCAATCCACTTCCGTTGTTCCGGTGGCATATTAGGAAGCAGCTGCCTAACCCACTTGGTAAATGTAAGTGTGTGTTGGTCTTATTCCTTTAAATATCATCCAACATGAATTAAACTCTAGCAGGTGGGAACAAGAAGGCATTTCTTTCTAGGACGGTCAGCTTTTATGTCACCCAGAAGAGCCAATGATCTTAGAGTTGAATAAAGTCAAACAGATGAGAAATAAACTTGTACTTGAATAACAAAATGACTTGTATATTCGGGGTGATTGCATGTACCTTTCAGTCTTCTCTCCTAATACTCAGGATGTCAGGATGGCCGAGCAGTCCAAGGTGCCAGACTCAAGATGAAAATTCTTCCCTAGTTGGGTGTTCTGGTCTCTGAAAGGAGGCGTGGGTTCAAATCCCACTTCTGACAAGTATTTTGTTCAATAAAGTCAGTCATCTCACTTCCTGGAAATAACTTCTGACTCCAGTTGTGCACCATTGTGAGACTGGGGGTACCTGAACGAGGCATGGCTCAATCCACTTCCGTTGTTCCAGTTGCATATTAGGAAGCAGCTGCCTAACCCACTTGGTAAATGTAAGTGTGTGTTGGTCTTATTCCTTTAAATATCATCCAACATGAATTAAACTCTAGCAGGTGGGAACAAGAAGGCATTTCTTTCTAGGACGGTCAGCTTTTATGTCACCCAGAAGAGCCAATGATCTTAGAGTTGAATAAAGTCAAACAGATGAGAAATAAACTTGTACTTGAATAACAAAATGACTTGTATATTCGGGGTGATTGCATGTACCTTTCAGTCTTCTCTCCTAATACTCAGGATGTCAGGATGGCCGAGCGGTCCAAGGCGCCAGACTCAAGATGAAAATTCTTCCCTAGTTGGGTGTTCTGGTCTCTGAAAGGAGGCGTGGGTTCAAATCCCACTTCTGACAAGTATTTTGTTCAATAAAGTCAGTCATCTCACTTCCTGGAAATAACTTCTGACTCCAGTTGTGCACCATTGTGAGACTGGGGTTACCTGAACGAGGCATGGCTCAATCCACTTCCGTTGTTCCGGTGGCATATTAGGAAGCAGCTGCCTAACCCACTTGGTAAATGTAAGTGTGTGCTGGTCTTATTCCTGTAAATATCAACCAACATGAATTAAACTCTAGCAGGTGGGAACAAGAAGGCATTTCTTTCTAGGACGGTCAGCTTTTATGTCACCCAGAAGAGCCAATGATCTTAGAGTTGAATAAAGTCAAACAGATGAGAAATAAACTTGTGCTTGAATAACAAAATGACTTGTATATTCGGGGTGATTGCATGTACCTTTCAGTCTTCTCTCCTAACACTCAGGATGTCAGGATGGCTGAGCGGTCTACGGCGCCAGACTCAAGATGAAAATGTTTGCCTAGTTGGGTGTTCTGGTCTCTGAAAGGAGGCGTGGGTTCAAATCCCACTTCTGACAAGTATTTTGTTCAATAAAGTCAGTCATCTCACTTTCTGGAAATAACTTCTGACTCCAGTTGCGCACCATTGTGAGACTGGGGTTACCTGAACGAGGCATGGCTCAATCCACTTCCGTTGTTCCGGTGGCATATTAGGAAGCAGCTGCCTAACCCACTTGGTAAATGTAAGTGTGTGTTGGTCTTATTCCTTTAAATATCATCCAACATGAATTAAACTCTAGCAGGTGGGAACAAGAAGGCATTTCTTTCTAGGACGGTCAGCTTTTATGTCACCCAGAAGAGCCAATGATCTTAGAGTTGAATAAAGTCAAACAGATGAGAAATAAACTTGTACTTGAATAACAAAATGACTTGTATATTCGGGGTGATTGCATGTACCTTTCAGTCTTCTCTCCTAATACTCAGGATGTCAGGATGGCCGAGCGGTCCAAGGCGCCAGACTCAAGATGAAAATTCTTCCCTAATTGGGTGTTCTGGTCTCTGAAAGGAGGCGTGGGTTCAAATCCCACTTCTGACAAGCATTTTGTTCAATAAAGTCAGTCATCTCACTTCCTGGAAATAACTTCTGACTCCTGTTGCGCACCATTGTGAGACTGGGGTTACCTGAACGAGGCATGGCTCAATCCACTTCCGTTGTTCCGGTGGCATATTAGGAATCAGCTGCCTAACCCACTTGGTAAATGTAAGTGTGTGTTGGTCTTATTCCTTTAAATATCATCCAACATGAATTAAACTCTAGCAGGTGGGAACAAGAAGGCATTTCTTTCTAGGACGGTCAGCTTTTATGTCACCCAGAAGAGCCAATGATCTTAGAGTTGAATAAAGTCAAACAGATGAGAAATAAACTTGTACTTGAATAACAAAATGACTTGTATATTCGGGGTGATTGCATGTACCTTTCAGTCTTCTCTCCTAATACTCAGGATGTCAGGGTGGCCGAGCGGTCCAAGGCGCCAGACTCAAGATGAAAATTCTTCCCTAATTGGGTGTTCTGGTCTCTGAAAGGAGGCGTGGGTTCAAATCCCACTTCTGACAAGTATTTTGTTCAATAAAGTCAGTCATCTCACTTCCTGGAAATAACTTCTGACTCCAGTTGCGCACCATTGTGAGACTGGGGTTACCTGAACGAGGCATGGCTCAATCCACTTCCGTTGTTCCGTTGGCATATTAGGAAGCAGCTGCCTAACCCACTTGGTAAATGTAAGTGTGTGTTGGTCTTATTCCTTTAAATATCATCCAACATGAATTAAACTCTAGCAGGTGGGAACAAGAAGGCATTTCTTTCTAGGACGGTCAGCTTTTATGTCACCCAGAAGAGCCAATGATCTTAGAGTTGAATAAAGTCAAACAGATGAGAAATAAACTTGTACTTGAATAACAAAATGACTTGTATATTCGGGGTGATTGCATGTACCTTTCAGTCTTCTCTCCTAATACTCAGGATGTCAGGGTGGCCGAGCGGTCCAAGGCGCCAGACTCAAGATGAAAATTCTTCCCTAATTGGGTGTTCTGGTTTCTGAAAGGAGGCGTGGGTTCAAATCCCACTTCTGACAAGTATTTTGTTCAATAAAGTCAGTCATCTCACTTCCTGGAAATAACTTCTGACTCCAGTTGCGCACCATTGTGAGACTGGGGTTACCTGAACGAGGCATGGCTCAATCCACTTCCGTTGTTTCGGTGGCATATTAGGAAGCAGCTGCCTAACCCACTTGGTAAATTTAAGTGTGTGTTGGTCTGATTCCTTTAAATATCATCCAACATGAATTAAACTCTAGCAGGTGGGAACAAGAAGGCATTTCTTTCTAGGACGGTCAGCTTTTATGTCACCCAGAAGAGCCAATGATCTTAGAGTTGAATAAAGTCAAACAGATGAGAAATAAACTTGTACTTGAATAACAAAATGACTTGTATATTCGGGGTGATTGCATGTACCTTTCAGTCTTCTCTCCTAACACTCAGGATGGCAGGATGGCTGAGCGGTCTAAGGCACCAGACTCAAGATGAAAATTCTTCCCTAGTTGGGTGTTCTGGCCTCTGAAAGGAGGTGTGGGTTCAAATCCCACTTCTAACAAGTATTTTGTTCAATAAAGTCAGTCATCTCACTTCCTGGAAATAACTTCTGACTCCAGTTGCGCACCATTGTGAGACTGGAGTTACCTGAACGAGGCATGGCTCAATCCACTTCCGTTGTTCCGGTGGCATATTAGGAAGCAGCTGCCTAACCCACTTGGTAAATGTAAGTGTGTGTTGGTCTTATTCCTTTAAATATCATCCAACATGAATTAAACTCTAGCAGGTGGGAACAAGAAGGCATTTCTTTCTAGGACGGTCAGCTTTTATGTCACCCAGAAGAGCCAATGATCTTAGAGTTGAATAAAGTCAAACAGATGAGAAATAAACTTGTACTTGAATAACAAAATGACTTGTATATTCGGGGTGATTGCATGTACCTTTCAGTCTTCTCTCCTAATACTCAGGAGGTCAGGATGGCCGAGCGGTCCAAGGCGCCAGACTCAAGATGAAAATTCTTCCCTAATTGGGTGTTCTGGTCTCTGAAAGGAGGCGTGGGTTCAAATCCCACTTCTGACAAGTATTTTGTTCAATAAAGTCAGTCATCTCACTTCCTGGAAATAACTTCTGACTCCAGTTGCGCACCATTGTGAGACTGGGGTTACCTGAACGAGGCATGGCTCAATCCACTTCCGTTGTTCCGGTGGCATATTAGGAAGCAGCTGCCTAACCCACTTGGTAAATGTAAGTGTGTGTTGGTCTTATTCCTTTAAATATCATCCAACATGAATTAAACTCTAGCAGGTGGGAACAAGAAGGCATTTCTTTCTAGGACGGTCAGCTTTTATGTCACCCAGAAGAGCCAATGATCTTAGAGTTGAATAAAGTCAAACAGATGAGAAATAAACTTGTACTTGAATAACAAAATGACTTGTATATTCGGGGTGATTGCATGTACCTTTCAGTCTTCTCTCCTAATACTCAGGATGTCAGGGTGGCCGAGCGGTCCAAGGCGCCAGACTCAAGATGAAAATTCTTCCCTAATTGGGTGTTCTGGTCTCTGAAAGGAGGCGTGGGTTCAAATCCCACTTCTGACAAGTATTTTGTTCAATAAAGTCAGTCATCTCACTTCCTGGAAATAACTTCTGACTCCAGTTGCGCACCATTGTGAGACTGGGGTTACCTGAACGAGGCATGGCTCAATCCACTTCCGTTGTTCCGTTGGCATATTAGGAAGCAGCTGCCTAACCCACTTGGTAAATGTAAGTGTGTGTTGGTCTTATTCCTTTAAATATCATCCAACATGAATTAAACTCTAGCAGGTGGGAACAAGAAGGCATTTCTTTCTAGGACGGTCAGCTTTTATGTCACCCAGAAGAGCCAATGATCTTAGAGTTGAATAAAGTCAAACAGATGAGAAATAAACTTGTACTTGAATAACAAAATGACTTGTATATTCGGGGTGATTGCATGTACCTTTCAGTCTTCTCTCCTAATACTCAGGATGTCAGGGTGGCCGAGCGGTCCAAGGCGCCAGACTCAAGATGAAAATTCTTCCCTAATTGGGTGTTCTGGTTTCTGAAAGGAGGCGTGGGTTCAAATCCCACTTCTGACAAGTATTTTGTTCAATAAAGTCAGTCATCTCACTTCCTGGAAATAACTTCTGACTCCAGTTGCGCACCATTGTGAGACTGGGGTTACCTGAACGAGGCATGGCTCAATCCACTTCCGTTGTTTCGGTGGCATATTAGGAAGCAGCTGCCTAACCCACTTGGTAAATTTAAGTGTGTGTTGGTCTGATTCCTTTAAATATCATCCAACATGAATTAAACTCTAGCAGGTGGGAACAAGAAGGCATTTCTTTCTAGGACGGTCAGCTTTTATGTCACCCAGAAGAGCCAATGATCTTAGAGTTGAATAAAGTCAAACAGATGAGAAATAAACTTGTACTTGAATAACAAAATGACTTGTATATTCGGGGTGATTGCATGTACCTTTCAGTCTTCTCTCCTAACACTCAGGATGGCAGGATGGCTGAGCGGTCTAAGGCACCAGACTCAAGATGAAAATTCTTCCCTAGTTGGGTGTTCTGGTCTCTGAAAGGAGGTGTGGGTTCAAATCCCACTTCTAACAAGTATTTTGTTCAATAAAGTCAGTCATCTCACTTCCTGGAAATAACTTCTGACTCCAGTTGCGCACCATTGTGAGACTGGAGTTACCTGAACGAGGCATGGCTCAATCCACTTCCGTTGTTCCGGTGGCATATTAGGAAGCAGCTGCCTAACCCACTTGGTAAATGTAAGTGTGTGTTGGTCTTATTCCTTTAAATATCATCCAACATGAATTAAACTCTAGCAGGTGGGAACAAGAAGGCATTTCTTTCTAGGACGGTCAGCTTTTATGTCACCCAGAAGAGCCAATGATCTTAGAGTTGAATAAAGTCAAACAGATGAGAAATAAACTTGTACTTGAATAACAAAATGACTTGTATATTCGGGGTGATTGCATGTACCTTTCAGTCTTCTCTCCTAATACTCAGGATGTCAGGGTGGCCGAGCGGTCCAAGGCGCCAGACTCAAGATGAAAATTCTTCCCTAATTGGGTGTTCTGGTCTCTGAAAGGAGGCGTGGGTTCAAATCCCACTTCTGACAAGTATTTTGTTCAATAAAGTCAGTCATCTCACTTCCTGGAAATAACTTCTGACTCCAGTTGCGCACCATTGTGAGACTGGGGTTACCTGAACGAGGCATGGCTCAATCCACTTCCGTTGTTCCGTTGGCATATTAGGAAGCAGCTGCCTAACCCACTTGGTAAATGTAAGTGTGTGTTGGTCTTATTCCTTTAAATATCATCCAACATGAATTAAACTCTAGCAGGTGGGAACAAGAAGGCATTTCTTTCTAGGACGGTCAGCTTTTATGTCACCCAGAAGAGCCAATGATCTTAGAGTTGAATAAAGTCAAACAGATGAGAAATAAACTTGTACTTGAATAACAAAATGACTTGTATATTCGGGGTGATTGCATGTACCTTTCAGTCTTCTCTCCTAATACTCAGGATGTCAGGGTGGCCGAGCGGTCCAAGGCGCCAGACTCAAGATGAAAATTCTTCCCTAATTGGGTGTTCTGGTTTCTGAAAGGAGGCGTGGGTTCAAATCCCACTTCTGACAAGTATTTTGTTCAATAAAGTCAGTCATCTCACTTCCTGGAAATAACTTCTGACTCCAGTTGCGCACCATTGTGAGACTGGGGTTACCTGAACGAGGCATGGCTCAATCCACTTCCGTTGTTTCGGTGGCATATTAGGAAGCAGCTGCCTAACCCACTTGGTAAATTTAAGTGTGTGTTGGTCTGATTCCTTTAAATATCATCCAACATGAATTAAACTCTAGCAGGTGGGAACAAGAAGGCATTTCTTTCTAGGACGGTCAGCTTTTATGTCACCCAGAAGAGCCAATGATCTTAGAGTTGAATAAAGTCAAACAGATGAGAAATAAACTTGTACTTGAATAACAAAATGACTTGTATATTCGGGGTGATTGCATGTACCTTTCAGTCTTCTCTCCTAACACTCAGGATGGCAGGATGGCTGAGCGGTCTAAGGCACCAGACTCAAGATGAAAATTCTTCCCTAGTTGGGTGTTCTGGTCTCTGAAAGGAGGTGTGGGTTCAAATCCCACTTCTAACAAGTATTTTGTTCAATAAAGTCAGTCATCTCACTTCCTGGAAATAACTTCTGACTCCAGTTGCGCACCATTGTGAGACTGGAGTTACCTGAACGAGGCATGGCTCAATCCACTTCCGTTGTTCCGGTGGCATATTAGGAAGCAGCTGCCTAACCCACTTGGTAAATGTAAGTGTGTGTTGGTCTTATTCCTTTAAATATCATCCAACATGAATTAAACTCTAGCAGGTGGGAAGAAGAAGGCATTTCTTTCTAGGACAGTCAGCTTTTATGTCACCCAGAAGAGCCAATGATCTTAGAGTTGAATAAAGTCAAACAGATGAGAAATAAACTTGTACTTGAATAACAAAATGACTTGTATATTCGGGGTGATTGCATGTACCTTTCAGTCTTCTCTCCTAATACTCAGGATGTCATGATGGCCGAGCGGTCCAAGGCGCCAGACTCAAGATGAAAATTCTTCCCTAATTGGGTGTTCTGGTCTCTGAAAGGAGGCGTGGGTTCAAATCCCACTTCTGACAAGTATTTTGTTCAATAAAGTCAGTCATCTCACTTCCTGGAAATAACTTCTGACTCCAGTTGCGCACCATTGTGAGACTGGGGTTACCTGAACGAGGCATGGCTCAATCCACTTCCGTTGTTCCGGTGGCATATTAGGAAGCAGCTGCCTAACCCACTTGGTAAATGTAAGTGTGTGTTGGTCTTATTCCTGTAAATATCATCCAACATGAATTAAACTCTAGCAGGTGGGAACAAGAAGGCATTTCTTTCTAGGACGGTCAGCTTTTATGTCACCCAGAAGAGCCAATGATCTTAGAGTTGAATAAAGTCAAACAGATGAGAAATAAACTTGTACTTGAATAACAAAATGACTTGTATATTCGGTGTGATTGCATGTACCTTTCAGTCTTCTCTCCTAATACTCAGGATGTCAGGATGGCCGAGCGGTCCAAGGTGCCAGACTCAAGATGAAAATTCTTCCCTAATTGGGTGTTCTGGTCTCTGAAAGGAGGCGTGGGTTCAAATCCCACTTCTGACAAGTATTTTGTTCAATAAAGTCAGTCATCTCACTTCCTGGAAATAACTTCTGACTCCAGTTGCGCACCATTGTGAGACTGGGGTTACCTGAACGAGGCATGGCTCAATCCACTTCCGTTGTTCCGGTGGCATATTAGGAAGCAGCTGCCTAACCCACCTGGTAAATGTAAGTGTGTGTTGGTCTTATTCCTGTAAATATCATCCAACATGAATTAAACTCTAGCAGGTGGGAACAAGAAGGCATTTCTTTCTAGGACGGTCAGCTTTTATGTCACCCAGAAGAGCCAATGATCTTAGAGTTGAATAAAGTCAAACAGATGAGAAATAAACTTGTACTTGAATAACAAAATGACTTGTATATTCGGGGTGATTGCATGTACCTTTCAGTCTTCTCTCCTAATACTCAGGATGTCAGGATGGCCGAGCAGTCCAAGGTGCCAGACTCAAGATGAAAATTCTTCCCTAGTTGGGTGTTCTGGTCTCTGAAAGGAGGCGTGGGTTCAAATCCCACTTCTGACAAGTATTTTGTTCAATAAAGTCAGTCATCTCACTTCCTGGAAATAACTTCTGACTCCAGTTGTGCACCATTGTGAGACTGGGGTTACCTGAACGAGGCATGGCTCAATCCACTTCCGTTGTTCCGGTGGCATATTAGGAAGCAGCTGCCTAACCCACTTGGTAAATGTAAGTGTGTGCTGGTCTTATTCCTGTAAATATCAACGAACATGAATTAAACTCTAGCAGGTGGGAACAAGAAGGCATTTCTTTCTAGGACGGTCAGCTTTTATGTCACCCAGAAGAGCCAATGATCTTAGAGTTGAATAAAGTCAAACAGATGAGAAATAAACTTGTGCTTGAATAACAAAATGACTTGTATATTCGGGGTGATTGCATGTACCTTTCAGTCTTCTCTCCTAACACTCAGGATGTCAGGATGGCTGAGCGGTCTACGGCGCCAGACTCAAGATGAAAATGTTTGCCTAGTTGGGTGTTCTGGTCTCTGAAAGGAGGCGTGGGTTCAAATCCCACTTCTGACAAGTATTTTGTTCAATAAAGTCAGTCATCTCACTTTCTGGAAATAACTTCTGACTCCAGTTGCGCACCATTGTGAGACTGGGGTTACCTGAACGAGGCATGGCTCAATCCACTTCCGTTGTTCCGGTGGCATATTAGGAAGCAGCTGCCTAACCCACTTGGTAAATGTAAGTGTGTGTTGGTCTTATTCCTTTAAATATCATCCAACATGAATTAAACTCTAGCAGGTGGGAACAAGAAGGCATTTCTTTCTAGGACGGTCAGCTTTTATGTCACCCAGAAGAGCCAATGATCTTAGAGTTGAATAAAGTCAAACAGATGAGAAATAAACTTGTACTTGAATAACAAAATGACTTGTATATTCGGGGTGATTGCATGTACCTTTCAGTCTTCTCTCCTAATACTCAGGATGTCAGGATGGCCGAGCGGTCCAAGGCGCCAGACTCAAGATGAAAATTCTTCCCTAATTGGGTGTTCTGGTCTCTGAAAGGAGGCGTGGGTTCAAATCCCACTTCTGACAAGTATTTTGTTCAATAAAGTCAGTCATCTCACTTCCTGGAAATAACTTCTGACTCCAGTTGCGCACCATTGTGAGACTGGGGTTACCTGAACGAGGCATGGCTCAATCCACTTCCGTTGTTCCGGTGGCATATTAGGAATCAGCTGCCTAACCCACTTGGTAAATGTAAGTGTGTGTTGGTCTTATTCCTTTAAATATCATCCAACATGAATTAAACTCTAGCAGGTGGGAACAAGAAGGCATTTCTTTCTAGGACGGTCAGCTTTTATGTCACCCAGAAGAGCCAATGATCTTAGAGTTGAATAAAGTCAAACAGATGAGAAATAAACTTGTACTTGAATAACAAAATGACTTGTATATTCGGGGTGATTGCATGTACCTTTCAGTCTTCTCTCCTAATACTCAGGATGTCAGGACGGCCGAGCGGTCCAAGGCGCCAGACTCAAGATGAAAATTCTTCCCTAATTGGGTGTTCTGGTCTCTGAAAGGAGGCGTGGGTTCAAATCCCACTTCTGACAAGTATTTTGTTCAATAAAGTCAGTCATCTCACTTCCTGGAAATAACTTCTGACTCCAGTTGCGCACCATTGTGAGACTGGGGTTACCTGAACGAGGCATGGCTCAATCCACTTCCGTTGTTCCGGTGGCATTATAGGAAGCAGCTGCCTAACCCACTTGGTAAATGTAAGTGTGTGTTGGTCTTATTCCTTTAAATATCATCCAACATGAATTAAACTCTAGCAGGTGGGAACAAGAAGGCATTTCTTTCTAGGACGGTCAGCTTTTATGTCACCCAGAAGAGCCAATGATCTTAGAGTTGAATAAAGTCAAACAGATGAGAAATAAACTTGTACTTGAATAACAAAATGACTTGTATATTCAGGGTGATTGCATGTACCTTTCAGTCTTCTCTCCTAATACTCAGGATGTCAGGATGGCCGAGCGGTCCAAGGCGCCAGACTCAAGATGAAAATTCTTCCCTAATTGGGTGTTCTGGTCTCTGAAAAGAGGCGTGGGTTCAAATCCCACTTCTGACAAGTATTTTGTTCAATAAAGTCAGTCATCTCACTTCCTGGAAATAACTTCTGACTCCAGTTGCGCACCATTGTGAGACTGGGGTTACCTGAACGAGGCATGGCTCAATCCACTTCCGTTGTTCCGTTGGCATATTAGGAAGCAGCTGCCTAACCCACTTGGTAAATGTAAGTGTGTGTTGGTCTTATTCCTTTAAATATCATCCAACATGAATTAAACTCTAGCAGGTGGGAACAAGAAGGCATTTCTTTCTAGGACGGTCAGCTTTTATGTCACCCAGAAGAGCCAATGATCTTAGAGTTGAATAAAGTCAAACAGATGAGAAATAAACTTGAACTTGAATAACAAAATGACTTGTATATTCGGGGTGATTGCATGTACCTTTCAGTCTTCTCTCCTAATACTCAGGATGTCAGGGTGGCCGAGCGGTCCAAGGCGCCAGACTCAAGATGAAAATTCTTCCCTAATTGGGTGTTCTGGTTTCTGAAAGGAGGCGTGGGTTCAAATCCCACTTCTGACAAGTATTTTGTTCAATAAAGTCAGTCATCTCACTTCCTGGAAATAACTTCTGACTCCAGTTGCGCACCATTGTGAGACTGGGGTTACCTGAACGAGGCATGGCTCAATCCACTTCCGTTGTTTCGGTGGCATATTAGGAAGCAGCTGCCTAACCCACTTGGTAAATTTAAGTGTGTGTTGGTCTGATTCCTTTAAATATCATCCAACATGAATTAAACTCTAGCAGGTGGGAACAAGAAGGCATTTCTTTCTAGGACGGTCAGCTTTTATGTCACCCAGAAGAGCCAATGATCTTAGAGTTGAATAAAGTCAAACAGATGAGAAATAAACTTGTACTTGAATAACAAAATGACTTGTATATTCGGGGTGATTGCATGTACCTTTCAGTCTTCTCTCCTAATACTCAGGATGTCAGGATGGCCGAGCGGTCCAAGGTGCCAGACTCAAGATGAAAATTCTTCCCTAATTGGGTGTTCTGGTCTCTGAAAGGAGGCGTGGGTTCAAATCCCACTTCTGACAAGTATTTTGTTCAATAAAGTCAGTCATCTCACTTTCTGGAAATAACTTCTGACTCCAGTTGCGCACCATTGTGAGACTGGGGTTACCTGAACGAGGCATGGCTCAATCCACTTCCGTTGTTCCGGTGGCATATTAGGAAGCAGCTGCCTAACCCACCTGGTAAATGTAAGTGTGTGTTGGTCTTATTCCTGTAAATATCATCCAACATGAATTAAACTCTAGCAGGTGGGAACAAGAAGGCATTTCTTTCTAGGACGGTCAGCTTTTATGTCACCCAGAAGAGCCAATGATCTTAGAGTTGAATAAAGTCAAACAGATGAGAAATAAACTTGTACTTGAATAACAAAATGACTTGTATATTCGGGGTGATTGCATGTACCTTTCAGTCTTCTCTCCTAATGCTCAGATGTCAGGATGGCCGAGCGGTCCAAGGCGCCAGACTCAAGATGAAAATTCTTCCCTAATTGGGTGTTCTGGTCTCTGAAGGGAGGCGTGGGTTCAAATCCCACTTCTGACAAGAATTTTGTTCAATAAAGTCAGTCATCTCACTTCCTGGAAATAACTTCTGACTCCAGTTGTGCACCATTGTGACACTGGGGTTACCTGAACGAGGCATGGCTCAATCCACTTCCGTTGTTCCGGTGGCATATTAGGAAGCAGCTGCCTAACCCACTTGGTAAATGTAAGTGTGTGTTGGTCTTATTCCTTTAAATATCATCCAACATTAATTAAACTCTAGCAGGTGGGAACAAGAAGGGATTTCTTTCTAGGACGGTAAGCTTTTATGTCACCCAGAAGAGCCAATGATCTTAGAGTTGAATAAAGTCAAACAGATGAGAAATAAACTTGTACTTGAATAACAAAATGACTTGTATATTCGGGGTGATTGCATGTACCTTTCAGTCTTCTCTCCTAATACTCAGGATGTCAGGATGGCCGAGCGGTCCAAGGCGCCAGACTCAAGATGAAAATTCTTCCCTAATTGGGTGTTCTGGTCTCTGAAAGGAGGCGTGGGTTCAAATCCCACTTCTGACAAGTATTTTGTTCAATAAAGTCAGTCATCTCACTTCCTGGAAATAACTTCTGACTCCAGTTGCGCACCATTGTGAGACTGGGGTTACCTGAACGAGGCATGGCTCAATCCACTTCCGTTGTTCCGGTGGCATATTAGGAAGCAGCTGCCTAACCCACTTGGTAAATGTAAGTGTGTGTTGGTCTTATTCTTTAAATATCATCCAACATGAATTAAACTCTAGCAGGTGGGAACAAGAAGGCATTTCTTTCTAGGACGGTCAGCTTTTATGTCACCCAGAAGAGCCAATGATCTTAGAGTTGAATAAAGTCAAACAGATGAGAAATAAACTTGTACTTGAATAACAAAATGACTTGTATATTCGGGGTGATTGCATGTACCTTTCAGTCTTCTCTCCTAATACTCAGGATGTCAGGATGGCTGAGCGGTCCAAGGAACCAGACTCAAGATGAAAATTCTTCCCTAGTTGGATGTTCTGGTCTCTGAAAGGAGGCGTGGGTTCAAATCCCACTTCTGACAAGTATTTTGTTCAATAAAGTCAGTGATCTCACTTCCTGGAAATAACTTCTGACTCCAGTTGCGCACCATTGTGAGACTGGGGTTACCTGAACGAGGCATGGCTCAATCCACTTCCGTTGTTCCGGTGGCATATTAGGAAGCAGCTGCCTAACCCACTTGGTAAATGTAAGTGTGTGTTGGTCTTATTCTTTAAATATTATCCAACATGAATTAAACTCTAGCAGGTGGGAACAAGAAGGCATTTCTTTCTAGGACGGTCAGCTTTTATGTCACCCAGAAGAGCCAATGATCTTAGAGTTGAATAAAGTCAAACAGATGAGAAATAAACTTGTACTTGAATAACAAAATGACTTGTATATTCGGGGTGATTGCATGTACCTTTCAGTCTTCTCTCCTAATACTCAGGATGTCAGGATGGCCGAGTGGTCCAAGGCGCCAGACTCAAGCTGAAAATTCTTCCCTAGTTGAGTGTTCTGGTCTCTGAAAGGAGGCGTAGGTTCAAATCCCACTTCTGACCAGTATTTTGTTCAATAAAGTCAGTCATCTCACTTCCTGGAAATAACTTCTGACTCCAGTTGCGCACCATTGTGAGACTGGGGTTACCTGAACGAGGCATGGCTCAATCCACTTCCGTTGTTCCGGTGGCATATTAGGAAGCAGCTGCCTAACCCACTTGGTAAATGTAAGTGTGTGTTGGTCTTATTCTTTAAATATCATCCAACATGAATTAAACTCTAGCAGGTGGGAACAAGAAGGCATTTCTTTCTAGGACGGTCAGCTTTTATGTCACCCAGAAGAGCCAATGATCTTAGAGTTGAATAAAGTCAAACAGATGAGAAATAAACTTGTACTTGAATAACAAAATGACTTGTATATTCGGGGTGATTGCATGTACCTTTCAGTCTTCTCTCCTAATACTCAGGATGTCAGGATGGCTGAGCGGTCCAAGGAACCAGACTCAAGATGAAAATTCTTCCCTAGTTGGATGTTCTGGTCTCTGAAAGGAGGCGTGGGTTCAAATCCCACTTCTGACAAGTATTTTGTTCAATAAAGTCAGTGATCTCACTTCCTGGAAATAACTTCTGACTCCAGTTGCGCACCATTGTGAGACTGGGGTTACCTGAACGAGGCATGGCTCAATCCACTTCCGTTGTTCCGGTGGCATATTAGGAAGCAGCTGCCTAACCCACTTGGTAAATGTAAGTGTGTGTTGGTCTTATTCTTTAAATATTATCCAACATGAATTAAACTCTAGCAGGTGGGAACAAGAAGGCATTTCTTTCTAGGACGGTCAGCTTTTATGTCACCCAGAAGAGCCAATGATCTTAGAGTTGAATAAAGTCAAACAGATGAGAAATAAACTTGTACTTGAATAACAAAATGACTTGTATATTCGGGGTGATTGCATGTACCTTTCAGTCTTCTCTCCTAATACTCAGGATGTCAGGATGGCCGAGCGGTCCAAGGCGCCAGACTCAAGATGAAAATTCTTCCCTAATTGGGTGTTCTGGTCTCTGAAAAGAGGCGTGGGTTCAAATCCCACTTCTGACAAGTATTTTGTTCAATAAAGTCAGTCATCTCACTTCCTGGAAATAACTTCTGACTCCAGTTGTGCACCATTGTGAGACTGGGGGTACCTGAACGAGGCATGGCTCAATCCACTTCCGTTGTTCCGGTGGCATATTAGGAAGCAGGTGCCTAACCCACTTGGTAAATGTAAGTGTGTGTTGGTCTTATTCCTTTAAATATCATCCAACATGAATTAAACTCTAGCAGGTGGGAACAAGAAGGCATTTCTTTCTAGGACGGTCAGCTTTTATGTCACCCAGAAGAGCCAATGATCTTAGAGTTGAATAAAGTCAAACAGATGAGAAATAAACTTGTACTTGAATAACAAAATGACTTGTATATTCGGGGTGATTGCATGTACCTTTCAGTCTTCTCTCCTAATACTCAGGATGTCAGGATGGCCGAGCGGTCCAAGGCGCCAGACTCAAGATGAAAATTCTTCCCTAGTTGTGTGTTCTGGTCTCTGAAAGGAGGCATGGGTTCAAATCCCACTTCTGACAAGTATTTTGTTCAATAAAGTCAGTCATCTCACTTCCTGGAAATAACTTCTGACTCCAGTTGCGCACCATTGTGAGACTGGGGGTACCTGAACGAGGCATGGCTCAATCCGCTTCCGTTGTTCCGGTGGCATATTAGGAAGCAGCTGCCTAACCCACTTGGTAAATGTAAGTCTGTGTTGGTCTTATTCCTTTAAATATCATCCAACATGAATTAAACTCTAGCAGGTGGGAACAAGAAGGCATTTCTTTCTAGGACGGTCAGCTTTTATGTCACCCAGAAGAGCCAATGATCTTAGAGTTGAATAAAGTCAAACAGATGAGAAATAAACTTGTACTTGAATAACAAAATGACTTGTATATTCGGGGTGATTGCATGTACCTTTCAGTCTTCTCTCCTAGTACTCAGGATGTCAGGATGGCCGAGCGGTCCAAGGCGCCAGACTCAAGATGAAAATTCTTCCTTAGTTGGGTGTTCTGGTCTCTGAAAGGAGGTGTGGGTTCAAATCCCACTTCTGACAAGTATTTTGTTCAATAAAGTCAGTCATCTCACTTCCTGGAAATAACTTCTGACTCCAGTTGCGCACCATTGTGAGACTGGGGGTACCTGAACGAGGCATGGCTCAATCCGCTTCCGTTGTTCCGGTGGCATATTAGGAAGCAGCTGCCTAACCCACTTGGTAAATGTAAGTGTGTGTTGCTCTTATTCCTTTAAATATCATCCAACATGAATTAAACTCTAGCAGGTGGGAACAAGAAGGCATTTCTTTCTAGGTCGGTCAGCTTTTATGTCACCCAGAAGAGCCAATGATCTTAGAGTTGAATAAAGTCAAACAGATGAGAAATAAACTTGTACTTGAATAACAAAATGACTTGTATATTCGGGGTGATTGCATGTACCTTTCAGTCTTCTCTCCTAGTACTCAGGATGTCAGGATGGCCGAGCGGTCCAAGGCGCCAGACTCAAGATGAAAATTCTTCCCTAGTTGGGTGTTCTGGTCTCTGAAAGGAGGCGTGGGTTCAAATCCCACTTCTGACAAGTATTTTGTTCAATAAAGTCAGTCATCTCACTTCCTGGAAATAACTTCTGACTCCAGTTGCGCACCATTGTGAGACTGGGGGTACCTGAACGAGGCATGGCTCAATCCACTTCCGTTGTTCCGGTGGCATATTAGGAAGCAGCTGCCTAACCCACTTGGTAAATGTAAGTGTGTGTTGCTCTTATTCCTTTAAATATCATCCAACATGAATTAAACTCTAGCAGGTGGGAACAAGAAGGCATTTCTTTCTAGGTCGGTCAGCTTTTATGTCACCCAGAAGAGCCAATGATCTTAGAGTTGAATAAAGTCAAACAGATGAGAAATAAACTTGTACTTGAATAACAAAATGACTTGTATATTCGGGGTGATTGCATGTACCTTTCAGTCTTCTCTCCTAATACTCAGGATGTCAGGATGGCCGAGCGGTCCAAGGCGCCAGACTCAAGATGAAAATTCTTCCCTAGTTGGGTGTTCTGGTCTCTGAAAGGAGCCGTGGGTTCAAATCCCACTTCTGACAAGTATTTTGTTCAATAAAGTCAGTCATCTCACTTCCTGGAAATAACTTATGAATCCAGTTGTGCACCATTGTGAGACTGGGGGTACCTGAACGAGGCATGGCTCAATCCACTTCCGTTGTTCCGGTGGCATATTAGGAAGCAGGTGCCTAACCCACTTGGTAAATGTAAGTGTGTGTTGGTCTTATTCCATTAAATATCATCCAACATGAATTAAACTCTAGCAGGTGGGAACAAGAAGGCATTTCTTTCTAGGACGGTCAGCTTTTATGTCACCCAGAAGAGCCAATGATCTTAGAGTTGAATAAAGTCAAACAGATGAGAAATAAACTTGTACTTAAATAACAAAATGACTTGTATATTCGTGGTGATTGCATGTACCTTTCAGTCTGCTCTCCTAATACTCAGGATGTCAGGATGGCCGAGCGGTCCAAGTCGCCAGACTCAAGATGAAAATTCTTCCCTAGTTGGGTGTTCTGGTCTCTGAAAGGAGGCGTGGGTTCAAATCCCACTTCTGACAAGTATTTTGTTCAATAAAGTCAGTCATCTCACTTTCTGGAAATAACTTCTGACTCCAGTTGCGCACCATTGTGAGACTGGGGTTACCTGAACGAGGCATGGCTCAATCCACTTCCGTTGTTCCGGTGGCATATTAGGAAGCAGCTGCCTAACCCACTTGGTAAATGTAAGTGTGTGTTGGTCTTATTCCTTTAAATATCATCCAACATGAATTAAACTCTAGCAGGTGGGAACAAGAAGGCATTTCTTTCTAGGACGGTCAGCTTTTATGTCACCCAGAAGAGCCAATGATCTTAGAGTTGAATAAAGTCAAACAGATGAGAAATAAACTTGTACTTGAATAACAAAATGACTTGTATATTCGGGGTGATTGCATGTACCTTCCAGTCTTCTCTCCTAATACTCAGGATGTCAGGATGGCCGAGCGGTCCAAGGCGCCAGACTCAAGATGAAAATTCTTCCCTAATTGGGTGTTCTGGTCTCTGGAAGGAGGCGTGGGTTCAAATCCCACTTCTGACAAGTATTTTGTTCAATAAAGTCAGTCATCTCACTTCCTGGAAATAACTTCTGACTCCAGTTGCGCACCATTGTGAGACTGGGGTTACCTGAACGAGGCATGGCTCAATCCACTTCCGTTGTTCCGGTGGCATATTAGGAAGCAGCTGCCTAACCCACTTGGTAAATGTAAGTGTGTGTTGGTCTTATTCCTTTAAATATCATCTAACATGAATTAAACTCTAGCAGGTGGGAACAAGAAGGCATTTCTTTCTAGGACGGTCAGCTTTTATGTCACCCAGAAGAGCCAATGATCTTAGAGTTGAATAAAGTCAAACAGATGAGAAATAAACTTGTACTTGAATAACAAAATGACTTGTATATTCGGGGTGATTGCATGTACCTTTCAGTCTTCTCTCCTAATACTCAGGATGTCAGGATGGCCGAGCGGTCCAAGGCGCCAGACTCAAGATGAAAATTCTTCCCTAGTTGGGTGTTCTGGTCTCTGAAAGGAGCCGTGGGTTCAAATCCCACTTCTGACAAGTATTTTGTTCAATAAAGTCAGTCATCTCACTTCCTGGAAATAACTTCTGACTCCAGTTGCGCACCATTGTGAGACTGGGGGTACCTGAACGAGGCATGGCTCAATCCACTTCCGTTGTTCCGGTGGCATATTAGGAAGCAGCTGCCTAACCCACTTGGTAAATGTAAGTGTGTGTTGCTCTTATTCCTTTAAATATCATCCAACATGAATTAAACTCTAGCAGGTGGGAACAAGAAGGCATTTCTTTCTAGGTCGGTCAGCTTTTATGTCACCCAGAAGAGCCAATGATCTTAGAGTTGAATAAAGTCAAACAGATGAGAAATAAACTTGTACTTGAATAACAAAATGACTTGTATATTCGGGGTGATTGCATGTACCTTTCAGTCTTCTCTCCTAATACTCAGGATGTCAGGATGGCCGAGCGGTCCAAGGCGCCAGACTCAAGATGAAAATTCTTCCCTAGTTGGGTGTTCTGGTCTCTGAAAGGAGCCGTGGGTTCAAATCCCACTTCTGACAAGTATTTTGTTCAATAAAGTCAGTCATCTCACTTCCTGGAAATAACTTATGAATCCAGTTGTGCACCATTGTGAGACTGGGGGTACCTGAACGAGGCATGGCTCAATCCACTTCCGTTGTTCCGGTGGCATATTAGGAAGCAGGTGCCTAACCCACTTGGTAAATGTAAGTGTGTGTTGGTCTTATTCCTTTAAATATCATCCAACATGAATTAAACTCTAGCAGGTGGGAACAAGAAGGCATTTCTTTCTAGGACGGTCAGCTTTTATGTCACCCAGAAGAGCCAATGATCTTAGAGTTGAATAAAGTCAAACAGATGAGAAATAAACTTGTACTTAAATAACAAAATGACTTGTATATTCGTGGTGATTGCATGTACCTTTCAGTCTGCTCTCCTAATACTCAGGATGTCAGGATGGCCGAGCGGTCCAAGTCGCCAGACTCAAGATGAAAATTCTTCCCTAGTTGGGTGTTCTGGTCTCTGAAAGGAGGCGTGGGTTCAAATCCCACTTCTGACAAGTATTTTGTTCAATAAAGTCAGTCATCTCACTTTCTGGAAATAACTTCTGACTCCAGTTGCGCACCATTGTGAGACTGGGGTTACCTGAACGAGGCATGGCTCAATCCACTTCCGTTGTTCCGGTGGCATATTAGGAAGCAGCTGCCTAACCCACTTGGTAAATGTAAGTGTGTGTTGGTCTTATTCCTTTAAATATCATCCAACATGAATTAAACTCTAGCAGGTGGGAACAAGAAGGCATTTCTTTCTAGGACGGTCAGCTTTTATGTCACCCAGAAGAGCCAATGATCTTAGAGTTGAATAAAGTCAAACAGATGAGAAATAAACTTGTACTTGAATAACAAAATGACTTGTATATTCGGGGTGATTGCATGTACCTTTCAGTCTTCTCTCCTAATACTCAGGATGTCAGGATGGCCGAGCGGTCCAAGGCGCCAGACTCAAGATGAAAATTCTTCCCTAATTGGGTGTTCTGGTCTCTGGAAGGAGGCGTGGGTTCAAATCCCACTTCTGACAAGTATTTTGTTCAATAAAGTCAGTCATCTCACTTCCTGGAAATAACTTCTGACTCCAGTTGCGCACCATTGTGAGACTGGGGTTACCTGAACGAGGCATGGCTCAATCCACTTCCGTTGTTCCGGTGGCATATTAGGAAGCAGCTGCCTAACCCACTTGGTAAATGTAAGTGTGTGTTGGTCTTATTCCTTTAAATATCATCTAACATGAATTAAACTCTAGCAGGTGGGAACAAGAAGGCATTTCTTTCTAGGACGGTCAGCTTTTATGTCACCCAGAAGAGCCAATGATCTTAGAGTTGAATAAAGTCAAACAGATGAGAAATAAACTTGTACTTGAATAACAAAATGACTTGTATATTCGGGGTGATTGCATGTACCTTTCAGTCTTCTCCCCTAATACTCAGGATGTCAGGATGGCCGAGCAGTCCAAGGTGCCAGACTCAAGATGAAAATTCTTCCCTAGTTGGGTGTTCTGGTCTCTGAAAGGAGGCGTGGGTTCAAATCCCACTTCTGACAAGTATTTTGTTCAATAAAGTCAGTCATCTCACTTCCTGGAAATAACTTCTGACTCCAGTTGTGCACCATTGTGAGACTGGGGGTACCTGAACGAGGCATGGCTCAATCCACTTCCGTTGTTCCGGTTGCATATTAGGAAGCAGCTGCCTAACCCACTTGGTAAATGTAAGTGTGTGTTGGTCTTATTCCTTTAAATATCATCCAACATGAATTAAACTCTAGCAGGTGGGAACAAGAAGGCATTTCTTTCTAGGACGGTCAGCTTTTATGTCACCCAGAAGAGCCAATGATCTTAGAGTTGAATAAAGTCAAACAGATGAGAAATAAACTTGTACTTGAATAACAAAATGACTTGTATATTCGGGGTGATTGCATGTACCTTTCAGTCTTCTCTCCTAATACTCAGGATGTCAGGATGGCCGAGCAGTCCAAGGTGCCAGACTCAAGATGAAAATTCTTCCCTAGTTGGGTGTTCTGGTCTCTGAAAGGAGGCGTGGGTTCAAATGCCACTTCTGACAAGTATTTTGTTCAATAAAGTCAGTCATCTCACTTCCTGGAAATAACTTCTGACTCCAGTTGTGCACCGTTGTGAGACTGGGGGTACCTGAACGAGGCATGGCTCAATCCACTTCCGTTGTTCCGGTTGCATATTAGGAAGCAGCTGCCTAACCCACTTGGTAAATGTAAGTGTGTGTTGGTCTTATTCCTTTAAATATCATCCAACATGAATTAAACTCTAGCAGGTGGGAACAAGAAGGCATTTCTTTCTAGGACGGTCAGCTTTTATGTCACCCAGAAGAGCCAATGATCTTAGAGTTGAATAAAGTCAAACAGATGAGAAATAAACTTGTACTTGAATAACAAAATGACTTGTATATTCGGGGTGATTGCATGTACCTTTCAGTCTTCTCTCCTAATACTCAGGATGTCAGGATGGCCGAGCAGTCCAAGGTGCCAGACTCAAGATGAAAATTCTTCCCTAGTTGGGTGTTCTGGTCTCTGAAAGGAGGCGTGGGTTCAAATCCCACTTCTGACAAGTATTTTGTTCAATAAAGTCAGTCATCTCACTTCCTGGAAATAACTTCTGACTCCAGTTGTGCACCATTGTGAGACTGGGGGTACCTGAACGAGGCATGGCTCAATCCACTTCCGTTGTTCCGGTTGCATATTAGGAAGCAGCTGCCTAACCCACTTGGTAAATGTAAGTGTGTGTTGGTCTTATTCCTTTAAATATCATCCAACATGAATTAAACTCTAGCAGGTGGGAACAAGAAGGCATTTCTTTCTAGGACGGTCAGCTTTTATGTCACCCAGAAGAGCCAATGATCTTAGAGTTGAATAAAGTCAAACAGATGAGAAATAAACTTGTACTTGAATAACAAAATGACTTGTATATTCGGGGTGATTGCATGTACCTTTCAGTCTTCTCTCCTAATACTCAGGATGTCAGGATGGCCGAGCGGTCCAAGGCGCCAGACTCAAGATGAAAATTCTTCCCTAGTTGGGTGTTCTGGTCTCTGAAAGGAGGCGTGGGTTCAAATCTCACTTCTGACATGTATTTTGTTCAATAAAGTCAGTCATCTCACTTCCTGTAAATAACTTCTGACTCCAGTTGTGCACCATTGTGAGACTGGGGTTACCTGAACGAGGCATGGCTCAATCCACTTCCGTTGTTCCGGTGGCATATTAGGAAGCAGCTGCCTAACCCACTTGGTAAATGTAAGTGTGTGCTGGTCTTATTCCTGTAAATATCATCCAACATGAATTAAACTCTAGCAGGTGGGAACAAGAAGGCATTTCTTTCTAGGACGGTCAGCTTTTATGTCACCCAGAAGAGCCAATGATCTTAGAGTTGAATAAAGTCAAACAGATGAGAAATAAACTTGTACTTGAATAACAAAATGACTTGTATATTCGGGGTGATTGCATGTACCTTTCAGTCTTCTCTCCTAATACTCAGGATGTCAGGATGGCCGAGCGGTCCAAGGCGCCAGACTCAAGATGAAAATTCTTCCCTAGTTGGGTGTTCTGGTCTCTGAAAGGAGGCGTGGGTTCAAATCTCACTTCTGACATGTATTTTGTTCAATAAAGTCAGTCATCTCACTTCCTGTAAATAACTTCTGACTCCAGTTGTGCACCATTGTGAGACTGGGGTTACCTGAACGAGGCATGGCTCAATCCACTTCCGTTGTTCCGGTGGCATATTAGGAAGCAGCTGCCTAACCCACTTGGTAAATGTAAGTGTGTGCTGGTCTTATTCCTGTAAATATCATCCAACATGAATTAAACTCTAGCAGGTGGGAACAAGAAGGCATTTCTTTCTAGGACGGTCAGCTTTTATGTCACCCAGAAGAGCCAATGATCTTAGAGTTGAATAAAGTCAAACAGATGAGAAATAAACTTGTACTTGAATAACAAAATGACTTGTATATTCGGGGTGATTGCATTTACCTTTCAGTCTTCTCTCCTAACACTCAGGATGTCAGGATGGCCGAGCGGTCCAAGGCGCCAGACTCAAGATGAAAATTCTTCCCTAGTTGGGTGTTCTGGTCTCTGAAAGGAGGCGTGGGTTCAAATCCCACTTCTGACAAGTATTTTGTTCAATAAAGTCAGTCATCTCACTTCCTGGAAATAACTTCTGACTCCAGTTGCGCACCATTGTGAGACTGGGGTTACCTGAACGAGGCATGGCTCAATCCACTTCCGTTGTCCCGGTGGCATATTAGGAAGCAGCTGCCTAACCCACTTGGTAAATGTAAGTGTGTGTTGGTCTTATTCCTTTAAATATCATCCAACATGAATTAAACTCTAGCAGGTGGGAACAAGAAGGCATTTCTTTCTAGGACGGTCAGCTTTTATGTCACCCAGAAGAGCCAATGATCTTAGAGTTGAATAAAGTCAAACAGATGAGAAATAAACTTGTACTTGAATAACAAAATGACCTGTATATTCGGGGTGATTGCATGTACCTTTCAGTCTTCTCCCCTAATACTCAGGATGTCAGGATGGCCGAGCAGTCCAAGGTGCCAGACTCAAGATGAAAATTCTTCCCTAGTTGGGTGTTCTGGTCTCTGAAAGGAGGCGTGGGTTCAAATCCCACTTCTGACAAGTATTTTGTTCAATAAAGTCAGTCATCTCACTTTCTGGAAATAACTTCTGACTCCAGTTGCGCACCATTGTGAGACTGGGGTTACCTGAACGAGGCATGGCTCAATCCACTTCCGTTGTTCCGGTGGCATATTAGGAAGCAGCTGCCTAACCCACTTGGTAAATGTAAGTGTGTGTTGGTCTTATTCCTTTAAATATCATCCAACATGAATTAAACTCTAGCAGGTGGGAACAAGAAGGCATTTCTTTCTAGGACGGTCAGCTTTTATGTCACCCAGAAGAGCCAATGATCTTAGAGTTGAATAAAGTCAAACAGATGAGAAATAAACTTGTACTTGAATAACAAAATGACTTGTATATTCGGGGTGATTGCATGTACCTTCCAGTCTTCTCTCCTAATACTCAGGATGTCAGGATGGCCGAGCGGTCCAAGGCGCCAGACTCAAGATGAAAATTCTTCCCTAATTGGGTGTTCTGGTCTCTGGAAGGAGGCGTGGGTTCAAATCCCACTTCTGACAAGTATTTTGTTCAATAAAGTCAGTCATCTCACTTCCTGGAAATAACTTCTGACTCCAGTTGCGCACCATTGTGAGACTGGGGTTACCTGAACGAGGCATGGCTCAATCCACTTCCGTTGTTCCGGTGGCATATTAGGAAGCAGCTGCCTAACCCACTTGGTAAATGTAAGTGTGTGTTGGTCTTATTCCTTTAAATATCATCTAACATGAATTAAACTCTAGCAGGTGGGAACAAGAAGGCATTTCTTTCTAGGACGGTCAGCTTTTATGTCACCCAGAAGAGCCAATGATCTTAGAGTTGAATAAAGTCAAACAGATGAGAAATAAACTTGTACTTGAATAACAAAATGACTTGTATATTCGGGGTGATTGCATGTACCTTTCAGTCTTCTCCCCTAATACTCAGGATGTCAGGATGGCCGAGCAGTCCAAGGTGCCAGACTCAAGATGAAAATTCTTCCCTAGTTGGGTGTTCTGGTCTCTGAAAGGAGGCGTGGGTTCAAATCCCACTTCTGACAAGTATTTTGTTCAATAAAGTCAGTCATCTCACTTCCTGGAAATAACTTCTGACTCCAGTTGTGCACCATTGTGAGACTGGGGGTACCTGAACGAGGCATGGCTCAATCCACTTCCGTTGTTCCGGTTGCATATTAGGAAGCAGCTGCCTAACCCACTTGGTAAATGTAAGTGTGTGTTGGTCTTATTCCTTTAAATATCATCCAACATGAATTAAACTCTAGCAGGTGGGAACAAGAAGGCATTTCTTTCTAGGACGGTCAGCTTTTATGTCACCCAGAAGAGCCAATGATCTTAGAGTTGAATAAAGTCAAACAGATGAGAAATAAACTTGTACTTGAATAACAAAATGACTTGTATATTCGGGGTGATTGCATGTACCTTTCAGTCTTCTCTCCTAATACTCAGGATGTCAGGATGGCCGAGCAGTCCAAGGTGCCAGACTCAAGATGAAAATTCTTCCCTAGTTGGGTGTTCTGGTCTCTGAAAGGAGGCGTGGGTTCAAATGCCACTTCTGACAAGTATTTTGTTCAATAAAGTCAGTCATCTCACTTCCTGGAAATAACTTCTGACTCCAGTTGTGCACCGTTGTGAGACTGGGGGTACCTGAACGAGGCATGGCTCAATCCACTTCCGTTGTTCCGGTTGCATATTAGGAAGCAGCTGCCTAACCCACTTGGTAAATGTAAGTGTGTGTTGGTCTTATTCCTTTAAATATCATCCAACATGAATTAAACTCTAGCAGGTGGGAACAAGAAGGCATTTCTTTCTAGGACGGTCAGCTTTTATGTCACCCAGAAGAGCCAATGATCTTAGAGTTGAATAAAGTCAAACAGATGAGAAATAAACTTGTACTTGAATAACAAAATGACTTGTATATTCGGGGTGATTGCATGTACCTTTCAGTCTTCTCTCCTAATACTCAGGATGTCAGGATGGCCGAGCAGTCCAAGGTGCCAGACTCAAGATGAAAATTCTTCCCTAGTTGGGTGTTCTGGTCTCTGAAAGGAGGCGTGGGTTCAAATCCCACTTCTGACAAGTATTTTGTTCAATAAAGTCAGTCATCTCACTTCCTGGAAATAACTTCTGACTCCAGTTGTGCACCATTGTGAGACTGGGGGTACCTGAACGAGGCATGGCTCAATCCACTTCCGTTGTTCCGGTTGCATATTAGGAAGCAGCTGCCTAACCCACTTGGTAAATATAAGTGTGTGTTGGTCTTATTCCTTTAAATATCATCCAACATGAATTAAACTCTAGCAGGTGGGAACAAGAAGGCATTTCTTTCTAGGACGGTCAGCTTTTATGTCACCCAGAAGAGCCAATGATCTTAGAGTTGAATAAAGTCAAACAGATGAGAAATAAACTTGTACTTGAATAACAAAATGACTTGTATATTCGGGGTGATTGCATGTACCTTTCAGTCTTCTCTCCTAATACTCAGGATGTCAGGATGGCCGAGCGGTCCAAGGCGCCAGACTCAAGATGAAAATTCTTCCCTAGTTGGGTGTTCTGGTCTCTGAAAGGAGGCGTGGGTTCAAATCTCACTTCTGACATGTATTTTGTTCAATAAAGTCAGTCATCTCACTTCCTGTAAATAACTTCTGACTCCAGTTGTGCACCATTGTGAGACTGGGGTTACCTGAACGAGGCATGGCTCAATCCACTTCCGTTGTTCCGGTGGCATATTAGGAAGCAGCTGCCTAACCCACTTGGTAAATGTAAGTGTGTGCTGGTCTTATTCCTGTAAATATCATCCAACATGAATTAAACTCTAGCAGGTGGGAACAAGAAGGCATTTCTTTCTAGGACGGTCAGCTTTTATGTCACCCAGAAGAGCCAATGATCTTAGAGTTGAATAAAGTCAAACAGATGAGAAATAAACTTGTACTTGAATAACAAAATGACTTGTATATTCGGGGTGATTGCATGTACCTTTCAGTCTTCTCTCCTAATACTCAGGATGTCAGGATGGCCGAGCGGTCCAAGGCGCCAGACTCAAGATGAAAATTCTTCCCTAGTTGGGTGTTCTGGTCTCTGAAAGGAGGCGTGGGTTCAAATCTCACTTCTGACATGTATTTTGTTCAATAAAGTCAGTCATCTCACTTCCTGTAAATAACTTCTGACTCCAGTTGTGCACCATTGTGAGACTGGGGTTACCTGAACGAGGCATGGCTCAATCCACTTCCGTTGTTCCGGTGGCATATTAGGAAGCAGCTGCCTAACCCACTTGGTAAATGTAAGTGTGTGCTGGTCTTATTCCTGTAAATATCATCCAACATGAATTAAACTCTAGCAGGTGGGAACAAGAAGGCATTTCTTTCTAGGACGGTCAGCTTTTATGTCACCCAGAAGAGCCAATGATCTTAGAGTTGAATAAAGTCAAACAGATGAGAAATAAACTTGTACTTGAATAACAAAATGACTTGTATATTCGGGGTGATTGCATTTACCTTTCAGTCTTCTCTCCTAACACTCAGGATGTCAGGATGGCCGAGCGGTCCAAGGCGCCAGACTCAAGATGAAAATTCTTCCCTAGTTGGGTGTTCTGGTCTCTGAAAGGAGGCGTGGGTTCAAATCCCACTTCTGACAAGTATTTTGTTCAATAAAGTCAGTCATCTCACTTCCTGGAAATAACTTCTGACTCCAGTTGCGCACCATTGTGAGACTGGGGTTACCTGAACGAGGCATGGCTCAATCCACTTCCGTTGTCCCGGTGGCATATTAGGAAGCAGCTGCCTAACCCACTTGGTAAATGTAAGTGTGTGTTGGTCTTATTCCTTTAAATATCATCCAACATGAATTAAACTCTAGCAGGTGGGAACAAGAAGGCATTTCTTTCTAGGACGGTCAGCTTTTATGTCACCCAGAAGAGCCAATGATCTTAGAGTTGAATAAAGTCAAACAGATGAGAAATAAACTTGTACTTGAATAACAAAATGACCTGTATATTCGGGGTGATTGCATGTACCTTTCAGTCTTCTCCCCTAATACTCAGGATGTCAGGATGGCCGAGCAGTCCAAGGTGCCAGACTCAAGATGAAAATTCTTCCCTAGTTGGGTGTTCTGGTCTCTGAAAGGAGGCGTGGGTTCAAATCCCACTTCTGACAAGTATTTTGTTCAATAAAGTCAGTCATCTCACTTCCTGGAAATAACTTCTGACTCCAGTTGTGCACCATTGTGAGACTGGGGGTACCTGAACGAGGCATGGCTCAATCCACTTCCGTTGTTCCGGTTGCATATTAGGAAGCAGCTGCCTAACCCACTTGGTAAATGTAAGTGTGTGTTGGTCTTATTCCTTTAAATATCATCCAACATGAATTAAACTCTAGCAGGTGGGAACAAGAAGGCATTTCTTTCTAGGACGGTCAGCTTTTATGTCACCCAGAAGAGCCAATGATCTTAGAGTTGAATAAAGTCAAACAGATGAGAAATAAACTTGTACTTGAATAACAAAATGACTTGTATATTCGGGGTGATTGCATGTACCTTTCAGTCTTCTCTCCTAATACTCAGGATGTCAGGATGGCCGAGCAGTCCAAGGTGCCAGACTCAAGATGAAAATTCTTCCCTAGTTGGGTGTTCTGGTCTCTGAAAGGAGGCGTGGGTTCAAATGCCACTTCTGACAAGTATTTTGTTCAATAAAGTCAGTCATCTCACTTCCTGGAAATAACTTCTGACTCCAGTTGTGCACCGTTGTGAGACTGGGGGTACCTGAACGAGGCATGGCTCAATCCACTTCCGTTGTTCCGGTTGCATATTAGGAAGCAGCTGCCTAACCCACTTGGTAAATGTAAGTGTGTGTTGGTCTTATTCCTTTAAATATCATCCAACATGAATTAAACTCTAGCAGGTGGGAACAAGAAGGCATTTCTTTCTAGGACGGTCAGCTTTTATGTCACCCAGAAGAGCCAATGATCTTAGAGTTGAATAAAGTCAAACAGATGAGAAATAAACTTGTACTTGAATAACAAAATGACTTGTATATTCGGGGTGATTGCATGTACCTTTCAGTCTTCTCTCCTAATACTCAGGATGTCAGGATGGCCGAGCAGTCCAAGGTGCCAGACTCAAGATGAAAATTCTTCCCTAGTTGGGTGTTCTGGTCTCTGAAAGGAGGCGTGGGTTCAAATCCCACTTCTGACAAGTATTTTGTTCAATAAAGTCAGTCATCTCACTTCCTGGAAATAACTTCTGACTCCAGTTGTGCACCATTGTGAGACTGGGGGTACCTGAACGAGGCATGGCTCAATCCACTTCCGTTGTTCCGGTTGCATATTAGGAAGCAGCTGCCTAACCCACTTGGTAAATGTAAGTGTGTGTTGGTCTTATTCCTTTAAATATCATCCAACATGAATTAAACTCTAGCAGGTGGGAACAAGAAGGCATTTCTTTCTAGGACGGTCAGCTTTTATGTCACCCAGAAGAGCCAATGATCTTAGAGTTGAATAAAGTCAAACAGATGAGAAATAAACTTGTACTTGAATAACAAAATGACTTGTATATTCGGGGTGATTGCATGTACCTTTCAGTCTTCTCTCCTAATACTCAGGATGTCAGGATGGCCGAGCAGTCCAAGGTGCCAGACTCAAGATGAAAATTCTTCCCTAGTTGGGTGTTCTGGTCTCTGAAAGGAGGCGTGGGTTCAAATGCCACTTCTGACAAGTATTTTGTTCAATAAAGTCAGTCATCTCACTTCCTGGAAATAACTTCTGACTCCAGTTGTGCACCATTGTGAGACTGGGGGTACCTGAACGAGGCATGGCTCAATCCACTTCCGTTGTTCCGGTTGCATATTAGGAAGCAGCTGCCTAACCCACTTGGTAAATGTAAGTGTGTGTTGGTCTTATTCCTTTAAATATCATCCAACATGAATTAAACTCTAGCAGGTGGGAACAAGAAGGCATTTCTTTCTAGGACGGTCAGCTTTTATGTCACCCAGAAGAGCCAATGATCTTAGAGTTGAATAAAGTCAAACAGATGAGAAATAAACTTGTACTTGAATAACAAAATGACTTGTATATTCGGGGTGATTGCATGTACCTTTCAGTCTTCTCTCCTAATACTCAGGATGTCAGGATGGCCGAGCGGTCCAAGGCGCCAGACTCAAGATGAAAATTCTTCCCTAGTTGTGTGTTCTGGTCTCTGAAAGGAGGCGTGGGTTCAAATCCCACTTCTGACAAGGATTTTGTTCAATGAAGTCAGTCATCTCACTTCCTGGAAATAACTTCTGACTCCAGTTGCGCACCATTGTGAGACTGGGGGTACCTGAACGAGGCATGGCTCAATCCACTTCCGTTGTTCCGGTGGCATATTAGGAAGCAGCTGCCTAACCCACTTGGTAAATGTAAGTGTGTGTTGGTCTTATTCCTTTAAATATCATCCAACATGAATTAAACTCTAGCAGGTGGGAACAAGAAGGCATTTCTTTCTAGGACGGTCAGCTTTTATGTCACCCAGAAGAGCCAATGATCTTAGAGTTGAATAAAGTCAAACAGATGAGAAATAAACTTGTACTTGAATAACAAAATGACTTGTATATTCGGGGTGATTGCATGTACCTTTCAGTCTTCTCTCCTAATACTCAGGATGTCAGGATGGCCGAGCGTTCCAAGGCACCAGACTCAAGATGAAAATTCTTCCCTAGTTGGGTGTTCTGGTCTCTGAAAGGAGGCGTGGGTTCAAATCCCACTTCTGACAAGTATTTTGTTCAATAAAGTCAGTCATCTCACTTCCTGGAAATAACTTCTGACTCCAGTTGCGCACCATTGTGAGACTGGGGGTACCTGAACGAGGCATGGCTCAATCCACTTCCGTTGTTCCGGTGGCATATTAGGAAGCAGCTGCCTAACCCACTTGGTAAATGTAAGTGTGTGTTGGTCTTATTCCTTTAAATATCATCCAACATGAATTAAACTCTAGCAGGTGGGAACAAGAAGGCATTTCTTTCTAGGTCGGTCAGCTTTTATGTCACCCAGAAGAGCCAATGATCTTAGAGTTGAATAAAGTCAAACAGATGAGAAATAAACTTGTACTTGAATAACAAAATGACTTGTATATTCGGGGTGATTGCATGTACCTTTCAGTCTTCTCTCCTAATACTCAGGATGTCAGTATGGCCGAGCGTTCCAAGGCACCAGACTGAAGATGAAAATTCTTCCCTAGTTGGGTGTTCTGGTCTCTGAAAGGAGGCGTGGTTTCAAACCCACTTGGTAAATGTAAGTGTGTGCTGGTCTTATTCCTGTAAATATCATCCAACATGAATTAAACTCTAGCAGGTGGGAACAAGAAGGCATTTCTTTCTAGGACGGTCAGCTTTTATGTCACCCAGAAGAGCCAATGATCTTAGAGTTGAATAAAGTCAAACAGATGAGAAATAAACTTGTACTTGAATAACAAAATGACTTGTATATTCGGGGTGATTGCATTTACCTTTCAGTCTTCTCTCCTAACACTCAGGATGTCAGGATGGCCGAGCGGTCCAAGGCGCCAGACTCAAGATGAAAATTCTTCCCTAGTTGGGTGTTCTGGTCTCTGAAAGGAGGCGTGGGTTCAAATCCCACTTCTGACAAGTATTTTGTTCAATAAAGTCAGTCATCTCACTTCCTGGAAATAACTTCTGACTCCAGTTGCGCACCATTGTGAGACTGGGGTTACCTGAACGAGGCATGGCTCAATCCACTTCCGTTGTCCCGGTGGCATATTAGGAAGCAGCTGCCTAACCCACTTGGTAAATGTAAGTGTGTGTTGGTCTTATTCCTTTAAATATCATCCAACATGAATTAAACTCTAGCAGGTGGGAACAAGAAGGCATTTCTTTCTAGGACGGTCAGCTTTTATGTCACCCAGAAGAGCCAATGATCTTAGAGTTGAATAAAGTCAAACAGATGAGAAATAAACTTGTACTTGAATAACAAAATGACTTGTATATTCGGGGTGATTGCATGTACCTTTCAGTCTTCTCTCCTAATACTCAGGATGTCAGGATGGCCGAGCGGTCCAAGGCGCCAGACTCAAGATGAAAATTCTTCCCTAGTTGTGTGTTCTGGTCTCTGAAAGGAGGCGTGGGTTCAAATCCCACTTCTGACAAGGATTTTGTTCAATAAAGTCAGTCATCTCACTTCCTGGAAATAACTTCTGACTCCAGTTGCGCACCATTGTGAGACTGGGGGTACCTGAACGAGGCATGGCTCAATCCACTTCCGTTGTTCCGGTGGCATATTAGGAAGCAGCTGCCTAACCCACTTGGTAAATGTAAGTGTGTGTTGGTCTTATTCCTTTAAATATCATCCAACATGAATTAAACTCTAGCAGGTGGGAACAAGAAGGCATTTCTTTCTAGGACGGTCAGCTTTTATGTCACCCAGAAGAGCCAATGATCTTAGAGTTGAATAAAGTCAAACAGATGAGAAATAAACTTGTACTTGAATAACAAAATGACTTGTATATTCGGGGTGATTGCATGTACCTTTCAGTCTTCTCTCCTAATACTCAGGATGTCAGGATGGCCGAGCGTTCCAAGGCACCAGACTCAAGATGAAAATTCTTCCCTAGTTGGGTGTTCTGGTCTCTGAAAGGAGGCGTGGGTTCAAATCCCACTTCTGACAAGTATTTTGTTCAATAAAGTCAGTCATCTCACTTCCTGGAAATAACTTCTGACTCCAGTTGCGCACCATTGTGAGACTGGGGGTACCTGAACGAGGCATGGCTCAATCCACTTCCGTTGTTCCGGTGGCATATTAGGAAGCAGCTGCCTAACCCACTTGGTAAATGTAAGTGTGTGTTGGTCTTATTCCTTTAAATATCATCCAACATGAATTAAACTCTAGCAGGTGGGAACAAGAAGGCATTTCTTTCTAGGTCGGTCTGCTTTTATGTCACCCAGAAGAGCCAATGATCTTAGAGTTGAATAAAGTCAAACAGATGAGAAATAAACTTGTACTTGAATAACAAAATGACTTGTATATTCGGGGTGATTGCATGTACCTTTCAGTCTTCTCTCCTAATACTCAGGATGTCAGTATGGCCGATCGTTCCAAGGCACCAGACTCAAGATGAAAATTCTTCCCTAGTTGGGTGTTCTGGTCTCTGAAAGGAGGCGTGGTTTCAAACCCACTTGGTAAATGTAAGTGTGTGCTGGTCTTATTCCTGTAAATATCATCCAACATGAATAAAACTCTAGCAGGTGGGAACAAGAAGGCATTTCTTTCTAGGATGGTCAGCTTTTATGTCACCCAGAGGAGCCAATGATCTTAGAGTTGAATAAAGTCAAACAGATGAGAAATAAACTTGTACTTGAATAACAAAATGACTTGTATATTCGGGGTGATTGCATGTACCTTTCAGTCTTCTCTCCTAATACTCAGGATGTCAGGATGGCCGAGCGTTCCAAGGCACCAGACTCAAGATGAAAATTCTTCCCTAGTTGGGTGTTCTGGTCTCTGAATGGAGGCGTGGGTTCAAATCCCACTTCTGACAAGTATTTTGTTCAATAAAGTCAGTCATCTCACTTCCTGGAAATAACTTCTGACTCCAGTTGCGCACCATTGTGAGACTGGGGTTACCTGAACGAGGCATGGCTCAATCCACTTCCGTTGTCCCGGTGGCATATTAGGAAGCAGCTGCCTAACCCACTTGGTAAATGTAAGTGTGTGTTGGTCTTATTCCTTTAAATATCATCCAACATGAATTAAACTCTAGCAGGTGGGAACAAGAAGGCATTTCTTTCTAGGACGGTCAGCTTTTATGTCACCCAGAAGAGCCAATGATCTTAGAGTTGAATAAAGTCAAACAGATGAGAAATAAACTTGTACTTGAATAACAAAATGACTTGTATATTCGGGGTGATTGCATTTACCTTTCAGTCTTCTCTCCTAACACTCAGGATGTCAGGATGGCCGAGCGGTCCAAGGCGCCAGACTCAAGATGAAAATTCTTCCCTAGTTGGGTGTTCTGGTCTCTGAAAGGAGGCGTGTGTTCAAATCCCACTTCTGACAAGTATTTTGTTCAATAAAGTCAGTCATCTCACTTTCTGGAAATAACTTCTGACTGCAGTTGTGCACCATTGTGAGACTGGGGGTACCTGAACGAGGCATGGCTCAATCCACTTCCGTTGTTCCGGTGGCATATTAGGAAGCAGGTGCCTAACCCACTTGGTAAATGTAAGTGTTTGTTGGTCTTATTCCTTTAAATATCATCCAACATGAATTAAACTCTAGCAGGTGGGAACAAGAAGGCATTTCTTTCTAGGACGGTCAGCTTTTATGTCAACCAGAAGAGCCAATGATCTTAGAGTTGAATAAAGTCAAACAGATGAGAAATAAACTTGTACTTGAATAACAAAATGACTTGTATATTCGGGGTGATTGCATGTACCTTTCAGTCTTCTCTCCTAATACTCAGGATGTCAGGATGGCCGAGCGGTCCAAGGCGCCAGACTCAAGATGAAAATTCTTCCCTAGTTGTGTGTTCTGGTCTCTGAAAGGAGGCGTGGGTTCAAATCCCACTTCTGACAAGTATTTTGTTCAATAAAGTCAGTCATCTCACTTCCTGGAAATAACTTCTGACTCCAGTTGCGCACCATTGTGAGACTGGGGGTACCTGAACGAGGCATGGCTCAATCCACTTCCGTTGTTCCGGTGGCATATTAGGAAGCAGCTGCCTAACCCACTTGGTAAATGTAAGTGTGTGTTGGTCTTATTCCTTTAAATATCATCTAACATGAATTAAACTCTAGCAGGTGGGAACAAGAAGGCATTTCTTTCTAGGACGGTCAGCTTTTATGTCACCCAGAAGAGCCAATGATCTTAGAGTTGAATAAAGTCAAACAGATGAGAAATAAACTTGTACTTGAATAACAAAATGACTTGTATATTCGGGGTGATTGCATGTACCTTTCAGTCTTCTCTCCTAATACTCAGGATGTCAGGATGGCCGAGCAGTCCAAGGTGCCAGACTCAAGATGAAAATTCTTCCCTAGTTGGGTGTTCTGGTCTCTGAAACGAGGCGTGGGTTCAAATCCCACTTCTGACAAGTATTTTGTTCAATAAAGTCAGTCTCACTTCCTGGAAATAACTTCTGACTCCAGTTGTGCACCATTGTGAGACTGGGGGTACCTGAACGAGGCATGGCTCAATCCACTTCCGTTGTTCCGGTTGCATATTAGGAAGCAGCTGCCTAACCCACTTGGTAAATGTAAGTGTGTGTTGGTCTTATTCCTTTAAATATCATCCAACATGAATTAAACTCTAGCAGGTGGGAACAAGAAGGCATTTCTTTCTAGGACGGTCAGCTTTTATGTCACCCAGAAGAGCCAATGATCTTAGAGTTGAATAAAGTCAAACAGATGAGAAATAAACTTGTACTTGAATAACAAAATGACTTGTATATTCGGGGTGATTGCATGTACCTTTCAGTCTTCTCTCCTAATACTCAGGATGTCAGGATGGCCGAGCAGTCCAAGGTGCCAGACTCAAGATGAAAATTCTTCCCTAGTTGGGTGTTCTGGTCTCTGAAAGGAGGCGTGGGTTCAAATCCCACTTCTGACAAGTATTTTGTTCAATAAAGTCAGTCATCTCACTTCCTGGAAATAACTTCTGACTCCAGTTGTGCACCATTGTGAGACTGGGGGTACCTGAACGAGGCATGGCTCAATCCACTTCCGTTGTTCCGGTTGCATATTAGGAAGCAGCTGCCTAACCCACTTGGTAAATGTAAGTGTGTGTTGGTCTTATTCCTTTAAATATCATCCAACATGAATTAAACTCTAGCAGGTGGGAACAAGAAGGCATTTCTTTCTAGGACGGTCAGCTTTTATGTCACCCAGAAGAGCCAATGATCTTAGAGTTGAATAAAGTCAAACAGATGAGAAATAAACTTGTACTTGAATAACAAAATGACTTGTATATTCGGGGTGATTGCATGTACCTTTCAGTCTTCTCTCCTAATACTCAGGATGTCAGGATGGCCGAGCGGTCCAAGGAGCCAGACTCAAGATGAAAATTCTTCCCTAGTTGGGTGTTCTGGTCTCTGAAAGGAGGTGTGGGTTCAAATCCCACTTCTGACAAGTATTTTGTTCAATAAAGTCAGTCATCTCACTTCCTGGAAATAACTTCTGACTCCAGTTGCGCACCATTGTGAGACTGGGGGTACCTGAACGAGGCATGGCTCAATCCACTTCCGTTGTTCCGGTGGCATATTAGGAAGCAGCTGCCTAACCCACTTGGTAAATGTAAGTGTGTGTTGGTCTTATTCCTTTAAATATCATCCAACATGAATTAAACTCTAGCAGGTGGGAACAAGAAGGCATTTCTTTCTAGGTCGGTCAGCTTTTATGTCACCCAGAAGAGCCAATGATCTTAGAGTTGAATAAAGTCAAACAGATGAGAAATAAACTTGTACTTGAATAACAAAATGACTTGTATATTCGGGGTGATTGCATGTACCTTTCAGTCTTCTCTCCTAATACTCAGGATGTCAGGATGGCCGAGCGGTCCAAGGCACCGGACTCAAGATGAAAATTCTTCCCTAATTGGGTGTTCTGGTCTCTGAAAGGAGGCGTGGGTTCAAATCCCACTTCTGACAAGTTTTTTGTTCAATAAAGTCAGTCATCTCACTTCCTGGAAATAACTTCTGACTCCAGTTGTGCACCATTGTGAGACTGGGGGTACCTGAACGAGGCATGGCTCTATCCACTTCCGTTGTTCTGGTTGCATATTAGGAAGCAGCTGCCTAACCCACTTGGTAAATGTAAGTGTGTGTTGGTCTTATTCCTTTAAATATCATCCAACATGAATTAAACTCTAGCAGGTGGGAACAAGAAGGCATTTCTTTCTAGGACGGTCAGCTTTTATGTCACCCAGAAGAGCCAATGATCTTAGAGTTGAATAAAGTCAAACAGATGAGAAATAAACTTGTACTTGAATAACAAAATGACTTGTATATTCGGGGTGATTGCATGTACCTTTCAGTCTTCTCTCCTAATACTCAGGATGTCAGGATGGCCGAGCGGTCCAAGGCGCCAGACTCAAGATGAAAATTCTTCCCTAGTTGGGTGTTCTGGTCTCTGAAAGGAGGCGTGGGTTCAAATCCCACTTCTGACAAGTATTTTGTTCAATAAAGTCAGTCATCTCACTTCCTGGAAATAACTTCTGACTCCAGTTGTGCACCATTGTGAGACTGGGGTTACCTGAACGAGGCATGGCTCAATCCACTTCCGTTGTTCCGGTGGCATATTAGGAAGCAGCTGCCTAACCCACTTGGTAAATGTAAGTGTGTGTTGGTCTTATTCCTTTAAATATCATCTAACATGAATTAAACTCTAGCAGGTGGGAACAAGAAGGCATTTCTTTCTAGGACGGTCAGCTTTTATGTCACCCAGAAGAGCCAATGATCTTAGAGTTGAATAAAGTCAAACAGATGAGAAATAAACTTGTACTTGAATAACAAAATGACTTGTATATTCGGGGTGATTGCATGTACCTTTCAGTCTTCTCTCCTAATACTCAGGATGTCAGGATGGCCGAGCGGTCCAAGGCGCCAGACTCAAGATGAAAATTCTTTCCTAGTTGTGTGTTCTGGTCTCTGAAAGGAGGCGTGGGTTCAAATCCCACTTCTGACAAGTATTTTGTTCAATAAAGTCAGTCATCTCACTTCCTGGAAATAACTTCTGACTCCAGTTGCGCACCATTGTGAGACTGGGGGTACCTGAACGAGGCATGGCTCAATCCACTTCCGTTGTTCCGGTGGCATATTAGGAAGCAGCTGCCTAACCCACTTGGTAAATGTAAGTGTGTGTTGGTCTTATTCCTTTAAATATCATCCAACATGAATTAAACTCTAGCAGGTGGGAACAAGAAGGCATTTCTTTCTAGGACGGTCAGCTTTTATGTCACCCAGAAGAGCCAATGATCTTAGAGTTGAATAAAGTCAAACAGATGAGAAATAAACTTGTACTTGAATAACAAAATGACTTGTATATTCGGGGTGATTGCATGTACCTTTCAGTCTTCTCTCCTAATACTCAGGATGTCAGGATGGCCGAGCGGTCCAAGGCGCCAGACTCAAGATGAAAATTCTTCCCTAGTTGGGTGTTCTGGTCTCTGAAAGGAGGCGTGGGTTCAAATCCCACTTCTGACATGTATTTTGTTCAATAAAGTCAGTCATCTCACTTCCTGGAAATAACTTCTGACTCCAGTTGCGCACCATTGTGAGACTGGGGGTACCTGAACGAGGCATGGCTCAATCCACTTCCGTTGTTCCGGTGGCATATTAGGAAGCAGCTGCCTAACCCACTTGGTAAATGTAAGTGTGTGTTGGTCTTATTCCTTTAAATATCATCCAACATGAATTAAACTCTAGCAGGTGGGAACAAGAAGGCATTTCTTTCTAGGACGGTCAGCTTTTATGTCACCCAGAAGAGCCAATGATCTTAGAGTTGAATAAAGTCAAACAGATGAGAAATAAACTTGTACTTGAATAACAAAATGACTTGTATATTCGGGGTGATTGCATGTACCTTTCAGTCTTCTCTCCTAATACTCAGGATGTCAGGATGGCCGAGCGGTCCAAGGCGCCAGACTCAAGATGAAAATTCTTCCCTAGTTGGGTGTTCTGGTCTCTGAAAGGAGGCGTGGGTTCAAATCCCACTTCTGACATGTATTTTGTTCAATAAAGTCAGTCATCTCACTTCCTGGAAATAACTTCTGACTCCAGTTGCGCACCATTGTGAGACTGGGGGTACCTGAACGAGGCATGGCTCAATCCACTTCCGTTGTTCCGGTGGCATATTAGGAAGCAGCTGCCTAACCCACTTGGTAAATGTAAGTGTGTGTTGGTCTTATTCCTTTAAATATCATCCAACATGAATTAAACTCTAGCAGGTGGGAACAAGAAGGCATTTCTTTCTTGGACGGTCAGCTTTTATGTCACCCAGAAGAGCCAATGATCTTAGAGTTGAATAAAGTCAAACAGATGAGAAATAAACTTGTACTTGAATAACAAAATGACTTGTATATTCGTGGTGATTGCATGTACCTTTCAGTCTGCTCTCCTAATACTCAGGATGTCAGGATGGCCGAGCGGTCCAAGGCGCCAGACTCAAGATGAAAATTCTTCCCTAATTGGGTGTTCTGGTCTCTGGAAGGAGGTGTGGGTTCAAATCCCACTTCTGACAAGTATTTTGTTCAATAAAGTCAGTCATCTCACTTCCTGGAAATAACTTCTGACTCCAGTTGCGCACCATTGTGAGACTGGGGTTACCTGAACGAGGCATGGCTCAATCCACTTCCGTTGTTCCGGTGGCATATTAGGAAGCAGCTGCCTAACCCACTTGGTAAATGTAAGTGTGTGTTGGTCTTATTCCTTTAAATATCATCCAACATTTAGGAAGCAGCTGCCTAACCCACTTGGTAAATGTAAGTGTGTGCTGGTCTTATTCCTGTAAATATCATCCAACATGAATTAAACTCTAGCAGGTGGGAACAAGAAGGCATTTCTTTCTAGGACAGTCAGCTTTTATGTCACTCAGAAGAGCCAATGATCTTAGAGTTGAATAAAGTCAAGCAGATGAGAAATAAACTTGTACTTGAATGACAAAATGACTTGTATATTCGGGGTGATTGCATGTACCTTTCAGTCTTCTCTCCTAATACCCAGGATGTCAGGATGGCCGAGCGGTCTAAGGCACCAGACTCAAGATGAAAATTCTTCCCTAGTTGGGTGTTCTGGGCTCTGAAAGGAGGCGTGGGTTCAAATCCCACTTCTGACAAGTATTTTGTTCAATAAAGTCAGTCATCTCACTACCTGGAAATAACTTCTGACTCCAGTTGTGCACCATTGTGAGACTGGGGGTACCTGAACGAGGCATGGCTCAATCCACTTCCGTTGTCCCGGTGGCATATTAGGAAGCAGCTGCCTAACCCACTTGGTAAATGTAAGTGTGTGTTGGTCTTATTCCTTTAAATATCATCCAACATGAATTAAACTCTAGCAGGTGGGAACAAGAAGGCATTTCTTTCTAGGACGGTCAGCTTTAATGTCACCCAGAAGAGCCAATGATCTTAGAGTTGAATAAAGTCAAACAGATGAGAAATAAACTTGTACTTGAATAACAAAATGACTTGTATATTCGGGGTGATTGCATTTACCTTTCAGTCTTCTCTCCTAACACTCAGGATGTCAGGATGGCCGAGCGGTCCAAGGCGCCAGACTCAAGATGAAAATTATTCCCTAGTTGGGTGTTCTGGTCTCTGAAAGGAGCCGTGGGTTCAAATCCCACTTCTGACAAGTATTTTGTTCAATAAAGTCAGTCATCTCACTTCCTGGAAATAACTTCTGACTCCAGTTGTGCACCATTGTGAGACTGGGGGTACCTGAACGAGGCATGGCTCAATCCACTTCCGTTGTTCCGGTTGCATATTAGGAAGCAGCTGCCTAACCCACTTGGTAAATGTAAGTGTGTGTTGGTCTTATTCCTTTAAATATCATCCAACATGAATTAAACTCTAGCAGGTGGGAACAAGAAGGCATTTCTTTCTAGGACGGTCAGCTTTTATGTCACCCAGAAGAGCCAATGATCTTAGAGTTGAATAAAGTCAAACAGATGAGAAATAAACTTGTACTTGAATAAAAAAATTACTTGTATATTCGGGGTGATTGCATGTACCTTTCAGTCTTCTCTCCTAACACTCAGGATGTCAGAATGGCAGAGCGGTCTAAGGCGCCAGACTCAAGCTGAAAATTCTTCCCTAGTTGGGTGTTCTGGTCTCTGAAAGGAGGCGTAGGTTCAAATCCCACTTCTGACCAGTATTTTGTTCAATAAAGTCAGTCATCTCACTTCCTGGAAATAACTTCTGACTCCAGTTGCGCACCATTGTGAGACTGGGGTTACCTGAACGAGGCATGGCTCAATCCACTTCCGTTGTTCCGGTGGCATATTAGGAAGCAGCTGCCTAACCCACTTGGTAAATGTAAGTGTGTGTTGGTCTTATTCCTTTAAATATCATCCAACATGAATTAAACTCTAGCAGGTGGGAACAAGAAGGCATTTCTTTCTAGGACGGTCAGCTTTTATGTCACCCAGAAGAGCCAATGATCTTAGAGTTGAATAAAGTCAAACAGATGAGAAATAAACTTGTACTTGAATAACAAAATGACTTGTATATTCGGGGTGATTGCATGTACGTTTCAGTCTTCTCTCCTAATACTCAGGATGTCAAGATGGCCGAGCGGTCCAAGGCGCCAGACTCAAGATGAAAATTCTTCCCTAATTGGGTGTTCTGGTCTCTGAAAGGAGGCGTGGGTTCAAATCCCACTTCTGACAAGCGTTTTGTTCAATAAAGTCAGTCATCTAATTTCCTGGAAATAACTTCTGACTCCAGTTGCGCACCATTGTGAGACTGGGGTTACCTGAACGAGGCATGGCTCAATCCACTTCCGTTGTTCCGGTGGCATATTAGGAAGCAGCTGCCTAACCCACTTGGTAAATGTAAGTGTGTGTTGGTCTTATTCCTTTAAATATCATCCAACATGAATTAAACTCTAGCAGGTGGGAACAAGAAGGCATTTCTTTCTAGGACGGTCAGCTTTTATGTCACCCAGAAGAGCCAATGATCTTAGAGTTGAATAAAGTCAAACAGATGAGAAATAAACTTGTACTTGAATAACAAAATGACTTGTATATTCGGGGTGATTGCATGTACCTTTCAGTCTTCTCTCCTAATACTCAGGATGTCAGGATGGCTGAGCGGTCCAAGGCACCAGACTCAAGATGAAAATTCTTCCCTAGTTGGATGTTCTGGTCTCTGAAAGGAGGCGTGGGTTCAAATCCGACTTCTGACAAGTATTTTGTTCAATAAAGTCAGTCATCTCACTTCCTGGAAATAACTTCTGACTCCAGTTGCGCACCATTGTGAGACTGGGGTTACCTGAACGAGGCATGGCTCAATCCACTTCCGTTGTTCCGGTGGCATATTAGGAAGCAGCTGCCTAACCCACTTGGTAAATGTAAGTGTGTGTTGGTCTTATTCCTTTAAATATCATCCAACATGAATTAAACTCTAGCAGGTGGGAACAAGAAGGCATTTCTTTCTAGGACGGTCAGCTTTTATGTCACCCAGAAGAGCCAATGATCTTAGAGTTGAATAAAGTCAAACAGATGAGAAATAAACTTGTACTTGAATAAAAAAATGACTTGTATATTCGGGGTGATTGCATGTACCTTTCAGTCTTCTCTCCTAACACTCAGGATGTCAGAATGGCAGAGGGGTCTAAGGCGCCAGACTCAAGCTGAAAATTCTTCCCTAGTTGGGTGTTCTGGTCTCTGAAGGAGGCGTAGGTTCAAATCCCACTTCTGACCAGTATTTTGTTCAATAAAGTCAGTCATCTCACTTCCTGGAAATAACTTCTGACTCCAGTTGCGCACCATTGTGAGACTGGGGTTACCTGAACGAGGCATGGCTCAATCCACTTCCGTTGTTCCGGTGGCATATTAGGAAGCAGCTGCCTAACCCACTTGGTAAATGTAAGTGTGTGTTGGTCTTATTCCTTTAAATATCATCCAACATGAATTAAACTCTAGCAGGTGGGAACAAGAAGGCATTTCTTTCTAGGACGGTCAGCTTTTATGTCACCCAGAAGAGCCAATGATCTT